>NC_087262.1:7705000-8905000 GCF_037042905.1 Lytechinus pictus | reverse complement strand
TCAAGGAATTATGCACACACACAAAAAAAATAAAGGGTGTGAACAAAGGAAGTACTTTTTTTAAATTATTATTATTAATCAGAGAAAAAAAAGAAATACAACAAGAAACAGACTGGAGTATAGTTTTGACACAATCTTTGGTTCTTGTAAATAAATAAAAATGAGGGGAAAATTGAATGTCATAATGTCAGTTATAATTGATCATATCACATCGGATGGAATTTTGCTGTTTGTAGGTTATTCAGAAAAATAATAATACTGACGAATAATTATATTTAGAGGACAAAAAAGGACAGAGAAGAAGAATTTGAAGTTTAAATTTCTTGATCGATATATTGGTCGATGTAATGACTTTCAAGAAGTATTAATTAGCGTGGAAACACATTCCTCTGTGTATGTGTGTGTGTGTCTTCATCATGCCATGCCTTTAAGAAGAGTTGAAGAAAATATGAAATATATTTACTTTGTTTCATCCATGATCATTAATAGATCAGTTAAGGTCATACATGCATGAAAAGCAGATTATTTAAGCTGGATGAAGCCCTTTTTCTTTATTTAAACCTGCAAACAAAACACATACACACTACATAGCAAAGGATATTGATTCATAACGGGTTTTTTTTTTTAAGTCGACAGATTGTAACTGATTGGAGTTTTGTTGTTGTTTTTTTTAAAACTAGGTTAAGGTTGAAAAATAATGAATAGAAAACCTTCATCTAAAGTTTATTTGATCATAATACTACGTGTATAATGGAAATAAGGGATGAGAGGAATGGAAAAATAAAAGAAATACCATTGCTGACTATTTCGATTTTTGATATTTTTATAAACTATTGACTCATGATTTTGAGAAAAAGAAAAAGGTAATAGGAAATAGAAAATGAAGGAGGGAAATGAAGAAAAACTCATTCCCAAAATTTGTGGGGGTCTTTTCCGCTCATCATGTCACACCTTAAAAGAGAGACGACACCTTCGTGTAAAATAAGAAATATATTAATTCTGTTTCACATTATCTAGTTTGATGGAATATAATTTATGTGATTTATGTTGGCAATCAAACTGCATGGTATTTATCACCAATTAAACACAGATTTGTGTAATTCTAATACCACATTCGTTGATAAATAACCAAAGAAACTTGGTCAATTATAGATTGTAGTTGATAAGAGGTTGCGGGTGATTTGCATATCTTGTTACCTATTGAAGAAGCGTCTCTGATACAGCAATAACTTATTCGTATGTTAATACCATGTAGTTTGATATCAATGACCTACATCACATTTACACGTTTCAAATGAAACGTATATATGGACACACCCAGTTCAAAAGAATGAATTCTATAGGTCATAGGAAGAAGAGATGATACAACTCAAGAGGAATCTTGTTCTGTTTAATTGCAGCGTATAGGTTTGATTATTCTATATGTAATCAACATGATCAATGTAATTGGTAGAAAATATTTTGATAGGGTAGGGAGAGGAATGGAAGGAGGAATCGCTGGAGTAAATAATTGTTAATGTCAGTTGCTACAGTATGCCTCCTTTCTTTCTTCTCTCTACCCCTCTTTCCTTTTCTGCAAGATATATTGTGCGAATGAGATGCATATTTTAACAAAAGATCCAATGGTTTGAGTGGCAATTTGTGTAATGTGTAAATTCCATTCTGTTGATTTGAAAAATTCAACTTGCGCTTGCTTAAAGAGACATTCTTCAGAACTTTAGTATCTAATTTTGAACTGGACGTCTGGAATGAATGTTAATAAGACGCTAATGGAAAATACGTGTTTAGGGTACTTTTCGAGACCCCATGGTCGCGCATGGTATCCACTCGTCAATGGAAGTGGCCCCCCCCCCCCGGAGTGCGTTTCATGATTAGAGCCACTGTAGTGAGTTGAAATGTCCGTGAAGACAAGACGAAGTTGGTGACGATCAACAGCACTCCACGGGTTGACAAATGTTCTTTAGAACAGGTTGATGATCCCGATGAGATATATCTGCAAACAATTATTTGATGGTGTGCCAATAATTTCACAGAAGTTAATGTTGTATTTCATATAGAAGTGGACAATGCTCTGATATGAAGACTGGCGTGAAACTCTGAGTTCTGATCTAATATGAAGATGTCCTTGAAGAAACTGCCAACTTATATAATATATATAAATTTCCACTATTCTGGAAGCTTCTAGCATTGTCTTTTAAAAGAACATTCTCCTTCTTTCTAGAGCAATCCAAATTTTAGAAGACTCTTAAATCACCTCAGTAAAATTTATAACATTTAAAAACAACATAGCTAATCCGTACTTTTCCCTGCTAGCAGTCTCCATTGTAAATTACAAAAATACCAGACATTACAGTGCCTCACAAAGCTTAATTGACACATTCTGGAATATTCTTATTATGCAATGAACTTACTTAGAGAAAAAAAATAACTAAATGAATGAATATACATGTAATTTCTCTTACAATTCTTGTTATACATAACAATTCCGTAATGATGATTTTTTTGTTTCAATTTTTGTGTTTTGTAACATGGAATCTTAATTTCAGACAAATATCATATATATTATCATATGAACCTTAAATATATCAATAATTAACATTATTGAAAGACCTTACATCCTTTTATATCAATTTTCAAGAACCTTCTACAGTAGTTGCAAAAGCCTCTGTCCGCCAATTTACATGTAGTTAGAAGAAACTTGAATGACCTCCGTGAAACTAACGATATAAACAACAAACCTAATCATCCCTTTTCCATGACAGCAATCCCTATTGCCGACTATGATTACAAGTTTCTTGTTGTGAATTTCAGCATACTGAGCACATCACCGCCTCATTAGATATTCCTGCTAATTACATACCATCGAATGGAATGTTGCACACAAAACATAATCAAGAATCTAGAACCTTCTTTTCTAACAAACTGATAATTTCTTACATGCAATAAATCTCTGGAGTTAAGAACAACAACAATGATTCTCTTGCAATTCTCCTCTCGCATCTTTATGTAACAAAAGTGTATAGCGGTTCTAATGAGCATGATTAGTTCAAGAAACCTTTAAAGATGGGCAACTAGTGAAGTTCTATAATGATAATTATTCCCTGAGCCTTATGCTACGGGAGGATAATTACTGCGTATACGAGGCTGGGTAATTGATGATAAAAACAATCAGAAATCTGATTCTGTGTAGCATAATATCTTCTCATTTTGTGCAAGATATTTAGGTGGATGCTGCCTCCAGTACCTGATTAATCATTATAGTGTCAAGAGCTTCTTTACATCTTCTGAAAATACGACAACCATAAAAAAGAGAGAGCTTTTATCGTAACAGATTACGTAAAAGAAATAGAGGATTTTGATTTCCCTTTTTTTCCCGTCTTTTTTGCCTTGAAATGGATAATGAATGAACAAATGTGACCTTTAAACTAAATTGTATTTCTACGGACACAAAAAGGGACACTGTTCTGCCTTAAATTCTGTCTGACATTCTGCACATTCCATCGGATGCTTACAACCCATTTGGCACGATGAGGGTGCTTATCTTTCTGTATATTCTTGTCTTGTTTGGAAGAACAGGTCATTCACGATGTTCAAATCTTTGTGAGTGCAAGCAGAGGAGGACTTTGGTCGATGTGATATGCACAGATCTTGATGATATGCCTCAGGATCTCCCATGCAACACTGTTTTGCTTAACTTGAAGAGCAATTCAATCACGGCACTCAAGAAGGAGTCATTCTCATGTCTCGGAAGCTTGGTTGAGCTTCTCCTGTCCAACAACCGTATTCGCTTAATCGAGAAAGGAGTCTTCGAAGAAATAACCCAACTGGAGTACCTTGAACTTGATTCAAATTTCCTTCAAAGGATACCATATCTTGGCTCCTTACCGGCTCTCCTGAAGCTATCAGTCACCAGGAATTCTCTGAAAGAGTGGCAACAGCAGACCATTCGTGATACATCAGGTACACGACTTTCATCGCTAAAACTGGCATTCAACAAACTCCAGAATCTACCTAAAATCACATTTAGAGTATTATCTTTAGATCTAGGAGGGAATGCGATCAGGGACATTTCAACAACCGTTTTTGCTTACCCCAACTTTATATCAAATTTGTGCATTTCATACAATAATATTGAATACTTGGACAAGGCGCAAACGATGAAAAATCTCAAGATTCTTTCACTTGAATACAACTATATCAAAAGCATCAGTGAAACTCTATTCACTTGCTTTCCTTCAATAAAAAGAATCTACTTACAAGGCAATAGAATTGTGGATGTCTCTTCCTTTTGTAACATGCAACGCTTGGAGTTCATCTCATTGGAAGATAACCAAATCAGATTTGTGGGTAGACCCGCATTTACCAACATTTCCAAAATAGAAACCATCAAATTGAGTGGCAATAAGATCGATCAATTTTCAAACGATATTTTCTTTAACGCACCGTTTAGTCTAGCTCTTAACTCCAACAATATTTTAACACTAGACGCACTGTATGGAAGGAATCATTCAAACGTGTATATTCTGAATGTTGATAAAAATTATCTGCGAAGCGTTTCTGTCATGTATTTTCCGACGTTAAATTATCTTCATGCTTCTCACAATAAGCTCACAACTATTCACTTTGGAATTTTCGGACACAGAAATATTGAATACATTAACTTGAGATGGAACTGTATTTCAAATTTAACTAATTTTGACAACCTAACAAACCTAAGATACTTGCGTCTAAGTCGTAACCTTCTTACCGCATGGGATCATAAATACCTGACAGGTCTGCCACAACTCCGTTATCTCTATTTAAACAACAATAGATTGTCAGTGCTTTCAAACTTTACAACATTGCCAGAACTGGCAGAGTTAGATTTGTCCCGTAACAATCTCCACATGATAGAGAACTCAACCTTTGATTCCTTACCAAACCTTGCGGAATTAAACCTCGCCGAGAATAAGATATCTTGCCTAAATTTCGTCCGTTCGATCATACCACTGCAGAGGTTGAATGTAAGTCACAACAAACTAAGGGTAATCGATCGTCAGTATTTTTCAAGTTTAATCTCTCTCAGAACACTGAATTTAGCTTTTAATCTCATAACAGAGGTTAACCCCCTAAGCTTGACTTCTCTTGAAAGGTTTGATATCAGTCACAATTTGTTAACCCATTTAAATTTAAACCATATCTTTGATACAGAACAATTGATTTATATGAATGTAGAGGCCAATCGGATTACTGAAATCATCTCCATGCAAGCCTTACATATAAACATTAACGATAACGCCATCGGATCTTCCAACTCAAGTGTTCTATCAGGAAACAACATTTTCGCCTGCAATAATAACCTTACAGACTTCAAACAGGTAAGGATTTCGCCTGATTTGGTCGGACTTTACCTGAAGACGAACCAGATTGGTTCCATACCGAATTTCACCTTCGTGTCGGCATCTTCACTCTTCTTTCTCGAGTTGGATGATAACCACCTTGTTGATATTCAACCTTTAGCTTTTATTGGCCTTAAAGATGTCGTCAGATTGAGCTTAAACAGAAACCGTTTGGTGTACCTCCCCGCTGGTGTGTTTTCACACATTGAGCAGCTGTCGTATCTCAGGTTGAGAGGAAATCCTCTGAAGTACATTTCGAATCAACAGTTTTCAGGAGTGCTAGTCCCAATAGGGGGGTATACCGGTATAGATTTGTCTTGCATACCGCTTTCGAACACGTCCAAAGAGGTATTAAGAGATTTGAAAAATATTGAATACCTGAGCCTTCATCAAAGTTTTGCTTTTAAACAGTACTTTATAAGAAACACTACTATACTGGCAGACACCACTGTTGAATTCCCAGAACTTTTGATATTCAATCTCTCTTCACTTAATCTCGGAAATCAATGTAAAGAACTGTTAATGAACAATTTGGCGGTTCTTGATTTGTCTAACAATTCCTTTACTTCAATTCCCAGATACTGCCTACCACGAAACACCAAGGCATATACTCTTTATCTGTCATATAATGAAATCAAAGTCATTTCTAATGATTCATTTGACAAGCAACAGCAGTTCTGGATGTTGGACTTAAGTTACAACAATATTATATCATTCGAATTCGGTTCGTTGCAACATCAGACATACTTGACCGACTTAAATCTTGAGGGCAACCAAATCACAACACTTGATAGTGGATATCTAATGTTCTCTTTGAAATCGGTAAGAATTAACTTTGAAAGTAATCCTTTGTTGTGTGATTGTGACCTCATCAAGACTTTTTTAACCCTACATCCAAACGAGAAATCCATGAAATGTTTTCAACCTACAGCGTATGCCGACACGTCAGTGGCCGAACTAGCTGCCGAAGACAATTTTAGTTGTCGCCCACAACTGTGCTCTCCACCATATCAAACCCTGCTTTCGTTCGTTGGTGACAAAGTTGAGTTACCTTGCCCAGTCAGATCTTCAACATCAAGCAGCACTTACTGGTCAGTAACGCTTCAAGAACTGCAGTTCTCTGATAAAGACACCTTACCCGATGGAGTTTCCATTCTTCCTCATAACGCTCTTCTGATCACCAATGTTGCCAAAAACATGACTGGTTTTTACACTTGTTGGAGTGAAAATGGAGCTGGGCAAACGAAATTCACCCTGAAATTAATAGTCAAGGAGAAAATAAGGGAAAATATAGAAGACAGAACCAGCCATTCGGCAATGTTAGTCCAAAAGTGGACGGACAATCTTCAATGTGGTAAATCTCTTGCTACTACTAATATCATGAGTAATAATTTGCTATTATGGATGCTAGCAATGCAATCGATCTACTTTTTCTTCAGAAACTACAACTGCATATTTTCAGGAAGTTTCGAAATATTTCTTTTGTGTTTTTATAGTGTAATAGTGAGTTGAGGGATTGCGAAAGGCAGGCCTACTTTATATTCTTTTACGGAAACATATGGAAGTCCAGTATTTTAATCTTAAGTGTGAGTTACTCTAAGATATATGGGTATTCTTGAAGCTGTGGGTACCAAAAACACCCCCTCCCCCCAAAAAAAGGAAATCATGCACCCACTTCAATTCTACCGATGTTTGTCTAACTAACGGTTGGCTCCTAACTTTGATGCAGTTGGTAGACCCTGGAAAACAAAAATTGCACCGGCGTCCGTTCTCTCCCTTTCAAAAAATGCTCTCGAAATGGCCATTCAATACCGATATGGGCATGATGGGCACATGTGCGAATTTGTACTGAAGTTAGCGATCAAAAGATCTGCCCGCGGCAGCTTGCCTATTTGTTGGCATACTTTAGTCGCTATTTCAGTCTATATCAAGATAACAAGATTCTGTTCATTTTGATTTATTATTTATTATTTTAAATTATTTCATGAAGTAGGCATCACTGGTACTCTTTATATAAAAAAGTTTATGTTATATGGACAAGATGTAAAAAGAATGAATGTATGTAAAAGTCTGTATTTAAAAGAGTTATGTAAAATAATTTGTTTCGTTAATGTTTTGTTCATATTATGAAATAAAGGTTCTTTTTTATTCTCTGGAATAAAAAGGAAAGAAAGAAAGAAAAAAAAAAGATTCTGTTCAAATCATAATACCCCTTTAAGCAAAACTTTCCTATGTCATCACTTTGTTATTTTACATCCGATTTTGATGAAATTTCAGTGTTATGCTTGCTTGATTTTTCTCCCTTTTTTGCTGGGCCTTGTCCTATAAAATCTTATTTGAAGAGCTCACTTGCGAAAGGGGTTAGGTCCATTTTTCATCGAATTTGATATTTATGTCTTGATGTATAGATTTTTAGTAGCTCTATTAGATGACACTAAAGAAAAGTTGAAATTCCTATTAAAAAGTGAACTAAAATGGCAAAGAATTTTTTTTTTTCAAAAGGGGTGAGATCCATTTCAGTTTAGTTGCAAAAGGGGTTAGGTCCACACGAATTTTTTTTTGGAAAAGAATATCGTAAAAAAATTGAAGACAGGTAGATTTCTTTTATACCCAATTTTATGTTCTCATGTATAGGTTATCATTAAAATTCAGTTTCGAATAAGAAAATTGCAATATGGGAGAATTTAAAAAATGATTTTCTTGGAGTGGACCTAACCCCTTTTGCAACCAAACTCTTCTGAAGAACTCATTTGTCTAAAGGGGTTAGGTCCATTTTTCATAAATTTTATTGTCTTCTGTCTCCAAATCTCTAAATTTTTAGTCACTCTGATGATACCAAAGAAAATTTGAAATTCAAATGAAATCGTGAATGAAAGTGGCAAAGAAAAATCACTTTTTAATCAAAAGAGATTGGATTCATTTCAGTTTACTTGCAAAAGGGGTTAGGTCCACAATGAACTTTTTTTAAAAAATATATAGAAAAAAATGAACACATGTAGATTTCTTTTATACCCAATTTTATGTTCACATGATATGGTAGTACATCATGACAATTTAGTTTCTCATAAGAATATTGCAATAAGTGAGAATAAAAAAACATGGTTTTAGTTTCTCGGAATGGTCCAAAGTGGACCTAACCCCTTTTGCAACTAAACTCTTCATTTTGCAAATACCACACAGCAGCTCGTCAAGGTAACCCCCCCCATCAACATTTTTAATACACTGTAAAAATATTGGGTAAAATTTCTTACCACCACGAGGTTGTAAATAGTGAAAGTGACTCAAATATTGCCAATTCTTGCCATACAAATGATAATGAATTTATTCATGATTCAGTTGACAAATGTGAATATTATTTAGAGGATGAATTTATTAACAAAATAGGCAAGTCAAATAAGAATAACCATTTAAGCTTTATCCACTTTAATTCAAGGAGCCTTAGTAAACATTTTGATTACATTTAGTGCATATTTAGATAATCTTGATTTCACATTTACAATATATGGTTTTTAATAATAATAATCATCAATATCATCATCATCTTTTATATAGCGCTTAATACATCGGAACGACGTGTCTACAGATATATCGGTCATCTGATTCAATCAGTCATTCCCACACACAATGTGTGCACATCCTCCACTCCCTGGGGAGTAGTCCAGTCAGTCGCCGGTGAGGCACAAACAGTACTGGACATGCTACCATGACTTTCACATCCTACCGGGTACCCATTTAGCACTTGGGTCGAGAGTGGCAAAGTGTGGATTAATGCCTTGACAAAGAACGCCAGACCGCGGTGCATGGGATTCGAACACACGACCCTCTGTTTACAAGGCGAGAGTCAAAACCACTACACCAGAAACATGGATTAATACCCCCCACCCCCCCCCCACTCCATGATTTAATAAATGTGGGCTTACAATTATTCACGCCGATCGTCAATATGGAAGAGGTGGTGGTGTTGGCTTGTTAATATTGAACTCTATTCATTATAAAGTCATTACAAACAAATCCTTCCACATGCATCAAATAACATGTTTTCTCTTAATAGTAGTATTCACACTTATAATACAAGAAGTTCTTCTAAATTCCATGTTGGAAAGGTAAATAAAGAGTTCATGTTACAACCCGTAAGGCAGTAAAGGCACTTATGCGCATCTTTCTGGAACTCCCTTCCCTCATCTATTCTTGTTTCCCCTTCTCCAAATGTATTCAAACGAAGACTCAAATTATACCTTTTATCTCACGATTTGGATTATTGATTATTTGACCAAGATCCTTGCTTTGTATTTGTAATGAATTCATATGTATTTCAATGTATTTGAATGTATTTATTTATGCATTTTAATGTATTTCAATTTTCTTCTCATATTCCTTTCTAAAAAAGTGTTTTTAATTCTTCAATTCTATGACATTCTCTCGTAGGATTACTGCCTCGACAAAACTTATTGGTTTTTTTTTCAGTATTCCTCAATTCCATCCTTTTCTTGAAATCTCTGTATCACTTTATGTAATACAAGCATGTTTACTTGTATATTTTTATAATGTCTCTTTTATGTATTGACAATCTGTTATTATGCCCACATGCATTTCTCTGTACATTTCTTTTTATCGGAATAGAAAATAAATGAATTGAATTATGTGTCCAACCAATTTTGGGCAGTATTTTACCCAATGCGGGAAGCATATTGTCCAGCAAGGTTAAAAAATAAGCAGCTATTGCTTTAGAATTGACAAAATTTTAATCACACTGGATAAATAAAAAGGCCCAAAAGAAATGCCCAATGTTGGTTGGACACATAATTACGCACATTGAGCACTTTCACCCAATATTCAAAGAGTGTATAATGATATATTATTTTCATTTTCAATGTTGATTTATTGACGACACTGTAAATATGGTAAATATGGCAAATTCACTGGCACTGAAATACCCTGCACTGAATTATATTTCTACCCAGGTAGCCCCCAAGTGGGGCCCATATGTGTTGTGTTGGGATGATTTCCATCTGGATATTTCCCAGAACACCACACATTGGTCACATGTGGGGCCCAATTTTGTTGTCCTGGGATAATCTCTATTCAGATTGTCCAGAACAACACATATGGGGCCCACATGTGTTGATCTGAGAGAATTTCCATCTGGATATTGCCCAGAACAACACATATTGGTCCCATGTGGGGCCCACATGTTATGTTCTGGGGGGATTTTTATCTGGAGATTTCTCACAAGATACATTGGGCCCAAGTGGGGCCACATGTGTTGCTCTGGGAGATCGCGATTGCCCAGAATGGGAAGAATGTGGGCCCCACGTGTGTTGTTCTGGTAGGATTTCCATCTAGAACTTGCCCAGAACAGCACATACACGCATGGGGCCCATTGTAAAGCCCACATGCGTTCCTATGAAATGTTTTCTGCTCAGAATTGCCCGAATAACATATAGGGGACCCATGTGAGGCCCATATGGGTGGGCCTGGGATAATAACAATTTGAATCGACCATTACCTTCTTACCTTGAATGGAATAAGCTTGATAATTCAATTAGAACAGCTCCTTCTGTCGTTTCATTTAAGAGAATGCTTAGAAGAACTTGTATTTTATAAATAACTTGCGGAACATCCACTGTTGTGCGTATTTTGTGTTAGCATGACCTTGATGATTTGGTGTATATTATCAGTATTTTCAAGATGTCGTTCTTAGTTAATTTGATTTATTGATATTTGATTATACGTCAAACGAGTGCCCGTCTGCGTTTTGTTTGCTGCTAAGTTTGTTAATGTTTCGTTTTACATTCAAATCCTAATGTGAAATCTTAATGCCGTAACATTCTGTACATACGTTATGCATTTTGTAAATATGTTTATTGTTATTCGGGGCCCCATGGAAGACCACTACTTATTGGTGAATGGGCTACCCTGTCAAAATATCAGAAATAAATAAATAAATAAATAACTAAATTATGGGTCCCATATGGTATTCATGTGGGGCATATGGGCCCCAGTCAGCCCAGATAAAATCCATATGGGCCCCAGATGTTTTGCTACCTGGGTAGTTCAGTCTTCAGTGGTCGCCAGAATCACTGCTGAATTTCGATGGGTCACTGTTCAGCGCCACGGTCTACTTGAGAAAAAGGGAAATGAAAATTAATTTTGATAGGTTTTTTATCTATTCATTTTACTTTTCCTTACTTACGAAATAAATAGTGAGTGGATGGTGCCACCGGTCCCCTCATTTGCATACCGACCAGGCTGTGCCTATTGCTACTTTGTAGAATTAAAGGGGTATTCCGGGCTGAAAATATTTATATCTAAATAAATAGAGTAAAATTCACAAAGCAAAATGCTGAAAATTTCATCAAAATCCGATAACAAAATAAGGAAGTTATTTTGATTTTAAACTTAAGCTTTATTTTGTGAAAACAATTATGCACTTTGTCATGATGGGCTGATGATGTCACATTCCCACTTTCCTTGTTCTTTTGTTATTACATGAGATCTTATATGTTTCATACATGTGTGAATGACATATCTCCCTTATAATGAGATAGGTTGTCAATCTATGTTTTTGCTTCTTGGATGAAGAAAAATGAATAAATACAAAAGAACAAGTGGGGACATGACATCATTAGTTTGCTCATTGAATATTCATGGGACATGCCTAGAAGTCTTTCACCGGAATAACACAAATCTTTGAAATGACATAGCTTTGATATTCCCTGTCCGTTTTGTTCAAATTTTCAGTGTATTGTTTGTCTGATTTTTCTTTAACTGTACAAATCATATTTTCAGCCAGGAGTACCCCTTTAAGCGAAACTTTGCAATGTCATTACCCTCTTATTTTACATCCGATTTTGATGAAATTTCAGTGTTACGCTTGTTGGATTTTTCTCCTTTTATTCAAATCAATTTTTTTTCTGGGCCTTGTCCTATGAAATCATTTTTTTGAAAATACCACTCAGCGGCTCGTCAATGTAACCCCCCCCCCCAAAAAAAAAAAAAAAAAAAAAAAAAAAATCAATATTTTTTTATATATACAATTTTCCTTTTCAATTTTGATTTATTGACGACACTGTAAATGGCGGCAAATTCACTGACACTGAAATACCCATGAACTATATTTCTCGTTCAGTGGTCGCCAAAATCTGCTCAATTTCCAAGCGGGCACTATTCCGCGCCACGACATCTGCTTGAGAAAAATAATGATAGGAAAATTAATTTTGATATTCATTTTACTTTTCCTTACTTTACACTTTTCATATAGCCTAACTTCATACAATCGTGCATTCATTTTTGTTTGTGTGCGAAAAGAGAACGATGAAGTGAGTTTGCTGAATGGGAGGAGAAGAATATTTCACATCCCTCAGATCGAGATGCTACTTAGAAAAACAAAGTGGCTTCATCACAGGGGGGGGTGCATTTACACTGTCAACATAACTTGTCACTTTGTACACTAGAGCCGACAAGAACACCACCATTAGAACAATGATTACCATGATATTCTTGACCACCATCATTCTAAACACATGATCGTCACCGTTAGAACCACGATCACCATGACATTCATGACCACCATCATTCTAAACACATGACAATCGAGGTTAGAACCACGATCATCACGATATTCATGACCACCATATCATTCTAAACACATGACCGTCACCGTTAAAACCACGATTACCATGATCACCATCATTCTAAACACATGACCATCACCGTTAGAACCACGATCACCACGATGTTCATGACCACCATCATTCTAAACACATGATCGTCACCGTTAGAACCACGATCACCATGACATTCATGACCACCATCATTCTAAACACATGACCATCACCGTTAGAACCACGATCACCACGATGTTCATGACCACCATCATTCTAAACACATGATCATCACCGTTAGAACAACGATGTTCATGAGTCATGACCACCATCAATCTAAACACATGACCATCACCGTTACATCCACGATCACCACGATGTTCATGACCCCCGGTCATGACCACCATCATTCTAAACACATGCCCATCACTGCTAGAACCACGATTACCATGATATTCATGACCACCATCAGAGTATGACCATCAACGAGTAAGGACGTGCCGCGTACCCTCTCCCGAGCTGTTTTAATCTACATAGGTTATATGTCGGGCAATCAGCATGAGCAAACACGCATCAACGAGACAATCCGGAGGAGCTAAGCGGCCTAGGCCGTCGGCTACCCCGTCCAGCCCTGATGCCAACATGGGCGTGTCATCGGAAATGAAGTCATATCTAGATGACTATATTGGGAAAATTAATGAACGGTTGTCATCGTTGGAACGCCAAATTAATGTACAGAATAAAAGACTTGAACATAGAATGGAGGAATTGGTTGCATCGCTAAATTTTCAAGCAAAAGAAATGGATGATTTGAAAGCGAAACTGAGGAATCTACAAGAGGAAAGTGATATGAAGGCGAAAAAACTTGAAGCTGAAATTGATAGACTTTCCGCTTACATATCGCGAGAGAACCTCGTCTTTTGGGGGAATCCCAGAAAGTGGAGACGGTGACGAAAATACGAAGAAAACTTTGAATAGATTTCTCGTCGAGAAACTGAAGTTGAGAGAAGATTTTGTTAAAGAAATTGAATATCAACGAGTTCATCGGGTGCAAGCTATACACAGACCACGCCCTATCAAAGCAAGGTTCCTTAGATTTGCAGACAAGATGGCAATTGAAAAGAATGCCAAATGTTGAAGGGGAGTAAGATGTACATTGCACAAGATCTGCCCAAACGAATTCGAGAAGAAAGGAAAGCGCAGGCACCGGCCTTGAAAGCGGCACGGAACGCAGGGAAGCTTGCTTATTTCTCACGGGCGGAGCCGACTAAACTCTTCGTCGCTGGAAAATGGATCCCATGCACGGAAGGTCCAAGAGGAGCTCATCGGAATATGGGGGAAACAGAGTGGAGCAGGAATGAATATCGCCTCCCTGCAGATACATCGGGATCAGGCAGGAGTTAATGTACCATTCTCAGTTGCTGATAAATATATAACGAATTACACGTTTCCGTTTTCGCTATACTAGACGAGGAAGCATTCGTCACTTTAAATTTTATTTTGATGACTAAACGTTAAAATGTCGATGAATTACTCATCTTGTAACAATATACCGTCATTTCTCCTAAAGAAGAAGATAAAAGAATTGTAAAGAAGAATTTGAGCTGAGTATTTGGAAGATATAGGAAAGCGATCATGAATTCGAAGCCAAAATATTTGTTCACTAACATCGCATGCAAGTATCATCATTTACTGAAGGAAATACGTCAACAACAAAAAAAAAAACTACAAAAAGGAAAGAAGAAGAACGCTAAAAAGATAAGACGCTGTGTTAAGCGATGCTTGTGATAGTAATTTATTTAATTTGGATACATTGCATCAGATTTATTTGGTATTGAATATAAGGCTTCACAGTATATAATGTATATGTTTTATTCAATGGCAAAAGTAACCATAGTTGTGAAAGGTTTGAATAGACTCCCCAAAAAAGGAGTTATATGTACGGTTGAAGGGTCGAAGAATATTGTTCCCCACCTCAATTAAAAGTAAAGCAGAGAGATGTCCTTTCTTTGTTGGTGTGTTTCCTTCTTCTCATCACTTTGAAATATTAAAGACATTAAACTGTTGCTTTATAGCCCATGAAATTACTCGAATCTATGATAACAATTGCTCCAATTTTATCTGGATTCAAGGCAATGCCATCTAAATCAAAGCTATAAGAATTACTCAAACAAATTAATGATTTTTAATTTGTTTAAACATTTTGGCGAGGTAGTTATTGATTGAATAAGATAAATCACTTGTCCACGAGGAAGGACACGATATACTCTCAAGGAATTATGCACACAAAAAATAGAAAATAAAGGGTGTGAAGAAAGGAAGTACTTTTTTTAATTATTATTATTAATCAGAGAAAAAAAAAAGAAATACAACAAGAAACAGACTGGAGTATAGTTTTGACACAATCTTTGGTTCTTGTAAATAAATAAAAATGAGGGGAAAATTGAATGTCATAATGTCAGTCAGGGGCCGCGGAACGGTTTTCAAAGTGGGGGGGGGGGGGGGCTGAGCCAAAAGTGGGGGGGCTAACCATGCTAAAAATCACAATCATATGGTCATTTTTACGTTTTTTGTACACGGTTTTGGAAAAAAGTGAGGGCTGAGCCCCCCAGCCCCCCCCCCCCCGGTTCCGCGGCCCCTGTCAGTTATAATTGATCATATCACATCGGATGGAATTTTGCTGTTTGAACGTTATTCGGAAAAATAATAATACTGACGAATAATTATATTTAAAGGACAGAGAAGAAGAATTTGAAGTTTAAATTTCTTGATCGATATATTGGTCGATGTAATGACTTTCAAGAAGTATTAATTAGCGTGGAAGCACATTCCTCTGTGTATGTGTGTGTGTGGTGTTTTCTTCATCATGTCATGCCTTTAAGAAGAGTTGAAGAAAATATGAAATATATTTACTTTGTTTCATCCATGATCATTAATAGATCAGTTTAGGTCATACATGCATATAAAGCAGATTATTTAAGCTGGATGAAGCCCCTTTTTCTTTATTTAAACCTGCAAACAAACTGAAGCTTAAGCTTATATTTTGAACACATACACACTACATAGGAAAGGATATTGATTCATAACGGGTTTTTTTAAGACGACAGATTGTAACTGATTGGATTTTTTTTTTTTTTTTTTTTTATAACTAGGTTAAGGTTGAAAAATAATGAATAGAAAACCTTCATCTAAAGTTTATTTGATCATAATACTACGTGTATAATGAAAATAAGGGATGAGAGGAATGGAAAAATAAAAGAAATGCCATTGATGACTATTTTGATTTTTGATACTTTTATGAAATATTGACTCATGATTTTGAGAAAAAGAAAACGGTAATAGGAAATAGAAAATGAAGGAGGGAAATGAAGAAAAACTCATTCCCAAAATTTGTGGGGGTCTTTTCCGCTCATCATGTCACACCTTAAAAGAAAGACGACACCTTCGTGTAAAATAAGAAATATATTAATTCTGTTTCACATTATCTACTTTGATGGAATATAATTTATGTCATTTATGTTGGCAATCAAACTGCATGGTATTTATCACTAATTAAACACAGATTTGTGTAATTCTAATACCACATTCGTTGATAAATAACAAAAGAAACTTGGTCAATAATAGATTGTAGTTGATAAGAGGTTGCGGGTGATTTGTTACCTATTGAAGAAGCGTCTCTGATACAGCAATAGGGACCTTTCGCAATCCTCACGGACGCTAGTATTAGGGTCCCCTAACACAAAAGTTAACGCTTAATCATACACTTGATTTTTAAGATTGATTGTGCATTATAGTCAATAGAATCAAACGTAGAAAACTGCTCTACAATCAATGCTAAGCTTTGTGTTACAGGGGGGTTACAGGCCCTACAGATCTGCTTTTCGTGTGCAAAATCCTTTTCCGCGACACCCGCACCATACATGCATGTATATTACGACTGATGGCTGGAGATATTCGAAATGCAGGACCTAAAATAGATTATGACATGGATAAGAAAGTGGTTTTTCAAACAAATTGAGTACATATTGAGTGAGGAAAAACTTACTGAATGAAGGCTTAGATATAGATCATTACAGTCCATCGAATCGATATTACATTTAATGTGGATTATTGGTGGATCACTGGCAATTGATTTCATGGGTCAGATCAACCTCTCCAGCCGAAAATTTCGCACGCGTTGATACGTGCACAGCATATGCAATACGTTTGAACTCGTTTCTTTTGTTTCTTTGTTTCTTTTGTTTCTTTTGTTTCTTTTGTTTCTTTTGTTTACTCCTTCTACACAAACGATATGCCTCTCGCACACGATGTAATGGGCATTATGTTTTACTTTCCCCAGAAATGGGGGATTAGATTCAAATTCCGGGGGGACCACTTCCATTGATGAGTGGATACCAGGCACGACCATGAGGTTTCGAAAAGTACCCTAAACAAGGGAAGCAATTCTTTTCCAGATTATGAAAATGCATCTCTTAACAAGTATTTGGCTTGTGAAACCCTACAACTATTGGATATATATCCCTTTTTCAGCATTTTAAACATCGTTTTGACACCCTTATTACGTTACATAGGCCTATAAGTAACGTACCTGCCCACTCTGTCCCCTTTTACGCGTGTTCGCTCCTGGTATCTACTAATCAATGGAAGTGGGCCCCCCGGGCGGCCTCTCGAGCTCTTGGAGGAGTCAAATGTGGCTTTGGAAAGTCGTCCTCAATCGGATATATCGCTGTTACCATAGTAGCAACCAGAATTTTGCACACGAAACGCATATTGAATGTTTCCGTCGCAGATGCGAAACGAAAAAAATAATCTCATGTCACACAATTTGCATTGCAGGACAGATTTTTACGACCATGATGACGGGCCCAAAAAGTCTCTTCCAAAATCAACTACCGTAGTAAATAAGCGTGCGCGTCCTCAAACGAAAGGTCGGGAATAACCTATTCTTGATATCAATGACCTCATCACATTTACATGTTTCAAATGAAACGTATATATGGACACACCCAGTTCAAAAGAATGAATTATATAGGTCATAGGAAGAAGAGATGATACAACTCAAGAGGAATCGTGTTCTTTTTAATTGCAGCGTATAGGTTTGATTATTCTATGTAATCAATGTAATTGGTAGAAAATATTTTGGTAGGGTAGGGAGAGGAATGGAAGGAGGAATCGCTGGAGTATATAATTGTTAATGTCAATTGCTACAGAACTTTAGAATCTAATTTTGAACTGGACGTCTGGAATTAATGTGAATAAGACGCTAATGGAAAATACGTGTTTAGGGTACTTTTCGAGACCCCATGGTCGCGCATGGTATCCACTCGTCATGGAGGTGCCCCCCTCCCCCCCCCCCCCGGGAGTGCGTTTCATGATTAGAGTCACTGTAGTGAGTTGAAATGTCCGTGAAGACAAGACGAAGTTGGTGACGATCAACAGCACTCCACGGGTTGACAAATGTTCTTTAGAACAGGTTGATGATCCCGATGAGATATATCTACAAACAATTATTTGATGGTGTGCCAATAATTTCACAGAAGTTAATGTTGTATTTCATATAGAAGTGAACAATGCTCTGATATGAAGACTGGCGTGAAACTCTGAGTTCTGATCTAATATGATGATGTCCTTGAAGAAACTGCCAACTTATATACATATAAATTTCCACTATTCTTGAAGCTTCTAGCATTGCCTTTTAAAAGAACATTCTCCTTCTTTCTAGAGCAATCCAAATTTTAGAAGACTCTTAAATCACCTCAGTAAAATTAACATTTAAAAACAACATAGCTAATCCGTACTTTTCCCTGCTAGCAGTCTCCATTGTAAATTACAAAAATACCAGACATTGCAGTGCCTCACAAAGCTTAATTGACACATTCTGGAATATTCTTATTATGCAATGAACTTACTTAGAGAAAAAAATAACTAAATGAATGAATATACATGTAATTTCTCTTACAATTCTTCTTATACATAACAATTCCGTAATAATAATTTTTTTTTGCGTTTTGTAACATGGAATCTTTGTTAAGACAAATATCATATATATTATCGTATGAACCTTAAATATATCAATAATTAACATTATTGAAAGATCTTACATCCTTTTATATCAAGTTTCTAGAACCTTCTACAGTAGTTGCAAAAGCCTCTGTCCGCCAATTTACATGTAGCTAGAAGAAACTTGAATGACCTCCGTGAAACTAACGATATACACAGCAAACCTAATCATCCATTTTCCATGACAGCAATCCCTATTGCCGACTATGATTACAAGTTTCTTGTTGTGAATTTCAGCATACTGAGCACATCACAGCCTCATTAGATATGCCTGCTAATTACATAAAATCGAATGGAATGTTGTACACAAAACATAATCTAGAACCTAGAACCAAGAATCTAGAACCTTTTCTAACAAACTGATAATTTCTTACATGCAATAAATCTCTGGAGTTATGAACAACAACAATGATTATCTTGCAATTCTCCTCTCGCATCTTTATGTAACAAAAGTGTATAGCGGTTCTAATTAACATGATTAGTTCAAGAAACCTTTAAAGATGGGCAACTAGTGAAGTTATATAATGATAATTATTCCCTGAGCCTTATGCTACGGGAGGATAATTACTGCGGATACGAGGCTGGGTAATTGGTGATAAAAACAATCAGAAATCTGATTCTGTGTAGCATAATATCTTCTCATATTTAGGTCGATGCTGCCTCCAGTACCTGTTTAATCATTATAGTGTCAAGAGCTTCTTTACATCTTCTGAAAATACGACAACCAACAAAAAGAGAGAGCTTTTTTCGTAACAGATTACGTAAAAGAAATAGAGGATTTTGATTTCCCTTTTTTTCCCCCGTCTTTTTTGCCTTGAAATGGATAATGAATGAACAAATGTGACCTTTAAACTAAATTGTATTTCTACGGACACAAAAAGGGACACTGTTCTGCCTTACATTCTGCACATTCCATCGGATGCTTACAACCCATTTGGCACGATGAGGGTGCTTATCTTTCTGTATATTCTTGTCTTGTTTGGAAGAACAGGTCATTCACGATGTTCAAATCGTTGTGAGTGCAAGCAGAGGAGGACTTTGGTCGATGTGACATGCACAGATCTTGATGATATGCCTCAGGATCTCCCATGCAACACTGTTTTGCTTAACTTGAAGAGCAATTCAATCACGGCACTCAAGAAGGAGTCATTCTCATGTCTCGGAAGCTTGGTTGAGCTTCTCCTGTCCAACAACCGTATTCGCTTAATCGAGAAAGGAGTCTTCGAGGATGCAACCCAACTGGAGTACATTGAACTTGATTCAAACTTCATCCAAAGGATACCATACCTTGGTCCCTTACCGGCTCTCATGAAGCTATCAGTCACCAGGAATTCTCTGAAAGAGTGGCAACAGCAGACCATTCGTGATACATCAGGTACACGACTTTCATCGCTAAAACTGGCATTCAACAAACTCCAGAATCTACCTAAAATCCCATTAAGAGTATCATCGTTAGATCTAGGAGGGAATGCGATCAGGGACATTTCAACAACCGTTTTTGCTTACCCCAACTTTATATCAAATTTGTGCATTTCATACAATAATATTGAATACTTGTACAAGGCGCAAACGATGAAAAATCTCAAGATTCTTTCACTTGAATACAACTATATCAAAAGCATCAGTGAAACTCTATTCACTTGCTTTCCTTCAATAAAAAGAATCTACTTACAAGGCAATAAAATTGTGGATGTCTCTTCCTTTTGTAACATGCAACGTTTGGAGTTCATCTCATTGGAAGATAACCAAATCAGATTTGTGGGTAGACCCGCATTTACCAACATTTCCAAAATAGAAACCATTAAATTGAGTGGCAATAAGATCGATCAATTTTCAAACGATATTTTCTTTAACGCACCGTTTAGTCTAGCTCTTAACTCCAACAAAATTTTAACACTAGACGCACTGTATGGAAGGAATAATTCAAACGTGTATATTCTAAATGTTGATAAAAATTATCTGCGAAGCGTTTCTGTCATGTATTTTCCGACCTTAAATTGTCTTCATGCTTCTCACAATAAGCTCACAACTTTTCACTTTGGAATTTTCGGACACAGAAATATTGAATACATTAACTTGAGATGGAACTGTATTTCAAATTTAACTAATTTTGAGAACCTAACAAGCCTAACGTACTTGGGTCTAAGTCATAACCTTCTCACCGCATGGGATCATAAATACCTGACAGGTCTGCCACAACTCCGTTATCTCTATTTAAGCAACAATAGATTGTCAGTGCTTTCAAATTTTACAACATTGCCAGAACTAGCAAAGTTAGATTTGTCCCGTAACAATATCTACATGATAGAAAACTCAACCTTTGATACCTTACCAAACCTTGTGGAATTGAACCTCGCCGAGAATAAAATATCTTGCCTAAATTTCGTTCGTTCGATCACACCACTGCAGAGGTTGAATGTAAGTCACAACGAACTCAGGGTAATCGATCATCAATATTTTTCTAGTTTAATCTCCCTCAGAACACTGGATTTAGCTTTTAATCTCATAACAGAGGTTAACCCCCTAAGCTTGACTTCTCTTGAAAGGTTTGATATCAGTCACAATTTGTTAACCCATTTAAATTTAAAACATATCTTTGATACAGAACAATTGATTTATATGAATGTAGAGGCCAATGGGATTACTGAAATCATCTCCCTTTCAGTTCTACATATAAACATTAACAATAATGCCATCGGATTCTCCAACTCAAGTGTTCTATCAGGAAACAACATTTTCGCCCGTAATAATAACCTTACAGACTTCAAACAGCTAAGGATTTCGCATGATTTGGTTGGACTTTACCTGAAGACGAATCAGATTAGTTCCATACCGAATTTCACCTTCGTGTCGGCATCTTCACTCTTCTTTCTCGAGTTGGATGATAACCACCTTGTTGATATTCAACCTTTAGCTTTTATTGGCCTTAAAGATGTCGTCAGATTGAGCTTAAACAGAAACCGTTTGGTGTACCTCCCCGCTGGTGTGTTTTCACACATTGAGCAGCTGTCGTATCTCAGGTTGAGTGGAAATCCTCTGAAGTACATTTCGAATCAACAGTTTTCAGGAGTGCTAGTCCCAATAGGGGGGTATACCGGTATAGATTTGTCTTGCATACCGCTTTCGAACACGTCCAAAGAGGTATTAAGAGATTTGAAAAATATTGAATACCTGAGCCTTCATCAAAGTTTTGCTTTTAAACAGTACTTTATAAGAAACTCTACTATACTGGCAGACACCACTGTTGAATTCCCAGAACTTTTGATATTTAATCTTTCTTCACTTAATCTCGGAAATCAATGTAAAGAACTGTTAATGAACAATTTGGCGGCACTCGATTTGTCTAACAATTCCTTTACTTCAATTCCGAGATACTGCCTACCACGAAACAGCAAGGCATATACTCTTTATCTGTCATATAATGAAATCAAAGTCATTTCTAATGATTCATTTGACAAGCAACAGCAGTTCTGGATGTTGGACTTAAGTTACAACAATATTATATCATTCGAATTCGGTTCGTTGCAACATCAGACATACTTGACCGACTTAAATCTTGAGGGCAACCAAATCACAACACTTGGTAGTGGATATCTAATGTTCTCTCTGAAATCGGTAAGAATTAACTTTGAAAGTAATCCTTTGTTGTGTGATTGTGACCTCATCAAGACTTTTTTAACCCTACATCCAAACGAGAAATCCATGAAATGTTTTCAACCTGCAGCGTATGCCGACACGTCAGTGGCCGAACTAGCTGCCGAAGACAATTTTAGTTGTCGCCCACAATTGTGCTCTCCAGCATATCAGACCCTGCTTTCGTTCGTTGGTGACAAAGTTGAGTTACCTTGCCCAGTCAGATCTTCAACATCAAGCAACACTTACTGGTCAGTACCGCTTCAAGAACTGCAGTTCTCTGATAAAGACACCTTACCCGATGGAGTTTCCATTCTTCCTCATAACGCTCTTCTGATCACTAATGTTGCCAAAAACATGACTGGTTTTTACACATGTTGTAGTGAAAATGGAGCTGGGCAAACTAAATTCACCCTGAAATTAACAGTCAAGGAGAAAATAAGGGAAAATATTGAAGAAAGAACTAACCATTCGGCAATGTTAGTCCAAAAGTGGACAGACAATCTTCAATGTGGTAAATCTCTTGCTACTACTAATATCATGAATAATGGTTTGCTGTTATCAATGCTAGCATTGCAATTGATCTACCCTTTTTTCCACAAACTACAATTGCCTATTTTCAGGAAGTTTCGAAATATTTGTTCTGTGATTTTATTGCGATAGGCTGGCCTACTTTATATTTTTTCTTTGGAAACGTATGGAAGAGCAGTATTTTAATTTTCTAAGTGCGAGTACTGTATGATATACCAACTCAAAAATGTGATTAATTCAAACTCCTTTTTGAATGGTTTGCTGTATTGACAAATATAAAATGAATCATATTTTTTAAGTATATTTCAACTACAAAAACGTAGTTTATAAAGCATTAGAAAATGTCCAGCTCATTTCGAATGAAAGGAATGGATTGTCCAGGCATTCCGTTGCAGAAATAATTGTGTTTAAACTCAATTTATTAAAAAAGTCCACAATAAACGCATATGATTGATTGAAAATCGAGATGCAATTTATAGAGTTGCGTTTGATCAGTTTCCTGATGGGGACTTTTAAGTTTTTAAAGTAGACTGTCTTGTTATCCACGCATAACCACCCTCGCACATCTTACGACTGGGCCACGGTCGCGTTTCGCTTATTTTTTGAATATGTGAATTGAAAGTTTTTTATTTGATTAAAGGCCACCGCACACCTTACGACTGTTCGCGATCCGATTTTGGAACAAATCACATTTTGCTTATTTTCTGAAAATGTGAATGGAACATATCATTTTAGTTGAGGTTGAAATCAATTGAAAGAATACTAATATAACCATTTTGAAAGATTGCAAGCTTTTATTTCTGAGAAAGGCCAAATTAGTTTCAAATCGTAGTCAATCGTACGACTGCTATGACCTCATTACGACTAGATATTGAATTCGCTTTTATTCTAAGGAGGATGATAGCATAGTCACAGATTTGAACATAGGTATTCGTACGATGATTAAGAACATTACACAGTAAGATATTCCAAGTCTCAATATTAGCTTAAAATTCTACTACATTTTATTCTGAAATCGAGTCGCCGACCAGTCGTAAGGTGTGCGGTCGCCTTAAGAATAATACAACGATTTTGGATAATTACAAGCCTTTAATTTGGAGTGAAGGTCAAATTATTTTCAAATTGTAGCCAATAATGCGATTGTTATGACGTCCTTACGACTTCTTATTAAATTCGCTTTTAAAGGATGATAGCACAGTGATTGCACCTAGGTATTCATACGATGATTTACAACATATTATGCATGTACAGTAAGATATCCCATGTCTCAATATTATGGCATTAAATTCTCTTGCAAGCGTTTCATTCCCAAATTGGGTCGCAGACCAGTCGTAAGGTGAGCGGTTGCCTTAATACTACATGGAGATAGCTTCTTGGAAGTTTTATGAACACTTTTATTATTATTACGATATTGACTAATGGGGTGTGTAATAAAAACATTCTTCGGTGTGTAATAAAAACATACTTTGGCGCGCCGGATTTATAGTTTCCCGAAGCGCGCAGCGCTG
Source organism: Lytechinus pictus (assembly GCF_037042905.1). Lineage (NCBI taxonomy): Eukaryota > Metazoa > Echinodermata > Echinoidea > Temnopleuroida > Toxopneustidae > Lytechinus > Lytechinus pictus. Next base: position 8,880,286 of record NC_087262.1, on the reverse strand, counting down.
AGGGAAAATATTATCACGAGGGAAAATATAAATCCTTCAGGCGATCCAAAGAATGTTATTTTACACACCCCATCAGTCAATACCTGTTATATTAGAAAGCCTTGAATGGTGAAGATAGATCGAGATCTAATCTAGATAGATCTAGATCTACGATGCATGCAAAAGATCTAGATCTAATTGTTAGATTTGTTAATTTAATTATGATATTCACAGTAACTGATGGAACTGATATAACGTTAACCCAGAGAGTGCCGGCCCGCTTCATAGACTATGGGCATTCTTGAAGCTGATGGGGTAACCAAAAACACCACCCCCAAACAAACAAAAAATCATGCACCCACCTCAATTCTACCGATATTTGTATCACTGTTGGTAGGCTCCTAACATTGATGCAGTTGGTAGGGGGTAGACCCTCGAAAAAATTTGCAACGGCGCCCGTTCTCTCCCTTTCAAAAATGCTCACGAAATGGCCAACAAATACCGACGGGCACATGCGCGAATTCGTACTGAAGTTAGCGATCAAAAGATCTGCCCACGGCCGCTTTCCCATTGGTAAGCATACTTTTAGTCGCTAACTTCAGTCTATATCAAGATATCAAGATTCTAATCAACTTTTTGCTGGGCCTTGTCCTCTAAATTCTTATTTTTTGAAAAACCACTCAGCGGCTTGTGAAGCCCCCACAAAAAAAATCAACATTTTCAATATATCATATATAATTTTCCTTTTCTATGTTGATTTATTGAGGACACTGTAAATGGTGGCAAATTTACTGGCATTGAAATACCCATTGAATTATATTTCTATATAGTTCAGTCTTCAGATCAATTTCGAAGGGTCGCTGTTCAGGGCCACGTCGTCTGCTTGAGAAAAAAGTGAAATGAAAATGAATTTTGATAGGTTCTTTTATCTATTCATTTTACTTTTCCTTATACTTATTAACGAAAGAAATAGTGAGTAGATGGTGCCACTGGTCCCCTCATTTTCATACCGACCAGGCGGTCCCTATTACTGCTTTTTGTAGAATTAAAGGGGTACTCAGGGCTAAAAATATATCTAAAATTCACAAAGCATAATGGTAAAATTTCATCCAAATGCAATAACAAATAAGGAAGTTATTGAAATATTTTATGAAACATAATGGTTAGTCGCGTGCATTTGAGTGTCCGAAAGTCCCCAACACACAGCTTCAACACAGGGAACAGTGGTTTTCATGAACGTAATATTGCAGAAATCCGGGTATATCTTTAAACTATTAGTAATCTCACACCAGATTGATAATAGTGTGAAAATTTTGTCAAATTCCATTAATTTGATGTAAATATTATTACAATTAATTCACTATTCATGTCTCGCTGTTCATTTGAAAGTGTCCATGTTCACAAAACATGCTATGGCAAACGGTCTAAAACCACCCATATTTTCGAGACGCTGGCACCTTTGTTTTCCCACTGGAATATCCCTAAGGGTAAAAAAGGTCGAAATTGATTGTCATCTCAATGCTAAATGTATGATACTTTATGACTGGTACAATGGTTACATCTCGTTTTTCTCCCAAACTTTGAGATCGAGCAGGCAGAACATGGCTATTTCTGTGTACAACGTCACGTGACTGACGTATGATAGTTTCCGTTCCCAGACCCTTTTCATTTGAAACAATTTATTAATACAGTCCAAACAAACTTAATCAACGCATTTAATGTTGTAAGTATAACAATGTTCTTGTACGATAAAGCTTTGCCTACTGATATCTATAGCTACAGTTTGATGAAGCAAATATAGAGTCCGGAATTGATTTTGATTTGCAATAAGGTCTGCGTAAGTGTACTATATACTAGCAGGCTAGCATCGTCTGCTACGTAACCAAATGAGCGAATATGACCGAAACTAACTATTATGCAATTATGCACTTTGTCATGAATATTCATTAGGTGGGCTGATGATGTCACATTCACACTTTCCTAGTTCTTATGTTATTACATGAAATCTTACATGTTTCATACATGTGTGGATGATATGGCTCCCTTATAATGTGATAAGTTGTCAATCTATGTTTTTGGTTCTTGGATGAAGAAAAAATGATTATTTTTTTACTTATATTTTTTTACTTATTAACAAAAATAACAAAATACATAGGGTAATGAATGCGATGTGAGGGGAATAGCAAAAGCCAAATAGACCTATCTAGGCTACTCCCTAATTAACATTCATTACCGAAAAAAAACATCTTGCAATCAATTTATTAGATTGCAAGAAACACACATTTCAAAAATCAACAAAATCAACAAACTAGTGAAGAATTTGAATAAAAACAACATGTATATTATCAAAAAATATTTAAAAGCATACAAAACAGGCAAGCTTATTCACTGAGAACATGGTAAAGTATACATATTTAAAAGGTAAGACTTACATTTTACTTTAAATGAATTTAGCGAAGGACTGTTTTATTTCAGGGGGCAAACTGTTCCATATGAGTGGTCCACTATAACTTATGACTGTTCTTGAGAAAGAAAAACGGTAAAAAGTAATGTATGAATTATCAGAGTTTCTCGTATTATATTTGTTGTACACTGCGATTTGTTTTAAAATAACTGTTGAATGTGTCAGGCAACTGATTCCTGTAGTATGAAAACATAAAACTTACAGTGTGAAGGGTATGTATATCATAACTTTTCAGAATTTTTAATTTACGGAATAATTGATGAGAGTGAGTCTTCTTAGTGTTAATTTGAAGTCTGTTGGCTTGGAACCACATGTGAATTTTTTCCATTTCAGAATTTAAAATATTATTTAATTGAATGGGATCCTTACCAGATAAAAATAAACTTGTATCGTCTGCAAATAAGGTAGTAGTTAAAATATTACTTAAATATTGCAGGTCATTTATGTACAATATAACAAGAAGAGGGCATAGGTTAGACCCCTGGGGTACCCCTACTCTAATATCCTGAAACTCTGAATAAATTTTGTTGATGCGTACACATTGTTTTCTATTTCTTAAGTAACTGATTAACCACTTTAATACTGTCCCTCTAAACCCGTATGCTGATAGCTTATCAATTAAAATATTATATATTAGATAAAGTATTAGATTAGTCTAAAAATACACCAATCGTTATTGCTTTGTTTTCATATTCCTTAGCTATTTTTCAGTTAAGTCAATTAATGCATGAGCAGTGTTGTATCCTTGTCTGAAACCGAATTGCTTGTTATATAATATGTTGTGTTTTGAAATAAATGCTATCAATTTGTCATATACTATTTTTTCAAAAACCTTGCTGAAAACTGATAAAATTGATATGGGTCGGTAGTTAGTTACTAGTGTTTTATTACCATTCTTAAAGACAGGAGTAACTTTAGCCAGTTTTAAAGAGTTCGGAAACACACCCTTTTCAATACTACTAAAAAATTCATTAAATACATTTACAATTTCTTGCTTGTTATCGGTCACTTCTCCATTATTTTCAATACTATAATCAACATCTCTATTCTTATTTTTTGTTAAAATGTTATTTATTATTTTCCATGTCGCTCTAGAATTGTGTTTTACATTTTCAAAGTTATGATGATAGAATGCACGTTTCTTTTTACGAATGAAGCTATGAACCATGTTTCTGTAACCATGGTAACTTTTATACATTCTCTCTGTAGGAAGTTTGGTTCTTTAAAAAGTATTTCCGTTTGCACATTTTCTTGATATCTTTATTAAACCATGACCTTTCTGTATAAGTCTTTTTTATTTTAACATTTATTATTGGAAAACTTTCATTATATAGTTTTTTTGTAAATGTCTAAAAATATATCATAAATTTCATCAATATATTCTGTATTGTTTAAACATGAGCAATCAACACACTGTAATTTTTTACAAAATGTTATCATATTCTTTTCACAAAAGTCTTTTATAGGGTAATGGGTCTTCGAATTATTAGAGGTTAAATGACCTTCAATTATGACGAAAGGGGTTAGGTAATCACTGTTCATCTGTTGTAATAATACCAGCTTCTACGACACTTTCAGGTTAGTTATAAAATATATTATCTAATATTGATGCCGAATTACTTGTTATCCTTGTGGGTTTATTAATCAATGGAAAATATGAAAAGGTAGAAAAAATATTAACAAAATCATGATTACATGACATTAAATCTAGGTCCATTAAATCAACATTCAAATCACCCATGATAATACATTGTTTTTTTCTCACTTGAGATTTTACTCAAAGGTATTTGAACTGTTTCTACAAAATCTTTTAATGATTGGCTAGGAGGTCTATAAATGACTGAAACTATAAAACACATGGATCTTATGTGGATTTCAACAAATAAACTCTCTATACAATTTAGGAAAATGTCTAAATCCGGTCTTCTTTTAAATTTAAGATTTTTATTCACATTATATTCCAACTCCACCTCCACGCTTATTATTACGGTTACTAGTAATAGAAGAAAAGTCGGGTATATTATAATATTGTTCTTCGTTATCTCTAAGCCAAGTTTCAGATATACCAAATACTGTAATATAATTCTTAAAGCAATTAATAAATTCTGAGAACCTGCTTAAATAACGTCTCAAGCTTCGACAGTTAAAATGAAGCATTGTTAAAATATCTTTAGTATTGTAATTCTTCATTAAGTTCGAAAAATCGTTTGGGGTGTAATACTTATTATCGGCGCGGATTATTCTATTATCCAAACCATCGATATTATCCATAGCACAAGTCATAATAATTTTCCTGATGCCTTCTGATATTATACATATAACAAATTAAATCATATAATAAGCTTGCGTTGACAAGACGAACAATTAAACTTTGAATAATTAAACAAAATGCAACAATAAGGGGGAAATAAAAAATTAAAAATACATAATTCATGTTGACAAATACTTTTGAAACAAGGCGGTATACACTTGAATCTCAGTGATATTCATAAATAAAATCAACTGACAAATAAGAAAAAAAATATATACATGTACATGGACAAAGAATGTTATCCATTCCTAGTCATACGCCAATCGTTGTCTTTGTAAGTGATCAGATTAACACTTTCAGAATAAATAATTATGTGCAATTTGTAATTATTTTCAATACAACGTATTATCGTAAAACATTTCATATGTATTCAAAAAATATATATGCGTATTGGTGTTGTGATTGTTCAAGCAATGCACTATTTTAATGAACAGTATAAGTATGTATGTTGCAAAAATAATATGTGTTTGTGTTATGTGTTTCGTTCAATTATTCATTATCATTTAAAAAATGAACAAGTATTCATTATGTAATGTGTGAATCCATAATCTTATATCAAAACTTTGTCTGTAGAAAGATGTCTGTAAAAATGTATCAATATTTGTGTTGTAGTTGTTAAATGAGTGTATTGTTTTAATAAACTGTAAGTTACAAATGGTGTGTAAAGTATATTTCATTCATAAAATTGTTAAAAGTGTAAGTTTTGTGTTGGATGTGTAAATGTATGAATTAATACAAAAAACACCCATAAATGGCCTTTAGAAATATATATTAAGACAAAAAAAGTGTGTATATCGGTGTTGTGATGGTTCAATCAATGTACTATTATAATAAACAGTAAGTTATTACGATTGTAAATGTATGTTTGTGTTATGTGTTTCATCCATTTATTCATCAGGCGTTAACAAATGTATATGTATTTAATGTATAATATATAAATTCATTATCATATACCAAACATCGTTTTCCTTTTTTTGTACAGCACATTTTATACATGTGTTATGAAAATATATACTGTACAAGTTAACTAATCATGATTTTCTACATAGGAGGAAAACAACAATGACCCTGCCATGTTGTGACTCAAGAAACTCCCTCTAACCCAGTAGAAATTCGACACATCAATACATGCTATTGAAGAATAAGACACGTAAATAATGCTTCAGCCACAGACATGTAGTCACAGAATATCGTCCTAATTCAGGTGGAGCATTGAGCCATGAAAGGCAAAAACCTTTGCAAGTTAATCTATTTGTGACTCAATATAATAAGATCACACGATTGTGATATTAATACATGAATTGTTTATAAAAAAAAAACATACAAGAAGAATGTCGTGTAATTATTAGTTCACACATTTTGGCTTATATCGCCGATCATGCTCTTTACATCGTCAGATACAAAAAAGTGTATTCACCTTGTTGAAAAACAATCACATGAATGATGTTCTTCCATAGACTCAAACCAAAGGTAAATGTATTAGGGTCGATTTATTACACCAATCGTTATTTTGACAAATTAAGCTAAAAAAGTATATAATAATTATTTTTTTCCTTTTCCTTTTTTTTCAATACCAAATATATGTTTCCAAATATGTGATAATTCTTTGGTCAAATATCAGGTAATTGTATAACGAGCATTAAGTTGCTAATGTATAAAGGAAAAAAAATCGCTTCCATAATATATTATTATTCTTATTATTCTGATTATACGAGTGTACATGTAACCATAACAAATGCATTGTTCATATATATGGGTTTAATTGGAACGATTCCACTACGTACCAAATTAAATGACTTTGTCCACCACAACAACGACAATATTACGATAATGAATTAATTTCATTAATTTCTTATTATTATTATTAGCATTTTGAAGTCCAGTATACATTGTTCATAGTTTAGCATTTTCAGAGTTTTTCTAAGTCACTGATAGATATATATTATGAATGAACTTTTTAAAAAACTTGTTTAAAAAGTTTAAACAATTACAAAAAAGTTTAAACAACTTGTTGTTAGAGTGACAGGCTTAAACAGCGTGCTATTTTTTTTTTTTTACTGTGAATGATCTTTCCATCTGTACTCCATACTGCGATTACTTTCTCTTTCTTGCGCGCTTCTTCATTTGCTCTCCATAATAAGTTTCTGTTCTTGGCGGTTAAGTCTTCTTCTATTCCAGTATGGGTGCCGCGAAGAAGTTTGGGTGTCACGCGCGTAAAACATTCCCCATAGACTTGTGTGTTAAAATGGCACTTTTGAAAAATTCATAAAAAATAAATGTGAAATTAGAGGGTGGAATGTTTACTACCAATGGATAGGATATATATCTGACATTCCAAATCTGACCAGGAAAGGGTACCGTAGCCAGCTCATTTTAAAAATAAATTGCCATTTATGAAGATAACTATGAATCGATCGAATTCATCAACTGAAACAGTAAAATAGCCCTAATTATTCCGCCAGTCAAAAAATAGTTCCAAGTCACTTATTTATCTTCCCAATTTGGGCGAAGTAAGTTCAGTAGTTACCATTTCTAGAATCAGTGTTAGATTTTGAATCACATTCATACATTTTTGTCAATCAGCAATATCAAATTGACAAAAATTCGAATGGGTTGGGTCGAACGAATATCTTTAGCCCTCCTGATGTAATTAGGCTCGTGGGACCTATATTATATGACCTATGTATTTTATTTTTTTGAATAGCTACTTTGCTATTCTTTTATATCTGTACACTCACACTAGTACAAAGAAATGCATTGAAAATGCCTATTTTCTATGCAATCACCCATTTTAATGTGTTACCCATACATGTTATTTTCACTGTATATGGATGTATACAAATCCTACCTGCATATAGCCCAACAGTGAATGCAATGACAATATAGGTCCCTATTAATTGTAATATAAAGGTGTATGTAAATTATGTGTAGATATCAGGATAACAGAATTGCCCCAAACATAATTACCAAATATACATGAGATTGGATGAGGAAACAATAAAAGAATGAGATACTACTTTAGTATATTTGCATTTGACCTATTCAAAATCTTGCTAGGGATGTTGCCTCTCAGATGTAAGAAGGAAGAGATACATAGATAGATAGAGAGAGAGAGAGAAAGATAATTTTATAGATGGCATGGCTTAATAAAGGGGGGGGGGGCTATACTAAGATTGCAGCACACAGCCACCCCCCCCCCTCCCTCCTTAGTTGAGCACTATTAGATACCTTACCTTACTCTATGCCCTTTTCTATATACCTTCTTGAAGGTACCACTCTAGTTCTCTTCAGTAAAGTTCTCAAAGTTCTATCTCCTCTCTACCTACCCCCTTCCTAAGAACAATTTCAACATGAGCAATTTCTAAAGGTCTTTCTAATGCTAAGTAGGTGATGTACACTAACACAAAACAATGATAAATCAGAACATAAAGAGGCCTTGACTCTATACATTGACCAATCTACATACATTCCTAGGCTACACAGACCTACTTACTAACTTTACCTGATGTAGCCCTGCTAGCCATTAAATCCATTTTTTTTGCACCACTTGATGACTAAACATATTGATATCAGTGAGAAATTGTTTGATACTGAAGAGTTTGGCCAGGCATTCCATCCACTACTAGAGATTTCCCATATTACTTAAAGGTGTCACGCGCGTAAAACATTCCCCATAGACTTGTGTGTTAAAATGGCACTTTTGAAAAATTCATAAAAAATAAATGTGAAATTAGAGGGTGGAATGTTTACTACCAATGGATAGGATATATATCTGACATTCCAAATCTGACCAGGAAAGGGTACCGTAGCCAGCTCATTTTAAAAATAAAAAATCGCCATTTATGAAGATAACTATGAATCGATCGAATTCATCAACTGAAACAGTAAAATAGCCCTAATTATTCCGCCAGTCAAAAAATAGTTCCAAGTCACTTATTTATCTTCCCAATTTGGGCGAAGTAAGTTCAGTAGTTACCATTTCTAGAATCAGTGTTAGATTTTGAATCACATTCATACATTTTTGTCAATCAGCAATATCAAATTGACAAAAATTCGAATGGGTTGGGTCGAACGAATATCTTTAGCCCTCCTGATGTAATTAGGCTCGTGGGACCTTTGCGTTTTTGGAGGACGGCTTGTTTCGTGCGATATGAAGTAAACTTCACGATGATTGGTCGTGGCGAAGGGGCTTTCCCGGGTTCCCTCTGTATACTGGGTTCGCGGGGGTCCAATTCGATGCGATCGATCTACTTCTTCCTGACTAATCTGTTAACCAAGTTTATCCTGGGCAAGATTGATCATCATTTCATCAGTATTTTCATTAATCTTCTCGGGAATTCCGTACACTCGCACACTGGGGTTGTCATAATTTTTTCAAGCAATCTGCTTATAATGACAATCCTGCTCCTGCAAACTGTAAATGTTATATTTTCTTTGTTGGTAGTAGATCATATTCGTTTAGAATTACCTTTTTTCTTTATGATTCATACCAAAATTAATTACCAATATATTATGTTTGTTACGTAATGAAGATTGTATTGTATACGAATTTTACGAATGCAGAAGAAAACAATAAATCAAATCAAATATAGCCCTAACTTCATAAAATCGTGCATTTTTATAATTTTTGTTTGTGTACGAAAAGAGAACGATGAAGTGAGTTTGCTGAATGGGAGGAGAAGAATATTTCACATCCCTCAGATCGAGATGCTACTTAGAAAAACAAAGTGGCTCCATCACAGGGGAGGGGTGCATTGACACTGTCAACATAACTTGACACATTATCCACTATACAGCCGACTTAAACACGATCATCAGTACCATGATTATCTTTTTTCAAATGTTTCATTTTCCTTTAAATTAAAGTTCACAGTGCTGGCGATGATGAAATTGATGTTGAAATTCGATGGATGATTACAGTCTCTGTAGTGAAGACAAGACGAAGATGGTGACGATAAACAGTCGATTTTAGCACTCCATGGGTTGAAAAATGTTCTTTAGAAGAGGTTGATGATCTCGATGAGAACTGAGAATTTCTCTCTCAAAATAACTGCAAACAGTTAATTGATAGTGAGCAAATAATTCCACAAAAGTTAATGTTGTATTTCATATAGAAGTGAACAATGCTCTGACATGAAGACTGGCGTGAAACTCTGAGTTCTGATCTGATATGATGATGTCTTTGAAGAAACAGCCAGCTTATGTAAATTTCCACTTTTCTGGAAGCTTCTAGCATTGTCTTTAAAAAGAACATTCTCCTTTCTAGAGCAATCCTAATTCTAGAAGACTCTTGAAAAACCTCAGTAAAATTAACGATGTAAACAACATAGCTAATCCTATTGTGCTTTTTCCCTGCTAGCAGTCTCCATTGTCTATTGTCCTTTGTAAATTACAAACATACCAGACATTGCAGTGTCTCATTTAATATGCGTGCCTAACAAAGCTTAAATGAGACATTCTGGAATATTCTTATAATGCAATGAACTTCCTTAGAGAAAAAATAACTAAATGAATGAATATACATGTACATAACAATTCCGTAATGATATTTTTTTTCAAATTTGTGGTTTGTAACATGGAATCTTTGTTAAGACAATAATTCACATTATTTACAGATCTTACAGCCTTTTATATCAATTTTCCAGAACCTTGTACAGTAGTTACAAAAGCATCTGTCCGCCAATTTACATGTAGCTAGAAGAAACTTGAATGACCCCCGTGAAACTAACGATGTAAACAACAAACCTAATCGTCCTTTCTCATTTCATTTCATTTCATTTATTTGACCATTTAAAATCAACATACATCATAAAATAAGTATCATACAAATCATCCATCCACAAACAAAATAACAATTTAAAAATGGCCAGGACCCAAAAGAAGGACAACTGCTTATAAACTGGGCCCTACATAAAAATACATGTAAAATATTAGAGTAATAGTCTGTACACATACACACACACACACACACACACACACACACACACACCCTCCTACCCATCCTAATACATGTACATCCACGCATTAATCCATACACAGCAAACATATATAGCTCGAGATCATAGAGGAAATAGAAAAGGAAAGAGAGTGATACCATAGAAGATGAAAGAGATCAGTATCCTACTTAGCCATGGACAACATTTTAGTAAACATATGTTTCTTATACATACACTTAAATCGATTTATCGTAGTACTGGATCTTATATCGAAATTTAGATTATTCCAGTCACGTACCCCAACAGAAGATAAAGAATTATAGAGTAATGTTGAATGACACAGAGGAATGGGTAAATTTTTACTTTGACGAGTTGGATGATTATGAAATGCAGAATTTGGTTGGAACATACCAATAAAAACAGGCGGTAATAGGTTTTTGTGAAACTTGAACATGAGCATGGATGTATTAAGCTTTATTAAGTAAGTTACAGGAATAATTTTCATTTTTTTAAACAGTGGCAAACATGAGGATATATGATGACTATTTGTAATTAGCCGAGCCATGCGTTTCTGTAACTTATAAATTTTGTCTAGTTTTTTATTTGTATGTATTTCCCCAAATAACATTGCAATAATTTAATTGGGGGAGGATTGTTGAATTATAAATCTTCGTTAATATGTTCCTTGGGAGAATATTTTTTTAACTTATACAAGACACCAGTACTACGATAAATTTTAGAACAGACATAATCAACATCAAGACACACCTCGATGTAAATACCTAAGAAAAATATATTTTGCTTACGTTCACTAAAAACATTGTCTTTTTTAACAGATTCAATTTAATTAGGTATTTTCTTTTTCTTCTTATGAAAAATTACATATTTTGTCTTATCATTATTTAGAAACAGCTTATTACATTTAGACCAAACATTCAATTTATTTAATTTTTCAATTAAAAGGAAAACAGTTGTACTATGTTAGAACGTGAATGATAGACGACAGTGTCATCTGCAAATAATGAAAAATTAAGTAATTTAGACGAATTTACAATATCATTGATATAAATAATAAAAAGAAGCGGTCCGGTCCAAGACAGTACTGATCCCTTGGTACTCCAATGTCAGCATTCATATAATCAGATTCAACACCATCGACCACCACATACTGTTTTCTATTAAGTAAATAATCAGAAAACCATTGGTGTGGAACACCTCGAATACCATAATGATATATTTTTAAAGTAAAATATATAGTGGTCGATGGTGTCAAATGCTTTGGATAAGTCCATCATAGCAAAACATATCATCAGAAATTTCACGGAGGATATCATTTGTAAAATTACGATGCTCAAATCAGTACTATAGTTTCGACGAAAGCCAAATTGTTTTGAAGTCAGAATGTCAAATTTAAGTAAAAAATCATATAGTATTTTATATGCATCACCTTTTCTAATAATTCTGCAAAAACTGATAAAAGGGCAATGGGTCTAGAATTTTCCACATCTTTAATATCATTTTTCTTGTGAAGGGGTACAATCTTTGCCACGTTTAGTCTGTTTGGGACTATTCCACTATTCAAAGACTTATTAAATATGTCACATAGTGGATTCACAAAGCTATTTATACATTTTAACAACTTTAGGGGAAAAAGAATCAGGTCCACTTGATTTATCAATTTTTAAAAGACAAGATAATTGGACAATTTCATGAGTAGTTGTTGACCTAGCAAAAAATGAACTTAAGTTTGGTTTTGACAGGTACTTTTTTAAAGAGTAACTTTGATTTTGAAACGATGAGGTAAGTTTTTTACCTACACTAATAAAAAAAAGTTGTTAAAATGATGTGCAATATTTTTCTTACCACTTATTTTCACATTTCTATCGTACATGTTTTGAGGTAGTTTATTATGTTTATTTCGACCAAGTATTATATTGTTTGAGACCATGTTTTTTCATATCATTTTTTAAGTTATAAAATAAAGACTCATAATATTTCATTTTTGATGTTCTGATGATATTTGTTAACTTATTTTTATACTCTAAATATTTGTTTTTATGACTAGAACTAGGTCTCTTTATACTTTTTACATATAATGTATGTTTATGCTTCACCGATTTCAATATCCCTCGTGTAATCCAAGGTTTATGTGCTTTTCTATTTTGATTCATTGATTTGATATTGCATTAAATTTATCAAAAAAACAAGTCATGATTCATTGACATTTTCACAATTATAAACATCACTCCAATCAGTACATGATAAACATTCTTTAAATATTGACAAAGTTGAATAATTAATAACACGTTTTTTTATATATTTTTATAACATGCTTTGCATGATTATCACATGATATCGAAAACACTGGTAAGTTATCTGAAATTTCCCTATAAATAAGACCTTTGTGCTTTTCATCTTGTATAGTATTTGTAAAAATATTATCAATCATTGATGCTTTTTGTCAGTAATTCGAGATGGTTTTGATATAAAAGGATATAAATTAAATGAAAACATAGTATCTAAAAATTCATTTGTTTTATTGTGGGAACCATAGTTCAATAAGTTTATATTAAAGACGCCACAAATATAGATATCGTTTCTTTCTCTCCCCAGTGTTCCTAGAACATTTTGTAATTTGTCATTAAAGCAAGATATATCAGAGTCTGGTGGACGATAAACACAAGCAATAAATGTAGGTTTGGGGTTGTTAGCAATTTCAACAAATACCATTTCATAATTAGGTTCAGAACAAGTTTATTCAGACAACAAATTATAAGTAAGATTATCTTTCAAATATAGAGCAACTCCACCACCAGCATGACCAGTCTTGGAGGGTCTACATTTAGAAACAAGAGAATAACCATCTAATGTATACATTTCTATATTTGTAGAAGTATTAAACCAAGTTTCAGTAACAGCAATTATATCAAATTCATAGTTTAAAGATGATAAAACAATTTCCATTTCATCAAAATTTGTATTTAGGCTTCGAGCATGTAAATGAAAGATAGAAAGTTTTGACTTAACATTGCTAAACTGTCTACTAAATTCTTCACAAAATATATATTCACATGCACTCTCAAGACGAATGTCTGGATCAGAAAATGCATTAGTATCAGTTTTGTTCATTGAAAAGGGATTTAATTTAAATTTCAATAAATGCTCGATATCAATCGTCTTGTTTAAATTAAAATAATCAAATAAGGTCCAATGAAATTCACTATCATCTTCAACATGATTGAATGGAAAAATGATAGCACAATAATGCTGACATAGCCATGACTGAGTAGAGAAAAGAGTAGACCCCTCACAATAAAAACACACACTAATTCTAGCTCAATAATACTATCAGTCTATAAAAATGGGGGGGGGGGGATACTACAAATATGATAATTGTAAGTAATGGGCATTGGCAATTTATACATTATCATCGAGAGAGAACAATACAGTTCCATGTCCAGATTGAGCTTATTTATAGTTCCGACATCACAATTTCTTCAAATCCCTTGCAGACTTCATCAAATCACTTCCATGGCAGCAATCCCTATTGCCGACTATGATTACAAGTTCCTTGTTGTGATTTTCAGCATACTGAGCACATCACAGCCTCATTAGATATGCCTACTAATTACATACCATTGAGTGGAATGCTGTACACAAAACATAATCAAGAATCTAGAACCTTCTTTTCTAACAAACTGATGATTTCTTACATGCAATAAATCTCTGGAGTTATTAACAACAATAATGATTCTCTTCCAATTCTCATTTTACATGGTTTATGTAACAATAGTGTATAGCGGTTCTAATTAGTTCAAGAAACATTTAAAGATGGGCAACTAGTGAATGATAATTATTCCCTGAGGATATGATGCTATGGAAAGATGATTACTGAGGATACGGGCCGGGGTGATTACTATAAATAGTCATCTGATTCCGTGTAGCATAATAACTTTTCATTTCCTGCACGATATTTAGGTCGATGCTGCCTCCAATACCTGTTTAACTATGATGGTGTCAAGAGCTTCTTTACATCTACGGAAAATACGACAAGCAACCAACAGAAAGTGCATTTATCGTGACAGCTACGTGAAATAGAGGATTATGGCTTTTTGTGTGTGTGTTCACTTTTAGTCTTGAAATGGATAATGAATGAACAAATCGAACCTTTAAATTGAATTATTAAACTGTTTTGCTACACAGTCTGCATATTCCATTGGATGCTAACGCATTTGGCACGATGAGGGTGCTTATCTTTCTGTATATTCTTTTCTTGTTGGGAAGAACAGGTCATTCAAGATGTTCAAATCTTTGTGAGTGCAAGCAGAGGAGGACTTTGGTCGATGTGACATGCACAGATCTTGATGAAATGCCTCAGGATCTCCCATGCAACACTATTTCGCTTAACTTGAAGAGCAATTCAATCACGGCACTCAAGAAGGAGTCATTCTCATGTCTCGGAAGCTTGGTTGAGCTTCTCCTGTCCAACAACCGTATTCGCTTAATCGAGAAAGGAGTCTTCGAGGAAGCAACCCAACTGGAGTACATTGAACTTGATTCAAACTTCATCCAAAGGATACCATACCTTGGTCCCTTACCGGCTCTCATGAAGCTATCAGTCACCAGGAACTCTCTGAAAGAGTGGCAACAGCAGACCCTTCGTGATCCATCAGGTACACGACTTTCATCTCTAAAACTGGCATTCAACAAACTCCAGAATCTACCTAAAATTCCATTTAGAGTATTATCGTTAGATTTAGAAGGGAATGCAATCAGGGACATTTCAACAACCATTTTTGCTTACCCAAAATTTATATCAAATTTGTGCATTTCATACAATAATATTCAATACTTGAACAAGGCGCAAACGATGAAAAATCTCAAGGTTCTTTCACTTGAATACAACTATATCAAAAGCATCAGTGAAACTCTATTCAATTGCTTTCCTTCAATAAAAAGAATCTACTTACAAGGCAATAAAATTGTGGATGTCTCTTCTTTTTGTAACATGCAACGTTTGGAGTTCATCTCATTGGAAGATAACCAAATCAGATTTGTGGGTAGACCCGCATTTACCAACATTTCCAAAATAGAAACCGTCATATTGAATGGCAATAAGATCGATCAATTTTCAAACGACATTTTCTTTAACGCACCGTATAGTCTAGGTCTTAAATCCAACAACATTTTAACACTAGACGCATTGTATGGAAGGAATCATTCAAACGTGTATATTCTGAATGTTGATAAAAACTATCTGCGAAGTGTTTCTGTCATGTATTTTCCAACCTTAAATTCTCTTTATGCTGCTCACAATAAGCTCACAACTTTACATTTTGGAATTTTCGGACACCGAAATATTGAATACATTAACTTAAAATGGAACTGTATTTCAAATTTAACTAATTTTGACAACCTAACAAACCTAACATACTTGGGTCTAAGTCATAACCTTCTTACCGCATGGGATCACAGATACCTGACAGGTATGCCACAACTCTGTTATCTCTATTTAAACAACAATAGATTGTCAGTGCTTTCAAACTTTACAACATTGCCAGAACTGTCAAAATTAGATTTGTCCAGTAACAATCTCTACATGATAGAAAACTCAACCTTTGATTCCTTACCGAACCTTGTGGAATTAAACCTCGCCGAGAATAAAATATCTTGCCTAAATTTCGTCCGTTCGATCACACCACTGCAGAGGTTGAATGTAAGTCACAACGAACTAAGGGTAATCGATCGTCATTACTTTTCAAGTTTAATCTCTCTCAGAACACTGGATTTAGCTTTTAATCTCATAACAGAGGTTAACCCCCTAAGCTTGACTTCTCTTGAAAGGTTTGATATCAGTCACAATTTGTTAACCCATTTAGATTTAAACCATATCTTTGATACGGAACAATTGATTTATATGAATGTAGAGGCCAATGGGATTACTGAAATCATCTCCCTTTCAGTCCTACATATTAACATTAACAATAATGCCATCGGATTCTCCAACTCAAGTGTTCTATCAGGAAACAACATTCTCGCCCGTAATAATAACCTGACAGACTTCAAACAGCTAAGGATTTCGCCTGATTTGGTCGGACTATACCTGAAGACGAATCAGATTGGTTCAATACCGAATTTCACCTTCGTGTCGGCATCTTCACTCTTCTTTCTCGAGTTGGATGATAACCACCTAGTTGATATTCAACCTTTAGCTTTTATTGGCCTAAAGGATGTCGTCATATTGAGCTTAAACAGAAATCGATTGGTGTACCTCCCCGCTGGTGTGTTTTCACACATTGAGCAGCTGTCGTATCTCAGGTTGAGTGGAAATCCTCTGAAGTACATTTCGAATCAACAGTTTTCAGGAGTGCAGGGCCGAATAGGTACCGGTATAGATTTGTCTAGCATACCCCTTTCGAACACGTCCATAGAGATATTAAGAGATTTGAAGAATGTTCAATACCTGAGCCTTCATCAAAGTTTTGCTTTTAAACAGTACTTTATAAGAAACACTACTATACAAGCAGATACCACGATTGAATTCCCAGAACTTTTGATCTTTAGACTTTCTTCACTTAATCTCGGAAATCACTGTAAAGAATTGTTAATGAACAATTTGGCAACACTTGATTTGTCTAACAATTCTTTTACTTCAATTCCCAGATACTGTCTACCAAGAAACAGCAAGGCATATGATCTTTATCTGTCCGATAATGAAATCAAAAGCATTTCCAATGATTCATTTGACAAGCAACAGCAGTTCTGGATGTTGGAATTAAGTTACAACAATATTATATCATTCGAATTCGGTTCCTTGCAACATCAGACATACTTGACCGACTTAAATCTTGAGGGCAACCAAATCACAACACTTGATAGTGGATATCTTACGTTCTCTTTGAAATCAGTAAGAATAAACTTTGAAAGTAATCCTTGGTTATGTGGTTGTGACCTCATCGAGACTTTTTTAACCCTACATCCAAAAGAGAAATCCATGAAATGTGTTCAACCTGCAGCATACGCCGACACTTCAGTGGCCGAACTAGCTGCCGCGGACAATTTTAGTTGTCGCCCACAATTGTGCTCTCCACCATATCAAACCCTGCTTTCGTTCGTTGGTGACAAAGTTGAGTTACCTTGCCCAGTCAGATCTTCAACATCAAGCAGCACTTACTGGTCAGTAACGCTTCAAGAACTGCAGTTCTCTGATAGAAATACCTTACCCGATGGAGTTTCCATTCTTCCTCATAACGCTCTTCTGATCACCAATGTTGCCAAAAACATGACTGGTTTTTACACTTGTTGGAGTGAAAATGAGGCTGGGCAAACGAAATTCACCCTAAAATTAATTGTCAAGGAAAGAATAAGGGAATATATTGAAGACAGGACTGACTTTTCGGCAATATTAGTCCAAAACTGGACGGACAATCTTCAGTGTGGTAAATCTTTTGCGACTACTAATATCATGAGTAATAATTTGCTATTATCGATGCTAGCAATGCAATCGATCTACCTTTCTTTTTTTTTTACAAACTACAATTGAATATTTTCAGGAAGTTTCGAAATTATTGTTTTGTGTTTTTATAGTGTAAAAGTGAGTTGAGGGATTGCGATAGGCAGGCCTACTTTATATAGCCTTGGAGTGGTTCAGGAATTACCTTAAAGAAAGAAAACAATATGTTTATTTAAATAATCACAATCATCTCTGATCAACATGACATTAATTGTGGTGTCCCACAAAATAGTATATTAGGGCCTCTGTTATTAATTATTTACATTAACGATTTTCACAGATCATCTGACATTCTTTCGTTTATTCTTTTTGCAGATGATTCCAATGTATTTTTTGCTCACAAAAACCCTCGTGCACCCTAGTTCAGATTTTGAACTTGGAATTGCTAAATTTGACTCAATGGATACGTGCCAATTAACTATCTCTTAATTCAAACAAAACCAAATATATGATATTTAGTAATTCTATTGAATCTTTACCTTCTGACATCATCTTTGATGATACAACTTTAAAATGTGTTTCCCAAATTAAATTTTTAGGAATTATAGTTGATAATAAACTTAATAATCGCTAGAGGGTATTCATTTGTCTCGCAATCTACTATGGTCAACAAGGAAATTCGTGATCACTCTCGCAAAAAGTGTTCACTAGCTTACAAGTTCACGAGCTTTCGAGTGCCGCTGCAACTCTTTATCAAGTGACGAAAATTATCTGATAACGTAGTCTATTTATACCAATCCCCAGGACCGTACGCACGAACGCGGGAACAATGTGGATAATAAACTTTCTTGGAAACCCCACGTTCTTTACGTGAGCAAAATATTATCTCGTAATATTGGTGTAATTAATAAGTTAAAACACTCTTTTCCTTCCGTCACATTACTCATGTTATACTCCTCTTTGATTTTACCTTACCTTAATTATGGAATATTAGCTTGGGGTAATACCCACAATTCTTGATTGGACAAAATATTTATTTTACAAAAGAAAACACTCCGAATTATATGTAATGCACTAGTTCATTCTCAAAAAGATCCATTGTTTCTGAAACATAAAATCATGAAAAAAAAATTATATTTGTTTCAATTAGGTCAATTCATGTTTAAATATAAAAATAATTCGTCGCCACGCATATTTGATTCCATGTTTCCCCGAAACCAATCCCTCCATAACTATCCCACCAGGCAGTCAAATGAATATCACTTGCCCCTTCTTAGAACGCTTCTAGCACAAAATACTTACTTATATACAGGTCCAAGATTTTGGAATTCCCTTGACGATGAGATTAAAGACGCCCTTTCTTTACTGCCCTTTAAAAACAAACTAAAATTTATGCTCCTAAAGTCTTAATGAATTATGTTTATTATTCTAAACTAAAATTTTGTATCTTTTATTGCTAGTCTATTATCTATGTTTATACAGAACATGACATATTTTTTCCAGTTAGACATAAGATTTAAAATACAAAAGTTATAGCTTGTCTATACATTATATTGTATATGTGTATGTGTGTATGTCCGTATGTAAGGGTGTGTACGTGTGCGTGTGTATGTATGTATATATATATGGGTGTGTGTGTGTGTGTATATATATGTACATGATGTGTATGTACGTGTAGACATAATATATATGCAGCAGATTAGCTTTGCATCCCTCTCCCTATCTATATTTTTCTTTCTATATTCTAGGCAGTTGTCCCTGTGTTGTGTTGTGTCGTATTATTGTCGTTTGTCTCTGAATTTCACAATCCTGTACATAGGATTTTTTTGGCCCCTTTCGTTATCTTCATGTATTCCTTTACGTATATTTCAATATTCTTTTTATCCTAACTTTTTGAGGGGTACACACTTTACAAGCTTTGCTTTTCAGTGGACCCCTCCATTCTTCTCATGATATATGATTATATTGATTTAATTATATTTAATTACATTGATTTAAATTTGACTTGCATGTTAATTTATATTTGAATCACTTATTAAATATGTATATTATTTATTCAATGTTGAATTTTGTTCATGCTTTTATTTAAATTGAATTGATTTATCATGTAATTATTTGTATTATGTTGAAGAGTGAAATATAAATTGAATTGAATTGAATTGAATATTCTTTTACGGAAACGTATAGGGAAGAGCAGTATTTTAATTTTCCAAGTGCGAGTACTGTACGATATATTAATAACTCAACAATGTGATAAATTATAACTCCTTTTTGAATGGTTTATTGCTGTATTTTGCTGTGACAAATAAAAAATAATAATTCAATTCAATTCAAATAAACATTTATTTTCTTCCATTTCATTACATTTTTCGTAAACATCAATAAAATATCATACAAAAATCAATTTGTTATGAAAAATATAAATATGTACATGTTGGGTTTAAAGAAGAAGGCGTATACCCTAAAAGTTGAGGCTTGTGGCGGGATACGCCTATAGACAAAAATACAATACAATAAACAATACAAAGGAAAGGGCAAAAAAGAAGAAGAGAAGGAAAGGGAGCGAGAGAGGGAGACATGAGCGGAAAGGCGGGCATGAATTACTCAATAAAATAGAATGCTCAACAAATGTATCAGTGGGGGCAAAATATCGATGCCGCAACAACAATATTGTCCATGGTTCATATTATCATGTTAATTTAAAGTCAAAAGGAAACGTAAGATGGAAAATATTCATATATAAAATGACAGAAGCAATTTTTTTATTTTATACTTAGAGCTAGTTATCGATAGAGATTTTTTTATGTAATCCGGAATTTCGTTCCATATTTTGGGGCCAGTATAACGAATGTTGTGTTGGAAGATTATTTTTCTATGTTTGGAATAAATATTTGATTATTTGAACGGGTATCAAAATGAATTTGAGAATTTAAACTCCTTACGACTGGTCCACACCCCGATTCGCATTTTGCTCATTTTCTGAAAATGTGGCTGAAAAGTCTCTTTTTATTTGAGGTTCACATTAACCGTAAGAATACTAATATAACGATTTTGGATAATTGCCAGCCTTTATTTTAGGAGTAAGAGTAAAATTAGTTTCAAATCTGAGCCAATCATACGATTGCTATTGACGTGATTACAGGGGTGGATCCAGTTTTCGCAAATGGGGGGGGGGGGCAATTTTTTTAACCCATATTTTCCCCGATCAGCCGCTCAAAATTGATTTTTTTGTTGTTTCTTTGAAGGGATATTCCTAACAGTCACTTTAGCTTTATTCTTTTAACTCAACATAAACATGTCAATTCTCAAGCCCCATTTAGATAATACGAGCGCAAAGCGCGAGCTAAAACTTTTGTCCTGAAAATTGAACATTCTGGGCAATGTTTGTGATCCTGAACAAGATGCGTATGTAACTATTACTGCGCGCGCGAAAAAAGTTTTCATATTCGTTCTAGCCTGATCGAAAAGGGATATGTTAAGGACTATTGTAGTTAGCCATTAAGACAAAACATATATCAACAATCAAATAATTCGAGCGCGAAGCGCGAGCTGAATTTTGTTGACGTTCTGACCTAAAAAATAGTATTCTATAGGCACTTTTTGTAATCATTATGAAATCGTTATATAAATAAGCGATTGATGCCAGCGCGAAGCACGAGCGGAAAATTGAAATTTAGGCCTAAAAACGGGACACTATCACAATTCATGCTTTATAAATCACGAAAACTGGACAACTGGGTATTTTATACTTAAATAATGCTAGTGCGGAGCGCGAGCAGAAATTTTGTGATATTATGATCTGAAACTGGATAATCTAAGCACGCTAAAAAAAAAACAAGCTGCGTATCTCAATAAACATGCATGCGCGTGTTCTAGATTTTAGACCTAGAATTTGGGTATTTTAAATATATTTTTATCATGAAAATCAATAATGCGAGCACGAAGCGCGAGCTGAAAAATATTTGATATTCCGATCTGAAAAAGGGTTGATTCAAGCACCATTTCAAGCACTGAGTTAAAAAAAATTGTGAAGTGGATTTGAGTCGCACTTAATAAATGATGCGAGCGCAAAGCACGAACTGATATGTTTTTTTTTATTATTATATTTGACCTGGGACCGGGACATTCTAAAAACATTCGACATCGTATGAAAATTAAAGACTTATATTTGTTTAATCTCGGTCAGTTCATGTATAACTATAACAACAACAACCTCCCAAATGTATTCAATTCAATGTTTCCAATAAATCAATCCATTCACAACTATCCAACAAGGCGATTGGGTGAATTTCATTTACCACTTTTAAGAACTTTGCGGGCTCAGAACACATTTTAAATATGATGGACCGAAGTTATGGAACTCACTTCATAATGATATAACAGATGCAAAATCTTTGAACTCTTTTAAGACTAAATTCAAATTATCTCTATTAAAACCTTATAATATACTCCCAAATTAAGTTTAATTCATCATCTCTGTCAAGTCATCATTGTTACTTTAAAGACTACAATTAAAACATAAAGTAATTATCCTTTTTTATATAAAAAAAAATCTGACACAAGTCCTTCTCAGATGTGCTCATTATTGAACCTCATACATTATTGTGTCTATCCTCTCTATTTTCTCCTCTCCTTGTCCGCTTATCCGCCTTCCTACCGGTTATTTGTTCACGGCATTAATCACATTCTTCGTGCATTATATTCTTTCCAGGTTATTTTATATATTTTTTTTCTCCTTTTATACACATCATTGAATCCAGTTTGCTTGAGTCCACGACGGCATGTGTTCTATCTACGTACAACAGCACCGATCCATCTTCTCAGGGCATTCTCCCCTTTTTTTCTTCTCTTTTTCTGGGGGGGGGGGGGGGTGGGGAAGGGTGGATATTTTTAGGACGGTTTGTTTTGTCCTTTATCAAACTATATATTTTTGATAACTTTGTATTTATTTTGTGAGTATTTCCCTCTCATGTATTTTTTCTTCTCATTTGATTATCTGTATTTATACTTTGTTATTTTGTTATTTGTTGTATTATCTGTTTTTTGAGGGGCCCACATTGTACAAGCATTGCTTTTTAGTGGGTCCCCCCATTTCCATCTTAATTTAATTTCTATTGAAAAATAGTATACATATTTAAAACCTACAATGTGTTGCCCAAATTGTATAAGTGTTTTTTCACAACATATGTATCATAATTTTTTTTTTTTGCAACGGATACAAATATTTATGTTTATATATGGTATACAATTTGTTTTTGTTTGATTGAAGTGAAATAAATAAATTTGAATTGAATTGAATTGAATTGAATTAATAAGGATAATAGCATAGTCACAGATTTAAACATAGGTATTCGTATGATGATTTATGTTATGCAGTAAGATGTCCCATGTCTCAGTCCTATGGGCTTATTATAAACACTCGCGTCGCGGGCGGGTTCGTAATCACTCGGGTCGCGTTCGAAATCACTCGGGTTTTGGATTTTTTGCGATTTTTTTTCATTTCGGTGCGATTTTTTTTCTAACGGTGTCTTCAATGGGACAAACATGCTGGGAAAATAAAATGAAATTGAAATTCGAGTTTCGTTTTAAGCCGGCAGGCAATTAAGTGCCTTGAATAAAATGTACTCGACTACTATATATATAAAGGAACAATTTTGTTGGTCCCCAGGACTTATTTATAACCAGAGTGCACTTTACTCCCCCTCCTACTTCTCTTTCTTCTCAGTCTTCTTTTTTAAATTCCCATTATTGTGTCGTCATATTCTTCTTTTCTTCTTCTCCTTCTCCCTGTTCTTCTTCGACTTTTCAATTTTTACCTTTTATTCTTCTTCTACATTTCTTCCCTTTCTCCTCCTTTTTCATCTCCCTCCTCCCCCTTCTCACCCCCTTCCTTTTCTCTTTCTTCTACATCCTCCCCTCAATTTTCTCTTCTCAATTTCATTTTTACTCTCCTTATATCCTCCTCCATCTTCTTTTTTTTTTCTTCTTCTACTTCTCCTCCTTCCTTCTTGCTTTTCTTCCTCAACACTTTTTTCCTCCCCCATTTTACGTTAGTGTAGAATAATTCACAAAGAAAGGGAGAAGCAATATAAATAATGATATTATGAAATTGTAGCACCTCACTATGCTTTATAAAGGATACCACAGACTTCAGGAGAAATCCTCCAAAGCAAAATCGAGAGTAGCCTTTCCTCCTTTTTCTTCTTTCTTCATTCCTTTTCTCCTTTCTTTCTTTCTTTCTTTATTTCTTTTTTTTTCTTTATTTCTTTCCCTTTTTCTCTCTCTCTCCCTTCCTTTCTTTTTTCCCTCTCTCTTTTCTTTAGGGGGAGCCCCCCCCCCCGGCCGCCTATGGCTCTAAGGTTTAATTTGGCGTGCAATGGCCTAATTTACGTGTAGGAATCATTTCACCTAATGAAATACTAGTAGTGAATGCTTCCAGATCGTTTCGTGTTCCAGCAACAGTATTATACGATCTTCGGCCTCAATCATGAATATTTAATATGTCATTGAAGCCCTCGTTGGCGCGCTCATGCATTGGATGATTTTCACCGACCAAAAAAAAAAAAAAAGACATAAGAGATTCAGTGAAATTCAAGTGAGGTGTCAAGAGGCTAAGAGTGTCTAGAGAGAAAAGCACAGCAAAAAAGTAAAAACACGACTTGCACAAGAATCTTTTTAGGGATACCGTAGACCTTAGAAGTTCGTGTGTTTGTGACCAACAACTTCAGTTTAGTACCGGTACCAAATCGAGTGTGCGGAGAGAGAAGTACATGTTGGAGTAAATGGGAGATAACGATGTGGGATGTAAACAAAATCAACAGAAATCAGGTCAAATATGTGAAATGTGATTATGTTAAAACAGTAGTCAAAATTTGCTTGTTTGTTATGTTAAAACAGTAGTCGAGTGCATTTTATTTAAGGCACTTAATTGCCGGCTTAAAACGAAACTCTAATTTCAATTTCATTTTATTTTCCCAGCGTGTTTGTCCCATTGAAGACACAGTTAGAAAAAAAATCGAAGAAGAAGCACCGAAATGAAAAAAATCGCAAAAAATCCAAAACCCGAGTGATTTCGAACGCGACCCGAGTGATTACGAACCCGCCCGCGACGCGAGTGTTTATAATAAGCCGTACTATGGCATCAAATTATCTTGCAAGCGTTTATTCTAAAATCGGGTCACAGACCAGTGGTAAGGTGTGCGGTGGCCTTAATAATACATGAAGATTGTTTCTTCAAAGTTTTATGAACATTTTTATTATTTCCTTATTATTTCTTTTCATGATTGAATTAATTTTCACTCTGAACTGATCAAACTAAGAACAATAAATGTCGAGTCGAACAGCATGTTTATCGGACAAAAAATAAAAAACTAATGATACTTGTTAGGTCTAATCGTAACCTACAGATTTATAAAAGATTGTTTCAAAGCGGAATACATGAACGGAGAGAGGAAATTTGTGTAACATATCGGATTAAAGAGAAGCTCTTACATCCCAGACTGAAGACGGTTTTAAAATTCATACTTCGCGGCAATGCGTGCCGCGAGGTGTATGTATCATGGTTAAAGGGATGCTCCAGGTTGTAGATATTTATATTTCAATAAAATAGAGGAAAATTCATAAAACAAAATGCTGAATATTTGATCAAAATCGGATAACAAATAACGAAGTTATTGAAGTTTACAGATTTGCATTATTCCGGTGAAACAATGCTAGGCATGTCTTCATGAATATTCATTAGGTGGGCTGATGATGTCATATCCCCACTTGTTATTTAGTGTTCTATTTTATGGAATTAGGTTCATTCAAAAAAATTATACCAAGAACTAAAACAACTGGATTGACATCTGATTAAGTGCATTAGTTATTTATTACTGCAACCTATTTCATCACAATGGAGACACACCATTTACAAATGTATGAACAAATGAAACAATTATGATTACATGTAATAACATCAGAAAAAGCAATGTGGGATTTTACGCCATCAGCCCACCTAATGAATATTCATGATGACGTGCATATAACTGTTTTCACACAATATTGCTAAATTTTGAAATTCAATAACTTCGTTGTAAGTTATCCGATTTTGATGAACTTTTCAGCATTTTGCTCTGTAAATTTCTCTCTATTTTTTTTGCTCAGCCCGGAGCATACCTTTAACGGTCGCAAAAATAGAGAGATGGTTCCTATTGTTATTGAAAGTGGATGAAATATTGTTCCACGGGATGACAGCGTAAAAAAAAAAAAAAAAACAATAAAATTATACCCTTTTCTCCCTTCGCTTTTTCTTTTTCTCCTTTCCCCCTTGTTTCTTCCTTTTGGGGGCTTTTTTTCTTGGGGGGGGGGGGGGGGCGACCGCCCCCTGGCTATGCGCCTGTGTAAAACTAAGCGAAACTTTAAAATATCATTACTTGCTTATTTTCCATCCGATTTTGATGAATTTCAGTTTTAGGCTTGTTGGATTTTTCTCCTATTCAAACAAACTTTTTTGCTGGGCCTTGTCCTTTGAAATCATGTTTTTGAAAATACAACTCGGCGGCTCGTCGTGGTAAAAAGAAAAATCGACATTTTAAATATATCATCTTCATTTTCAAATTAATTTTTTGACGACACTGTAAATGGAGTCAAATTCCGTGGCACTAAACTCAAAATACATATTTCTAATTCAGTGTTCAGTGGTCGCCAAAATCAGCTCAACTTCGAAGGGGGCGCTGTTCAGCGCCACGTCGTCTGCTTGAGGAAAAAAAGTGAAAATTAAAATGATTTTTGAGAGAATCTATTCAGGCGCGGATCCAAGGGGGGGGGGGGGGGCTCCCCCCCCCCTTTGAGAAGCAAAATTAAAATTTTTAATGTAAAAATGCCATTAAAACAGAGGTAAGACCTTTTTTTTTTTTTGCTTGTCAAATTTTTTCGGATACGAAATATCCTTTATTTGTGGTTGAAAAACTTTTTTTTGCTTGTCCAAATTTTGCTCCCAAAAAATTGCCCCCCACCCCCTTTTGGAAAATCCTGGATCCGCTCCTGAATCTATTCCTTTTACTTTTCTTTACTATGCACTTCAACCTAGCTTCATATAATCGTGTATATATTTTTTGTTTGTTTGCAACTAAGAAGAACGATGAAGTGAGCTTGCTGAATGGGAGAATATTTCACATCCCTCAGATCGAGATGCTACTTGGAAAAACAAAGTGGCTGCACCACAGGGAATGTGGGGGGGGGGGGGGAGGGGGTGCATTTGCACTGTCAACACAACTTGTCACATTATACAGCCATTCATTGCAAAACATTAGAACCATGATTACCATGAAATGCATGACCAACATCTTTCAAAACAAAGGACCATCACCGTTGGAACCACGATTACCATGACATTCATGATCAACATCATTATAACACATGACCATCACCGTTAGAACCACGATTACCATGATATTTATGACCACCATCATCCTAAACACATGACCATCACCGTTAGAACCATGAGTACCATGATATTTATGACCACCATGATCCTAAACACATGACCATCACTGTTAGAACCATGATTACCATGATATTCCACCATCATAACCATGCACCACCAATTTTCTCAAAACCTTTAAGTTAAAAGGTTATTCCTATTAAGGTGTAAATTGATTTCGTGTTGTTTAGATTTGTATACAACCATCATAGTTTCCACCACTGCAAACTGAAACCATTACCAATCATCATACTACTTGAATGATTCAATCAACGACACATAACCAGAAATTACAATGATTTTTTTAAATAGTTTATTGAAATTGAATGCCTGCTTGATTTATTATGATAGAAATAAAATAAAATCCCTAAAAAAGCACATAATGTATTATTGAAATGCATAAATCTTTTTGGTATACTACATTTCTCTAAACAAAGATTTTTTTCAGAGAGAAAAAAAAACTCTGTCTATTGTCCACAATCTGCAGGCTCTACAAATTAATCCCAGAAATTTAAATAATTTTGATTGCATATACATGAAAATTGGCATTTTCAAAATTGTTGCCCTACTGAATTCCATTTTACAGAGCACAAAATCTCTAAAAACCGATAACATAATTTATATATTTTGTTCATAAGTTAATGAAAATAAGAGGTACATGAAAATAGCATTGGCTGCATTCACAAGAATAAAAAATATTTGTCTATTATAATTATGTAGCACAATATCTATGCACGGTCAAAGTGTGTTTTATCTACCTCAGTGATCTACAAGTAGTTACAAAATTGGTTCAAGTGCACACAAAAAAGATATATGAAATAATTCAATCTGTGAAATTTCAAAAAAGATTCTAAGCGATTAGAGTTGAACTTTGTGGTTATCAAAATCAATTGCTTTCTGGGGCAGGTTTCATTAAGCTGTCTGTAAAGTTACACTGGACTAGGCAAACAACTCAAATCCCTTAAAAAATTGTAAAATATACATATTATTATAATATACATATATTATGTAAAATACATAATAGAATGTGCTGCAGTCAACCCATGTGAGGTAAATGGGTAGGGGAGATCGGGGTTAGTTGGAACGCGGGGTAAGTTGAAACATTGTAATTTTCTTTAATGCCTGTAAAATAAATTTATGCAATACTGCCCTCAATGTATTGCTATTAATAATACAACAGCGTTGTATTATTAATAGCAATAAATTGAGGGCTATCCCCTACCGCCACAAATATACATGTAGGAGCACTTTGGGCACCAAATAACGTGGATATCTATGCGATATAAATACCCTTCTTCATCATATTTTCAGTGCAGTCATGTTGTTTGTAAAGTCAAGCATAAATTTGCATACAGCTTTGTGAAACCACCCCCCCAAAAAAAGTAATCAGCGTGGATGTCAAAAATTGAAATGGTTGATAAAAAAAAAAACATTTCAGAGAGGGAGGCATTTTTACTTCTTCAACATACCATGGCTAGACCAAATTTTTTTCATGAAATTATTGTCATAAACATCAATATTGAAATGAAACTTCTATTGTCTTAATACTGTTTCTATGACAACTGTTTCAGTGACCTTATATTTCAAAAGCAAGAATAACAAAATAATGCAATTTCTCTGACAAAGTTAAGTGTGTTAAGTTTCTGAACTGAGATCAAATGCCATCCGCTGAAAACTTCCAATGGAGTAGTCATGAGCACAATATGTATCAAAATAGGTTGAATTCATGTTTGTTTTTCTTTAAAACATAATGTACGCATTAATTATTACCAAAGTATATCATAAAATAATATAGCTTCTATTTACATTAATATAGACTGGTATTTATTTTAATAAAGCAGGGATTAGGTTTCAAGTGATAAAAAAAAATCAGAAGGGAAAGTTTGGTGATTACTGTCATGTGCACAAAAAGGGAGATTTTGTGAGGACAATTTCATACTAGATATTTAACAAATATATCAGTAATCAAAGTTATTGAAAAAAAATTGGGATTTATGCAATTTTTAAAAGGGATATTAGATTGTTTGAATTGGTTACTGGTGAGTTATTCTTGATTTTGAGATATGAGGTCACTTCTACTTCCTGTAACACGAAGTTAGCAAATTGATTGCATGATTGATTTTCATGTTTAACAGTACATGGTGGTCAATGCTATCAAACGTAAAATGTGTTCTCAGATCAATTGCTAATGTTTGTGATACAGGCCCGTAGATAGCACAAAGCCAATGAATACTGTTCATTTATGAAGTCAATCAATTTGGAGCAAAGCACAAGTCAAACACAGAGAGCACTACAGAATGAAACATTGGAAACTGGCCTTAAATCAAACATAAAATCAATCACAGTTTGCATCAAACTTCAGTAACCCAATTGAAGTTTATACCTTGTTGGTCGACGATAAATGCATTGAATCGAATTGAATTCATATGCAATCAAATTGAAAATTTGTGATTAATTTTGGCTCTGTGTGCTTCTTGCACTGGTATAAATTGACTTCTTACAGTTTATAGAAAAATCAATCAACCAAGTAAGTTTTATGATCTAAATCAATTGCAAACGTAATTAAATGAAAATTGTCTATTAACTGCAGGCCTGCAATAAAAAGGAATACCTCATTAAGTGAAATTGATCCATCTATTTTGATTTTCTACAAATGCCCCATAGTAAATTCATTAGGTAAAAAAAGTCATATATCATTTCTCCTCAAACGTGAAATATATATACTGGTCGACAGTGGCTTATTCAGAAAAAAAAGAGGGGGCGCAAAGAGCAAATCTGAAAATACAGGGGTCCAGATGGCTTTATTTCTTAAATGTAGCCATAGGGCCTAATGTCCAATGGATCGTTCTCAAAATGTCAGAGAGGGGGCGTGCATCACTTGTGCCCCCGCCCCTATCTGCCACTGGTTGATAACACCTAGGAATAACTCCCAACAAATGTAATTAATAAATATATTTATTTCATTTTTAAAAATATAAGTTCATTTTCTTCAGTTCAGGTTCAACCTGAATAAAAGGAATAAATACTATTTGATGAAAGAGATAACTTATTTGTTAAGCATTTATAGGCATCATGCTGATGATGTACAAAGGATTTATGTAAGTGGACTATTATTAGTTTAAAAAAACACATTAAATGGCAAAATCTCCATGATCAAATTTAAATGTAAGGAGAGGTATTACATTGCCATGAGCTATGAAAATAAGCTGGCAGGTTCAGATTGTTGGAATTACTGAAAAAGAATTCTGAAATCATGAAAAAGTTTGGTACATAGCTACGTCCAAGAAAAAGTAAAAAATCACAACCAATAAATGTTTGCTTAATTTTTGTGTGCAATCAATCTCTTTTTCTCACCAAACAGGAGAAATACCAATGATTTCTTGTAAGAAACTCCAAAGTATTCATCTGCTAAATGCTATTTATAGGGAAATTTGAATGATCTAAGATGTCAAAAAAATATAAAGAATTATTTTTTTCAAAATTGAATTTGTAACAACTCCCCATCAATGCAACATTTTGTTGTACAGTGCATCCCAGAAAAATGGTTTTCAAGTTGTTTTCCAACATTTGCAAAAATGATTCATAATATATCATTTGCATCAATAAGAATATTCTTATCTTGCTTTTAAATGTAATATGAAGGATCTTAGATACATGTACTAATAAGCCAGGAGAGTTGTTTAAATTTCTGTCAAAAACAAGTTGTGCAGAAAAATAAAATGCTGCGCAAAAAAAAGACTGGTTCATTTGCATTTCTATTCCAAATATTTACTATGCCATGTTTATTTTATGATATCTCTACAAGAGGAAATATAATTAATTCATACCTGAATCGCTTTGCAAATTGATTCTGACAATTTTTAAAAATCTTTTACTGGCAGTAGATCTCCATGCCCATGTGTAAAAGGATTCACCAAATATCTAGTCTCTCAAAGAAGAGATATTACTCGTGTAATTCATGTCAAATCCGAAGTCAAAACACATTTGATGATTGTTATATTTACAGCACCTCTGAAAAAAAAATTGATTTTCTTTTTTTTCTGGGACACAGTGTAGTTCAAGACTAGAGGGGGGGGGGGTGTTTCACAAAGAATAAAGTCTGAATATAACTCATGCTCAAGTGCCAATGCACATGTGATATTTAAAGCCTAATCCCATTGATGAATACACATTAGAGCTCATCTGATGAGCGTGATCTGACTTAAACAGTAATGCATTATAATACAACATGCATAAAAAAAAATAAAAAGTTATTTTTTTTTTCTTTATCAGACTCAAATCATAGTAAAATACCCCCTCCTTCAAAGTAGGGATATTTTGCATGTGAAATCAATTCAATAGTAATATTCCACAGGATGATAAGATAATATAAGTGAGATGTTATCATTTTCTGTGCATAAATAATACAGAGAGGATGCCTCGCATCTTCCCTACACCAAAAAAAAAGAGAAAAAAAAGAACTATAACAAAGACAACATAGATATGACTCCTTATCAATACAACACAAACCTGATTAAGTGTGCATTCAATACTATATAAATACAAAATATAATTCTCATGATAGTTTCCTCACAGACACAAAAATAATAATCTCTATTATGACACAAAACATTATGTTTCAGTTGAACTTAATAATAAACTACCATGTATTTTTTTTCATAACATATTAAGTACAGAGTAACAAATATACATATAAGTTAGGTTATTTATAAATAAGTTTTACAACAGAGAGATAAAGACAGAGGGAGACAGTGAAAGAGAGGGGGAGAGACAGAGAGAGAAGGGGGAAGACATTTACAGTACAAGACAGGTGCAAAAAACACACATTTAAATAGGATAAGTAAAGTAAGCATAGATTTGGTCCCTACTGGTATGAGATATACACAAACAACGGATGATAAATGACGAGATGTATTCAATGAGCACCAGATGAAGAGGGGATCAAAGAGGACAATTTTTTCAAGCTCTTCTTCCAATCACTTGTGTTGTCAAAGACGCAGTAACAAATAATGGAATACTGCATTAGCCCCAATATTTTGCCGTTTCATTTTCACAAATTTTGCACCCCAAATCGCCATAGAAAATCTCTTGGATAAATAAAGTGAATTAAACAACAATAGATTGGAAATTTTTGAATGAACTTCTCTTTTTGAAGAAAATTTCCAAAGTATATCTTTGTGAATATGTGGATCAATGATTAAAAAAGTTTGCTTGCACCTAGAAAGCAGCTGAGCAGTTCAGATTATTTAATCAGTTGATGAAAACTTATGGGGGGGGGGGGGCAATAACAAAATCCCAGTGAATATTTTTTTTTGTTGGGGGGGGGGATTCTATGCATGTGAGTTGAAAAATCCAGATAAAGAACCTATTTTCCCTATCCTCCTCCTTCCCCCAGAAATGTTTTGCTGGGGGGGGGGGGGGGGCAGGACGCGTGACATTTTTTGAAAAACTTGAAAGCGAGGGAGCGAAGCGACCGAGCTTGTCTTTTGGGTGCTTTTGCATGAGGTAAATTGAATTGATTGATTTTGTGAAAATTTTCAGTATACAAATGTCAGTTTTCAAAATTTCTAAGGGCAACTGCCTCCCCCCGCTGCGAACGGCAATGCTCCCCTCCCCCCCTGGCGTTAAATCCCTAAACAAGTATTTGGATTCAATGCTTGTTTGTCAAGATTTGATTTCAATTTTGGAGAGTTTACTCCCATTTGAAAACTATGAAAACTTGGAATATCTAATATCAACAAAAGTTGTCAGTCATTCATTAAGTTGTGTTAAAATCATGAACTGCTTCATAAAATGGCATATGCTAGCTAATACCCCCAAAACTATCATACAAGCAGGTTAAATTATGCCCCAAAACAAAACATTACATTGTTTTACTTGTGGTTGAACATTTTTGAGGAGATTCTGTATAACATGAATAAATCTAGATACCAATTTGTGTTAGATGCATGGAGATATTGTTCTTTTACTGCAGAAAATTTTGCTTTTCCAAATAACTTACTTTAGACTCCCTGCATCCGCTTCATTTACTTTGTTTTGCTCAACACTGTGATCAGAAAAAGGCTCAGGATATGGGACTTTCTGATGTCAAATAATGACTTCTTGACAGCAAATACTCAAAATATAACAGTACATACTGTATAAAACACAGTCGTGAATTTTGATGCAGAATAATACAAATAGACAAACAAAATCTGCTCCAAAACTTGAATAAAGTCAAGGTCATATACTGTATCTATTGATAAATCTCAGCGACTTTTGGGCCCCCGTCTTACAAAGAGTTGCGATGGATCCGACCAACCTCAACTATGGAAAGCCAGCAACGCCCACATCTAAAATGCATGTTGGTTCAAAATGTTTTCTAGATATGACATTCATAAATTCGTTGTTGTGCAAATTTCCTACAGAAAAAAAGTATAACACTGATGGATTTCCGTAGAGTTACGATCGATTGGATCAATCACAACTCTTTGTAAGACGGGGCCCGGTTGATGTTGATTTTATTTGCGACCTGAAGTTTCATGATCACAAAACTGCCACTTCATAATCTTATCATGATTGGTAATTACAAAACGAGACAAAACAGTGATGGTGTACTCAAGTACACGCAGGTAATATCTTTCTTACATTTGACAAGAAATAGTGCCACTTGCTGCAGCAGAAAGTTATATAATATAGCTGTGTAAAGAGATCAGAGATAATAAATAAGTTTTTATGATTATACAGTAAGTAATGTACAACATGTTGAGATAAAGTCTTTTCGTGCATTAAACGGCATGCGGTGGGCTACTCCTATCGATTTCATCTTCGTACCTATTGCCATAATAAGCATCGTTGGCGTAGAGTTTGTTGTTAGGTTGGTGCGATTTGCCCTGCAAGCTGAGCCCACCGTGGAATGGGTTTTCATGCAGGTTGACGTCGTGAGGTGACGCGCAAGAGGTCGAGTGACCTCGCGGCGAGAGAGACGGCGAGTCGTCTTGTGCATAGGGGTTTGAGAAGTGGACGTTGGCATTCACCACGTCAGCACTGAAGTCTCTGTCGACGTTGTCGTCGTAATCCTCGCTTGGTTGCGCCAGGTGCGTCTCGATGGCCGAGATCTGAGGATTGGGCACATCGACGACGTCATCGGGCTCCGAGGAGCAAACGCTCTCTCCGTCACTACATACGTCCTCCTTGGGTAACATGATTATGCTCGCATCCTCACACGCCGCTGTGTCACCGTGGTACTCTTCTATCGTATCCGCCGGCTCGTTTGCAGGTACCGCTTCGTAGCCCAGCCTACGCCGCTTTCCGGATCCGGGACTTGACCCGGTCGAACGATGGCTCGATGTGGAGCGATTTGAATGAATGCTCGCCTGCGATATTTTGCGAGCCGAACCGTTATGCATCGTCCTTGCTACCACTGGATTAGCTTGGACCGGAACACTGCTGTAACGCACATCCACGGAGTGACTTCTTTGACTGGGTGTCGAGTGAACACTGCCCTCGCTCTCCATCCTCATGACAGTGGGTGGGGCTGATGGTCGTCTTGGCTACGGGTAAAAAACAAATACATGCATGATACCTTTATTTGGTGACAAGAACAAAACATATCCCACGACAATAATTGTAAACAGCAAAATCTCTTTTCAACGATGTACTAGTAAATCTGCACTGGGGACTGCCTAACTCAAAACCCCTTGTGCATGTGCATAGCAACAATGTTTGCCAAATAAGTTCATCACAAACATCGTGTCGAAACATAGAACTTCCTATTCTGAGAATAGGATGAACAAGACCAAGTCATTATGCAGTGCATTGCAGTGTACAGGAAGCCACAATTCTCGGTTCGTCCACTCACCACATGGTCTACTTTCATTTAGTCTAGTGCCATTCCATCCATCAAGATTTCTTCTAACAGCCATTCGGTCTAATAACCATTTGGTCCAATCATCACTTCATCTAATCACCACTTCTTCCATAACCATTTCCTCTCATAACCAGTAGGTGTAATATCTATTTCATTTTCATTCATTTTGCACACTTAGTCCCATTAGACCAAATGGCTATTGGACCAACTGGTTATCAGGCGAAATGGTGAGTGGACAAATTGGCAATTAGACCATGTGGAGAGTGGACGAACCGATGGTAGACCAAATGATAGTAGACGAGTTGGCAATTGGACGAATTGGGAATAAACGTGTACAACCAATTTTTCCAGCAGTTGTGAATGATTGTAATCTGCCACGTGCATATTTGACAATTGAGATATCTACGTATTCCTTAAAGGGGAATCCAACCCAAATAAAAACTTGTTTTTATAAGGAAAAGAAAATTCAGACAAATTGATAGGTGAAAGTTTGAACAATATTGGACAAACTACAAGAAAGTTATGAATTTTTAAAAGTTGTAAATATTGGTAATCACTATACCCATGGAGACTTCAAATTGGCCGCATATGTGATGTCAAAGTGATGTAAGGCAAGGACTACTCTTCCATGTACTCCAATACATATGGCTAAAATGTAATTTTTCCCAAAAGTTTTATTTCAAATTATATTTTTCTTTCTTGAGGACATAAAACAATATACTACCTGGGATATATTTAGATTACTGCCCCAGGGGAATGGGTACTTAGGAGAAAACCACATATCCCTGATAATAAAGTACATGGCATATGGGAAAGTTGTCCTTGCCCCTTGTCATAATTTACTTACTCAGTTGCCAATTCGAAATCTACATAGTATTAGTGATCTCAATTTTAAAACAGCTATAACTTTCTTATTGCTTGTCCGATTTCTTTCAAACTTTTACCATTCTGTTTAATTTATTTTTCTCCTTCCCAACACCACATTTTATGGCCAAGGCTGGATTCCCCTTTAAACTGAGTTTTCTGTTTTTCTGGGACACACTGCTGTAGTCCCGACTTACTTCCATTTCCAGTTCCTGTATGCCTCTGGATTGGTTCCCTGCCTGGTTATTGGTGTTCTGGTGCAGAGGATGGGGTACGTTGTAGCTGGGGGGTCGCAGTGGATTCCGACCTGTCTTGGCCCTCTTATGCCTCTCCTGATAATTCCTGGAGGAAACAGAAATCAGTCGAACCGTTCTGAGCTGCTGATGAATAAGCTAAAGTCCCAATAATATAGTCCCAATGGCATATCAACATTTTTTTTTTTTGGGGGGGGGAACGCACTCAGGGCAAGCCCCCCCCTCCAAAATACTGTATCACTGCTGTGGTTTTACAATCTTATATCTCAGAATTCATAAAAAATTTTAATGGTTCTATATTATTTCCTCTATTTTGCCTTTCATTAATTTTGTTTATCACTTATCTGGATGGACAGAAATATGCTCTTTGAACCAGAGCAATGATTAGGTTCAAGTCGTTCTAGTTACTGATGGACAAGTTACGGTCTTGATGATTCAGTACGGTAACTCAGGATGTGCTCTTAGAGCAATCCCCATTTTTCTAAAGATATAAGGTGAGGGTAAGAGCTGTGGTAGGGTTTTTATTTTAGAATCATGTGATGATACGGATTATAAGGAATAGGCAATTTTTAAAGCTAATGTTTATGTTTGGCTTCATGTGTGCCATTCTGTTAGGAGCAAATGTCATGGAACCTTCGAGTCAAAAGTTCAGCGGCATTGCAGTTGTGGTATTAGAGTTGTTGTCGAAGGCAGTAGATTGAATTGAGCACAATGGTCAATGTAATGAAGTGTAAAAATCCAGCCTAACACTTTTAGGCTACATGGCCCTAACTGGACATAATGGTCACTCAAAAATCACTGGCCGACCCTGACAGTTGCTTTTGTAGGTCAGAAAAAAGTTTATAAACATGTTTAAAAATTCCTCCATCTGCCAGTTACTACGTCAGCTCCAGGGAGGTAGTGGAGGCCAGCCTCGAGTCCACATTTTGCCAGCCTTGGCCTTGGCCCGAGGCACGTTCACCAAGTCTATGGGAAACGTTTTCTCCAGTGGCCTTGTGACTTGTAGGTTCCGGACAAGACTACATCCCTAAGACTCTACTCATCTATTATCAAACCAGTTTTTGTTTGGTTTGCTTAAAATAAAAACCATGGTTGTATTACGGTCCAGAAAGATCAAGATGGTCACCTTACCATCATTACACGTCAAGATTGCGATTGACTGTTGCTCTTATGCGAGGGTTTGTCAATGGCACTTGAGTGATTGTCTTTACGGTTCCGGACGTAAATACTGCAAATGGGTCTGCTACAGTATATAACAGCTATAATGGGGTCTACTACAGTTGAATGACAGCAGATCTATGTTTCAGAAACATCATAACGGTCACTCAACCGACATTGACCATTGTGACCAACGCTTGCATGACTACTGCTCTAGTGTGAAAGCCCCTTTCATTGTGCCTTTTGTCCTCCTATTAGCTACATGTAGATCCAAACTAGAATCTGAACCTTAACAAATCATTTCTGAAGTCCTACAAAATCGACATTGAGTTTTATTTTTTTTGTCAGTGGTCTAGTGGTTCTGACTCTTGCCTTCCAAGCAGAGGATCATGGTTTGAATCCAACCCATGGTGTTAATTTCCTTCAGTAAGAAATCCGTCCATCTTGTGCTGCACTTGACCAAGAAAATCAGTTCCTGGCATTGAAACCCTTCTGTGCCAGGATGGCATCCACGCTAAAACTCTGCAGAGTGCTTCTAATTAATATCCCAAGGTGGATTTGAACAGCTGACCCTCTGAATGAGAGTAAGAGGCAAGAACCCCTACACCAATTCACTTGCAATCATCTTACAATTTGCGCATTCGAAACAGTCTCCATTGATCATGCTTTTATGGAGCACAATACTATCGTTTCCATCATCATGCATTCATAAACGGGCACATCCAATTACTTACTTCTCAGCTCATGGCTTGAACATATAATCACCTTAGTTCATTTAAAAAAAATATTCAAAACAAAACAGCTGTATTATTGAGTGGCGCTGGGCTTGGAGACCTCACATAAGATTTCAAAGCTTGTTCAAATTCATTTTTCTTAAGACAGCTAAAAAAAACTCCTTCAATTTTAGAGTTATGACACATTTGCCTATGAAGAGTTCTCTCTATAAATTTTGAGACTTTTCAGATAACACAAAGTGATATTTCATTTGGTTTACACTCTTTGGCCCATATTCTGAAGTCGGTTTTAACTTAGACCATGGTCTAACTCTGCTAAAATTATGGAAAGCCAAAAATTACATTTTCCTGACACTGTACATTTTTTTATGATTACTGTGCTCTTTCCTAACTTGTGAAAGAAGAAATTTATTTATTCTTCTGAATGATTTGAGAGAAAAAAGAGCTGACGTATTGAAATCATACTATCAGAGATTTATTCCACTATTGGCTATTCATAGCTAAACCACAATTTAAAACCAGAGCTTAAGTTAAACCCGACTTCAGAATACGGGTCTTCATGCTTTAACCAACGCATACCCATTT
Organism: Lytechinus pictus; assembly: GCF_037042905.1. Lineage (NCBI taxonomy): Eukaryota > Metazoa > Echinodermata > Echinoidea > Temnopleuroida > Toxopneustidae > Lytechinus > Lytechinus pictus. The sequence goes on along the minus strand of NC_087262.1, from coordinate 8,841,236 downwards.
GGTTAACATATATAACTTACTACATGTAACTGTCGGTTAAGAAAAATCTCCATTCGTTTGACATGCAATTTTCTTTTAACCAAGAGTAACTAGGTTCATATGTCAACCAACCCAATATTTTTTTTTCTTAGAGTGTAAAAAAGAGAAATGCTAGTCTGCAAGCACAGACTCATATTCGACACTTTAAATAAAACCATGTCTAGAGTGAAGACTAGACTAGTCTCTCTCCAGCCACAGTACATAGTGAATCTAGTCTCACTACTTCAGACTCTGCATTACGTACACTATGCGAGATTGCGAAAACCAAAGGTCTGCGCCTGCAGACTAGGGACATGCATGGAAATATGCAACGGCCTGTAACATGCATCAGGATTGAATGGAGCGGTTTAGATCGCTCCAAAGTTCCGCCACGCCTTAGGGTGTACTCCGGGACTAGACCGATCTACAATGTAGACCATGTCCACATTCACCATGCCTAGGAACATACCAAGGGGTCTGGTCCAGATTGTTCCTGATCTTTGGCAATTAGCCTTTGGGTGCTGTATGGGAATAGGGTGTGGTGGCCATTAGACCAATCAGCAATTTACCTGCGGAGAGAATGGTCTGATTGCTCCCTTATGGTACTCACTTGTTTTTGATGTAGATGAAGACGACAAGAAGAAGGACCAGTAAGAGGCTGATGAAGATGACCGTCAATGTGATGATAACCTTCATAGAATTCTGCTCGATGCCTGATGTAGGAGGTAAAATAACGGTTTAATAGTCACACAGATAATCCCACCACCCCTTCTTCAAATCAATCCCCAAGGATTACATGAAATCTACTCTAATGACAAATCATCATTTCTTTTGTCATAAAAAGCTTTGAAAGTCTGGTTTCCTTACTTCAAATACAACCATAATTTCATTGACTTGCCTTCAAGCCCATGAAAAATTTCAATACCAAAAAAAAAAGTAAATGCCACCTGCCAAGACTTTCATACATGTAGCTTGGACACGTACATTTTCTGAATCAATCACAGTAGTGACATTTTGTTTTGTATTTCTTTTTTTGTTGGGGGGGGGGGTTGTCTAATAATGCACAATCTCATGAAAATCAACCATATGTACTTTTTTTCTTCTTCTAATTTTCATTAGAAAATGATAACGATAATCAATTCCTTGATGACACTTTGAGTCACTATAACCTTACAAGTATGTTTCACACTTCTTGAAAGGTTTGTGGTTCATTTATGAGCCCCCCGTCTTGGCCTGCCCTTGATCAACGAATGGCATACAGCCCAAAAATGTCTAATTTTTCCACTTCTCCCATCCTCCAACACTTCTAAATAAAAAGAAACATGGATAATAGGGGACAATATTCCATTGAGTTGTGCATTTTTTCAAGGGTTCTCGTTGCCAATGAATGTTTTAATTTTTACCTCCCCCCCAAAAAAAAAAAAATAATAAAAGGAGAAAAATGTTATCAAAATAACAATGGTTGAATATTGAAATGGAAGTCAACACAGATCAAAGGCGGGGGCCAGAGCCTTCTCATCTATGGTTATTATATTGGCAAATCATTCAGAGGCTGGGGGGGTCCCTAGATCTTCCAATACCCCTCCCCCACACACTGTTCAATGCTAGGGTCATAAGTGGTTTTGGTCTGGTATCAAAGGGTAAGAACTTTTCCTCCGAATTACAAAGTCAATCTCTAATTACTGATTTCTGATTTTTCACGAATGTTTTTCAATGAAAACAAAATCATAAAAGTCAATCTGTGTAATACCAACAAATAAACCTTTTTGAAGGCTTAATATCAATCAATTTTGTTAATTCTGTTAAATTAATTGATTTTATTTGGTTTGAAACATTTTGAAAACAACAATTTTACCCCTCTCATTTAAATGCCTTAAAATCGTTCTTCTCTAAGAAAATCTCCAAATATTGGATTTGAAAATGAAACTATTTTACCCCCAAATACACCAATTCACATTGAATGCATTTTAATGCTTATTTCCCTGTATTCATATTCCAGAAGGATTTGTTCAATTGAGTTTGTCTGGACTGTTGAATGCTTGCTATAATTTCATTGGTGGAAATTAATTGTAACCTTGAATAGACACTCAAGTGTTATCTCAATTTTGCATCTGAAAGATTCACATTTGGTTAAAAAAAAAAAAAATTGGAGGGAAATATTTGAAGTAGCCCCTAAAATGAATCAATCAATTATAGGACGTGACACTTTAACATTTTTTATATGATATACTTGATGTTGGCTATGTGCCCCACTCTCTCTTTATGTTATTTCCTCCAGCTAAAAGTCCTTGGAAATCTTGCCCAAAATGCGAAAAACATTTTATCTAGAAAACAAACAGCAAGATCTCCTTCATCCTGGCATTACACCCCCACACTTTTGGCGGGGAATTTCTTTCATTTCCAAACGTCAACACAAATTTAATTCCGTTTAATTTCCTTAAGTCATGAAGCTTTTTGTCCATTCTGTTTAAGTTCCCCTAGTTATCTTAACCTTTTAATGTTTCAATTTTATGCTCATAAAACAAAGAATAAAATCCACTGAAGTACCAATTTCGGTGAAGGGAAAGTTGGATAAGGGGATACATCACAATATCCTTAATTCTAAAATCTGATATGAAAAAATGATATTTGAAAATATAATATATACGGTCATTGCAAGTTCCCAATTGAATAAACAGTTACTGATTTTGTTTAAGCCTTCAGTACGATAAATCCCCCAATACAACCCATTATCCATAGTACCCTTATATATTACTCATAATGCCCTTGTATACCCAATTTTACCCACAATGCATCACCACTGATACAGACATTGAATATAGCATGCTTACGACTCCCTCTGTGTGCTATAACATGCAAATACCTACAGCCACAAGTAGGACTTATACATCTAGGGCAACTGGGGGAGGGGTGTTGAACGGGGAAGAAGCTGATTAAATAAATGGGCTCTTTCTCGAGAAAGGGGCACTTTGAAGAAAGAAGGAAAAAGCTGAAAGTAAAACGGAGGCTTTAATATACACTGACATCTTACTGAGATAAACATCTATTATAGCCAAATAGCTTGTGTGTGTACATCTAACACTGACATTAGATCCAACTGAAATTGCTTGATTGCTAATTGTTAAATAAAATTCTACAAGCACTTTGTAATAGAAGGGAAGGGTAGAATAAAATATTCTTTTATCTTAATCTCTAGGTGATAATGATTAAACTAATTCCCTTTCAGCCTAGGACCCATTTTTACAAAGAACTTTGATCAAGTCAAATCAAACATCAGCTGAGAAATCTCTCAAGTTGTGTAATTAATAATTCATTTGAATCTATCAGGGCTTTGCCAGAAAAAAAAGTTTCAATTTTTGAACCACTTTCAACCATGGAAAGGTAAAGACATATTTTCCATATACACCATCACAGGCTTATGCATTGATTGCATCATCATCGACTTTACATCTTATGATGAATTATGATTAAATGGCTTTCATTAGTTGAAATTGATTAAATCATTCACAAAAGGGGGTCCTAAATATCAACTTACAGTGGTAATCCTAACAAACAGCTGTACACAGTGACCACATTTTGGAAGACAGGATGGAAGGCAATTTTTTTCCTGTATTATCAAATATCTTTACCAATCGTTAATCAGAAACTTTCAAATATTCCGCACAGAAAATCAAACCCTGACAAAGGGTTTGAGATATCTGAATTTTCATAATTTTGTTAAGAACCGTGTCCCATAAATGTATCTGTTCTCATTTCTTTCCTTCTTATATAACTGCTATTCCAAAACGTTACAACATGTTCAATGGCCCTGGGAAGAGGGAATGCAGAAGCACCCCTAAAATTTGTCTGGTGTTTATGTTATACACCATAGGCGGCACCCCTTGGAAATTAAGTTTGTATGCTCAAACATTGAAATTTGACCAAAATTACCTTCATTTTAGGGCGAAGAACTTTTTTTCTTTTTGCTTGACAATTTTTTTTTTCAAAACCAGCATCCCCTCTTCAAAAATCATTCCCAGCTCCCTGAACATCTTCCTGTGTAATATATACCAATTTGAAATACACATGCATGAGAAATAGCAACATAATGCAAACAGGCAAGGGAAAAGAAATTTGGTGAGACTGTGATGTCGTGGGGTCAAAGGTTACGACATCCGAGCTCCAGGTCTCAGCCATGTAGCCATTACTTCACCTATACACAGATCTAAACCAGTGGGACTGAAAGCCAGTTTACTGCTCAATCATACATACAACTATGATTCCTCTAAAGATTATATGTATTGCTCCAGAAAAATACAAGTTTTTCATGTTCATACTTTCTTCAGTAGATGTGAAATCATTAATAAAATGTTTTTCAAAGATTGTGTAAGTTTTATCTATCAATGATAATTTGTATATGATTTTTTAAAATCAAAATAACAATGATGGGGATATGAACATTTTATGTCCAAACAAATTTTCTTTATTTATTCATTTTGTTTTGAAGTAATGTCAAATTTCATTAGAATAAAATGGTCAAAACTAAACACTACGAAATGGAGGACTGAATCGTTTCTTTTGGAGAAAGCTGAAATGGAATAAGGCATAGTCCAATTTAATGAACAAATGTAGCTTTCAAATATTTTTTATAAATAAGTTCCAACCACCTGGGTTCAGAGAGTAGTTTTGGTGTAATTTGTAGAGGCTAACAATGAGATAATTGTATGATGTCAAGCAGTGGAATGGAGGGCTGTAACTGACTGTACGACCTATATGCATGACGGTGCACAAGATATCACAAGACAAAGAGAAAGAGAGAGAGAAAGAGAAAGAGCCGCAGATCACATGGTGCCGAAGGTCATCAGGTCAAAGGTCACGGGGGGTCACAGGCGGGTGTTGCCTACTTACTGGTTACGTGTTGTGGCTTTATAAACTGACATCGGGGGCCGCCATAGGTTTGCAAACAACTGTACAAGAGAGAGATAATAAGTTCGGAAGGGGGAGAGAGAACGGATATCATCACATTACTCTTGTTAGTATCAGTTTCCGGTTAATACCACGTACAACGGAAAACGCGGAAGAAACCCGGCACAAATCGTCCGCCGCTGCAAAACGTTTCCAACAAACTTCTCCCAAACACCCACGAGGAATACTGTACGTCGAAGTTTGTAAGAAACGATTTGCACGACCGACCGTTTGCCCCGACTGACTTCCCGTGTTCTTTCATACGTGATTGCTTATCAAGTACTTACTCGGATGGACTACAGGTGGCGCTTTGCTAGGATCATAATTATTAATATACTGGCAGCGTGAGGACCCACGGTAAAGGTCGGGACAGCTACACGAGGCGGAAAATAAAACAAAAAAATAAAGAAGTGTGTGGACCACTTGAAGAGAAGGAGGAGGAGGAGGGTGACGAACAGACGAACGAACAAACGTAGAGATGATAGACGACACAGAGAACGGATGATACAAACAAGATGAGTGGACAGAGGAGTCAACGAAGGTGTGAGGAGTATCAAGAGGGAGAAATAAAGAGAGAAAAGAAAGCAATATAACAATGCATTTTTCATGAGTTAAACAAGAATTATAAAATATTAAGGACACCACAGAATCTCTGATTTGGGTTTTACTGCCAACAATTGAGAGAAAATTGTAATCGTTTATCAAGGTTAATGTTCAACATTGTTTCAGGAAATACATAAGGGTAAACTTTTAATTTTCCTCAGAGCAATACATAATGGGGAAGTTTCATAAATTGCCACTTAACTCGCCAATATGCGGAGTTAATACTGAGTGCTAGAACCTAACGATCAAATATTTGACAAAAAACATCCAATATCACAGTTATCTTGAACTTCCACCCAATATTAGATTAAATGAAAACCTTTATACTTCTACCCCAGTACAAAAATATATAGCATAATAGAAACATTAATGAATTGTTCAGTAATAAACATGATAATAGAATAATAAAAAATATATAAACATCCCTTTATTTCCCCTCAATGATTTTCTCATGTATGATATGAAATAAACAGAATGGATACAAATTTGGCAATGTTTAAACATCTGAATTTACAATTTGGAATAAGAATGAAAATGGGGTTAAGCATGTCGAGTAGCATTAATTGCATTTTATGTTTCTGAGTGAGAATAGCATGATACTAAAAATGAGACGAAAAGGACGATCTACCAATAACATGTTTGATAGATTCTGTGGTTATTAAAATGGTCAACTCACTCATTGAGTGAAATTAAGCAAGAAAATGACAATTCATACATAAAATATACACATTCATAAAGCATTAATTCTACAGAAAATTAATAAACTCGTCAAGAAATGAGTTATCAAAATGAATGTTCAATTCGTTAATCCTACCAAAAAAAAAAGAGTATGTAAAAGCATGTCTCATTCTCATTGTTAATCATAATTGCTCTGACATAGCAGTGTGACTAATAATTGAGGCAAATACAGAGAAAAGGATATCATATAAATGTTAATACTTTGTAGAAAATATAGAGAAAGGGTAGGGAGAGGAAGAGAGAGAGAGGAACTGAGAGAAAAAAAAGTGATTAAAGTATCAAGAATCAAGATTATTCTAAAAACTAAGATGTTAAATGCAGATGAAATTGTATGTTTTTTATCCAACACATTAATCAATGAATATGCTTTATCTTCCTATTCTAAGTGGCATAAGAATGGCAATTGTAAATGTGAATGGATAGGTAAAGCAAAATTAATAAATTATTAACAATATTATTCATTGGAATCAACATTTTATAAATATATCATCCAATAAAATCAATAAGCATATTTAACAATTGATTCTAACATTTTGTGAAAAAGATACTGATTTGACATCTTAGTTTTTAGAGCATACATACACAGCTGTATCAATGTTATTGTTAATAAATTGAAAGCAGATAAAAATATGATATAATGATATACACCAGTATACATATTAAATGAAAATTGCTATAATACGGATGAAATTGAGGGTTCATGCTAATTATTAGAAGGCAATGGATGTAGAGGTAGCTTCACTACACTGCAGCAAAATAAACTTTCAAATAATAATGCAAGAAGTAGGCATAGGCAGCATAAAACTGGCAAAACAAAAGGCAAACAATTCAGATCGGCAATGTAGAGGTGGGGGGGGGGGGCAAGGGGAAGGGGGGGGGGGCGGTAAAGAAAGGGTGTGAAAAGTGAGGGGATGGGGAACATGTGAGGAGGAAGATGGAAGGGTAGGGGAACGGAAGGGGGGGGTGAGGTGTGGGCTTTGGAAATCACAAAATCAAAACCCGAGAAATATAAAATACCCAGAAGACTCTGAAAAAAGAACATCATTAATAATAAAAACAATGAAAATACAATGAAACAAACAACCCAGTCATCTGAGCTTGCAAAGGCATAAAGATTTGCACAACAGCAATTGCACAAATGACAACTATAAACCTGGCTACACCAACTTAATTTGTCAGTTATGAAGAAAAATAATTATTTCTTTGTACACTATAAGCATTGAATATTTTTTTTTAAGCTGAGGCTATCGTAAATTTGCCATATCAATACTAAACTACCACTTCAAAAAGATGCTTTTCTTTATACTAAAAGAAATTTGATTCGTAAAGTATACGGCTAAGATATTTAATTTACAATAAATATGAGGAATAAGCTATGATGTAAGGGAATATATAGACCGGAAATCCTGATTATTTTATAAATTGGCATCAATAATGATTTAAATGAATTCCTGTTTATAGTTTCAATGCCAAGTTTTACTTTCTCACCATGATAATGCATCTATTCCCACGATAAAACCTGAATTTATTTTTCCTACTCACACCCATAATGAATGCAGCCATGAAAACTATCATGTGAGCTAATGGTCACACAATCAACTTTTCTAATCACATGATAGCAATTTTTAAAACAAATTCCATTTGTATTTATTCACACCCTTAATGAATACAATAATGTAACAAGTTACAGATTACAATGATCATATGATTGTATATAAAATTGTAAAGCTGATGTGTAGTTGAAAGTGTTGTGACTGATCTATATAGGCAGTGTAGAGATATGATTTAGAGAAAACATTTTGTTTAAAAGGGATCTTGTTGCAAAATGGTAACTGATTCCTTACTCAGAAATAATGTTTAAAACTTGTATAAAACACTGTTCACATATGAACTTTTCAGTAGTTGTTTAACAGTTTAAACAAGTGTTTAAAATCTTAAACATAGGTTAATATTTGATATTCAATGTTCAATGAGTTCAGAATGGTTGTTTAAACGTAAAACAACTACGGGGAAGTTCACATACAGTCATAGCATCTGGAGCATTAAGTAAGGATAGGGCCAGGTTTCATAAACCTCTTTTTTGTAAATTACCCATGACTTCATGCAAGATGGTGAAACGTACACGTACCTGTGCTAAACAACAACCAAGATTTTTGTTCTCCTGTTGTAACATAGTAGGAGTGAATTTCCTACAGCCCTTATCAAATTTTGACAGAATGAAAACTTTGTATTCAAATGTCAACGACAAGAATTTCAATCTATAAATATCAGATTTCTTTGGCTGATAAGAAGAATTAAAATCACTAAAAATCTGACTTTACATCCAAGAACAGGTCAACACTTGTTCATAGAGTCATGAATAACTAACAAACAGCTTTATGAAACACCATTGTAATGAGGTATTCATTTCACAATAACAGCATCATTTATTAGAACTGCAATTTCATAATTTGCATTCTAGGTGCTCTAGCCATCTCCATAGCCAATCAAATCAAAGCTAACATTTTATTATACACTATATTGCTTCCTTTTCTTAACTTTTGTGTGATTGGGGCATATTTTTCACTAATAAACAAATCATATTTGTTTCCATTTGGATTTGGGTGCAACAAGTTCCTGTGACACTAGCTTCTACTTAGCAACATGACAAAAGCATTTTGAAGATTTAGCATTGGGGTAATAGGAGGGTAGCAAGGGGGTATGGGAGGGGTACGAGAGGGGGGGTAATCAAGGGGGTATTAGAGGGGTACTGGTATACACCTGGTATGAAGATATATGATATGCAGAGGCAACGAAAATGAACAGTTGGGTGGATGGGGTGGGAAAAGAGTACAATTTTTCCTGAACCGGTTTAGAAGACTGATATCCCATGAGGTTAAATCGGATTAAACACAATAAAGCACTCAAATTTGTTCCAAACTAAAGCTGCTTAGAATATTTTGAAACCAGGTAAAAAATTTATGATTCAAATAATTATCTTTACTAGCTAAGAATTAGCTTGTCTTTGATCTAAACTACAGCTTTAGATGCCAGTTAACTAAATGCCTAAAGTGAGTGTATATTGAATTGTGGATCTTTGAGAGGACTTTGATGCCTAAAATGTTTGCACTATATTTCACACATTATACCTCCAACTTTTTTTTACATGTGATGATAAAATTGTCTAAATTACTAGTTATTGTTTCCTTTTAGATAGGTCTGGTCAGTAATCATTTCAATCACTTGCACTGACCAATGAAAAATAGATCTGATCATGACATAGTGTTTATAGTATATTTTCTTTTATGTAGACTTAATTTTCATATAATGATAATAATTATGTACTTGCAATACACAGGGTGTGATAAAGAGATATAGAAATGACTGGAAGTTTCAAGCATTGTGGCCAAATACTCATATGAATATGCATGATCAAATCTTGTTTTTAATTTATGAGTACAAATTTTCTGTTTGATAGAGATATATATCTATGGCACTAAGTATTTCATGTAGCTCTGAAATTTGATAATTAAAAGACTAAGCCTAAGAGCCAGAATTATATAAAAAAAAAGAAATATATGGCCATTTTCTACTTTACTACATTTTTTAAAAGAACTATTTCTTTACAAAACAAAATAGTTTGTACAGTTTTCTGATATCAAATATCACCATATGATTTTGATGAAATCATCATCGATGATGAATTGCATTTTAATGTAATACTGTTGACAATGATAGTGACAATGGTAATGCTGTATGTACATGTATATAGGCTGATTATGTTTTTTATATTGCTTATTTTTTGGAGGGGTGGGGTGGAGGATAGGGTTCCTTTTATATAGGAAACGAGGGGGGGGGTGGTTGCAGGGAAGAATGTTGAAGCTAAATAGAGTCACAGAATAGACAGATTTGTAACAAATGAAACTATACATTAAATATATCACTGAATAATAATAATACCAAAAAATACTTGATAATAATTCATTTCATCTAAAAATGTTGTCTTCATGTTTGCATAGGTAACGCAAGAATGTTATTTGCAGGTGATGAATCAATTTTAATTAAGGCAATATCAAGCCATACGTACATTGTACGGAGCAGATAAGTAATTACTTGCAAGACGTATAACAATTTATTTTTGGACATGAATTTGATGTGCAATTAATTGCAATACTTTAAATAAATTAAAAATATTTGCAACCCCCCAAAAAAAAATGATTGGGGACCTAATATTCACTTGCAATCAATTATAAGACTTATAATCAATTTGGGGCCAAAAGTTGACAATGCAATGAATTGCAGGACTGCAAGTTAATATAACTGAAATTCCCAACAAAAATTTGAATAGCAATTAATTAAGATTAAGTGACTGATTGCTAGTCTGCTATACTTGCAACATAAAACAATAAATTATGTCTTAGTTAAAAAAATTCAAATCTCAATCAAGTCTCAAGCAACACATTATGATAGATGAAATAAGTCTTAGGATTTCTTTTTTTTCTTTCAAACCAACTCCAAACTTGGCAAACCTGTCATGCAATGCATTTATTTATCTCTTTGGTGACTCTTTCAAGCTTTGGTGGAGGAGGTAATGGGGGGGGGGGGTGAAAGGGTGTGGCAATCAATGGGTAGGGCATGGCAAAGAAAGTGTAAGGAGGGGAACAGGTGTGTTACGAAACTGATCCTTCACAAAGAATTCTCACAAATTAATGAAAATGATCCCAGTATAGTTCACAGATTCACGATTAGGAATATCAAGACCGGTTTCACAATTCTGATTCCATAGATGATCTGGATGTGTGGTGATATACATGTATATAGATATATTCTCAAACAATGTTTGTCAAAATGTCACGATAATATATCCAAAAGTTAGACAACCATCACCTTTCAAAGATTCTATTCTACGTCTTATATTCATGACAGCATTACAAGATGAAGCAAGTATGTCTGGTCTACATGATTTTAGATTTTATTTTTGTTTTTTACGATTTTTTTTTTGTCTAAATGGCCCACGTCAAAATTTCCTCAGCTACTCACATGCATCTTCGTTTGTCTCTTTTGACTGAATAACGACAAGTTCCGTTATTGAGACAATATCCTGGGTAGCATTTACTCGGTTCGATCACGGTACTCTCACATCGAGGCCCGCGCTTATTGTCCGGACACCTGTATTCATAAAGGGGGTGTGGTTTGGTGGGAAGGGGAGGGTTCGGTGAGTTTTTTTTTTTCTTCAAATTAATAAGGGGTGGGATTGTTTAATACAAACATAGCAGTACAAACCAGGGGAAGTTACAAGTCATTCACAAAAACCTATAAGTATGATGATAAGCAAAAAAGGGCTGCAAAAATATATATGAAGGAGCAAAAAGCCAACCGTTTTCAACTCAAACTGGATCACAATCAAACAAAAATATGAAGAATGCAATGGCAAAGTGAGATGATGGCATTTAGACGCCGATGGGAAAGACAAAACGAAACGATTTTGCAAGACACAGCAAAACATATGGCTGCAAACAACAGCAACAACAATGCAGGAATACATTCAATGCAGTGGCCCATTTTTCACAGAAAGTACAAAAGCAATGGATGAGTTGTGATTCGCAATAGATGCTGTTATTTCATTTGCATTTTAAGATGAAGACATCATTAAATCCTCTAAGAAAGGAAAAAAATACTGGAAGTGACCAGGAATCCCTGACTAGTTTCCCATATGCATTATATTAAAGAATATCCCCCAAAATATGGAAATGGCAGGAATTGGTCACAAATTCTTTATAGTAACATCATTGACATGTATCTCACATTTGTTTTGTTCCCAGCTGTGCGCCTATCCATTTCATGTCATGATAAAATACAGAAATCAAATTTCAACAAAATACCAAAGCTATTAATTAATTTTGAAGACTTTAGAGAGCCCTTTGAGCATATATATATATTTTTTTTTAAAGCACAGGTCAAATAAGATGTGAATGTTTGGATAGCATAAAACTAAATAATAACTCTGCAACCAATAACTTATTGATTTAATGCATTAGAAAAGTTACAATAGAGATTTTTGAAATATATTTTCACCAGGGAAACTTGACAAATTTATCAAAAGATATCATTTTCAAACACTGGATCAACCCTTCACTATGCAAAAGCTCTTACAATGGTTAGCAAGATTTAGAACATTTAGCTTGGTCTTCGTAATATATATTATATATGATCAAACGACTAGTTCTTAAGTCCTCGTGTATGGTAGACGCTATGGCAAATAATTTTGAGTAATTCTGAAAATTCATTATTATAATAATCATTACTAATATTGATACAATTTCATATTAACTGATATCAATTATATATTAGCCGATATCAATTTTATATTAATTCATTATTATTATATACATGATTTTCAGGTATCAAAATACATTTTCAAGACTCAAAATGCATTTTCAAACCTTAAAATGCCAACCTATTGCTTTAATAATGCAGATTTACTTCAGGTACTGATTTTTAGCTTTAAGTTAAATCCCTACTAATGCTGCCTGGTCCAGTATGCCTAGCACACTCTGCAAACACACAGACGTGTTCGAGTGCAATTACAAACACCTTTCTTCAACTTCAACTCTTCTCTGTAAAGCAAAGGAGGAATTAAAAAGATAGATGGAGAGAGCGAGAGAAGGAAAGGTTAAAAAGAAGAGGGAGAAGAGGAGCATAGAAGCTGGTGCAACAGATTACCTCAAATAATAAGCTTGAATGTAATTATGCCCGGTTTTCCCGATAAAATTGGATGAACGAGCGCTGGTTAGCACCTAAAAGGGCTGCTCTAATTGATCATATGGGCAGATGCCAACATAAAATCTCTTTCTGTTTATCCTTAAATGATCTTACGTGGTAATTAAAGGGAGAGCAGGGCGTCACTGAGATTTTAAAAGAGATAGTTGGAATAATTCAGAGCTATCTTACCTTTAAAGAAATCCATTTTTTCAAGGATAAGCTGTTGTATTCTTAAATTGTACATGTATATAAAAATAATGGTGGTGGTCATTTTTAATCCTGGAAGAATTCAAGCAAGATTTCTTAAAAGAAAATAACAGAGAGACGCACTTTAATCAAATTCATCCTTATTATAACAAAATTGCTGTAATATTTTGGTTCTAACCTTTCAGGATCGTTCGAGAAATATTGGCATTCATTTGGAATGAAAGGAAAATTCAAATTAGCACTTGTTTCAGTTCAGTTTTATGACTCCATGTTTTCCTAAAAAGCCTGAATCAAAGTTCATTCAAGTCGATGATGAAAAGTTACAGATGGATGATTTTAAAGCATGCAAAAGAATGAAGTGACATGAACGATTTGAAAAACAAAATGATTTTATTATTCAAATTACTGATTAGATAATATAGTTTAAGATGTATAAAACACCTAAGAATAAAAGAAAAGAGCTGACAATAAGAAAGGAAAGAAAACACACAAACACACACGATGCCTCTTGCCCCTTTCTCGTTACAGATATGATTAAAAAGCAAAAATTAGGGGGGAGGGGGAATCTCCTCCCAAACTTGAAAAATGCCAGGATTTAGAAAATTTTTACAAATCAATATTATGCCTCCATTGAGACACCTGAATTTTAAAAATAAACTTGAGAACTTAATAATGGGAAATTTCACTATTAAATATCAGATGTCCATGGAATCTCCATATAACTTGCGTCATCTGATAGATTCTTTCATCTTATCGGAGGATGAATTGTAACATCCCAAATAAATTTTCTTTAGATTGACCAAAACTTCAAACAGTCTTTAAAGATGAAAAGGTGAATTTTCCCAAACTGCCCAAGAAAGACAAGTTTTGACAACCACACAATGGGTCATTTACATCAGCGTCTGCATGAAATACTTCCCTTTAGTCCAGATAATATCACGTTACCATGGTAATGAGATGAAATAGATATGAATGTGCCATGATCAATGTTTTCTCTCATTCGTAAAACAAAGGTGAAGTGCAGTGTAGTTTATAAAAATGTGAAAGAACAAAATACCAGCAATGGAGAAATGCATTCAAATTCACAATTCAATGTAATTCTTCAAAAAACACCCATTTGACAACACCATTTTTAGATCAAAATCAAAATGTGATAGAATATATGCATATACTGTATATCATTAAAAACACATTCTTTATGCTTTCTTTGAATTTCCTCACAGCATTTACATTTCATAGAGAAAGATAATGAATACGGAATCAAATATTAATTTATTTCTATTTCGAATACATATTGCAAAGTATACAATACTATGTTATTAAAAAATATCAAAACCATGCAATGAGGTATATATTGATAAATTTTATTCAAACCATTCGAAAATATGTCGAAATCCCACACACACATCCCATAATTGATTTATCACAAAATAAGCTTTGATTGTGAAGTAATTACATCCACACATGCAAACCGTAGAAAAAAATCAAGTATTTATCATAAAAATTCCTTGAAAAAATATTAAAATGTGTATTTAGGCCATGACAGAAAGGGAATTACCATGCAAATTAACAGGATTACATATTCACTGCAAACAAAATATTTTGTGACAGCAGAGGTTCATTTATATACCCTTCAACAACTCATTTCGAAAAGCGTAATCTTATATTTAAAATGCAAATAATAAATATGGAATGAAAATGAGAATAAAGACAATATGCCCTTCATTTTTGCATGTTATTTATATTTTGACAATAACCCAAAGTTTATTATGCAGAATTGAAGATCATTCCTATTAATATTGATCCCCATAATTTATGATAATAATCAAAGTAATATTGGAATGAAGTTTGATACTTACATCTAAACAAGGAGTCGTTTAAATTTAAAAAATTAGGCAAACGTTCACATCAGCATATTAATTACATTATTTCTTTTAAAATATCAATGTAATTTAAAGATATATAACTTACATTTAAGTTTAGATATTCAAATGAAAAATAAGATTCTAAGGGTAAAATTTGAAAAGGGAAAAACAAATTCTTGCTGGCCTTTTTTTATTGTAAAGAATGGAAATATTCAAGATGTTTGACAAATATTCTTCACCTTCATGTTGGGTCTTTTAAGTGTGGGTGGAGGAAAGGGTTTGTATATGGGTTCATTCATTATGGAAAGAATGTGCAAGTCTTTTACAAAGATACAGTGCATGTGCAATTCACAAAGGAAGACGTCACCGTTTTCACAAACTGACCAAGGAGGGTTTCAGCGGACAGAAATATATTTTTGAAATAAACACGTTTAAAGTTTTTTGTTTTGCGCCTCTTTGGGAGGGCTATTAAAGAGTGTGTGATTGAAATAGATTTTTTTTTAAAACATTTTCTAACGAATCAAATGAGATAAACAAACATGGCAATTTGATGAGATTATAAACATCAAGCAGTCTAGCTAAATATAACAAAAATAGTTATTTTCGGATTTCTTCATTAAATTTGGTCTCTTGGGATATTTTGTGAAAACAGTAACAATAGTGTATGGTGATTTGAATGGGTGTGGCTCATTGTGAGAATGGATGAACAACAAAGACAATGAATGAGAAGGAAATGGAGACAGGGGAAACCTCTCACAAGCCATCACGATGAGGGTTTCCATGGTTTCCAGTGATGCGAATTGAGATAGAAGTCATACATCGTTGTCAGGTCTTTCATACGAGCGAGCCACAGAACAGACCACTTGCGCAATAATACGATTTAGACAAAAAAAATTTGTCCAAAGAATTTTTCATTTTGGGGGGTTGAAAAATTTACCCACATAATTCAATATCTACTCCAAAGATAACAGAGAAGGATTGACTGCTAATATCATCTTTGTTAGAACTGATCTTTAAGGGATATATACTTATACATAATAATCAAGATCTCATATGTGAGAAAAAAAATGATACATGTACATGCCAGGGGTATCTCTTTAACAGAATGAAAACACAACAGAAAAGATAATCTCTATGGACACTGCACTAAATTCCTGTCCTCATCGGCTCTCCCCTACCAATTTCTTTCAGACCACCTTCTGTTATCCTGACATAGCGATTCACAAAGAGGCACTTTCACACTTGCGAGATAAAAAAAAAATATCTGGAAAATTTAGAAAACTTGGTTCAGGCATACAAATACCTGATAATTTCTGCATTCCCACATGTCAGAAAGTATCAAGTTACCATTATCAGAGAGCAAGAAGACTCTTTCATTCTTATACAAATTATGACAATTCTATTTCTATTATATAACTTAAGTTCTCTTAATTTGCTAGAATACTACAGTTCTGGTGATTCATGTGCTTTTACTCTGAGTGCACATCGAAAGCTTCAGTATGTCCGTTTTTTAAGGCTATATTAAAATAATCTTTGTGACTTTAAAGAAATCCTGGCAAAATTTTTAATTTTGAAAAAATAACAAAGAACTTGTACCGCCAATGAATTCGCTACGAGCAATTTGATTCGACACTGACAAGATAACCTTGATTTTCTGGGTAGATTCCCCAATAAGGAAATACCAGTATTTTGTTCATCATTCGGTGGGTATGAACGCACCCTAATGTAACACTTTGTTTTCCTTTCCATCTATCAAATCCCGAGCTCATCATCGTTCTCTATTTCCTTCCAATCACTGTGGGTGCTGTGATGATAGTACATGACTCATATCTGTTAGGTGTCCCATTTTTCAATAGCTCGGTTATTCTTAGACGTTTTCATTTGTCGACTCCTGTGTTACGTCTTCGGCTGATCGGCGACATTTCTATATACATCCATTTATCATGTGATACATTCATTCATTTGTCTGTGTAAGCCTTTGACATTCTCTTTCTCTATCTCTCTCTTTTATTCTCTATCTCCTTAGTTTCTGCTTCCTCCATTCCCACCCCCCCAAAAAAAATGCTATGCTGATAGGCCGGGTTGTGTAGAAATAAATGTATCTGATAGTCTTCCAATTTTTAGTAGTACTTGATCCATGGTATAAAAAAGGTGATTTTTCCTGATCAAAAACATATCAAAGGGATGGGGGGGGGGGGGGGTGGGGTGAAGATTTGGGGGAAATGATGTCATGCCCAATTTGGGGTGTCAGTGAACCTCACATTTTCTGTCTCTACCTCCTTAACATATCCTTACCTCTTCCACACAATTTTGGCCACCATCTCTCTTTTATCTTTTCTCTCTAAAATTAATAAAAATAATTGCTTTATGATTTTGTGTCTTTTTGTCTATACTTTAAAAACGATATAAAAGCATCTCTTATCAACTCTTCTTCCTCCATAACTACATGTAGACATGAGGCAAAGGATTAATAATTACCACTCTAAAAAAATTATTTCATTTTATATATATTTATTTATTTATTCATCTATCATTTTTTTTTTTTTTTTTGGGGGGGGACTTTTTTCCTGTGTTTCTTTTTCAACAAATTAGTGAGTTACTGGGGCTTTTTTAATTGATTTGGGGGGCGAATCACCCAAGCCCCCATGCACCCCCTCCCCCAATTCTAGAGCATTCATAACTTTCAAGAAATAGGCTTCAGAGCTTATTGCTCTCTGCTAGAGCCTGATTTCTTCATTTCTCTCTCTGATCTCCTTTTGATTTGCTCAAACTTATATACTGATCTACCTACTAGACGAAGGATGAACAGGTAAAATTGTATGTATGATGACTGTCATTTTCTCCTTGCTTGTCATTTCCTTCCCCATTCATTACAAAAATTTGTAGCTGTTTTCTATCAACCCCTACCACCCTCATCTCTCTTCCCGTTGACTGTCTCTATCTTACTATATCTCTCTCTTACTATCCCTACATCTGTCCATCTCTGTCCCCCTCTATATCTCTGTGTGTCCCACTCTTTCCGTCACTCTGTTACTGTCTGCCCCATCCCCTCTCTCTTTGCATCTCTCTCCATATTTGACTTTCTATCCGTCTCTGTCTTCTGTATGTATGTCTTCTCTTTTTATCACTCTCTCACTTCTCTCTACCCTCATCCTCTATCCCTCTCTGCCAGTCAGATATCTGCCCCACTGCCTCTCTCTCCATTTCTCGTTGACTCTATCTCTGACTTTCTCTCTCTGTCTCTGTTTATTACACCTTCCCTTTCTTCCTGCATCTCTTTTCTACTTTTGTCTCTTTCATTCTATCTTCTGTTTATCCCACTTTCCACCCTGCCCCTTTAAATCTCTTTGCCCAACTCTTCCTTTTCTCTATCTCCCCTTTCACCCCTCTCTCCTCCCTCTCCCTCTCTCCTGTTCTCTCATTCTTTCTATATCTCTGCCCCCATCTCCTCTGGACACTCATTTAATGTTTGAAAACCTAAACCTAATTCATAAATTAAGAAATATCACAAACTGAGAATTTGAAGGTCAGTAATCAACACCTAACTGAATATGACATGACATACCAATTCCCTTTTTTCGTGCATCTGTCACCTCATTTCGAATATGAAACAAATGAAAAACCTCACAATCCTCTTTTCCGTCCAATCAACCCAATCCTATGGGGTCTTCTTATTTTTTACCTTTCCACCATTCCTATAAAAAATGCTGTAACTCAAATCCCTGGTAATTGCCTGGCTACATGAGAACTTCCCCTTGAAAAAGGTTCAGTTACCATGGCAACGTAAGACAGGTGTTTCACTTTGAACTTGCTAATGGAAGGATGAGGTAATGCAATCCATATATCTGTGAATCTAAGGAACACCCCCTTTCTATTCTAGGCTTCACTTTACGAGTCTTTAGCAATCGGAACAATTAGGCCGAATATTCAGTTGCTAACATTACAAGACTTACTTCCAGTTGCCTTTTATTTTGTTTCAAATTTGTTTGGAAAAAAAGTGAAATGAATCTTTTATTTACTGTTGATAATGTAATAGAGTCAAATCAGCCAGACATTCGAGAACATTTAATGGAAATTCCGATATTGAAAAAGTAATTGATAGTAATAAAAGAGAATATTATGAGCATTATCATTAACACCGTTATAGTTTCTATAACTATAATCATCATTTTTCTCACCATCATTTATTTAAAAACATATCATTCTTATCTTCTTTAATTTATTCTTAATTTTTTGTATCTGTTTTTATATAGTTATCTAATTATTATCAGTGTTTTTATAATTATTATTTATTCATTTATTTATAATAATCTTTGAGGGGGCACTACCCCCCCCCCCCTAGTACATGTACATCAAGGATTTTACCTTCTTTAATGCATTTCAAAGAGCCTCTATTAAAAAAGAAAGAATATCATAATGTGTTGCAGAAGTGAAAGCAGGTGTACAAATATGCCTCGGACAGGCAAAAGAATTTTTCAATGTCGAAGTTTTGGCCATTTGGACTTTTCTTCCAATTTGGATGAAAATTGAAGGAAGTTGGCGCCATGTGTGATGACAGATGCTTATCACAGTCCCATCAATACATAATCATGTCATGAGCATCACGGCAGAGCAATGTACTCTAGATGAGCAAAGGGCTTCGAGTTTCATGAGCAACTCATAAGCAAAATAAAGCAAAGGTGCTTTAATGTCTTCCAAATCCTGCA
Organism: Lytechinus pictus; assembly: GCF_037042905.1. Classification (NCBI taxonomy): domain Eukaryota; kingdom Metazoa; phylum Echinodermata; class Echinoidea; order Temnopleuroida; family Toxopneustidae; genus Lytechinus; species Lytechinus pictus. The sequence goes on along the minus strand of NC_087262.1, from coordinate 8,821,414 downwards.
GAGACCTCATATTTTAACTGTCACATGGTCATTTGGGGGAGTAAATGTTTTAAAAAAGGTGATGATGATGAAAGCAGAGTTAGGATAGGATGGTGGATTTATTTGTCATGATTATGATCGGCTATGATTGCACATGCACTAGTAATTGTATCAGCACTCCCACATTCAAGCCCACTACATGCATCGGGCCAATGGGAGAAGGACATGCGATCAGGACTCTACCATGTTGATATCTAGGGTAGATAGCTGCATCATGGAGGGAGGGAGGGAGGGAGAAAAACCTGTTAAAATGAATGGTTTTAATTCACATGCAGTCTTAATTTCTTTCATGATATCGCATGATGGTGAATGATAAACATGTTTGATGCCTAAGCTTTGGAAGAAAAAGGGATAATTTGAGAATTTTGAAAGTGTTTGGTTTGTTTGTTAGAGTGACGTACTTGCACGTTGGTTTCTTAATCCCCACGAGTTGATGGCACGTCCCTCCGTTTAAACAGTAGTTGAGGTACTTATCACTGCAAGGAATCGTATGGTTGTCACTCAAAACTGCAAAGAAAAACAAAATAAATACAGATTTTATGGCAAATCAAAGATAATAAGTCGAAAGCAAACAACCCGCCCCCCCAAAAAAAATATATACAGGATAGAGCAAAACTACAACATACATGTATGCATACTTCAAATATTAACGGTATGATTTACTTAGAAAATACACAATTTTAACAAATGATACAGACAAATCAACAAATAGACCAACGGCAAATGGTGATTTTTTTACCTGACTACATAAACAAATGCTTGTGAGCAAGCAACCAGAGGACCGACGGCTTAAGGAACTCTCCGGGGGACCTGGTAATGAGGATTAATGCCTTCCAAAGGGCATTAGCGCACCAGGTGGGAATTAAACCCGGGTCACCGGAATCCGAAACCTCCGCTCTACCGACTAAGCTATAGCGCCATGACGGTGTTATCAGAAAAAATGTAATATACCGTAATCGGGCAGTCTCCAATCTGTTCCAGTGTCAGTGACTGTGGCATTAAATCTAGGAATACAAAGCACCAAAGCTAACACTCCTAAAATTATAGAAATCTTTATGATGAAAACTGCAGCTTCAATGCTGTACTCACTAAAAACATTTTGCAAGTAGCAATTTTCCTTTTATATGAAATCAGAATTGTGATCAAAATGCATTTATTTCTTTGTGTAAATGTCCCTATTAATGCAATCAACCAAGATTTTTAACCGAGATGTGTTTACTACCACACATCAATAAAAATCAGTTTACAAGTGTCAAAGAAAAACCTGTAGGGATAAACGCTACACTGATCTCTCCTATGTACAGTATTACAGCTGCGTTCACACATATTTTGTGCCACCTCAAAACACCAAAAGGTATTACAATTCACGTATGTAATCCATAATGCTTTTTTCAGTGAAAGAGCATTTAAACAATTGTTCATTAATTTTTTTTCTTCAATTCTACATGTAGCTTGAGCAGTGCAATGATAATTTACTAATATGATAATTTCAAAATTATAACTGTTGTTTTATTGTTATATTTCATTTTCTCTTTCCTTTTTTACTATGCCACAAGCAAAAAATCATGATAGATACCGGCACATTACAATTGTTCATAATACAGTGAGACCAGGCGGGTGTTTCATAAAGCTGTTCGTAAGTTAAGAGCGACTTTAAGAATGACTGGTGATCCTTTCTTGTTGTAAATGATACACACCATTGACGATGATTTAGCGCGCAAGAAAGGATCACCAGTCGTTCTTGAAGTCGCTCTTAACTTACGAACAGCTTTATGAAACGGCCTCCTGTATCAAAGGACCACAAAAGGGGGACAGCGAAAGTGATCTTTATGAACAGGTGGGTGTTTCATAAAGCTGTTCGTAAGTTAAGAGCGACTTTAAGAACGACTGGTGATCCTTTCTTACGCGCTAAAACATCGTCAATGGTGCATACCATTTACCAAAAGAAAGGATCACCAGTCGTTCTTAAAGTCGCTCTTATCTTACGAACAGCTTTATGAAACACCCACCAGGTTCTTGAGGCTTGTGTTCAATGAGGAAAATTATTCAAGATAAATAAAATTATTAGACAGATGTTCTTTCTGTGCAGGTGGTTACTTATAAAGCAGCTTTGACTGTTTTGTGATTATTTCTGCAATAGTGGTGTCTTTCTCATTCGCAGCAATAACTATTCGAATGAAAACAACCACATTTTCCCTCTGAACACGTTTCAAAACGTGATTCTAGGCCAAAAGAACAGGCTGTTTGAATGCATCCTTAGATAAAAAGAAATCGTCAGTATCCGTCCGCTCCTCATCCTCCCCATGTCCCCTCCAGCGTGCTACCGGATGATACATAGCATGGATTGGAAGAGATACCTAAACATCTGATGCGTCATCACCATGGCGATCGTGATGGATGACCGATAACCACCCACGGCATGATGGGTAATGCCCGCTAACCACTCATTTGTTACATTGTTAACAAACAACTAAAACATAACCCACGTTCCTGCTTACATTCAACATAATGACAATCATACCAATTTGTCCGATTGAATTAAAAAACAATGTTTTATTTATGTGCTGTGTCACCATTGCCAAATATGAGGAACTTTGAAGAAATTCAAAATCGCTAGGGATGGCAAAAAATTTTCCGACACCTTTTGAGACTCCAGGAACAGCAATTATATTTCTCAGGTCCTTGTTCTATGGCAATCCATGTACCAAAACTTGCAATTAATAATTGTAAAGTATTATCATACCCCATCATGCAACACCCAGCTACAAGTAGTCTCAATGTACAGACCCTTGGTTTTCGCAAATTGCATAGTGCATAATGCAGAGTCTGAAGTAGTGAGACTAGATTCACTATGTAGTACTGTGGCTGGCTCCAAGACACAGACATAAGAGTTTGGCATCTAGTCTTCACTCTAGACATGGTATAATTGGTTAAAGTGTCAAATGTGAGTCTTTGTTTGCAGAATATCACCCAGCTGGTACACTTAAAAAAATAAAAAGGTGGAAAGGACAAAAAAGACCTCGAAAGCGCTGAGAAGCGACAGGGTTTTTACAAAATAATGAAAACAAAGTCACTCCTCTGTTTTTGACCATTTCCATCCTTTCCACTTTTTGCGTTTTTAGAGTGCACTTATAACGATACAGTACAAATCACTGCGGCTATTTCCTATTCAGTCAGTGGCTTTGTAGCCATGGAACGACGAGATAGATTGATCTTTCGGCAAACGATTACCCGTGAAGGGTTATTTGCGGTCATTCTGATTGAGGTCTGATAACCACGGAAACACAAGATCTCTCAAGGAGGGGATAAGACACGAGAGTATCTTCATGCACAAATGAGGTTTGACCGGTTATCTACTGTATTCTGTAATTCCAACAGCCTTGCAAGTCACCAAATTTGTGTACATACATGGTTTATTTTTCTCTCATGTACACTTCAGGCACGTTTTTCTCTCATGTGCACTGCTGCTTTCTGTTGAAATAATATAAAACTGTAAAACTATTGACTGTGTGCAAGTAGACCTACTACCTTAACTCCATCAGGGGATAAAGAAATATCAGGGTATTTTAAGCAGATGTAAGGTTTGAATTGTTATCTACTTTATTCCGTAATTCTGAAAGCCTTGCAAGTCAACAAATTTGTGTACATATGTGACCTGCAAACAAAAAGTCGACCCAAACGAATATTGAGATCTTTATTGAGTTTGATAATTCATTTCCTAAGCTTTAAAATGATATATAACATGTTAAAATTGACCAACAATAACCATTACAAGTTTTCGATTGAATGCTGAGGAAATTCAGCAAGAGCTTAAAAAATAAGGAGAAAACAAGGTTTGAAGTGTGGGGTTCACTCAAGCGTGAGATGTGCATACTGTGTAATCTCAGTGAAACTTGCGAGCAGTCCGAAAAAGTAGTGTCCAAGAAACTGCTGTATCTTTTCTTTTATTCAACTTCACGACTTTAAATTTTTACAGTATGAAGAAGAAGAATTGCTCTTTCAGATAAGCTATTTTTATAATTTTTGGTTTTTGGAGACTAAATTACTAATTTGGCTATTTAGAGAGAACCTTACCCGGCGATTTATTGGTGGTTTTGGGGTGGTCGGTCACATACATGGTTTAATTTACTCTCATTGGCTGCCTGTTGGTAAAAGAATCACCTTCAAAATTCTTTTACTAATACATCATTCAATTTATTCTCTCTTCCCCACATACATGTATCTCAGCAGCTCTATCTCAAAATATCAGCCTTCACGTAGTCTTTGCTCATCATCTGATTCTCTATTGCTCCAGACACCCAGAACAAAACACAAATGGGGGGACCATGCATTCTCTGTTATAGGACCAAAGCTATGGAATCAACTGCCTATCCAATTACGCCAAATTTCATCAACAGAAGCATTCAAGTCCCAGTTGAAAACTTATTTAATCTCCCGTTAGCAGTTTAATATTGTGTTTATTCAGGAGAATTCAAATTCTATTCTTTTTTGTTTTCTATTGTTGTTGTGTTTTGTGTTTATTTTCCTTGAAGCGCCATGAGCACCGAAAGGTGGACCTGTGCGCTATATAAGTAGCCACCATTATTATTATTATTATGTTCACTGCCGCTTTATGTTGAACCAATATAAAACTGTGAAATTGTAAAACTGATTGTGTTCAAGTAGATCTGCTCCTTTAAATTTCATCAGCGGATCAATTATATACAAAACACAGTGGTATCTTGATAATCAAGTGATGGTTGACTTTATTCTGTAATTCCCAGTTTTGCATCGGGACACCAAATTCTTTTACATACAAATTTAATATAAACTCATATACATATATTCTTAGAAATAAGACAGAGCTATTTATGAATTTCAAAATTAAAACAAATTTTTAAACAAAATTTTGAATACGTCAGCTTGAGAGTGCAAATTGCAATTTAATCCTGCATCATCACTTTAATTCAAGACGAGACAGAAATGAAAGTTGATTACAAGGAAGAATTGTAATAAAATAAATTTCCTTTCTCCATTTGGGTAGGAATGTGCTTTTTCCTATCTGAAAGAGTGCTGGTCATAAAAACACTTCCGAGAGAAAATTGGAGATGTCCTTAATTAGGTTGTTTACATCTGTCATCATGGCATAAATTCATGGAATCCTGATTTTGTCCTGCAATATCCTAATCTATCCACCCATACTCCTTTTAAATGGATACAATCTGATAGACTTCATACTTTCTGAACACAAATTTATCTATCCATACAAATTCATGAAGGATATACACAAACATGAGTGGGTACAGGTAATTTATGTAGTTGCAAACACTTTTATTACATTTTTTTTCTGTTTTAACCTTTTAATTTCTATTGTTTTTGATTCATTATTCTCTTTTTTTAAGTATAAGTATCCTATACTTTACAAATTTTGTATATAGTGTACCTATATTTTTCCCCTAACAAATAGCAACCATGCAGGAAAAAGTACTCAGTCTATTAAAAGTCTATTAAAAACTATGGATTATGATGCATTTATATTCAAACTTGAATACAGGATAATCTTATTAGTTATGACAATTGAAAATGTATTCGTGTTTAGCTGCACTCAACTCAGGTGAGGTAAACGGGGGCCTTGCATGAATAATTTCAGAGAAACTCAGAAGTGCACAACAGCTGCTCTGCTAGAGCCAGGGAAATGATGCTGCACTATAATTGTAGCATAGAGCTATTTGTAGAGTGCTTGAAACTGTTCTTAATGTAAGAGATAGGTGCCCACCACGGGTTGGCACGTCGTGGTCTAGTGGTTCTGACTCTTGCCTTTCAAAGAGAGGGTCGCGGGTTCGATTCCTAGCCATGGCGTGTTTTCCTTCAGCAAGAAATTTATCCACACTGTGCTGCACTCGACCCAGGTGAGGTGAATGGGTACCCGGCAGGATCAATTCCTTGGATGCTTAGCGCCAAGGCAGCCCAGCTAAAGCCGGGGTAATAATAATAGCAGGGCCCGCTGGGAGAACAGTTTTCGGAACTGAAGTGGTTACCCTGGGTAAATATACCGCTGGGAAATTCCATAAAATGATCAACCTTTTTGTACGTCCGACCCCCATTTTTCTCAAGTCTCACTCTACTTCATAAACTGACCAAGTCATGGTCACTTGAGAGCATTACAGACTGTCAAAAGAATCAGAAATCAGAGACATAAAAACTTATGAAGGTCCTACATATAGGGGGTCGGATGTACATATTTTATGGAATTGCCCCGCTATGACTATTATCATTATAATAAACAAGCACAGTCATTTGTGAAACACAGCCAATACTTATCGTTACGTCATTCCTCACCTTCGCACATTGGTCCCGAGTACTTATCCTGGCAGACGCAGGAACAATCATCGGGAGATAGGTTTCCATTAGGACCACAGTCAAGATCAGGACATCTTACCTCTACCTCGCACAGATCACCAGTAAAACCATACGGACAACTAGGAAAAATGAATGAAATATCAAAGAAACCGTTAACATGAATTAGCATCATACCATAATATTTAAAATTTGATTATATATGCAAACTGTTTTTTATCATTTCTTGCTTTGTTGTCAGTTTGCATATTTGTATTTGATGTGTATTTTTATTTTGCTGTGAGAACACTTGCCAATGCAGCTGTCAAGCTGCAATTGGTGTGGTGGCTCAGTTGGTAGAGCGTCCATCTCACAACCGAGAGGTCGGGAGTTCAAACCCCGGCCACGTCAGACCAAATGACGTTAAAAGATGGAGAATGCTACTACCCTATTGGGAAAAGAGCTGCTCAGTGCCAGCCCGGGGGGGGGGGGGGGGGGGGGGGGGGCCATGATGAATTGGGCAAAATGAATTTTTGGAGGACTTCTCATCATATTTTTAAATTTTTCATTGTATGGTTTTAATAAATGTTGAATCTTGAATCTAAAATCATGAAATGATTTGATGCTATTCTGAAGTAGCGGCAGTAAGTAGTAATTTATTCACAAACTTTTTACAATTAGGGGTTGGTTCATTATCAGGGGCAGGACCATAGGTGTAGGGGAGGGGGGGGGGTGGCAGGGGACACCCCCCCCCCCGAGTGGGTGCTGCCCCTGATTGAAAACATATGTCATTAATCAGATAAAGATTTGTGCTTGTTTACTCCTCCCTCCCAAATCCCTGGGAATAATCATTTTCTCATTGGCAGGACCGGAATTTGATTCTGTTCCAAGTCCAACACACTAACAAATTGAAAGACTCATATCTGACACTTTAACCAATTACAACATGTCTAGAGAGAAGACTAGATGCCAAAGGCTCTGTCTGTGTCAAGTAAGACCTTGGAAGAGCCAGCCACAGTACATTGTGAATCTAGTCTCACTACGTCAGACTCTGCACTACGCACTATGCAAATTATGGAACCCAAGGATCTGTGCCTGCAGACTACTCTCTGTCTCTCTCATCATGGTGTGTTCATGTTCAACCTTTCTTTGTAACTGAATTGAACATTTTCAAACATGTTTGGTTTAAAAAATGGTTGCTCTCTTTCTAATATTGTATCAACTTCAATATGACACTCAACTTCAAAACTCTGTTTTTGAGATCAACATTTCCAATGAACATACAGATTTTGGAAGCACAAAGGGCAAAATCATGCATAATATAGCATTTATATTTCACCATTTCTGTGAATGCTACCCTTGATCTTGCACAGTATTTGATGAAACCATTGATGTCATACATTAATTGATAAATATCAAAATGAGTTTTAATTCTTTTAATCTGCAAATGTTAAAGGAGAATGAAACCCTTGAAACCAGCTGAATCCATATCAAAGAGAAAAATCAAAGAAACATATTGTTGAAAGTTTGAGGAAGATTGAATGAATAATAAGAAAGTTATGAGCATTAGAATATTGAGATCACTAATGCCATGTAGATCTTCCCATTGGCAATGCGACCAAGATCTGTGATGTCACACACGTACAACTCCCTCATTACTTTAGTACTTATTTCACTTATATTCTCACTTTTATAGAGTCTATCACAAGGTGAGGTGTTCTCTTTATATGAGAGGACAAGTACAGAGGTTTCACAAAATTATATCATTGATGAATCGTTTGTCATATGATTAGAATGAGCAAAAAGAGATGTTTTGGGGTATATTTTCAGTGTCCAAAAGGGGAGAGTTGTTCATCTGTGACATCATAGATCTTGGTCGCATTGCCAATGGGAGGATCTCCATAGCATTAGTGATCTCGACATTCAAATGCTCATAACTCTTCTATTGCTAGTCCTATTTTACTCAAACTTTTGTTGATCTTATTCTTTGATTTTTCTGCTTTCACAAAAGCTAACTTGCTCCAAGAGTTTCATTCTCCTTTAACCGATTACTTGAAGCATCCATAGACACACTCGCAGATTAAACTAATTATAGGATTCTCTCGAAAGGAGGTCCTTTTTGATACTCCAATTCATAACAATACTTGAATGAGCTTTCTTTTAATCTAAAGTATTGACCAATCATTTTATAAAGCATAGACACAAACTGAGATGAAACAAATTCTAGGTTTCTCTTGAAATGGGGTCCTTTTTGTAAATAGAGTTCATATCAATTTCTAAATGTCAAATCAATGTCATTTTTTTCCACCCCTTCACCCTTTCTCTCTAATTCTAATTCTGTTCTTTAATTTGATGCTTGCATCATTGATTGTATTCTTTTAGCTATTGTATAATTTATGTATAAATATATTTTGGACATCGCTCTCAAGCTCTTACAGCTTATGATGATCCTTTCATGTATGTATATTATCCTTGTGATTATACTAGTGACAAATGTTTGTAATGTTGACAATATACATATAAATAAAATAAAATCAATCAATCAAATGAGCGTTTCTTTAATCTCCAAATGTTAACCAATCACATTAAGCATACAGACACAAGCACAGATTAAGTTCTGAGTTTCTTTCAAAAGGAGGTCCTTTTTGTGACTCAAGTTTGTATCAATTTTTAAACATACTAACTTTCTATCAATCTACAAATGTTAACCGATCACTTTTAGCATAGACACAACCACAAGCTTAAACTAACTCTAGGTTTCTCTCGGAAGGATGTCCTTTTTGTGACAAAAGTTCATATAAATTTTAAAACATACAGAGCTTTCTTTTAATCTACAAATAATTGAGCGCTTAGAACATAGACACAACCGCATATTAAACTAATTCTGGGTCTCTCTCTCGAAAGGTCCTTTTTGTGACTCAAGTTCATTGATTTCTCTGAGTGGTCGTCTCCCTACTTTCCCGCCATCAGTCTTCATTTTGAGAGTATGGTACCCACCAATGAACTTTCACTAATCGATAGACCAAACTGACAAGCTAGCTAACAGTCGTCAATGAATGTCAATATGCCTTTCTCTTTTCCAATTTCCTTCCAAGGCTTTAGCGATGGGGAGAATGGAATGAATCAGTAATTAAACTTCTGCGGTGGTGATCTAATTGAATACTGATATAGCATTGCCATATAAACACAAATCCCCCTAAAAAAATAAGAAAAGTAGCATTTTTGGATGCTGTTTCATGATATTTCATAAACATCTGTATTTTTATTTGATTTCCTTCATTATTGGGTTAATTTGCCTTTATAAAATGTCAAATTCACTTCAAAATTTGAAAATTATAAATACTTTTGCTCGCTTGCTTTGCTCACTTCCAAATGTTTCTAAACAGTCTACGATTTTCAATACCCAGCCCCTAAAATCTTGTAGAACTATGCGAGTGATGACCATGAATTTTCTCTAATCACTTATATCATTCTCCAAAAACTTTTCTGTTTGTGTTGTTTTACATGAATATAAAAATGATCAATATCGACAATGAATTAATTCACAATTTAAAACAAAATACTAACATTTCTCCAAATCGCTCTATAACTGCTCTTTATTTCTTCCAATTGCTTGAACTAGAACATCCCTTCGTTTTGCAATCATTTATGGTCACCTCATTTAGGAACACCATGAAACATTGAAACATTGGTGGGGGGGTGTCATTAAGCATCTTGGCAACGCTCTTCACTAATTTCTTTCTCAGCCAATCAGATTCAAGGATTGTAGTAGCTTGGACCTCTATTCTTTACGACTGATTCCTATGACTGATAGCATTGATCATTACGTGCTATAAAGTGTACAAATCAACCATACGATTGATGACTACGCTATGTGTCACTGGGTCCAGGGGGATGTTTCACAAAGATTCAAGTATGACTTAAGTCGCACTTAAAGTGATCATTTCACTTTGTTCTGATTTAAAAAAATTCTCCTTTTGGTTCCTGAAAATGGGCTAAACATTAGGCTTATAGTGTAAAAATACCATCCCCAAAGTTTCAAAGTATTATATTTACAGGATCAATTTTAAAACCTTGGAGATGTAAACCAAAGTTTGAAATAATTGGGAGTTGGTTTCAATGACTATGTGTATACAGGGAATCTGTGCCCACAACACATTAATTCTAGATGAACACATCATGACCTACATACAGTGTGTACAAGGTATACACTGAATGTACAGTGCAGCTAATAGTGTGTGTATAGGAGATACACACAACAGAAGGCAGTCAAAATAGCCAACAGACTTTTTGAATTGGAGAAAACTGGTCATAAGCTGAACCCGTCTACTAGACGGTTCTCAAATTCAGGCTAATAAATTGCTACTTGTATCTAAATTAGAGTTTTTCATCCTATATTGTGGTCTGTTTCAGGGTTTTTGAGGACAAATACAGGCACTCATACGCACGTTTCAACCCAGTTTGAGAATTTTTTTAATCAGCTGCTCACAAAGTTAAACGATCCCTTTAAATGCCGATGCATACATGATATGCAACGCGCAATCTTATTGATCAATACGCAATAGTGCGCGTCCTCTTAGCATGATCTGACCATTGCAGTCATGCCTTTTATATCGCACGCAACTAGGCATTAAGCGCGACTCTAAGTCATACTTAAATCTTTGTGTAAAACCCCCCTGGTCTCTTTGCAGAATGAGACATCAAATGAGTAAATATGGGTTAAAGGTACAGAGCACTTTCCAATCAAGACCAAGTGTAAACTTACGAGCAAGTTGGCGTTGGAGCATTCCCCGATTGACCGTCTGTATTTGGAATGGTTTCGCATGTCCCTCCGTTGAAGCAGTACGTCCCTTCCAGACACGACGCCACATCGTCATCTAAAACAAAGCAAACAGAACGGAGTCAGAGGATAAAGATGGTCCCCCGGCCACACAAAGCTTTGCGATCAATTGTAGGAGCGATCTTTATGAATAATTACATGGATTACTACATGTAATCACTCATACAAATCAACTATAAGATCAATTGCAGAGCTTTGAGTCACTGGGCACTGATCACCACCACTACAGACCACTCGGCAACAGGCAGGCAAGAATTGCAACTTAAGACGGTGTCTGCTAAAAGCCGGAGAGGTGCCCATTCGTATGCCTCAATTTAGAATCGGCGGCGTCTTCGCTTAAAGTGACATATGAAATTCCCAGTTTGCTATGCCATTGAGTGTATTGAAACAGGCTAAAAGTCAAGTGACAAAGAAATACTTCTGCTGGCCTTCATGGTGAACTTGGCTACCACAGTTTCGATAAGGAGAGAATCAAATAATGTAAATTGTACACAAAACCAAGCATTAGTTGAAAAAAAATAAGAAATGACATAATTCAAAACACAAAAATGTTAAGACACATTACATTTTACATACAAAAAAATAAAAACTAGGATTTGTGTCTTTTTGTGATATCAAAGTCCATAACAGGAAAATGGTCACCATAAAAGAAAGATAAACTGAGTGAGCTTGTCAGATAAAGCCATACCATCAGATTATATTCCATTGAGAACCAGAAGGGCTCTATTACCATTGACTTTGTACAACAATAGTGCCGTTCTGGTACTCAACGGAACATCTTTCAGCTGCAATAACACCCTCCTGAATCAGTCTCAACTGACGATACAGTGTATAAAAGCAAATGTTGTGAAACGGATGACTCAACTTGCTTTTATTCACAAGAACCCCCCCCCCAAAAAAAAAAAAAGGAGATGCACAAATGATTTTGACCTAGCTTTTCTCCTCATTTGATTTCCAAGATAGCTATCACAATGACCGGTATGACTAGATATGAATGATGATTAGAATTTGACGTCACCGGGAAGTGCCAATACGCATATTCACACCTGCCACAAGGGAAAATATCTGTAAATTATAAGAATCTTCTGAGACCCAACATAATGATAATAATACACAACCTTTACAGCACTTGATACAATGTTTCTAAGCACTGCATGTTATTATCCCAGTTTTAACACAGCTATCTTGCTCAGGTGCTTGATTATTCAAGGAATTCCTTCCTACAGGGTACCCATACACCTGGGTGGAGAGTGGCAAATGTAGATAAATGCCTTGCCAAATGGGGAAAGTGCTGCAGTGGGGGTTTATTTCGCAGATTATCACCTGCCTCAAGCAGATTAAGTTCTATCATGAACTTGCTACAAAAGATGCAGATTCTTCTTGCCTTGCACTGTAACCTTTTAGAAATCCCAATGAAAGTTCTTGTATTGGAAAAGTACCTACTATTTAACTGGGATTTTCCATCTAGGCTACATGTACTATAGGTGAGTACTTGCTTTCACACTTGCAAAATACCTTACACTTAGTGATAGGGGAATGATTCCCTATAAAAAATGCCCAGTATTGTTACCGATGGGAAGGTGTAAAAGCACCCAATATTTTTGTGTACCTATTCCTCTTGATATAACTGCACATTGCTGATAAAAATCGTAAGGGGAACAGATTCTCCATTGAATTAATTTGCAAGTTGAACACACCTGCGTAATAGGGGGGGGGGGGGCAACTCAGCAATCGGAGCTGATGGAAGGGGGGTGGGACATGCCTCCACCCCTGGAATTTCGAATTTTGGCCAGCAGCTTTAATAAATGAGAGAGGATAGTCTTGTTCCTCTCACCACCCAGCCATGATGAAATATCCTTAAAAAAGCCTCTCTTTTCAAAGTTTTAAGTTTGTGACATGTGAGAAGTTCCCCATTTTTCATGTAATTTAAATTCCATTACTTGGTAAATTAAATATAAAATGATCTTTTCACGAAAGAATGTATCATATAAATGTGCCTGATTGAATATTCAATGCAAGGGTAAAGTTATTTTCAATTTCCAATATATGGCACTAAATGGAATTTAGATCTAATTGGAATTTAGATCAACTGACATGCGGAGGAATGTCACAAATCGACGGCTTGAAAATCAATAATTTTCTGTTTTTCTCTGATGTGTTTTCACAAAAATTCTCAATTTTCATGCATCTCTTATTATTTGACTTTGATTAAAACCAACCTAATGTCAGGGTTGAACTTCCCCCTTGAAGAAATGATAGTTGAGCATGCAATATCCATACTATTCACCTGCATCAAACATGGACTCGATTTCTCCCAGCAGTGATAGGTAAAGTATATTTCAAATTTCTCATGAGAGAACGTTTCCATGGTAACAGATCAAATGAAGTTGGAATATGAATGCGATTGCAATCACATAATTGTAATTGAAGGACTTGTATTGATCAGGGGTACTTTTGTGAGTCATTTATGAAAGATTAAACTCAATAAACATCCCTCTCTACCCGTTCTCCTCTTTGCCACGAGGTTCGATACGTACATGTAGGAAAGGGCGATATAAAAGATTATGTGCACTCCTATCAGGTAATAAGAAAAGTCTAATGAATAGAGAGGAATTTTACAATAGTAAAATCTATAGCACCAGAGTCAGTGGTGCCAGAGACGATTTCTGCGCTTGAAAACACAAACCCACTGAAAATGACTGAAAAGTTAAAAATGCACATGGAAAATATCAAATATTTGAATAAAGAAGGCAATACTATTAAAAAGCAAAAAAAAAAATGTTAATCATTATATCCAAGCTCTTCCAAATGACTTCATTCTCATTGTCTTCTTTACCACCAACTGAAAAAAGCACTATACCATCTCAAGAAAAAAAATTCTTGCAAAATACCCATTATTCATTATTCACCCGGGTGTAGGGTGGCAAATGAAAATTGATGTATTGCCATAGAACATGAGTGCAGCAGATAATACACTAATATATCAAAAAATACATTATTGCAATTTGCAAGATACAAATTAACTTGACCTTGATGGGGAGAGACAAATTCATGATTAATGGCTTGCCTAAGGATATGCCTGTTGCTGTAAGACATCAACCCTTTGCCTTTTGGTTCTTAGTCCTTAAAACTGATCTACAAACACCTTCAAAATGATATTGTTAGACTTTAATAAATACTTTCGATTATTTTATACTTTTTAATGGCATTTGACATGGTTTGGACCATAAAAAAATACAAAATGATTGTTTTGCTATGGTTGAATAATACTAAATTGTACAGGTTTACCTCATGAAAGAAAGCTTGATTTAATAATTAAGTTAATTTTTATGTTTATCATAGATATCATAGCTATTGACACATTGATATGTAAAAGATGAAATACAAATATTTGTTTACTTTTCAACTTCCCCTCTATAATACCAGATATCCACACACTGTGATGTAACCCCACATGCACGTGTGCTTCTATATATACTTGACTGTCTAATACGTCATACGACTTATATACACACAGCATGTCGAGAATGCCTCACATACCATCATGCAAAGATGGATATTACACAACAACGCGGACATATGATCTACATTGTATACTCCATTCTTCACGCACATTGCATTTATCAATGTCAATCTGACTTCTACCTCCACGATCTGACAGAATTTGTCACCATGCTATGGGCGTATCTAGGATTTCATAAAGGGGGTGGGGTAAAGTTTTAAAGTACTCATTCTTCACTCATATTGCATTTATCAGGATCAATCGGACTGAATTTGTCACTATGCTATGGGCGTATCTAGGATTTCATAAGGGGGGTGGGGTGAATTTAAAAAAAAAAACTAATTCTTCACTCTTATTGCATTTATCAATGTTAATCTGACAGAATTTGTCACTATGCTATGGGCGTATCTAGGATTTCATAAGGGGGGTGGGGTGAATTTTAAAAAAATACTAATTCTTCACTCTTATTGCATTTATCAATGTTAATCTGACAGAATTTGTCACTGTGCTATGGGCGTATCTAGGATTTCATAAGGGGGTGGGGTGAATTTAAAAAAAAATACTAATTCTTCACTCTTATTGCATTTATCAATGTCAATCTGACAGAATTTGTCACTATGCTATGGGCGTATCAAAGATTTCAAATGGGGGGGGGGGGGAGGTTCAAAGGAAATGGACAAAAAGGTTTTTACTGTCCCCCAAGAATATTTGCCTCTCATCAGGGAGGAGGGGAGGCCAGGGGCACATCTCCAATTAAAAAAAGTATACAGTTTTGCGGGGGGGGGGGGGTGCACAAACCTCCTGTACCCCCTCAGAACTGCAGATCTACACCTGCATAAGACCAATTCTAGCTCATTGCAGAATACTAGTACATGAAAGTGCTTTTGTTTTTACAAGTTCCCCGGTTATGGCTGTCATTAGTTACAGTGCTCTGAAGTCGAATTCGTCTATAAAGCCCACTCCACTATGCTGATTTGGCTACGATTTAAGAAACCCCAGATCAGGCATGATCAGGGGAAAATGAACCATTTTACCAGGAGTCAGCGAAAATTAATTTGCTGTAACATAAGTTTTCCAAAGGAAATGGGGGATTCATTACGTCCACGTGCCGCTGTTAGTACACAAGTAAAGACCTGATTATGCTCATCCCACGACAGCGCACCGTGTTGCTCACGCTTTTCCCGCTTCCCCCACGATTCTAAATGGGCGTTTTCTGATGATAAAGATCCCCATGAAATGTTGAAAATGTTTTAAAAAATTAGCGGATCACGCCGATCTAAATAAAATGCCCGTTGTTACCCCGTCTTGATCAACTTTGTCATTACGCTGCTCCCGATTTTGACCGATTCCTATCCCGCTCTCCGCCGATCTAATGATCGGGGTTTCAAATCGTGATAGTGGAATGGCCACTTAAGATGCAAGTGAAGTACAGTATTTCATTGTACATTCACCTTAAGAATATTTGCTGTTGATTCTGACACATTTTCATGTACATGGTACTTTGCTGTTTATAGTTAAATCAGTATCGCTGAGAAACATAGTGGGTTCCTTGTTATCACTGCTTGATACTAATTACGTCGGCACTGAACGGGAGCTGGAAATGCCCTTTAAACTTCTCAATTTAGATGTCAATATTAAAGTCTATTCCTTTTAATGATGTTTAAGTGGGAGTCTGTGAGTCATAGTATTTTGCTCACGTAGTTCATTGCAATGCCAGCCTGAACTTTAATTGTAGAAAATTCCCTTTCTACCTTTTTCGCCCTTTCTCTCCGTTGGAGATGCAAAATAATCCTCGGTACAAAAATGACCTTGTCATCTTTGATTCTAAGGCACAAAATGTTCACGTTCTATTTGGCGAGGTCTAATACAAGTAAACATTTGTTGATTTTCATTAGAAACTGAGCAATTACTCAAATGAAACACACTCTCCTTTCTTTGAACACTCTACAGCTCAACCTGAAATTAACCTGAAATATTTTCAGTTATGAGTCATCAAGGACACAAAGGATAAATAATAATAGCAGACATGAAGAAATAATAGTAATATAAACTTTCAAATAAAAATGATTCTTGAAATTAAATCAACACAAACATGTGAGTACATTTTGTCACCATTTTCACAAACTACCTAGGAGAAGTTTGCCAGAAAAATATAACTTTTAAGATGAATGTGTTTACAGAGATTAAAATCAAATTTTAAACCACGATAGTAGAACATTGAAGGAATCAAATGAAAGCATTATAGACTGAAATTTTGAGATAATAGAAATTCCACATTCTAGTTAACATACAATTTTCAGATTTTTCATTTCATCATGACCTCGTGAGACACTGTGAAAATGGTGACAATTTGTATGGAATGAACATCTATTCTATTTCGTTATTATTATTTTTCTTTAATGGAATCATCATCTATTATTTTTAGTTATTAAGTGCACACAATAATCACTTTAGCCAACAGCATTGACTATTTCGTTACTTTTGGGTTAACACTGCTTCGTGATTGGCTCAATTTAGTCATGTGATTGGCTGAATTTAGTCATGTGACACAAGTTTTAAAGAAGACTAGCAATTTTATAGATACCAGAAAAGAAGAAATTAGTCTAAATAGCTAGAATTTGACAGGGTGATATATGAGCATTTCATTAATGTCTGAGAGTCGGAGCATGATAGATGAATATATTGTGTTTGGGTAACATTAAAAGGCAATTTAAGTGGCTCATTGACTGATTTGTTATTGTTGAAATATGTTATTGTGACAAAGGCATTAATTTGATTGCGTTAGATAAATGAAATGACTTTGACAAATATATATTGACCTAACGTTCCAATTCAGTTTGATTAATGTGCAGCATTTAATGAACCGATGAGATTTATTCAGTCATTTCTGAATCTGGAGCTAATTCATGGAGTCAATGAAAGGTTTCCAGTGAGTAACAGAATGTTGATTAAATGGGGATATTAAGTATCCCTAATGAGACAAATTGAGGGTGAAATTAAATTAGTGTGAACAGTAAATTGATTTGTGATGAATGTGAATGAAAGTTACAATGAACTGGAGTGCATGAAATGTGGAATGTTAATACGAGGGGGGCGGAGGTGTAAAAGGGTGGTCGTGAAAAATAATTAACAAAAGCATTGAAGGTTAGGCGACGTGGAAATTTCAAGATGACTTTATTTATCAGGTGTGCTTGTGAAATGCAATTCATATCACATTTTCTTGACTCAATTATCTGTTTGAATATATCTGATCAATGGTACATAAAAGGATTTAAGTCCGAATAATAATGGATTTATACAGGCATTTTAGATAAGGAAAAAAAAGGTGGTTTTAAGAACCATTGTTTGAACCCATGGTTTATGTAGATTTCCTGTATAAATTACGCTTATTTACAGCGTATATTAACAAATTTCAATGCCGATGCGCGCTTTTGTCAAAGTGCGCAAAATTGATGCCTGTTGCCATGGTTATGTACGCTATTTTTATTCATGAGTCCAGTGTTTGAAGAGTGGAATCATTGATTCAAAACAGTGGACTCATGAACAAAATAGTGTACTTACTCATGGCAACAAGCGTCAATTTGGCGCACTGTTACAAAAGCGTATATCAGCATTGGACATTTTTTAATATACGTGGTAAATAAGTATAATTTATACAGGAAATCTGCATAAACCTTTGTGAATTCGGGCCAATAACTCATGTTTGAGAGACTTAATCGTTTCTCTCTCTTTTATTCATTCATTCATTTATTTATTAATCATTGTTTTTACTTTTTTGGGGGGAGGGGGTGTTATGTTTTGTCTGTCTTATTTAAAAACATTTGTTTTCAACTTGATAATGAAGAAATAAATTTACATAATTTGAACAAATGAGTCAAGAATAAAATATGTTTTGCAAGCACATCCTGATCACACAAGTCACATGATTAGAAAGCTGTTGTGTCACATGATACGGTCACATGACCCAATCACAAGCGTTAACTCAAAAGCACCTGAGTAGCCACTGCTGCTGCTGGAACTGATGTCGGAATCTTCGCCGACATCTACGACGCTGGAAGAGGACTCACTTTCACAGGTCGTCCCACTGAAACCCTTGTCACACAAGCAGGAACAGCTACCTCTGACCCTGTTGCCATGGTCACCGCAGTCCAGCGTGCAGTTGTCTGGGCTGATTGGCTGGGGCGTGCGACCCGTCGGAAGTACTTCTGAACAGGTTTGACCCTCGAAACCAGGGTTGCAGTTACAAAAACAGCTGAAAAAAATGAGAAAGAAAATACAAGAACACTTCATAAAACTTGCCTAGGTATTGTCCCATTAAATAACACAATTAAATACAAAAATTATGTTGTTATTGTTTGCAGCATCAAAATGATATCTCTTACACACAAAATAATATTTTCAAGACTAAGGCTGCGTTTATGCGACCTCAAGCCAGAATCATGATTTGAATCATGATTTGAATCATGATTCAAAACACAAACATGAATCACAATATCACAGAATCAGCGTTTAGACGACCTTCATTCCAATGCTGTTTCTCCTCAGATTCGGGCCAATCCAGTGCGCATCACTAGTGCGCAGTTTGACAGAGGAAGTTTTTCGCACGTATTTCGGCTCTCGAAAAATCTTTTGCTTCCAGAATTCAGTCTATACATCATTTTGTTTACTTCTATCATATAGAGTCCATATGCTTCTATTCATCTTGTTAGTTTATCCAAAATGGTGTTCGGAAGTGAATTTCAACGCAGATCCAATTTAATATTGATACTGTATACTCAACAACAACTGGGATCATTGTCTGTCCAGTTAATTAATTTACTGGAACTTGAAGTTGAAGACATGACCAAAAAATGAAAAGTAGTGGACGATGCGATGACCAACACAGAACTTGAACATGACAATAAATGCATGCGTAGTACATAATCATGTACATACAATGAGCATATAGAGCGCCTTGAGCTTGGCAAGAGCCAAACCAAAAGTAGCCCGACACAACAGTGAGGTCATAGAATCATGATTGTAATCACGATATCGTTTATTCGAACATTTTCGTACGTGATTCTGCAGAAACGTCTTTCCAAACGCCCCTTTTTTCGTGTTTCATGTTTGTGATTCTAATCATGATTATATTCAATTTCGACTAAACGCAATCGTGATTCTGCAGAATCATGATTTGAATCATGATTCAGATCATGATTCTAGGGTAAAAAAGTGGCGGATAAACGCACCCTAAAGTAAATCATGAATATAAGGGCATTGCCTTGATATTGGTTACAAAATTTTCCCGAGGTTTGTAGCAGCTTTCTCGAAGATGAATGTATGTTATTTGGATCTGGGATGGAGTTTCATCACTTATTTCAAATAAAATTTGAAAAAAAGAATGTAAATTAATCACAATAGTTTAACCCGATAGATCAAATACATCCATACATTTTTTTTCCATTTATTCTTTTTCTTTCTTGTCTTTTATTATTATGAAAGTAGAAAGTCACTACTTAAATGTAAAAATAATTTCCCTTTTCCTTCCCTCCTTCCTATCGCCACTTTCATTAGTATCTCATCTTCATAACTATATTCTTCTCTCCCTCCATCCATCCCTTCATCCCCTTGTCATGTTTATATAACCAATAACAAAACTCGACTCTGGTAAATTGATAATTCCCATCAGATAACCGTACACCAACATGACACCATCCATTTCATTAGCCGGTAATCAACCGGCATATATGCATGCCCCCGTCTCCCATTTGGCAACAGAGGCAGATGTGCCGCGGACAGTTGCGCAAATAGCAGCGACGACGGCCCTAAACTTAATGCAAACAATCACCCAAAATATGCCTGGATTACAAAATTGATGGTGGAGTTAGATAAACAAAATGGAAATGAAATAACAAGTCTTGTTGCATCATCTCGTGAAGTCAAAAATTAATTAATGTTCTTTTTATACAGAAGGCCAAATATATCAAGCACATCAAAATAATCTGTTTAAACAATAGATTGTTTATCGAGATGGGAGCAATAACCGCTTCCATTTCTTACAAAACCGCATAATTAGGTGGTTTCAAACCGCCTCGATCACAAGAATCCCCGTTAAATTACGAGAACATTTTTAGGCTAAAAAATACCCATTAATTATTCCTGCATTCAGACCGCCCCAAAACATACACTTCGGGATAAATTCCTGAAGTTAGGAGCATGCGCAGTATGGTCTAATAAGCAGGCAAGGCGCGAGATTCAAAACTACTAGCCCAGCAGCCACCCACGGCGCCGCACCCAACGACACGCTGGGCTAAAAGTTCCCGTAATTTGCTTTCACATCGCCAAAATACCTGCGACCTTGGAAAAATCCCCGCGAAAGTTCTCGTAATTTCGCCAAGTACCTACTATTTAGCGGGTATTTTCTTTCGGGGAAATTACGCGTAGTTTGCTTTCACATTACCAAAATACCTGGTATTTTCTGATCGGGGTAAATTTCCCGATCAGAGAATACCTGGAACTGACGAACTTCGAGGCGGTCTGAAACCACCTATTGTCTTCCATATTGATTTTGTATAAAACAAACAACTGATTGTAAGTTGAGGAATGTTTGGAGACAAAAAAAATCGTACTCCAGAATACTTTGTTTCACTCCTGCTTGCTTGATCTATAAATCACTTGACCAAATTAACTAGTAATTGCAAAATTAAATTTTGTTTAAAACTAGTTGGTCTACTCTCCACTTCGTCAATTAACCTGTTAGCATGATAACCAGTTGGAGTACTATCCAGTTTGTCTATTCTCCATTTAGTCTAACAAACTTTTGCTACTTTTTCTGCCTAAAAAGGAAACGAGAGATGTTTAGGCAAGATTGTCATTAGACCTTCTGGCTTTAGACTAAGTACTAGTGAGCCAAAATGAGAAAAACTTTAGACCACTAATGGCACATATGGTGGCTCAGTGGTACTGTGCTTGCTCTATGAATATAGATAGGTCGTGAGTTCATCCCTGGCTTCATCACACAAGTGTATGTTCTTAATAACGAATAAAAACTAAAAGATTAAATATAACAAGAAAAAAGAGGAGCATTTTCATGAAACAGAAAGTCAATATTTTCACACGACTATTTCACAATCTACTGAAATCCTTGCATCTGATTGGCTAACACCAAAATTGTCAGTGAAAATCACTGAATTCATGTTTCATGAAATGCTCCCCCGAATACAAATACTACTTACAGCATGTCATCGAGAGTGCCATTGGTTCCGCAGTCAAGGTCGCATGGTACGGGTGTGGTGGGCGGAGGGGGCGAGGTAGGGTCTGGTATCTGACAGAGGTCTCCGCTGTATCCTTCATCACAAACGCAGCGACATTTCTTCGGATGCCGCTCACCATGCATGCATTGTATGGCACATATGCCTAGTGAAGAGATAAGAAAGAAGGAAAGCGGTTTTATTAATCATATAATTTTGGTGTAATGGTTTGAATGATTAAGTGGAAAGAATTCTCCATCGATTCCTTATCATCACCATCATGAACTTCGTCAACACCATCACCACCATCATTATAATCATCATCATCACCATCATCATCATAACCATCATCATCATCACCATTATCATTATCACCATCATCCTCATCATCATCATCATCATCCTCATCACCATTACAACCATCAGCATCATCATCAGATCAATAAACTGATAAGGCTGAAACATGAAAGTATTGTGACCATTGTCTTTTATAAGAATTATTCACCCGAGGGGAAAAATATACAATTTCAAGATTTATTTGTTCATTTTTACAAATTAAATGCAAAAAAAATGTTTACACAAATGTAAAAAATCATAACGACAAAACGTACCAGTACCATACATGCAGCATCATACAAAATAAATGTCTAATGATTGTTGCCATACAGAGTCTTCACAAATTTTGCAACTTTTGATTCAGAATTTTTCAGTCCATTGGAAAAAAAAATGGAATGACCAATCAGAGCTGAACGCATTACTCATCCTCTATTCAAACTTCAAAGGAACACCACGAACCAAAATAACTGAGAGCATGAAAAGCATGCAGAGAGACACAGGGTACGAAGTGCTTCTGACACCTTAAAAGCACATGCGATGATGGACGACTATAATCTATCGTCAGCAAACCTAGTCGGAAAGACACGGTGTACGGTCTACGAGACAGGCTGAAGTATGTCTCAACACTGCGCTTATGACGGCACTTAACCCGCTAGCCCAGAAACATCGGGTCTTCGTACATCTGACGTTTGTCATTTCGCAGATTTCCTTTTGATTGTCAATAACATATGTTGCTCTGTACCTTGTGAAATAATAAAAAGTTTGCTAGTTCACTCTCTCCTTCCCTCTCTTTCTTTATAACAAAATTTTATGTGTATTTCATCTATGATTCATCTTGAAGTTTTATGCTTGTCTACTACCATTTTTTTCCTCTGTCTATATCTCCCACTCTCTGTCTCTCTGTCTCTCTCTCTCTCTCCATCTCTGTACATGTACAGTAATGTACTCTTATCTCCAAGTCTTATTTATCAAATGCTTTGCATCATGCACTCATTGGAGTAAAATTGCATGAATTAACAGAACATGAGAGTAAAACAATAATCTTCCTCAATTTCTTTCTCTATCCAGATTTATCATCATCATCTTTTTTGCCATTCTTCAGTCTGTCTTTTATCTCTTCATACTCTCTTTTTACCTTGCTTCTCTTCTTGTACCTCTACCTATTTTTCTTCTTCTTCTTCCAATTGATCAATTTTTTCTCCCCCTTCCGCCATTATTGTCAGATAATAGGTCAGTGTTAGTCAGTATGTTCCAACCTTCTTTTTGCTAATTAATTATTCTCCCTTTCTGTCTGTACTATTCCCCCAACTATCTCTTCATCTATCTTTTTGCTCTCACTCTTTTTATCATTCCTCTCCTTCATTGTATTCTTCTCCTCATCCCTCCATCCCGTCTCATCGATCCTCAAGACCATGCCAAACACCCATCAATTCTAAGTACTACTTTTGTCTGATTGGTTTCTACAGACCTATGACCATCCAAACACTACCAGTCACTGCCTATCCTACATTTTACTTCTATAAGGGGTGCATTCAGACCGACTCAAAAACTTAGAGTACCTGGAGGGTGATTCACGCAGATTTGAAAATGACTTGGAGTCACACTTAAATGCCTCGTTGCGTGCGATATAAAAGGCATGATGGCATTGATCAGATCATGCCAAGAGGACGCGTACTACTGCGTATTGATCAATAAGATTGAGCGTTGCATATGATGTACGCGTCAGCATTTAAGTGCGACTCTTAAGTCATACTCAAATCTTCGTGAAACATCCCCTAGGAGGGCGATTCAGAAGATTTAAGAATGACTTGGAGTTGCACTTAAATTCACAGTTGCGTGAGGTATGAAATGCATGACCACATTGGTCAAGTCACACTCATACCCCTTTCATAAACCCAATAAAACCCAATTATGTGGCTAATAGCAGCATAATTTGGTCGTAAAATCAGAGGAGGACAAGAGTTATCCGCATTATTCTGATGCTGCTATTATCCGCATAATAGCAGCATCGGGACAAGATTTTGAGTTTATGAACGTATTTCCAAATAATGCGGATAATTGCCATGGTGCGGTAACAAGGTCACCCTTTTCCTACACAACCGCATCGGAGGGGGCGTGTCCAGTTGTCATGACGATTATCCGCCTTTTTCAGGACGGGCGCTCGTAAAAATAATGCGGATAATTTTCGGAGTTTGTGAACGAAATTTTTATTGAATTATCCGCATTACTCTTAGGCGGCTAATTGGAGGATAGGTTTTATTGGGTTTATGAAAGGGGTATCAGAGGGCACGCGCTACTGTGTTATATATAATGAATGTGATTGCACGTTAAATATCATATGCGTGTCTGTACTTAAGCATGACTTAAGTCACACTTAACCCTATGTGAAACACCCCTACATATTCTCTGGTCAGAAATTTTACTCTGATGAACAGCAATCACAAAGTACCCGGAATTTAGGGAGCGTGAAGCAAATTACTTGCAATTGTCTTGAAAGAAACTACCTGCTAGAAAGTAGGTACTTCTCAAAATAATGAAAATATTTGCAGGGATTTTTTTCTAATGCCGAGGGTATTCTCGCAGAGTGAAAGACAATTACAAGAACTTCCGCATCCAGCGAGAACACTTGGTGCGGGCGCCGTAGACCACTTGGCTTGCATAGCATGATCTTGAATCGCCCACCTCATCTGCTAATCAGACCATACTGCGCAGTGCGCATGCTCACAACAATCAAGAACTAACCATAATAGAGAGTGATTCGGGTTGATATGAATGCGAAAAAATAATTATCAGGTATCTTGAAGCCTGAAGAAGTGTTCTCATAAATTTACAGGTATTTTGGTGATCGAGTCGGTCTGAGTAAAACCTACAGTCTCCCCAAGAAATCGAAATGCTTATTTTGACATCCAACATCACTTAACAGAGATGGAAAAAGCTCATTGGCAGCATAAAGGCATTTGCGTAGTGTTACAGTGTATGACTCAGTGTCCTTCTTGCATTAGGCATAGGCTAGAAGTCATCAAAGTCTGCACCATTTTATTTCTCACCGTATATTCTGAAATACAGTTGGGTATTTGTAGCCATTTGTATGCAATTCTCACTATAATACGCTTTCAGGTACTTTACAGAGCCATTCCCATCTCTTTCCATCACAAGCTCCAATAGAGAATGCAAATCTGTAGCCATTATATATTTTTCTCAACATGCCTAAAACTAGCACTTTTATAATAATAATAATAATAATAATAATATAAAACATTTAGAGTGTGCCTGCTATCTAGTTTCCTATTCAGAAGCAGAGAAGGAATTATTACAGAATTATTGTTTTCAGTTATTCAATCTTTTTAATTGCATAAAAAATTGGGTTTTATCACAAAATAAACATTAATAAGCAAAATGACTGCAATTGTTTCTCTCAAACATATATGTATCAACAAATTTTAAGATGAACATGAAAACACTGAAAACAACGTGTTATGAAAGGCAACTCCTTCCTTGTTCAGACCATGGACCTATGTTCAGACAGGTATTTCATACAGTCCAGACTTGACCTTTACTTCCTGGGTCAAACTCACTGATCTGTGATGTGAGGTGGGTGGGCTTGTAAGAGAGAGACAAAACACGAGGGATTGAATGCTCTCCTAAAATTGATTGATTGAATTTATTGCACTGTTTGTCTGATTTTCCTTCGCCTTTCCTTTGAGGCCTTTATCAATTTCAAGCTCTAAGCTTAAGATGAAGGTCTCCAACATTTCAAAATGTATTATATCGATATATTTGTTTTTATAATTAAAAAAAAGAAATTTATCAGGTATAAATATATTTCAATTAGATTGTTAGATTGTATATATATATGCATATGTTATTAATTATGTCATTTGCTTATTGTTATTGTTATTGCTAAAAAAAAAAATGATTACACTTGTATATACTTTTGTTATAGGAATGTGAAAATAAATAAATCAAATCAAATCAATTGAGTGTCATGCACAAACAAAAGTTCCATAAAAATCATCCTATGGCCAAAAATTCACTGTAAAAATACCGGCGTTGATATAACAACAGCTCGGTATCGATATAGGTCCACACCACACTCTTAAAATGTTGGGCAACACACTGTCCACACAAGAAATTGGTTAAAAAATTTATCAAACTCTGGGTAGTTTTCAACCAATACTGTGTAGTTTTCACCCAAAGCACATATTACTGGTTTAAAACTACCCAGAATTAGATAAAGTTTTAACCAATTGTTGTGTGGAGAGTATGTTGCAGAGAAATGTTGAAACAACAACAGTTGAGAATCAAACCGATATTTGTTGAATATTAATTGGTGTTGCTTAAATGCCAAATTGTTTCAACACCTCTCTGTTGTGGACCGATATAGATACCAGGCTGGTGTTCAATTAACACCGTCGTTTTTGCAGTGTGGCCATAATTGTGATTGCGCTTAGATGATATTGTTGTTTCTGATTCTGGGCTAGCCTAAGAGATTTGACTGAACACAGAACATTCAAAAGTGTGAACACACATTATTTACATGTGTGAACACACTTAAGAGGGCGACGCGTAGTTAGAGACAAGTATAGCATGGGACAGGGTGAGGAATGATTGTTTATACCAAGTCTATGGGGGTGAACCCCAGTCTATTACCTCCAATACTCGACTGAACTCGTCAGCATCCCACAGGAGTCACTATACAGAACTATACACCAATCTACAGTGCTGATATACAGAACTATACACTGATCTACAGAAGTGATACACACAATTATACACCGATATGGATCTTGTTTTTAATCATTTCTCACACATCTTCAAACAAAATGCCACTCTCTATTACTGCAATAGTAGGTCTTTACCAGTAGGCTATATTGCAACTGAATATAATATGAAAGCGATGGGTGTGTATATAACAGTACCACAGAACATTAATGAACTGTCTCAAATTCACTCCCCCACCAATTAACAGATTAATGATATAATGAATGAGTGAACTAATTAATAAATAAATAAATGTAAATGAATGGACTGAAAAGGTACATTATCTTTCAAAAATTTGTGATGAATGAAAAGATTTATTATTAAAAACAGAAACAATGAAATAGAAAATTAATGAATATATAATTGAAAATGAATGAAAGGTTTTTAAAAGTATTTAAGTAAAATAGACATGTTCTGGACTATTGTGTGTCATTTCCTTTGAGATATAAGTTAGGCAATAATGTGAGATTCAAAGAAAACAAAGCTTGAAAAATTGATTTCCTTTTGTTTCTAAATTTAAAAATCTGAACACAAGATATAGTACATGTAAATGGCATCAGTACATTCTTTCCCTCACATATTAAAGCACAGCTCTATTTTGGAAGGAGTTATTTTAGAAATGATGCACCAACTTTCCATATCACACAGCCATAATTTGATGAGGCAGGTTGGTAGATTATTGCACATCAATTTAAGGAAATTTCAACCGATTTGTGGATGGAATTACAGGCAATAAACTCCCCTCAACACAACTCCTCTTCGACGGCGACGACGACGATGCTTCTTTAAAAAGCCTTAGCAAACATAACCATAGCTTGATGTGCAAACAATGCAGAGAGCACTCAAAAAGTAATGCTCCAAAAGCTATTCAAAGATAATGAGGAAGAGGAGGAGAGGGAGAGAGAGATATATGGAGGAATGAAAATAATTTGAAAGATTGAGGGGATCTTGAAAGATATTATGATCATCAAAGTATACATGCTTTCTCACTTGGGAACAGAACAAGAGTTCATTTTAAACACTTGGTTGGATATATGCGTTCATTACAAGAATGTAATTTTTAATGCAGAAAGAATTGTATCCTATAAGATGAGGGGAAAAGATAAATTATGGCCCTAGGAAATGTTTTCCTACAACCAATAACATATTCCACTTTCAAGAAGACTCTAGGAACAGTTCTTTATCATTAGTTATCAATTTCAGAAGGGTGAGAATGACTATTAATGAACTGCATGCGATGCAAACTGTTTTATCAGGATGCATTTGCATAAAAATGTATTTAGAAGTAGTAGTAGTAGTAGGAGGAGGAGGAGTAGGAGTAGTAATATGAGTCGTCGTAGTAGTAGTAGTAGTAGTAGTAGTAGAAAAAGAAGTAGTAGTAATACTAGTAGTAGTAGTAATAGTAGTAGTAGTAGTAGTAGTAGAGGTAGTAGTAGTAGTAGTAGTAGTAGTAGCAGTAGCAGTAGCAGTAGCAGTAGCAGTAGCAGTAGTAGTAGTAGTAGTAGTAGTAGTAGTAGTAGTAGTAGTAGTAGTAGTAGTAGTAGTAGTAGTAGTAGTAGTAGTAGTAGTAGTAGTAGAAGAAGACGAAGAAGAAGTAGCAGTACTAGTAATAACAGCAGCATTAATTGTAGTAGTAATAGTAGCATTAGTTCCTCTCAATAAAATGTGTCAAAGCAAAGACATTGAATAGACGAATAGTACTGCAATCATCTAAACTTGGAAATACCCCCTCCTCTTCATTCATCTCATCCCCACTCGATATCCTACTTCATGAAATATCTGGTAATTATTTCCATACTATTCCTCCCATCAGGGCAGACTGTTTTCTATCACTCTCCTAATCTCTTTCTTGATTGAGTATGTCATAGCCTACTTTGAATCACATCGGCAAGCCATCTATGCAAGGGCACGTATAGCGATGGACAACCGCCTTCGGGCAGATCGGCTCGATGCATAGCATCGTCGTCCGGGGAAACGTCATCACTTTGAACTGCGATAGGAGAACTGTACAGAACAAAGGGTAGCAGTTGTAATTTTCATGCTAGTAAGCACCCTAATTGGAATGTTTTGCTCATCATCAAAAAAAAATTCTGAGAAAATGGATTTTGAATTTCCGCACTTGCTAACCCCGACATACAAAAATTAGGA
Organism: Lytechinus pictus; assembly: GCF_037042905.1. Lineage (NCBI taxonomy): Eukaryota > Metazoa > Echinodermata > Echinoidea > Temnopleuroida > Toxopneustidae > Lytechinus > Lytechinus pictus. Next base: position 8,792,244 of record NC_087262.1, on the reverse strand, counting down.
ACAAATTACTAAGAAATTTCTGAAAGCAGGAGTAACAATTGAAGTTTCAAAAAGTGAACAAAGTGATTGAAATAGTTGGCTGATCACCATCAAGAAATTCTGAGAAAAAAATGGATTTTGAAAATCCACACTTGCCAATCCCAACATCTAAGTAATAGGAACACATTACTAAGAAATTAACAGATGCAGGAACTCACAGATAAAAAAGACATCTCCCCCCAAAAATAGGACTAATCCTCTTTAATAGGAACACTTGGAAGGTATGAAAATCATACACTGCCCATAGTACCAGTATTAAAACCAAGAGTTACATTATAATAATGAAATTACATGGAGGTTGAATACTTATTGTATCTTATTATTCTTTTAATGACTAAAATTTATCTCTTGTGAGAATAATTGTCAGCTATCTAACATCACACAATATGAAAACACCTCATCAATTGAAACACTAACTGTCATTAAGAATCTGTTAACATGTCCATTATATATTTTTTTCAATTGAATATTGTGATTTTCTGCAAGCTCAAAATTTGTTAAATTTGACATTTCTTTGGTTTATGCTATTGTTGTTTTGAGGGTAATTAGATTATCATTAACTGCCAGAAATCATGTTGTCTGTGGAATTCTTTGTCCTCTTCCTGAATTCCATGTAATTCATCCCTTTTTCAACATCATGGAAAGCTGGGAATTTGATCGGTATGATTAGAATGTACAGATTCAGTGTACATCAATTTCATGATTCTTACTCACTCCAATATGAACTCTCCATCGCACAACAAAATTCAATTTCAACCACTTGCTTCAGTAATTCTATTTCAGAATTGGATCCACTAAAGCAGTGATTTTTATTCATATATCCATTAAATTAGCCCCGATTTGATTCTTAATTCATTCCCCTGCGTATAATGGCTTCAATTTATTCCAAAATCTCATTCATTCATGAATAAAATACAATTACAAGGTCCAGCCGATACAAGGGGGGTTTGTTGTACAGAATGACAACTGGTGGTCTGCATTTTTGGAGCAAATCTTTAACACTGTTTTTATTTCACAATGTCTGCTTTCGTATGAATGAATGGGTGATTGCATCAATTTGAGCAATTTGATTGTTTTATATCTTAATTAGATTCCTGTCACTTGTGAAATGCATATATACTTGATTTGGACTGATTTTATTAGATAAGTTTCCACTTATATGTGTTTATTTTTTTCTTCATTTACATAAAGTAACAAGAGTAAAAGAAATGGATGAATCCAATTTATGATTGATTGTACAAGTAAAAGAATACATGATGAATAAGAAAGGGATCTCCCATGCATGCCTTTTCAACAATAAATTTGGAAAACATATATTATTTTTATGAAAAAATATATGTGAGCAAGCACCTATATATACTCTTCACTTTACATAATTTCAATCCTAATCTCTTTCCAACTATACATTATGAAACAGAGCTCTGTTTTCTTGTCTTTTTATGGTGAAATACATGCTTCAGCTACAACTAAGAATAATAATGATAATAATCCGCTTTTAATAGAGCATACACTGTATGTATCAGAACGACGTCTCTATTAAAGAATTTTACAGATACAGTACATGTACTTCTTGGTCATCATATTTTGAATTGCACACACAAAAGGCATGCACTTTATCCGCTCCCTAGGGAGCATCCATCAAGTACACCCAAGTATTGGCATACTACATAGGTTTCTGCATCTTAGCAGGAAAACTGTGCAATGTTAAGCAAAAAAAAGAAGATACATTAAATTATACCAACTTAATCTATTGCCATCTCACATCACTTTGAACTCAATCTAGTTCAATTTTCTCTGCCTAAATACTTTGCATTTCACCCAATTCTCCTCGCTTTCAGCAACCCGCTCAAATCAACTAGTACCCAATCACCCCCTCACTTATGGGATTAAACAGACTTAACCATTAAATTGAATATCGCAATTAATTTCCTATATGCACCGCTTCATCACAATATTCAAATGCATTTAATCCCCATAATATTGAATCGGTAAAGGATGTGTTGAAATCAATGCCAGTCTATACCAAATAGTGCAATATTCCTAATCCCCAATTGTGTATAATATGATATTGTGGAAATTGATAGTTTATACCAATATATTTTGTTAAATTTACATACACAGTTTTCCAAAACCCGACAGGAATTCTTTGAAAATTGAGTCATAATAAACGAACAAAAACTGCATTATGACAGCTATTGTATTGTGTATGCATTATCTTTAAAAAATAAAGTTGATTTATGACTGATATATGATAAACATGATAATTATAATATCATATTTACATCCCAATGAATGATTATAGCTTACATCTTGATGATACATTCCAATTTGCAATATATTTCAATTTAAGGATGACATATGTGTGATTTTTTAGAATCATACTGTTTCCATGGTAACAAGTCCACATCTACCCTAGATTTGGTGTATTGTGAGATATTAGGGGTTACGCATGATATGAGCTGTGTTGTATTCATTTAAAGATTCATAATACCCCCCAAGGATATGCATAATGGAATAGGAATGATATGCAGCAAAAAATGCTCAGTCCAAACTATTCAATTGTTTCTCGTCAGATCTTACCTGCAAAGGAATAAAACATGTTTAACACCTGAAACTTTCTAACACCTAAGATTTTTCTCTATTCTTCTTAGCATTTCTTAATAAGTGCCTTGAGCACTCTACAGAGTGGATTTGGTATAATACAAGTCCAATTTATTACTATTATCATTATTATTATTATTATTATTATCATTATTATTATATGAATTCACACTAAACAACATGAAAACAAATGATAGTTTCCATTTTCACACTTCCCTCTTAAAAAAAAGAACACAAAAACAATCATCCGAAGAATCTGTTTTTCCCAAGACTTTTATCAAGTAATGAACACCTTCAAAAGGATGAGGTTTTTTACTTGGAGAATGGTAGGCAGGAAGAAGATTGGTATAGGTATAATCACAACAAATGCCGGCTTGCCGCGACCAAAGCTTAGCCACCGAGCTATAACAAGCATTGCTCATCTTCCAAATTACTCGAGGATAATCAGTGTGTATCCATGGCATGTATCTCTTGATCGGAGCAGACCAAGACAAACCTTGACCGTTTTCACATGAGCAATGAGGACTGTTTCATATTATGAACTTGGGTGTTGGTTTCAAAGTCCTCTGGACAATCTTTAAAAAAAAAATTATTGAGAGTATAAGGAGTGGAGCGTCGTGGCCCAGTGGATTAGTCTCCGGACTTTGAAACAAAGGGTCGTGGGTTCAAATCCCAGCCATGGTGTAATTTCCTTCAGCAAGTAATTCATCCACAGCGTGCTGCACTCGACCCAGGTGAGGTAAATGGGTACCAGCAGGAAGTAATTCCTCAAAAAGCTTTGTGCACCTGAATAGGTAGCCTAGCTTATCCTGGTAATAATAATAGCATGGCCCGCTGGGAGAACAGTTTCCGGAACTAAAGTGGCTACTCTGGGTAAATATACCATTATTATAATAATAATTATTATTATTATTACATGGCTACACACTTGAGTATGGTGCGCTAAAATTAGGATTTCTTTGTTTGAGAAAGCAGTGACAGAGGTAGAGTAAGAGAGAGAGAGGGGGGAAGACAGAAAGATGCTTACAAAATGATGGAGGCAAGTACCCCAATTTTGAATTTGCACATTAAGTCAAACAAAAAACCGAACCCCAGACTAAATCCCTAATCTTGATGCTAACCTGAACCAAACCCCCTATGGATACACCAACATTAGCCCACTTGGTGTGTGTGTGTGTGGGGGGGGGAGGTCATTCTGTGACATTTTTCATACAGCGTCTCAATGGGTGTTCACAACTTCAGCATGCATGTAAATGGAAGGGGAAGCTTGGCAGGCTTCTTGAACGTGAGATAAAAAAACGTGTCAGGATATATCCCACACCTCCTTTCCTTGTTCGGAACTACAAACACACACACAGAATCCATGAAAGCATGTTTAATAAAAAATACAGAATCAAATTTGAATATTGTTACTATTTTAATGCTTAAATGAAGCATTCTTCGCTCGTGTGAAAACACTCCTACTAGACAAACCTCATCCCATTCTAAGCGCCTATCATTCCTCTCCCCCAAGAAAGTGTCAATTTCCAGTCTACGCCAATACCCTGTAATTGCCGAGGGATCCGAGGGTATATCTATGCCGTCACCCGCTCCTTTTTTCTCTCTTCCTTTTCCGCGCTATTTGTATTGTTTCTAAACCGTCTACTAATGCCTTCCTTCAAAGCCTAACCCTTTGGGCGAGGGGGTCCGCATTAAAAAAAATGTTCTGGGTAATTATCCTGGATGCCAAAACGGTTTCCGTCTTTGGGCTGTTTGCTCTCTCTCGCTTGCTAGCATGCCACTGAGATTACCTGCCCTAGTTAACACAGCACTGCTATTACAGCGCCTCAGTCACACTAACAAAACCGACTCCAAACCGACCAATGATGTACCCATTGGACACTGTAGCTTTGGTCGGTCTGGACCGGTACCGTTTGTGTGACTGTGGCAAGGGGATAGGTTTATTCGCAGGGAATTTAAGTTTGTTTCTAGCAATCTGGCTCGAAAGTGTTTCAATTTCATTAAAAGTTGGTTAGACGCTAACAGGTATAAACTGTTTTTAATTTGAGCATGAATGTGAATGTGTGCATAGAAACCTGTTGGAAATGATAGCGATTGACTTCTGAGCTCAGGATATAGAGCATTTGCTGGAGGGAAATTATAAAAAAAAGTGACTTTCCTTTTTATCTATAAGAATTTGTTTGCTCCAAAAGAAAGAAAAATGGTTCCCCCCCCCAAAAAAAGGAGAAAAATAATGTGTAATGAACTTATTCTACATTCAACAAGTTGAATAGGAATCCCATTCAATTGTATCAAATTAAAAAAATAGGGGGGGGGGTCCAAGAAAGTAGAAAAAAGAAATATTGATACTCTTGTTCCTAAATAACATGAATATATCATGAAAGCTCAATGTTTTCCCCTTAACTTGGCATTCCTTAATAATGAATTCACACGAGGGTCCTTAATGCGGTAAAAGAACCCCCCCCCCTCCACATCTTCTCGGAGAGTGACTCAATTAGTCAAAAACTTATCCAACCAGATTTAGCTTTAGATACAATCAGGAATTCTACAATGTCACCAAGAACCTCCCCCCCCAAAAAAAAAAAAAAAAGAGAGAGAGAGAGATAAACTTATCTGTGAGGAAAAGGGGCTTTAAATAGGAGACTAAACAGTGAAATAAAAGATGTTAAATCAAGTTAGCAATTTTCGAATTGAAGAAACACTAGCTGCCTCTACATTTGGAACCAAATCAGATAATTGCTTTAATGGATGAGAAAAGAGAGTGAGTTTATTCCAACTGCAAATTCTGCATCTCGGTTGATAACCGTGACAGCGTTTTTCTCAGAATTCATTAGAAACATCTCTTTCATTGAAGGATTTTCTTAACAAAGTATCGAAGGAAAAAATCATTTAAAAATAAAGTTGACAATTTTCACATCTGTCTTTCAATGTAATAACAAAGAAAGTGCATAACAATGTACTCTTTTAAAGTGAATCCTTCACGCTCTTAAAGAATCAACTACAATTCTTTGAAGAAAATGAAAATAAAATAGAGAGCGCAATCAAAATTCCAGGCGGGTGTTTGACTTTCTATGATTGACACAATTTCACCACAATCTGTGTATTTTTAAAAGGAAATTAACTTTCAAATTATCCAAACATCATGCATGCCTTTCTAACATGACCTCATTATCAAAAATGAAAATTTAACAAAAGCAGTTTCCCATGGTGATAGCCCTGAATATGTTTTTATTGTAAGGTGTCTCTCACACCCCCCATAATTGTAAAAATTGTATATTTCAGATTACATTTGCCAAACAAAATTTGTAGGCCCTAAGATATTGGGTTTTTAGGACAATTTCCCCTCTAAGAATACTAAATAAGTAGTAACTTCCAATTTATAACTTCATTTGTAAAAATCTTTCTTGACAACTTGTGAAATCTCCCCTTATTAACCCCTGCTTGGTCTAGACTTATCTCCTTTCTAAAGAAGAGTTCTGGCATCTTCAAGCACCAAGCCACAGATGGGGAAATAATATGAAGTGCTCAGAAACAATCGTATCAAGCCCCATATATATTTTATGTTGTATATAATTTTCATTATTTATATGATCTTATAAACATTTGAAAGCTTATCTTTCTCACAATACAACTCACTATTCTGTGTTGCGTCAGTGTGACAAAGAGTTGACCGATTTCATTAAAAGCAGTGGCCTATAAAAATAGTGTAACAACTTTCTTAACTGCCACCTGCCTTCCACTCCAATTATCCCTTTATTTAATAATAGAACAAGCTCTTTATTAAAAAACACCTCAAACCCACGAACATGGTAGAGTTTGTCCACACGGACTAAAAACAGGGAAAATTGAAAAAAATGCACAAAATTTGTGAAAAGGTTGGACAAGGAATTTCAAAGAAGACACAATTTTAGGGCAAAAAGAAGGAACTTATTGCCGAAATATAGCAAAGTGGTACATAAATAGGCAAAATCCAATTAAACAAACCAGTTTATCAACTGAAAACCTAGACTTAATGTTTACAATGTGTTAGTGATGTGAAAGCTATGTATGTCTGCATTTATACACTGCATTGACTACAGGGCGACACACCATATTTTGGCTTCGATAGATTGTGTTCAACAAGATGAAGTAAGGTTACAGTTTTAAACAGATTTTTGCCTAAAATTCAAAATGTCATTGAAATATGTTCTGAATGCATCAATTAATGATGAAAAATGGACATTGAACTTCAGAACACCAAAGAGAACAAAATTTCTAAAGTTAAGGACGAGTACTAGTAAAGTTATAAATGGTTAGCAAGTTAGCATAGACAGCTCATTTCAAATGAATATGATGCGCACCGCATAATGCATGATTGGAAATACATGTAGGCAGTAGGAACACGCTCCTTACAAAACGAGTGCAATGTGATTTACGAGTAAATGTTGGAAGTGATCACCTCCATTTCATACTGCAGCCGTCATTAATTCAATCACATTACCCACCTTGGGGCAGGAGGGTTTAATCAGCCGAGCAATTACGCCCGTCTTCCCTGGCGCTTGAAACTGTATCTGGACTGAAGGCAACCGCGAGAAACATCACTCAAGCTGGGAGACCGTAAATGTTTTCCTAACTAATTAATCTTCTTGAAGCTAAAGAGAGACCATGCTGTGACGCTGAATGGCATTTATTTTGAAGCTTGTGGTAAATGAATGTGGGTTAATAAATGATCATTAATGTCACCTGGGCTCCGCTTTATACAAAGAGTTGTGATAGATTTGAAATCAATCTCAAAATTGCGATTGATCAGAATTTGTGTAGTGGTTATTAAACAGATAGGAATTTTTGATCAATTGCAATTAAGAGTTAAATCAGGGGCCCGTCTTACAAAGAGTTGTAATTGATCGGATCAATCGCAACTATGGAAAGCCAACAAAGTCAAGACATAAAATACTTGTTTGTTCAAAAAAAATTCTATATATATGAATGTATATCCATAGATTCATTGATTTCTTGACAATTTGGTGTGTTCTCGTTTGTTTACAAAGGACATTTTGCAAAATTTCCTGTAGAAAAAATTATGACATAGTTGGATATCCATAGTTACGACTGATCTGATCAATCGCAACTCTTTGTAAGACAGGGCCCTGGAACACTATCTTTGTAAAAGAGGGCCTTTTACTACTCATCTCTCATGCTTTCTATCTCTCCCTCATCTCTCTCTCTCTTTTCTTTCTCTATCTCACTGTTTTCCCAAACAGAGCCCTCCTAATTATAACGCACCAAACTCATGACTCTAATTAAAAGTTGGAAAATATTTTGGAAACTTGGAACCATTCAAGATCGAAGGTTATCAAACACTCAAATTTCAGTTGACAAACGCTCATTCAGACTATAAAAACAGTGAACATTATGGGCATGTTGCAAGCAAGAAGAATATTACTTTGGAGCATTGTGTAGCTTTGAGTCTCAATGGCAAGCTTGATTATTATGTTCCGAAGAATAGATCAATGGATAAAGACGGTAAATGATTATTAGGGGACACCAACCGCTAGGGGGTGGAGGGCTTCAGCCTCCAACTTTAAAAAAAAAATCGTATTATATGTACAAAAACCCCATCTTATTGTAATTCAGGCATGGTGATCCCCCTCCCCACTTTCATATCTGTCATGCATCCCTGATTATTATAATCAATAATCTATAACCATGGAATATGATACTGCATTTTATGAGAGGAAATGTAATCTGACAATTTCAGGTACCTGTTTTTTTTACTTTGAACACACTCTTGAAATGGATTTTTCATGGCTTAACCTGAACAGTACAATACTTGAATTAAAAGCATGTTCTTCATGCAGATCAGATTCTATAAATAATGACATTAAATCACTTTGATTTTAATTGAATAGTACACCACCCCTTCCCCCCTCCCCCTCCGTGGCACGAAACAGCAGATTCCAGTACGATCAGGGTTACAAACATACATTCCTCCCCTGAAGGTATTATTAGAAGTCCAGCAGAAATTACCCTGCCCCAACCGACGACCGACCGAAGGAGCGGAAGCGGTACTGAGCGTTTGCTCTTGTAAAGAGTGGTGCGTGCCATTTATACCGATAAGTTTAGAGATAAGGAATAATGGGAGGAAAGACCCCGGGATACACTACTAAACAAGTGGAAAGGGGGGCATGGTTTTGCATACCAACATCAATGCGAGAGAGCGGGTAGGGTGCAATGAATGAAAAAAAAAGCTACATGCGTCATCAATCTTTTCTTATTGTGGAATCCTCTAATATATCTCGTATCTGCTTATTCATTTATTCATTTGCTAATGAAAGGATTCGTATTGTTTTATACGCTTTCATTGTTCACATCACAATGGTTGTCCTTGGCTTACTTAGGTCATCAAAAAATCATGGAAATGGGTAAAAATAGAAGACATTTGGTTTAAAAATATGACTAAAGTTCATGTTTCTCAATATTGATGTATTCCATCTTCCAAACTGAGTTGTGATTACTACATGTACTTGTAATTTGATGTGGTATTAATGTGTTTTTTTAACTTTAAAAACATATTAATACCACACCAAATTACAAGTTGTGCTCACAACTCAATTTGGATTGAATTGAATTGGCACTTTCTAAGTTTCTAAGTTAAGGCATTGTGGATTTACATACACGAAGAGAAAGTACATAATGACCTCTCTTTCTGTCAAAAGGGAGTTTTATTCTACTTTCAACAAACCTGATCCATCCCTTTAACCTTAAGTTTACAGGGGTATAATGCACAGACCAATGATAGACAAGACAGTCTAATTCAAATGGGAGCATTTCATAACATAAAACAAATAATCAATGATCTTTCACTGACAAACGTTACAACCTACTGAAATCCTTGCATCTGATTGGCTCAGATCCAATTAGTCAGAAAATCCTCACTGACTGCTTGATTCATGAAACCTTCCCCAAGGCTTCGAGTTGTATCTATACCCTAAGAAGAACATGGTCTCTTCAAATTTACTTTTATAGTGTAGACCTTCAAGTGTTTCCTCTATATATCTTGGACATGTATTTATAACCCAATCTAAATTGGGGTCCCATCAGATAAGAGCAATGTAAACTCACCTGATATAGTCCAGCATGAGATTGTATATACAAAGGCATGGAGGTGTTCAGACACACACAATTTCCTTGCAGGTATTTTCATTGAAAGAGTAATTATGATGCAACTTTTAAAGCCCCAAATCTATTCATTCAAATGCTCCCAGAAGGTAGTTGTGTAATCAATAGGCATTTCTCATTTTATTGTAGTTGTCAGAGCTGACAAATTGACTCATACTGCTGAAAAGTTAATGAAAGCCCCCCCCCCCTTTCTTTTATTATATTATTCCTTTTCCTCCATTAACTGGAAATTATGAAGAAAGCTTTTCATATTTTGAAAATATACAATTGAACCCCGTATTCAGAAGACCAAATGTATTCACATTCAATCTCCATACTAATACAATCATATCTGACTGAAACTCAGATCTGTAAAAAAAAATCAATAACACACACAGACTGGTTCAGTTTCATAATTGAAGTGGCTACCCTGGGTAAATGAAATATTATCATCATGAATTATCATATATATGTAAGCTTTCGGGTTTCATATTCATCAGCTCGATGTTAAGCAGCAACAACTTTTCCAACACAAATGAACTCATTTTTACTCCGAAGCCAAGTAGTACAATTCCACATGGACTTGAAATTGGCCATTTGCGGATGGCAACAATGCAAGGCCTTAAACACCTGCACTTGAGTGACAATCTATAGAATAGGGGTTAAGGGAAGAGCAACCAATTCATCTAATTTTCTCGTTCATTTTCAAGTCAAGGGCGAGATGGTGGGGAGGTAGAAGTCAAATCTCCTGTATTGAAGGTTAATTAGATGTAGATTTGACCAGAAATGGGAAATAACAATTTCAGTCGATTGTTGGTTTGTAATCAATAGAGGAGCCGAGTCCGTTGGAGGGAGGGAGGGACGGGGTATTGGGTGTGAGGCTCACTCTGGCTCCATCTCAACCAGCCCCATTTTTCAAATTATCCAAGTATTTCTGGGAACCTGTTTCTTAAAACTTGTTAAAATAACAGAATTTTTGCAATAACAGTTTAAAGCTATTGAAATCCTTCAATCTGATTGGCTGAGAGAAAACTTGTTATTATAACAGGTCTTTATGAAACAGGTCCCTGATCTGGCAAATTATCCCGTAGAGAACAATCCTGATCTAAGGATTATTTGTGACTAAGATGCAATTATTGGGATATTTCGTAGGATATGTCTTGGGATAAGTGGTTCCATGACATTTTCAATTTTGCTCTGGTGACAATTGCTCCGCTGTAAATTCCACACACTGATGGAATGACCACCTGTAGTTAACACTCCCGGGTATACCCTATCCTAAACCTGAATCTAACATGAAACCCTATTGCAACCCTAACCCTAATACCTTGGTCACATTTGCTCTACGGCAGCCGTACGGCGAGTCGAAAACAGCCGTTTTAACATTTTTTTGTACCAACTACATATACATGTAGGTGGTTTGAATTCAAGTTGATAAAACGGCTGTTTTTGACTCGCCGTAGAGCAAATGTGACCAAGGTATAACCTTATATCTTGGACGAAATAACGCCTGGGGCAATTTCCGCCAGAGCAAATGTCATGTCACCGAGCAGTATCCCTGTGTGTCTTCAGTCATTTTTTGTGGAATAGCACACAATTTTGCGAATTATCAAGCTAATATATATGCTGAGTGTAGAAGCACTCAAGTTTTGGGTCAGGAAAATTATGATACCATACCATAAGAAGTCCATCAAACGATATTCAAAATATAAGAAGCCACAAGTACAAATGCTTCATTACTGAATGACCCTTTCCACACTGTAAACTTGATGGGAATTATCCCACTTGGGTAATCCAGAGGGCTGAATTTTGGGATTAAGAAGACTTGGGTTGATGGAGACCCATCTTTCATATCTCTAAGGATTGTGGCAGGTGCTTTGTATCTCCAAGGACATAGGAAGATGATGGAGAAAGGACTGGAAGAAGAGAGTAGGGGAGGGGGAGGTGGAGAGGAGTCCCTGAGGAAGATATGGGGGGGAGGGACAAGGAGGAGGGAAAGGGATGGGGGAGACAGGGAGGAAAAGAGAAGGGGAGGGGAGACAGGTAGGAGATGATAAAGCCAAAGGCAGGCAGATATGAAGGAGGAAAATAATTATTATGTAGGAGTAAAAAGGTGAAAGAGGAAAGGAAAAGAGGAGCAGGATGAGGGAAGGAGGAGATGGGTGATAGAGAAACAGAAGAAAGATGAAGAAGATGATAATGACAGATGAGAAAGAAATTGACATGAAAGAGGATTAATGGGGACAGAGATATTGATAGTTTGTCTTTGATTGATTGATTGATTGATCTGTGCTAAAATTATGGGAAGCCAAACGTTTCAAAATTTTGTTTACAGTGAATGCTTCTCATGTTTACTGTGCTCTGTACTAATTCTTAAATGGTGAAGACATCTGTCATACTTACCCTTCCCAGGCAGTTAATAATGTTTTGGGAGTCAAATGAGCTGATACATTGAACCTAAACTGTTAGAGATTTATGTAACAACTGGCTTTCCATAGTTAAACCACAACTTAAAACCAGAGTTTAATCAAACCCGACTTCAGAATACAGGCCAACGTGTCCCATAATTTGATCAATATTTCATAAATTCAACCCAAACTGCAGATATACAGTTCTCGTAATGTCACAGTGCCACCTCTATGTCTATGCTTAGTACACTTGCCTTGAAATTGTTTTTTCATAAATCAGGATGACAATTAATTTCAATATGAATATCAATAAAATCACACCCCTGTAGTAAGAAATTTATGGCAAAATACACCCTGTTTTGCCATGCCTTACACAAGGTAAGAGACGTGGTGCTTACATAAGAAAATTAATTATTTCTTCCCATGGATTTTTTAAATTAAAGTTTAAATTAAAAAATTGTAAATATATTAATTCATGAATTATATATAATATTGCATAATATTCTATCCTTGTTGAAAACACTATGAATACTAAAGCAAATACAGAATTTCATGAAAGCATGCCAGAGTGGGAGTCAAATTCTCTTATTTTAATATAACCATGGAGCTTTATTATATAACTCCCTTTTCCAAAGTTCTCAATCCCACAAGGACGTACATTGCAATATTCCTTCTTTTTTTTTTTTTTTTTTTTTTTTTGGGGGGGGGGCTATAATAAAAAATAAAAAAGAGGGGTAATCTTTATAAAATGGAATTCTTTTTGTACAATTTGGGCACTATGCTCCCCCCTGTGCTTATATGATATCATATGCTCATATCTACTTATTGGCATGACTTTATCACATGACATAATCATATGACATATGTGATTTCAATCACATGACCCATACACAGAGACAGATTGTATTCATGACAGAAAAAGCTCTACAAAGACAACTGTTACAATGTAGGTTTAAAGGACAGTATCTGATATTGTTCCCCTTGCTTTCCCTACACTGAAAAAACTGGGGTGTTAAAACTGAACCATGCACCCTGACGTGTTAAGATTACACCCTTGAGACTGAACATAACACCAAAGAGTGTAAATGATACAACCAAATGTGTTATAACACCCATGGGTGTTGAACTAACACTGTACATTGAACACCAGAGTCAAATGACCGGTGCAGTCATCTATGTACACCGGTCAACATCGGTTTTGCTGTGTACTTCTGCCTGTTGGCACTTGGCATTGAAAACCTTTTAATCGAAAAGGCAGATGGCTGAAGGAAGTAAATTTACGGGTTATTAGTTCGAAGAGACGATGACGACGGCGAAAGGTGAACCCCAACAAATTAAAGCAAGGTAGCAAGGCATGGCATTATTATAAACATGTTACGGTCAACAAATACACATCTCAACCAATTTTCTTCCAAATCCAGTTTATCGCACCCCAAGAAAAACAACATGTTGATAGGGAGTCGAGACTTGATGAGGACCGTGCAAAAATAAATAACTTATTAACAGACGCAGAGCACGGAAAACGTGAACTAATAACGATGGCAAAAAAAAATGGGAAGCGAATGTGACGTATGTCAGGCACTCCTCACACCCTAAGTGCGTTGACATTCAATACCAGCTGTTCCATGCAAGCATCCCGAGAACCTTCTCTCATCATATTTTGAGGGGGGAAACGTAGCTGTCAAAGCTGACTCTTCATCGGTCTCATGTTACCAATTAGCAACCAAGGCAATCATGCTCGCAACGTGGTTTATTGGTTGGGTAAAGAAAAGACAAGGATATCCCCAGCAACATGCCGGCCAACTAGGGCACACCTTCGTTCTTCTTTCATGCAACAGTTATGCAGTTTCTCTTGATTCCAATTTCTACCAATTACTCGTGAAATATGAGCAAAAGATTTTTTTTTTTTTATGGAAAGTTTGATCCCATTTCGACTATGTCTTCTCGTTCCTGTACATGAACATTAAAATGCTAGATTGGGAGAGTAATGCAGCAACCATCTGCATTTTGCCTAGTTTTGCCAAATATTTTGCAAATTTATATAATTCATGGCTTAAATTGTAATGATGGGTCCCTTTTCTACACGCAATAAAAATTGTTAGAACACAACCAAGGTTTGCACTATCATCTTTTAAAACCATGTTTCATGGGTATAAAAGTGTTAATTGACCATAGCCGGGGGGGGGGGGGGTGCTACAAGAATATATATATTTGCAATATTTCATTTTACAAGTGATAGATCAATTTCAACAAAAGCAAACAATACTTCTTGTTGATACAGGAAGGAGACCAGAAATCAATTTTAAATGTGCCATTGGTTAATTACACAATTTGCAAATTAGCAATTGATTGCATGACTCATGATCGATTTTGGGTACCTAAACTTGACATGCAATCGATTGCAAGTTTCTTGCAACAACTCCATTAGTCTATTTCGCTCATTCCTCCCCGAACAAACTATGACTGGGAAACGTCCTTGGGGAGCCGATTTCAAAGCAAATTCAAGTTGAAAAGAAGTCAATATTTCTTGGGAGCGTGTCCAATGTTACAGAACATCCTAACAATCACACACGACTACACTCCCTCAACGCATGCAATCTTATTCTACCTCATGTTGCCGAGAAGAGGAAATTCTAGCTGCGATTTTTCTCACAGTGCGATGAATATGGGAGTTTTGTGCAATATTCTCATGACAGTGCTTCCGCTGCTACTAGAGTAACCATTATTAACATTCATTGAAACATGATTTTAAAAACGCCCTTTCACTTTGGAGGTAGAGAGAGAGAGTGCAAAGCTCAAATGATAAAATGAACATAAAAATCCATAAAAGACATTAAAACGGTAAATTGCCAATTCGTCCACTGCCAACTCGTCCACTCACCACATGGTCTACCTTCATTTAGTCTAATGCCATTCCGTCCATCAACATTTCGTCTAACAAACATTTGGTCCAATAACCATTTGGTCCAATCATCACTTTGTCTAATCACCAGTTCGTCTATAACCATTTCGTCTAATAACCAGTTGGTCTAATACCCATTTTCTTTTCATTCACTTTGCACAATTAACACTTTAGTTTAATTAGAGCAAATGGTACAAGGACTAAATGGTTATTGGACTAACTGGATAATAGACAGAATGGCATTAGACTTAATGAAAGTAGACCATGTGGTGAATGGACGAACTGATGGTAGACCAAATGATAGTAGACGAGTTGGCAATTGGACGAATTGGAAATAAACCATTAAAACAAGTCAGACTCATATTGACTTTGATGTTGTAAAAATCAAATAAGATATCATTTGAACTCACTTTAAGAGGTGACATAAACCAGGAATTCTAAAAATCTAGGATAAACGGACTTAATGAAATACTTAGAAATCTTACTTAGAATCGGATTTACAAATATTTCTGGTTTGCATGTGGGGCAAACTGTCAGTTTGTACAACTATAAATACTAATGTTACTATGAAAATAATAAAAAATAGCAAAAGAGAAGTCTCATATCAATTATGCTATTATTCCTAGAAGTATAGAAGTCTTGGAATTAGATTTACAAATATTTCTGGTTGCTAAGTGGGGGCAAACTGTCAGATTGTACAGCTATAAATCCCAATGTATTTTTCAAAATAATTGTAAAATTGTGAAAAAAGCAAAAGATAAGTCCTATTATTCATTATGTTATTATACATTGGATAACTAGGTCAAGACATTCTTCTTAATTTGAAAAGTAGAAAAAGTATACTATGAATTTTTTCTTCATTTTCCTTTGATTTCTAAACTTGCTGAAAATATGCCTTTAAGCATGAAAAATGTATTGAGATAAAATTTCTCATTCTGGGTTACTAATACATCCATAGGATGAAATCAATAGTTCTTACTATGAAGGAGCTATTATGATAGTACGAGTGGGTCTCCAGGAGCTATCAGCCCGCACATCGATAAATAGTGCACTATTGCAGTCCTTTTGACACCGTTCTTATTGCGCTTTCTAAAACTAGTTTGCTGGAAACCGATTCAGGAAACCAGTTTAGAAGATCACTTTGCTAGCATTCCCATTTGATCACACGAAAGTGGTTTTCAAAATCACTTCACATAAAGCGATCTTGATGCTAAGGAAACGTTCTCAGTGGGGCGACACATTTCGCGCAAAATTCGAAACCGCAGCATAGGTATTCTACACCTGTCGTGTGGAGTAGTGCCCTCAAAGTGTGCGAAGATCGCTTCCCGAAGAACAGTTGTGTCCTCACGCTAAAACCAGTTTAACGAGGCAAAGCGATCTTGAAAACTACATCGCAAGGTGGTTGTCTGAACCGGTTTGGAAGATCGCTTCGACAGTTCTCACTACACATTAAACTAGTTTCCACGAATCTAGTTTCCACTAAACTACTTTTAGAAAGGTAGTGAGAACGGTATCTTTCTCACTCACAAAGTGGGGAAGTAAATGAGAGGTGAGGAGAGTGAGAACGAGAGACAGAGAGATGGAAAGGGAGAGAAACAGAGAAGGGGGAGGGGTAAGATGGTGAAATAGAAGTGGTGGGGGTGGGGTGGATAGTGATATGCATGCATGGGGAGAGAAAGGGGGGGAAGAAAAAGAAAGTGACAGAAAGACAAAGAGAGATAGGGAAACAGAGGAGGAAAGAGGGAGGGGCAGAAAGAGAAGGAGAGGAGTTGTAGAGAAAGAAGGAAGACAAAACAGACACAGGGGTGATGGGGGAGGGGGGAAGCAGAGAAGGAGAGGGGGAGGGGGGCAGAAAGAGAAGGAGAGGTGTTGTAGAGAAAGAAGAAGACAAAAACAGACACAGGGGTGACGGGAGAGGGGGAAGCAGAGAAGGAGAGGGGGAGGGGGGCAGGAAGAGAAGGAGAGGTGTTGTAGAGAAAGAAGGAAGACAAAACAGACACAGGGGTGATGGGGGAGGGGGGAAGCAGAGAGGGAGAGAGTGGGGCAGAAAGAGAAGGAGAGGAATTGTAGAGAAAGAATGAAGACAAAACAGACACAAGGGTGACGGGGGGAACAGAGAAGAGAAGGAGATGAAGAAAGAGAAGGGGAGGAGTTGTAGAGAAAGGAAAAGAAAATAGGAACAGGGGAGAAGGGGAGAGAGAAACAGAGAAGAGAGGGAGACGAAGAAAGAGAAAGAGAGGAGTTATAGAGAAAGAAGGAAAAGAAAACAGGCATGGGTGTCGATCAGTATTCTTGGTTGGGGGGGGATGATGACACAAAAGTTCTTGTGGATGGGGATCTTTCAACATTACCCCCACTAAAATCACAAGTTAGGACATTTGGGAGTGATTGATATGCATGGTGTTCTTGGAAATTCCTTCATTGTTGTAGTGTACTGTACTTATATAATTTTTTTTTTTAATTCAATTTGTGTTACAAGTAAGCCTATTCTAAACTCATACGAAAGAAACAATGACAAAAATTATCTGGAACATGTACATAGTGATCTGTTGATTGAGCATGATGTATACACAGGGGCATCGATCCATTTTTCAGATTGGGGGGGGGGCAAAATCATGAATCAACGTTCCAAAGACGCTCGATCATATAAAACGAACAAACTCACCCACACACCCCTACACCCCCACACATAGGCCTATATTTTATATATATATATATATATATATATATACACTGTTGGTCATAATGGTGGAATAATTATTTTTACCCCAGTTTAGGGAAGGATTTTAAAAAATTATTTATTTCTAATAGATCTAGATAAAATGGCATATATTCTCAGATTTTATTGAATATTAATTTGCGAGTGTTTGTTTTGCGTGACTGCTAAATCATATGTGTGCTACTATGCTAATCAGCTAAGGGACCTACGTCCTTGAATCATAATTGACAGTAATGAGGATTAATGCCTCACAAAAGGGCATTAATATAGCTGATCGACACAATTTTTATCCTGGGGCCTCACAGTAACGAGGCCATTGCTTAGCCCCTGAATCATGACTGTACGCAGTGTTTGCTAGGGTACGCGGCCGCCCCCACAAATCCCCAAAACGAAGAAAATGCAATAAATTGTCAAAAATTCATTGCATTTCCCCCCGGCCCCCAACAGGAAAAATTCCTCTGTGTGGCCATGCCTTGAACCATATTGCATGGCCCTACAGAGGAATTTTTCCTGTTGGGGGCCGGGGGAAAATGCAATGATTTTTTGACAATTTATTGCATTTTCTTCGTTTTGGCGGATTTGTGGAAGGGGCCGCGTACCCTAGCAAACACTGCGTACAGTCATAATGCAAGGGCTAAGCAATGGCCTCGTTACTGTGAGGCCCCAGGATAAAAATCGTGTCGATCAGCTATATATTAGTGCCCTTTTGCGAGGCATTAATCCTCATTACTGTCAATTATGACTTAAGGACGTAGGTCCCTTAGCTGATTAGCATAGTTGCACACATATGATTAAGCAGTCACGCAAAACGAACACTCGCAAATTAATGTTCAATAAAATTTGAGAATGTATGCCATTATCTAGATCTATTAGAAATAAAGATTTTTTTTAAATCCTTCCCTAAACTGGGGTAAAAATAAATATTCCACCATTATGACCAACAGTGTATATATATATATATATATGAATCATGAGAAAGAGACACATATCTCAACCTCACCAACAATGCGAGCGCGAAGCGCGAGCTGAAAATTTTTAGTATGACATGAAAACAGGAAAAATGTACCTGTTTAGGTTTGCTTGTAGTAACTCATGAGGAGCATAGATACATGTATCTCACTAGAGAGCGAGCTAAAATTTCTTTATATTCTGACGTGAAAGCTTGATATTCTAAGCACTTTTGGTACCAATGATTAAGATGGGTATCTAGAAGAACAATAGATGCGAGCGCAAAGCGTCAGCTGAAAATTTTAATATTTCGATCTGGACAAAAAGACAATTTAATGGACGCTTTTAATAAAGTACAAGATATATATCCAACAAAAGATTATTGCAAATCGAAGCGGGAGTTCTTTTGAGGTATAGAACTGAAAACGGGACATTCTATTCACCTATTTAATCATGAAAAGTATGGGGTTTTGGTACAGAAATGATGCGAGCGCGAAGCGCGAGCTGAAAAATTTTATATTCCGATCTGAAAAGCAGACATTTTGAGCACGATTTTAGATCAAAATCGAGTTGGTATCTTAATCTCGCTTGCTGGTTTCAGTGTAGCATTACAATCTTATTTTATTTTTAGTTGCACATGCGGAATTATTGGGAGGGGGGCAAAACGATATGTTCCCCCCAAATATTTTCATTGGTGGGGCTATTACTCTAATAGCTATATGGTCATTCCTTAGACGATTTATCTTGCCACCCTTTTACTCCCGTTTGTTTTCCACCCTTTTGAATTAATTGATTTATTAAAATTAATTCATTCACCACTGGTGGGATGGAACACCCTATCAACAAAAGTTGTTTTTCGTTGGGGTCCTTTTATGTCATGTGTTAAAAAATATCATATACATAAACATTTCATTCTTTTTCATCTTGAACTTCCACCCATCTGTTTAATAGTCCTGAAAAAGAATGTTTTCATTTAATAACAATATACACAAATTGCGAGGGAAACAAACTGATTGATGGCATACTATAGTCATCACTATAATCATCATGATCAAACTTTTCATTTTTTCATCATCATTATTATAATTTTTCTACCCTAAATTATTGGGGGGATGATAATACAGGCCATCCCCCCCCCCCACTTGAAATATTGGGGGGGATATATCCCCCCATCCCCCCCGTGATCGACACCCATGGGCACGGGGGGAGAGCAAAAGAGAAAGAAAGAGAGGGAGAGAAAGAGAGGAAAAGGAAGAGAAAGACAGAAAGCAATGTGAAGGCAAATGGACAAAAGTTCAGAGCTCAATATGACCATGGCAATGACCAGCACAAAAGAAGAAGTGACAGTTTAACAGTGAAAGAACAAACCTCACTATAATTGCAAACCTGAGAAAGTAAGCAAGAAACTCATGGGCAACGAGCAAAATTAAAGTAACAGACAAAAAGGCCGAAAGACAGACATAATCCAGATTTGAATATCTTTTATTCACTCCAATGATTGATGGAGTAGCGTACGCAGGAGTTTTTTTTTAAGGGGGGTTCAAGCTGAATGAAATGTTGACAACCCCCCCCCCAAAAAAAAATAAAAAAGGTTCCCACCACTAATTTTAGGTCTTTTTTTTGGGGGGGGGGGTTGAATTCTTAGGGGGGCGGGTTCAAACACTGTAACCAACCCCTGCATACGCCACTGGATTGATGTATCAAAAATTCTTTGAAGTAGTTTTCCAGGGTTCAAAATAATAAACCTTAAGTGCCATCTATTCCTCTTACCTATATTGAGTAACATGACTCGCCATATGCACAGCCCACATATTTTTTTAGTGCATGAAAATTCTATACCATTTTTCACTGAAGAGCTCTTCAAAAACCTGCCAAATGGTCGCATTCTTTGATATCATGGAACTGAAGCACTGGAATAAATGGGGGTACCTTGTAGCTGGTGAACTGTCCTAGATGTGGGTAGGGATATCCAGTATAACACGTTACTGATACTGACTTAATCTTCTCCAAACCAGGGCAAATTGCCACTTGGTCCAATTGCATTTGGTCTACTCTATGATCAGTTTGTCAATAGGAGATAGAATTTGGTCTGATTTGGTCTGATACTGACTTAATCTTCTCCAAACCATGGCGAATTGCCACTTGGTCCAATCGCATTTGGTCTATTCTATAATCTGTTTGTCAATAGGAGATATAATTTGGTCTAATTGCCAACTGGTCAATCAGCCATTTGGTCTATTTTGCAGTGTCAGTGCCACATCATGGGACATGGAACAATTTTTTAAGTGGGGCTCCCTCTTTTTACAAGAGGCCCCAAGGTGGTCCAGGAAATTACATGTGAACGGGTCTTAGACCAAATGGCGATGCTCAATCCAAAGTAAGCTAAGTAGCTTGACACCGACTGTCAGGATGATGCCCTCTATATTTGAATTTCCAGAGTAGCGTTTTCAACTCTATGTACGAGGGGGCTAAGATCGGCCTAGGAAAGTCTATGCGAATGGGTCTTAGTCAAAATGGCAATACCTAATCCAAAGTAAGCTAAGAAGCTTCACATTTAATGTCCTTATTTCCTCTTCTATAAAAAAATCCTCTATCCCTTGCTTTCCATAGCTTTGCTTGATCGAGTTGATTGCTACCCTACATGTATGAGGGGGCACATACTAGTCAAAGAACGCTTGTGTGAACCGGTCTGGGACCAACTGGCGATACCCAAACCAAAGTATAAAGTTAAGAAGCTTCACGCTCACTGGAATCTTCTCTCCTATAAATTGTTGCCCCCTATCACTGGCTTTCCATAATTGTGATTACAACTCTATGTATGCGAGGGCCCAGATCGGTCCAAAGTGGTCCAGGAATGTTTGTGTGAATGGGTCTTAGACCAAATGGCGATACCCAATCCAAGGTAAGCTAAGTAGATCCACACCCAAGGGAATCTCCTCTCCTATAAAACGATGCCCTCTATCACAATTGTGATTAAAAAACTACGTACGCAAGGGCCCAGATCGGTCCAGAGTGGTCCAGGAAAGTTTGTGTGAATGGGTCTAGGACCAGATGGTGATACCCTATCCAAAGTAAGCTAAGTAGCTTCACACCCACTGTCCCTATTTCCTCTCCTATAACATGATATCCTCTATCTCTCATCACCAAGCTGGCAGTTAGCCTACCTGAGAAGCTCAGCTCAGGTGATAAAGGTATAGGAAACATTTATAATTTATCTAGGCTGTCATCGGGGAGACGCAACCTGAAATCATGTTATTAGGGTTCTGATGATGGTGATGGATTGTCAAAAGACATGGATTGATCATGTGTAACATAAGGAGATGTTACCAATATGTAAAATCAATTGTAATTTTGTACAAGGTTTATTAATACTTCTATGTGTGAATCAAATATACAATTCATTGTATATTTTCAGGGCCAAGATCTGCGCCGTGCAACATGTATTTCAATAGTAAATTGATAGTATCAGTTTACTATTAACACAGCAATCAGTGATGTATGTGGTGGATCTATGATTTTCAGGGGAGGGGGAGGGAGGAAGGGAGGGATAGAGGGAGGGGAGGCTAGTACACTTGAATGACTGACGAAAACTAATGCAATAATTAAGGCAGTTTCCAAAAGTGATATAACTCTCGGAAATGTAATCACTTTCAATCAGTAACTTTGTGAAAAAAAATAACATGAAAATCACAAAATCAAGGTATAGTCTTACAAAAGTGTTTTTCCCAGAGTATCCAACCCCCCCCCCCCCAAAAAAAAAGGAGAGAAATAAAGAGCATGTGCCAAACAGTGGGGAATTTTATAACAATTTATTGCAAAAACTTACCATCATCTGTATACTCCTCCCCAACAAAAATGTATCTGAGATACCAATTGGTTGTCAAGGTGATAACGAGAAAGATGAGGGCACCGATGATGCAGACGATGATGAAGGAATAAACAAAGAAAGGCAGACAACGTTGCCAAAACGTCCTCGGCATCTTTTCCTCCTCCAACCGAATCTCATCCACGTCTGAAGTCACTGCACTCGCCATTTTTGAAAAGTTGGTTTTTGGCACCACCCTGCTGTGGATATTTTCACTGTTTTGGAGCGGACAGCGCACTCCACACTAACTTTGTATTATGATAATTTAATGTTTATCAGAGCTTTTTATCGCAATGAAATCCTTTCCGCACAATTTCTTGAGTGGTGACGGTATTAGATGCGACAGCTTTGTTCAAAACCAACAGGCAGATCCTCCTATAGTGGTAAACCCTTTTTGATGACTTGGGTATATAATCTGTTGATCAGCTGAAGAAATGTAACCTTACGCGGACAGTAATCTCTACAGTGTTAAAAAGAAATGTGAAACTGTCGATGATGTGAGCAAAGACTTCATCACAATAGATACAATGTAGATGTGTTCTGTTATTATGCATACAGCAGACACTGAAGGGCTAAACTACCAATGACATGAAATCAAAACGTTGGGATGACTCTTAAGATGCTAAGATGTCTGCAGCATGTAAAGGTTGGTCTAACGCTGGTTACCGATTTCATCCGCTTCTGGTGTGCTTTACAACATCCTTCCAACCAGTCGATGTACCAACTTCAAGACAAATATTGCAAACCGATCTTTATCCCCGGAGCAACAGAGTGACTTGGAGCAAAATCACTCAAAATTCCCCCAAATTGCTCCTCAAAACAAATAGTGTGCACAGCCAAAGCGATCCAATGTCACAAGCCCTCACATGCTTTCAAAGAATTTCAAATCATCTGATCGGGAGATGGAACGTTCACGCTCTTGGTATTACCTTTGGATACGATGCAACAAGTATTCTGATATGATATGGGCTTCGGCAAAAGAAATATAATATATCGGAGCAAGGAAACTAAATGCAAGACTAGAAATACAGCAGCTATCTTATCTAGACCAAGCGAAACATTGGCCTCAATTTTTATTTGCTCACTAGATAAAATCTTGATTCCTTGCATACACACAAATTGCAACAATTTGATCGATATGATGCATACAAAGTTCGCTCATGATCAAGTCCAGTAGGTTTGGACGCACAATGCCAAGGAGACAGAAGTGATGAATCCTCGGCTTCCACGCCCTTGATTCTACACCTCAATAACAACGAGGCGCATCACACCTAGCTCATCCACCGATTTTCAAGCTCAATCCTCGTCTCCCGATGGTTCCAGCGTGCCTAATTACCCAGCCAGCCTGTCATACGCAGACGGGTGATCAAAAGCAATGAGAGAAATGATCACCCCCGTTGCAAGATGGTCGGGGAACTTGAAAAGCTGGGAGAGGCAATCGGGGAAGGGATTGAATGGCCTATTGGTCTCGATGCTCAATCTTCCTTGAATTCCAGCAGAGAATTCAGTCGCACGGCTTCACATGGAATCATTTCTGCTATGAAGAGCAATAATAGATGGGGAATAATGAAAGCCAGGCCAAAGATTTCAAACTGCATAATACTCTCCAAAAATGAAACCAAATATGCATCACATGACAATTAGATCCATATATAGATTAAAAGGCGTTACAATCCGGTAATTCTAATTAACTTGTTAGGTTTCCACCAGTTGACTGATTCAATTATTATGCAATCTTCAAGAAAACGGTCCCAAATTAATTATATTCTGGGGATTCCCATAAAAGTGAGTCCAGGCCTCCCAAGTGTAAATTTGTCATTCCTATTATGTAACTTGGTAAATATCAAACAAAATCTGCAATCAGGCAAAGAGCAGGGATGATGAACCTGTCCAGTCTCAAATGAGATCTACTCAGCTTCTTCTTGCCGTCTCTATGCAATATATACAGCTCTTTAGACAGATCTACTCCTCATAATACGATATTTCCATGGCAACGATCAAAAGAAATGTTTACATGATGTGGAGCACAAGAACTCTGACATATATGGCTTCAGACTGAATCCCTGTCGTTCAATTAAACGAAAAATATTCTGTTACACATTCCATCGCGGAGACAGACCAGGCCAGACAAAAGGTAGAGAAAAAATATCGGCTTTGATGAAATGGGTGATCAACAGCAGCAACATGGGTTGGAGAAAAGCAAATGGGTTATGGTACAGGGGTAATTAAATACATTTCACAGCATGAAGTTTGTTAGCCTTAATAATCCAAGGAGGTTTATACAAGAACTTGAGTCTAAAGGGTCGACACTTGGGGGAACCTCAGGTCCAAAGTTCGATAAAGAATAACACCAGACCAGGGGCGGTTTGAACAATTAGGAGAAGCGGGGCCGAATCACGGCACCAACTCTCTGCCTTGTATGCAATCATACAACAGAGTCGGTCTCATTGAGTTCACACTCTCATAAAACGTTGATTCAATTGGCATGCACTTTAATGCACTTTTCATTTCATTGTCTATACCAGCAGCCAGAAAGACGTATGGTAACCCATCAAGGTTCTAACCACATGAAATTAAGTTTTATTCTCACACGGCACACGCATCACTGCATTTGCATGCAATTTTCAAAATGACTTACATCACAAAAAAATCATCGAAAAATGAGATGGAAGGTAGAGGTCGATTTCCAAAGTGATTTATGCGGCCATCCATCAAACAATTTCCAACAAACGGATCATTAAATTCTACCGATATTTGTCAGAATTTCAAACATTCACTTTAACAAGTCACAGGCCTGCACTGTGACAGAGCAATATGCAGGAAGGAAATGAATGTCCCCTTTAGGAGCTATGAAACAAACATCAACCAGTCATATAATCAATTAACTTTCACTTCTCTTTTTTCTCCAACATTCATGCCAGTTTTGATTGCTCCACAGCTTTAATCCATTAATCACTCTAATTTTCATTATTCCTTTTGTAACTTGCAATTTCCATAATCGAAACAGCAAAAATGTTGATTGGATATCCCGACAACTGGCTTTGACAGGAAACAACCACCCAATCATTACAAATTGATTGCAATTCAGGAAGTTTGCCGTTTGCAACCGGAGTTGAAGAAAAGGGTATGCTATTAACTCCAATGAGATTATTGAAAAATGTTGAGAACATGAAGAGAAAAATCGTTCCACATTTAATTCTTTAAATAAATGAATATAAATTCCAGGCAATTTGTTATTTTGAATATGGAATATTGAATTTTGCTATAGATATACTGAGAAATAATATAAAAGTCCTTTAAATTGCACTATGAACATTTAATACAAACATGTGAACATTATCCCAGCTTTATTGCACAATGATTGCTCAATGCTCATACTTATCATGCCAAATGAGATCATTCACACAGAAGAAAAAGTGTGGATTAAAGTTAATATTTAAACCATAGTTTAATTTATCCTAATATAAATGAGATATAAAAATTTGCATTCAGAGGAAGAAATGAAATTTAAAATCAAATTTTGTCACATGTTTTAAATCACACTGATTTCTTTGTGTGTGCTAGGAACCTCATATCAAAGCAAAATACTAGAAGCTTCACACATGCAGCTGAAATGATTTAATAATCAACTTCAAATCGCACATACTTCTCTGATTGTAGGATATCTATCACGCCAAAAATGAGCCTTCACACATAAAAGAAATATCAAGTGCCTGTGAAACTTATTATTTCTTGTGTGAATGAGACCAATGATACTGTTCAACCCTTGGGCCTCAAGTTTTTTTTCTTTCCAATGCAAGAAAAGTGTGAAATGACAATAAAGGCAACAAAGGGGCTCCAGTTCTCATACATTCCAAGCCTTAGAAAGTCAATGCTGGAATCACACTTCTAATAAACTGCTATACACCAAGAAAAAAAGAATCGTTCAAAGTTCGACGCTGACAGTCCAAATGAAATCACCTCCAATAAATTGCAACACCGAATAGGTTATGTCACAATTTGAAAGCAATGATCCAAGAAAAATTGAGACATATACGATCAAACAACTTCAATCTCTTGAACGGAATGCAATTAATAGCGGGTTGCCATGGCAACAATACTGCCGAGAAGGATGAGAATGGTTAAATTCCTCACTTTTGCACCAAAATGAGATAATAAAATGAAATTGCTGAGCCGAATGAAGCGTAGCACAGAAGACTTGGTGGAGAGGGTGGTGATGAACGGTGGAGGTACATACACCAGTTGTCAAGAAAGATGCGGTTGCCGTCACGATGATGCAAGCTCCGGCAGGCATCATCCAAGTGGGAGGGGGATGCCTGGCTTATCACTGCCAAGGGAGAAACGGCCAATCAGAGCACGACCTTGTATACTCACTTCCCAAACAGAAGAGAGTGGATATCAAAGAACGAGGAGTACTGTGTTTCTACAAACAATCCAACCCTCTCCTATTTCTTCTTCTCAAGCTATCTGATCTCTACATTCTGTATACATCCTATTTCGTAACTCTCTTCTTTGGTACTTTTTTTTTTAATTCTCGTTTCTGTTAAATATAGATAGTTTTCTACCATTCTACAATTATGAATGTAACCTTCAAAGAGCTCCCTCTCCTCCTTTTTTCTGTAAAAGGTCTCTTTCTCACTTTTTTTCATCTTTCTTCCTATGCTCCCCCGTTCTCTCTTTCTCTCACCATGGACCTATAGGTCCATGATCTCACAGACACACACACACAAACACACCCTCACTCTCCCTCACTTATTTTTCTCTCTCCCCGTCTGACTGGCTCTCTCTTTCTATCTCTCCCTCTCCCTCATTTTTCAGTATTTCCATCCATCCATCTTGTCTTTTTCAAATTTCATGTCATGCTAATAACTCTCTTTCTTACAATTCATTGTCTCCCACTCTCTCTCTCTGTCTGCCTTTCCCTTTTTTCAATATTGTTTATCATCCAAATGACCTCAGTGTAGATGATCAGCTTATCGTTTTGCTCATCTCTGTACGTCTGTCTGTCTCTGACTCTCTCTGACTCTCTCTCACTCACTTTATCAAACATGATTATCCAAAATATTCTCTACAGTTTGAAAATGAAACTCGGTGGCTCTGCAGTAGCACATTTGACTTGGTGCATATGAAACGAAATCAGCTTGAATGATAACCAAATAAATGAATGAACATGAGTCACATTTTACAAAGTCCAGCAAGACAGTCGCAGTAAGTGTTTGGATAACAATAAAAATGTTATCATGAGGTAGACTCCTTTGAATGTGGTATAATGTAGGAGGAGGGGGTGGGGGGAATTGCGATAATATTGAGTGTTATAAATAATGCATTAAATAAAGTATACTGACTTTGACTGCAGTACTATCGACATGGGGGTGGGTTCATTTGTTCATTCAAATTTGTAATATTTGACGAAGTAGGTATGCAGTCAAACCTGTCTATTAAAGGTAAAAGACAGTAGTTGCAGCAAACAATTATTTCATGAGAAGGTTTCTTAAATCATGGTCAAGTGTCAAAATAGTATCAAGCGTCTAGATCTGGTACATTAATGTAAACTTATCTTTGTAAATTCATGAAATCTTAATAGCTAAAAATCGATAATCGAAAGCACACGTTGGACAGCTAGTATATGAATATTGCATCGAAAAATACCAAAAATTTGATGGAATTCTGTACTTATTTTGCTCATTTCTCAGCAATTCCACATTTTCTTCCAGAGCTATTTGGCACACATTTTTTATTCATACATACAAACACTTTAGTGGTAATTTCATTGGATTCTGTTCTAAGTCATTTTAGGGCCGTCTGCACCATCCCGAGTTTTCAAATTAGCCCGCTTTTTCTGATCCGACAAATTATCCCGATCTGAACAATATCGAGATTATTTGCAATGGAGACGCAATTATCGCGCGAGTTCGTAGGATTAATCTCGAGATTGCAATCCCAAGTCAACTTGGGATTATTTGCAAAATAGCGCGCTATTTTACGAATTATCGCGCTAATTCGTAGGTGCAGACGCACTCGGGATTATTTATTCACGGCGTCAGACCATAATGCATCGATGCCTCGCTTGAGCAGGAATCGCTCTTCTTGCAATGGTGGAGACGGGGTTTCTTGAATCTCGAGATTAATCGCGAAGAGGGCCGATCGGGCTAACATCTCGACATTGAGCAAACTCGGGATGGTGCAGCACCACCTTTTGAGATCATTACCACAACTGGTATTTACCTTGAAGGCCACAGAAGGGAAACAGAAGAAAGCGGCCACTGGAGACAGGTGACTTATATAAACAGGGGCCCGTTGCAGAAAGAGTTGCAATCAATCGCAACTCCAAAAATCATGCGCAACTTGATTTTTAACCAATAGACTGCGCATATTTTTGACTTGCTATTGATTTTTTGACTCTGCAACGGGCCCCTGGTCCTATAACATATTACTTTCAAATAGGAGACCATTTTTGGGGGCCACTAAAGACAGGTTTTCACTATAGGCAGGTTGCCGCTATTAAAGACAGGTTTGACTGTAAGAATAAATTGAAAATTGGACCAAATGCTCCACGGATCAAGTTTACAGCGATCACTAGACTGAATAACTGGTTAATGGTTCAAACCCGGAAACATCTTCACCCCTCCCACCCCCTTTAAAAATTCCAGCCAACTGCATTGTTAAAATAACATTGTCCTCTTCATCAAAAGATTGAAGAGAGTCGATGACCTCTGTACAAGGTGACTTCACAGTAACAACATTTTCATATCCCACTCATAGCAGATTGCTGATTCGTCTATTGCCAACTCGTCCACCCATCACATGGTCCGACTTCATTTAGTCTCAAGCCATTCCGTCCATCAACATTTCGTCTAACAGCCATTTGGTCCAATAACCATTCAGTTCAATAACCACTTCGTCTAATCACCAGTTCATCTATGACCATTTCGTCTCATAACCAGCTGGTCTCATAACCAGCTGGTCTAATACCCAATTTCTTTTCATCCATTTCGCCTAATTATCACTTAGTCCAATTAGACCAAATGGCTAATGGACCAATTGGTTATTAGATGAAATGGTGAGTGGATGAAATGGCAATCAGACCCTGTGGATAGTGGACGAACTGATAGTAGACCAAATGGTAGTTGGTAATCGGATGAATTGGCATTAGACCAATTGAAAATAAACCCCACTCATAAGAATCAGACAGATTTTAAAAGAAAAAAAAACTTTGAAATCGGATACAAGTACTGAGCAAAGAAAGCTATTGGATTTGGTTGAATGATAATTATGTGAAGAGACTTACTTAATGATGAGCTTGCTCTAATAGGCGGATCCACTTTATTCGTTAGCACACAGGTATACGTTCCTTCGTGCAAGTTTTTATCAAGGTTTCTTATCAACAGCTTCACATTACGCCTGTAAAATATTAAAACATTTCAGAAAAAAAGATTAAAGAAAACCATTAGTTTTGGTCATATGATTATATTGTGGAAGATACTGTCTCAGAGTGATGGGGGGAACTTGGAAAATAAAGCATCTGAGAGTCAATTTAACTCGATGTATTTTCATCAACCAGGAAATTCTTATTGGGATCTTACCAAATGTTCAAAATATGTATTTAAATATTTTAAAATATATCAATATATATATAAACATAAAAAAATAATAAATTAGAAATTATACTTAGAGAAAATAACGAATCATTATAATTAAACATATAGACCTGATGTCAATAATAAAGCTGATTTCTGAAGTAGTGGATGCTATAAGAGTGTGGAGTCACCAAAAATTATGAAAAATTTACTGCAAGTCATTCAAAAATTCATACGTATCGGTTATAGGATTTACCAATCATGTCACATACTCATTTTTCCTTCAGTATGTTCAATATTCCAGGTTATGACATTACTTGATTCCACATTATAAAATGCGGAGTCAGTCAACTTCTATTTAAAATTTTATCCCTGATTCAATGGAGAACAATTGTATCTCTAAAAATATGTGAATTGTTTGACTTTCTTTTCAGATGATAAATTGCATTTAATATAGTAAATGAATAATTTTTTTCAAACTTTTGTAAGAAGAAATTCAAGGATTCGTATGGCAGTCAACTTTGATCATTTTAATTTTGAAGTATAATACATGTAGATCTACAGGTCCAGGGGCGGTATTCTGAAAGCTCAATTAGCGGTCAATTAGCGCTCAATTAGCATTTTGGTATTCTGAAAAGTCACTTAAGTGCCCCTTTCCTTATTTGGCAGGGTTGCGTTGCGCGCACTTGCAACAGTACGCGTTATGACCGCGCGAAGACTTAATTGAGTAGTTACGAGACTTTTGGTATTCTGAAAAGTCTCTTAGCGCTCAATTAGCGGACTTTCCAGTGGGGAAAGATAATGGTGATAAGAGGTCAATTAAGTCTCATTTTCTCTTGCTAAATGTGGCTTTCATTTCGTATAAATATCATCAAATCGGTTTAATACTGCGACCAAATTTAGGAGGAAGCAAGAGAATAAAGGAGAAAGGTATAAAAAGGGAATAAAGGGAAAGAAGGTGGTATGGGTGTCCAAACTTGGCGGACTTTTAAACAATATGTTTCAGGCTTAAATTTGTTCAAAAAATATTCACAATTTATACAAGTAAAATAAGGAATGGGGGCTATATTTGGTAATAAAGAAATTAGAAAAGAAGGAAAAAGACAACAGAAATTGTGTACTTATAGGGGAAATATGACTATTATTTTTCTATATTTTCTTTTATTATAAGCATCATAAAGTATTTTTGCACATTATTTTGACAATAATGAGATTGCCAAGTAACAATAGATGCAGCAATGTTCAGGGGGGAATCAAACCTTGTTTCCGACAATGAAAAAATAAGCATTGACCCCTTTGGTACAAAAGAAAAAAAATAGTGAGGGATGCCATCGTTTTCCCCACCTATAAAATCTTAAATATCATAACATTTGTACATCCAATTTCAATAAAATTTCGGCTTTTTAAACGATTATGCTAGTTTGATTTTTAAAATCATTTTATTCAAATCAGCATTTTGTTGAAGAAGATTTCTCATAAAAATGAAAATTATGTTATTTTTAAAATAAGTAGGAATTAAGTTAAAGAAGAACCCCCCCCCCCATCATGACCCCGAGACAGAGGCAAATAAAATATTGTAAAAAAAACAAAACAAAGAAAGCTACAATAGGTGGATGTGAAATCAGAACGTGTTCGAAAAAAAAGAGAAAATCACAAAGGTAAAATAAATGATAGAAAGGGAAAAGACAACAGTTAGCTTCAACAACATAATGACCCTCCTGTTAATCTCCGATGCAAATGCTTTTAGCATTATTTTTCAGCAAAATTTTTTTGTATCAATATCGTGGTGCAGTCCACCTGCAGCAGCCGGGCGCTGCGCTGCAAGCCAGCAAAGTGAAGAGACACTACGCGCTGGGAGAAAATTTTACGTTGTAAGAGCGCATTTGATTGGCTCAGTAGGGGCGTGGCCTAAAGGGAGTTAATTGAGCGCTAATAGAGTTTTCAGAATACGAATTTGGAGGTACATTAGCGCTCCATTAAATGGGTAACTTATGAGGAAACTTAAGTGGAAACTTACGAGACTTTTCAGAATACCCCCCATATTAAATCCGCATTTGAAACACTTTTAAGTCCGGACTCCCAGTGCACACTATGCGATGCAATTGCACTCAGATCCAATTGCAACAAGTTGCCCATTGCATCTCAGTGCAATCGCATCACAGGCCAGCGCTTACATTGCAACAGTTCTGCAACGTGCTGCATCTCAACGGCACCTCCTCTTTCATGTGTACGTTGTCTGCACCAGCAAATTGGCCGTGACGCCATCGCCTAGGATAAATGTGATTTGCTCAAATTATCAAAATGGCAGAAGACTCGCAGGAAAATTCGACATGTTAAAGGTCTGAGATATGGTCTGCGATTCTTCTGCAACAAATCGGAATGCAGTGCAGCTCATTGCAGGTTGGCACACACTCTACGATTTTTATGAAATCTGATCTTAGGCCCAAGATACACATGCGTTGGGCTTGAAGCCACCCCTGACGCCTGCCTCAATCAAGCCTGCAATTTGACTGAAACCGCTTTGAGATTCTTTATCCATGACGACTATTCAAGTGACATGTTTGCCTGTCTTTTCACATCAACATTTTGTATTGTTTGTTAGCAATAACTGTTGATCACTATTTTACCTATTTCTACACGTAGCTCTGTGGTCAAGCCGTCTTTTAGGTGCACTCAGTCCGGTCCGGCAATCAAAAATAGTGAGCATATACACATACGTCGAGCCGCCTTTGGGCCGGCCTCAGTCCATCTTTTGACGTATGAGTATCTTGGGCCTGGGTTATTGCATTGCATAGTGAGCACTGGGCTTTAAATATGAAAGTGTATGAAAATATATGGACATGGATGGGTACATGGATACTCACTTTGATGGTTTAATTTTGAGCCTAGGTATGTCATTATCTTGTAATCTTCTTCCATCTCTCTCCCAGTACATAAGGGGCATCGGCGTACCCTTCCCCGCGCAGGTCAGGAGAAGTCTGTCGCCCTCGCCCATTGACTTTGGTTTTAATCTCTTCGTCAATACGGGAGGCCCGCCTGAAGAAAAGAGAAAAAGGTATATAAAAGTTCAATTTGATTGATAAATGAATTTTGTACAATGCCTTTACATTTGGAAGTAAAAGGACATTAATTCACTAACATTCACACAGACTTCACACTCTATATTCTAACATTGCTTTTTTTTAGTTTTTTACAATGGAATAAAAGGAAATCATTGAAAAAAAGACAAAATACATAAATAAAACAAGAAATCATGTATCCTTTATGAAGGGAACATAATAAATTCCTTATAGCAAGTTCAAAAAGTAAACTACAGATCAAACTATTACAATGTTCTACTTGAAGGGAAATAAATGTGTATCATTAGTGTGCATTAGAAATCTCAGTATAAAATGTTTGCCCTTTGAGCAAAGTGGATCACTTTTCACAAGACACTTATGGTTGGGGATAGTATTGAATCATTTACATCATTACTGTTTCATAATCTATAAATCACTGTCAATATCAAAATACATCAGTTCGATAAACAGGAAATCTAAAGATAGGTTCTTTTCTCCTTGAGTCCAACACTGCAAGATTTTATATCATCATGTTGAGGGCCATGGCACTGGACGGAAACAAAATATCATACTTTGTATGGTTGCACCCGAGAGAATCTAATTCAGGAAGGAAATATAACCATAAGTAGAAGGGTGCCATCTTGTGGTGAAATACCATACAGGGAGTGAGAGCTTGAGATGCACAATCAACTCAAAGCTTATCATTACATTCACTGTATTTGATAACCATGAAGTGTCTCATTTCATTTAAATGTGTATTGGATCTGATAATCAAATCTTTTCTTATTTTGCTGAGATATATTAAATCAAACTGAAAGTTGCTTTGTTTTTACCTCAATATTTTATTGTATTGCTACTGTTTTCTTTCCTCCCTATACTTTTCCACCTTGAACAATTTATGTTTATCCATCTCTCTGCCTGTCTGTCCATCTGTCTTTCTTTCTCTCCGTTTTCTCTCTATCTTTAATTTTCTATTTTTGATTTTCAAATTCCTTCTAGTTTGTGTGTAGGTGTAGTTGTAAATAAATCATTAAAGGACAAGTCCACCCCAACAAAAAATTGATTTGAATACAAAGAGAAAAATCAAACAAGCATAACACTGAAAATTTCATCAAAATCGGATGTAAAATAAGAAAGTTATGACATTTTAAAGTTTCGCTTAATTTCACAAAACAGTTATATGCACATCCTGGCTGGTATGCAAATGAGGAGACTATGACGTCATCCACTCACTATTTCTTTTGTATTTTATTATATGAAATATGAAATATTCTAATTTTCTCCTCATTGTCAAGTGATACAACGATTAATTCCTCCCTGAACATGTGGAATCAGCATTGTTTAATACTATATGGTTCAGTTAAGTTGGTCCTTATTGTCAAATCTATAAAAAATGAAATATTGTAGAATTCGAACAATAAAAAACAAAAGAAATCGAGAGTGATGGACATCACCGACTGAGTCACCTAGTTGTGCATATCACTGTTTTGTGAAAAATAAGCGTAATTTTAAATGTCATAACTTTCTTATTTTACATCCGATTTTGATGAAATTTTCAGCACTATGCTAGTTTGATTTTTCTCTATTTATTCAAGTAAGCATTTTTGTGGGGTGGACTTGACCTTTAAAAAACATGGTTTTAAATAGAATATAAAATTATCTAACATTTTTCTTATAATGGCTGTGACATGCACCATAAAAGAAATAAATATTATTATTAGTATTAATGGATTTGTGATAAAATACTGATTAGTTTGTTATTCTAGATTTCTTTAAGTGTGAAAATTTGATTTTATAGATGATTAGCCATGCCCATGTGCTTAACAAGTAATTAATAAAGTGTACCACTACTACCACCACTACTGCTGCTGCTGCTACTACTACTACTACTACTACTACTATTATTATTTCTACTACTACTACTACTACTACTACTACTACTACTACTACTACTGCTACTGCTACTGCTACTGCTACTACTACTACTACTGCTACTACTACTACTGCTACTAATGCTACTACTATTTCTCCTACTACTACTGTTACTCTCTACTACTATGAGCGGAAACCAGTTCAACTTCAGATGGATCATGCCATCTTCGTCTACTCTAGTTTCCTGCTTATAAATATCTGGAAATCCCTGAGAGACACGGAGAACATGTCAAGACCCTTTCCGCTTGGAAGGAAATCTCAACCCTCATACAATCCTCATCACTTGGGATAATTCCACTTGGGAGATCCAGACTTCAGAAACCACAGACAAACTTAATTTCCTGGCAATCATATCCAAATTAATTACTGTCCAAGTCGTATTGCCGCAGAAAGAAATCATCAATTTGCAAAAAATAAAGTTTCATATCATATGATATCATAATAACACATGCGAATATAAAAATTGAAATTCATTAATTTGGATTGAAGCATAAGTTAAACTATGAACAGGTTGATAGAAGCAATAGGAGAAACTCATCACCTGAGGCAGCAAAGTGCACCAAGATCAAAAGCTGTCTACCGCCATCTCTTGTTTAGCAGGTGTACAGTACAGGTGAGTGTACAGCACATTATGAGTAAAACACGATAATTTGTGATAACTTGTTACAAAGCTCTATATACCTCTATATCCCAATCCATATTTACATTGATCAGCGGTCTAATGGGTAGGGAAGGGGGAGGGGGTAATCTTATTTAAACAACCCCCAAATTAGCAAAAACCTTGCAAACCGGAGAGGGCAAGGTGGCAGGGAGACAGAATTGGTATTTCTATCTATAAGATAAAAGCTACCGGTATTTGATGTGCTACCTTTGTACATTTTATATTCCAACATCTGGAAGCATTTCAATGATTTTGTAATGTGCAAAATTTGTGAATCGTGAATTATCAATGAAATACTTGCACTGTAATGTATTTCGTTCAGTGTCAAATTTCTTCTGAGTTCTCTCAACTTGAGAGAGGGGATGGAAAGAAAGACTGAGAGGAAGAGAGAAGGTGAGAAATTGAGGGATATAGAGAGAGGGGGGGTCCATGACAATTGCTACGGCGACAATTGCTCCGATGGAAAATCTGCATGTTAAGCCAAATATAAAGCCAAACCTACATAACTAGATAACCCTAATCCTCATCTTTACATCATTCTGGACCAAAAACTCTATTACAATCCTCACTCTAACCCTATATGCCCTCTGAGATATTAAGACCGGAGCAAATGTTGTGTCGCTGGGGGGGGGGGGGGTGATCATGTTCTGAAGACACAAACCACATGAATCTAGAGTACATCGCTACTTTGACCGCTATCATAAATATTCATCTCCGATGGACAACAACCAATTGATTTTGGGGCTGATATCTTGTAACGACCAGTCCCCATATTCGATCGCTAAGCTTTACATTGTATGTTATGGGGCGCAGTATTATCTCATCAGGTCGAGACAGCAAGAAGTGAAATCTATTTCTCGAACGGACACTTTGCTGTTCCCTCTTCCGGAGTCCATTTAACCACACACGTGTCAGGAGAAACAAAGATGATATGGAAACTTCGTTTTGATAATAACCAAACATACCCAAGAACTGAAGTCTATTTCTAAAATGCCAGTGCCCTCTTCCAGAGTCCATTCTGATACTGTATTGGAAAAACGAACATATATGGAAACGTCGTTCTGACAATACCTGAACACAGCAAGAAGTGAAAACTATTCCTGGAATGGACACTTGGCCAGTTTTCTCTTCCGGAGTTTAATTGCAATACATAGAGAACCAATGAAAACGTCATTCTGAAAATAACTGAACACACCAAAGGGGTGAAATCTATTTCTAGAGTGGACACTTTGTTGGTGCCCTCTTCCAAATCACTTTCTAATGATATAGAAACGTCATTCTAATAATACCTCAAAACATTAAGAAGTGAAATCTATTCATAGAACATACTATTTGTCATAACCCTCTTCCAAATCCATTCCCAACATATGAAACGTCATTCTGACTATATATGAACGCACCCACAAGTGAAATCTATTTCCAGGAGCGACACTCAAACAGCACTCTCTCAAGTTTTAGTGGAGTCAAGAGAGCATCCGTTCAGAATTCGAAACCACAAAGATATCAATAGTAACGATGATGAATTTATTGCTATAAAATACCACAAAGGAATCCATCCCCTTTTATAAATATTCATCGAGACAAGTGCCGGCACTTGTGCGGTCAAGATAAATGTATTTCGAGTCTTTCCTTATAGCTATAAAGAAGAAGATTGGAACATTCCAACACCAATGTACAACACAAATCAATTGGTGTTCTCTATATAGATCAAATGATTTTGTTTGCATTTTTCCTCTAGTGGTCGAGTGGTTCCGACTCTTGCCTTTTAGTACGAAGGTTGTTGGTTCGAATCCCAGCCATGGCATTACTTCCTTCAGCAAGTGGGTCAACTACCTGAATTTCCAACAAGAGATCCACTTTCACGTGACCAACTCTTCGCTTACACAGACTGGGCTATAAATATGCCACAAATCATTTTTATAGGTCATAATTCTATGGGAATGCATCAGAAATATCTGAGCCAGCATGAGGCTAGGAATTCACCGACATCAGTGTCTACGTCAATGTACTGATGCAATCCAAACAGTCTACGAGTGGGTTCGACAACAACCAGGACCCGTGAAAAATGTGCAACATTTTCTCCAAAGACGTAAAGCGCTATTTTTAAATCGGTATCGGATGACTTAGATTCTCGGGACACGGTCCTGGGAATCAGCACCACGTGTCTTGAGTTTTGACTCTGCATTTCCTTCAGTAATTGAGCTAGAATCAACAACCTGATTAATGTCTTTAAGAAAATCTTTAAAGGAGACGGTACACCAACACCTCAAGAACTCTATCTGAAGCTGAGATTGGGAGAGTGCCCTAACGAAGACCCACAATGCACCATGTTTCCTGTACAAATATAAAGTGGAAGGATGTCATCTATTAAAAGCCAAGACCACCACATCAAGATGTTGATTTGAATAAATAAAGTGGAGAGGAAAAATTTAAAAAGAGAAAAAATTTAAAAAGCACAAAAAGTTTCATAAAAAAACAGTTATAAAATACTGTAAGAGAGTTATAGAAAGACATTTTAATTACATTCAAATCTTTGGTTATTCTAACAAAATTATGCAACATGAGTGACATGCTAATGAGAGAGTAAGTGGTGTCTCAAATACTGTTCTTTTGTATATAAATTATGCATAATATTTCAATTTTTGCAAATTTGATAATGTACAAGCTCTTCATGAAATCACAATACATGTAGGTTGCAACAATGACAATTCCACATGTGTTCAGAGGGGGAATTAAACCTTGTTTCACAGTATAGTGAGGAAAGTAAATATTTCATATTATAAAATTAAATGAGTGGGTGATGTCACTGGTTCCCTCATTTGCATACCAACCAGGGTATGTATTTAACAATTTTGTGGAATTGAGTGAAATTTAACAGTCTTATCACTTTCTTATTTTACATATTTTGATGACATAGTCTTATATTTGTTTGACTTTCTTTACTTAGGCCTATTCAAATTTTTTGTTGGAGCAGACTTGCCTTTTAAGATGTCATACCTTCCCTATTTCATTACATATTTTGATGAAATTTCTAGTGTTATACCTGTTTGATTTTTCTCTCTATTTTATTCCAAATCAACATTTTGTTGGGGTGGAAGTATAGCCTTTAAGATTCAAGATTCAATCAAGAAATTGAGGGTAAATGGGGTCAAACCCTCAAATTAAGTGAGTCACCCTCTGGGGTCTGAACTGGAATAGACTATAAATCCTGTTCAATAGACATACACTCTCTCATTGTCAAAACAGATAGGCCAATGTCCTTGGTGAGGGAGTTCTCAATAGTTTCCTAAAAAGGTGACAAGATTTGGGTTCATGAATGAGCGCACAGGGCAGACTGAATGATAGGGAAAAGAGAAGGAAATGACGATTGTCAAAGTGGTTACCACCTCCTTTAAGAGCTGAAGGCCAAGTCTACCTCTCAAGCAAGTTGGTTCAATCATGGACGTACTAGTAGGTCCATGGTTCAATGAAATAATAGAGCCAAGTAACATTTTTTGTTTAATTCATACCAAAATAAAATAAAAAATATCTTGTCAAGACAGTTTTACTCAAGTTTTACTAGACAGTTCAGAATATGCACAGCATGGATGATATCCAACTGCCAGAGCCATAGAAATGGCAAAGCAACAAATGTAAAAAAATTCTTAGAGATGGATGTTAGTCTATTATGACTGTATACCAGTGCAGGAGTGAATTTCCTGATTGAGGAGTGGGGATAGAAAACAATGTCTAATACGAACAGGGTCATGTTGAAAAAAAAAAAATTAAAGAAAAGGGATAGTCAACTAATACCTTGGTCACATTTGCTCTACGGCGAGTTGAAAACCGTTTTATTAATTTTAATTCAAGCCATCTATATGTAGTTGGTACAAAAAATGTTGAAACGGCTTTTTTCGACTCTCCGTAGAGCAAAAGTGACCATGGTATAAGCTACATGTAAGGCTGCGTTCAGTCAACATTTTTCGCCGAGGAATGGGTTTAGTCCATGTGTTATGAGACCATCTGAAAAGTGGACCATCTGCTTGTAGACCAAATGAATATAATCAGTTCTAAGCCCACAAGACCAATTCGGAGTTACCTCCTGTACAAATTTTGGTCAAATGACCTTTCATTTCTTTCATTATGATAAGCAGATTTCAAATTTGTTTAATTTGTTTAATTTATATTCAACATCTGTTACGAAATTTCATTGATTTGTCTGTATTATCAATTGTATTGAATATGTATTGTTACTTTGATTGTATCTTGAAAAAAAATTGTTGAACGGAAATAAATAAATCTAAAAATCTATTAAAAAAAACCATGATATTATGTAAGCATGCCTTACATAGCAGGATGCAGAAATTGCATAGACCAGGTGACTACAATAGCACACCAATGAACACTCTATGAATAATGAACGTATTTTTGTTGCATTTAGCATGTTGTTATAACAATGTACAGTACTTGGCAGACTAGTGGACGCATTGTTGTTTTTTGTGGATCTAATGAAAAACACAATTTAAAAAAATACCCGTATATGAATAATCAAGACATCAAAGTTGGTGCTTGTGTCTCATTCAATATTGAACCACCGTGTCACTTTAGTACAAATGACCTTCTTCTGATCATATGCAGAATGGAACTCCGAACTGGCTTCTTCCGAGGTGAGCATGCAGATCGACATAGGGTCTCCAAATCTTAGAAAATTGCCGCTGGGAAGATGATGAGCCAAGTTTCAGCAAGTCACAGTAGACTCTGTATGATAAGCCATCTGCTGAAGACTTGACACTTTCTTAAAGGAGAATGAAACCCTTGAAACCAGCTGAATCCATATCAAAGAGAAAAATCAAAGAAACATACTGTTGAAAGTTTGAGGAAGATTGAATGAATAATAAGAAAGTTATGAGCATTCGAATATTGAGATCACTAGTGCCATGTAGATCCTCACAACGGCAATGCGACCAAGATCTGTGATATCACACACGTACAACTCCCTCATTACTTTAGTACTTATTTCACTTATATTCTCACTTTTATAGAGTCTATCACAAGGTGAGGTGTTCTCTTTATGAGATGACAAGTACAGAGGTTTCACAACATTATATCATTGATGAATCGTTTGTCATATGATTAGAATGAGCAAAAAGAGATGTTTTGGGGTATATTTTCAGTGTCCAAATGGGAGAGTTGTACGTGTGTGACATCACAGATCTTGGTCGCATTGCCAATGGGAGGATCTCCATAGCATTAGTGATCTCGACATTCAAATGCTCATAACTCTTTTATTGCTAGTCCTATTTTACTCAAAGTTTTGTTGATCTTATTCTTTGATTTTTCTGCTTTCACAAAAGCTAACTTGCTCCAAGAGTTTCATTCTCCTTTAAGGAAATGAGACCAATTGATCGCAGGAAGTGGCTTGGTACAGCGGGAGTTTCTTCCGAAAAATCAGAAAAACTTAGCCCTCCCTGCCCTAGGGAAATTATATCCTATTCCGGATTCAAAATAATATCATAACGGGGCTCAACACTTGGACTTCGATCCTGATAGCGTAACAAAATATTATCCACGCATAATATTGAAAAGAGAAGATTTTATGCAAAATTTGTTTTAACATTTGCTTCATCCTCCTCTGAAATAGTTTGGCGGCAATTTTGTTACACCCCATCCTGATAAAAGTGTATAAGGATGTATTCAATCTTCCCTGGTTAATCTAATACTTAATTAAGAAGTCAATGAGTGATAATTGAATACAAGTGTCACAATACAATCTGCCTCCATGTATGTGTACCCATGGAGGTACCTCCATGGTGTACCTCATTTTGCTGAATGCTCAAAAGTGAATACCGGTATTGTCAGAGAGGAATACTTTGGATAACAAGACATACTTTGTACATATACAAAATCGAGAGGAACATGTTTATTATGCACTACAATTACTACTGTTTAGTATCAATATTATTTTTATCGTCATCATCGTCATCATTATCATCATTGTTGTTGTCATCATTTTTATCATCAAAAGGTTGTTGCTGGTATAATTATCATTATCAACAAACTATATGCGATAAAGTGTTTCAACTGTTGTAACACTTTCTTCATATAACCCATTATCATCAATGTTGTTGCTGTTGGTATTATAAGTACATGATGATGTGTAAACTGTTGTAATCCTTTCCTTCAAACTTTTCAAGGCAAGCCCCCCCCCCCCCCCCCCCCGTCTCGCCCCATGAAATGGTTTTAAAGTGAACAGTTCCTTCGAGATATTCCCATCTGGTCTGAGGAATCTCAAATTAGATTACATTTG
Organism: Lytechinus pictus; assembly: GCF_037042905.1. Taxonomy (NCBI): domain Eukaryota; kingdom Metazoa; phylum Echinodermata; class Echinoidea; order Temnopleuroida; family Toxopneustidae; genus Lytechinus; species Lytechinus pictus. The sequence goes on along the minus strand of NC_087262.1, from coordinate 8,750,110 downwards.
CAAACTTCTTTGGTATTCAACTGATTGCAAAAGCATCCCCAAGTACTCGGTGGAATATATAGAAGTATTGACCAAGCATGAAGTCTATATAAAGCAAGACCGGATGGGGCAGTCCGATGACGTACCAACCGATGCGTAAATAACTACTGAATTTACCAGCAGAATAAACCACAGGGACAACAATGTTCTGCTGCAGTTACAGTAATGGAAAAAGTACCATAATAAATGAAAATGGAATAAGTTTGTCCAGAGAAATTTGTTCATCCAACCCAAAAGTTTGCCCAGGGCTCCGTTGCATAAAAGTTACCATGATGGTAACTTTGCCATGCAATGGTAACTTGCATGGAATCCTTGATTCTGATTGGCTGTTGATCAGCGTTACCATGGTAGTTACCATTGGATGGCAATGTTACCATGAAAGTTACTATAAGACCGTAGCAAGGGCTTTCAATTAGAAGGTTTGATCCTTTCTCTTCTCCATTTCCTTGGTTTTGAAAATTGAAGGGGGTTGGATGATGATCGAACTCCCAAACCAGTCTGCGAGCACAGACACTGATTGACAGTTTGATCAACAAGTGGGCCTCCATCACGCAAAGACTAGCAGATATAAAAACTTGCAAGAGAGCCTTCAGTACACAGGGCATTATAGGCTGCACATTCAGACCTTGAGTGAAGGTTTGCAGAGCCGACCACCCCCAAATCCCCCTGGCTACAGGCTTGGAGCCAACTGATGTTGGGTAAAAAAAATCACAATTCACTTTGCATTCAATTTTGTCTTAACCAACAGCTAGAAAGTAATTTCCAATTGTTTACTTTTCATAATCATTTTTACAATGTTGAACTATATTGTAATGTGTACCAGTACAATGTCAATTCTGTTAGTAGCTTTGAGGGAACATATGCCTAGATCCTTCTTAATTATGAATTAAAGGAATGTAGTATTAGTTACAGAGACATGATCAATAGCAACTGCAGGATATCCAATGAAACAAAATACTTCCGGATGAGGGGAAATGCATGGAAGCTGGAATGCTTGTACTACTTTCTATCGCTACGTAATTTGCCCTATCATTCGCAGTTTAATTACCAAGGCACACATGAGCCGAGATTCCCAGCGATCACGGATGTCAGAATTAATGATTAAAACAAACCACCTGCGAGGGAGGAAAACATGGGTTCCCTGGCGAGGAAGTCTGGACTGACACCAACACTTCCTCCTGGACACGGAACAAGGATTGAACTTGATAAATTTGGGTCGTATTCAAGTGACTAATTATTATCACCCTCTACAACCATGGTTGCAAGGACATTTAATTTGAGAAGTGGTCATAATCCAAGCAGTGTTTTGAGAAGTTCTAAATAAACATACAGTAGACCCTTCAAAACTCAAGCGTAAGAAGATTTTAATCATGTTTCTACAATGTCACTAGAGTGGCTTGATTTTGGTTTGGGCACAAAATGCTATCTAGACTTTAAATTTACTGTTAAAACAGTGGTGTTAAGTCATCCCCAGTGTTCATAGAGGACTACAACAAGCAGTTTACACCAGTGCTAAAGAGCCCTGAACACTCCCGTAGTGACAATACAGGTCTATAATTAGAGCTGAAGAAAACTGTTTGAACTCTACATCCAAGGCAATACACAAGAATAAAAAAACACCTTGAAGTGAGGGAGAATCAGCTTTGTTTCATAAGGAATCATCCGAACGCTCTCCAATGGTAACTGTGTATTGTGATGCCGTTATTAGGGCTCATAACTCAAGCTTGAACGCAACACCCAAAGCGAAACGCTAGGAGTAAACAGACGTATCGGATGTGAGATACATCCACCAACATGTGAGGTATTCAAACAATATCCCTACGTAGGAAGCATCGGATAATGTTTGCCGTTAACATCGTCGGTGTTTCGGGTTCCGCGTTTCCTTTCAATGTACTTTACAGTAATGAGTTCATGGACAGTCAGCAAGTATGACAATCTCGAGATGGTTGAGCTTTTAAAGGGATTCCCTGATGCCAGCAAGGATGAAGATAACCATCAGAAGTCTTTAAAATGTTAGGGACTACAGTAAAAAAAAAAAATCACTGCAAAGAATCGCTCTTCATAAACCTGCCTTAACATTAATCTTTAAAAATGTGATCCCCAACAAAAGAAAATACTTTTAAAAGAAATAAATCCCCCATAAACCCAGCTGAAATGAACAGGCCAAATATGTATTTGTAGTCCCATGAATGCATTTCGGAAGCGTCGTGGTGTGTCGGAAGTGTCGTGGTGTAGCGATTCTGACTCTCGCCTTGTAATCAGAGGGTCGTGTGTTCGAATCCCACCATGGCCTAGCGTCCTTTGGCAAGGCGTTAATCCACACTTTGCCACTCTCCACCCAGGTGTTAAATGGGTACCCAGTAGGATGTGAAAGCCTTTATGTAGTATGCCTAGCAATTGAGTCTTGGAACTCTTGTTGGAATGCTCCCCAGGGAGTGGAGAAGGTGCATATATTGTATGCGGGCATGCAAGGATCCGATGACCGGGGTAATAATATGTCTGTAAAGCGCTTAGAGACGTCGTTCCGATGTATTAAGCGCTATATAAATGCGGAATATTATTATTATTATTTCTATGCAGTACTAGTGACTTCAACTTTAATTTTCTGCAAATATCTCAAATTGATATTCTGTCTTCTGACGCCAACTTAAAATCAGTTTGCATTAACATTGACAATGGGTCAAAACTTGTAAAATAAGGATCAATTTTTCTATATCTAAATTCCATATTGATGTTTGTTAAAATACACACTGAGGATTTATTTTTCATACAATGCACAACTGATATATTTTCATCCTCATGATAAAATCAAAATTTCATAAAATTTGCAATATTTTTCATTGAAATATTCAGTTGCAATCATCATATTCTCATATTACATAATCTGTGACATTCACTTACAGCAGGCACTTACATGTACAACAAATACAAAACAAATTATTAAGTATACATTTGATAACACCTTTAACAGTAATGAATTGAATTTATAAAAATGTAAATGCTTTTCTTTAACTTCCACGGTGACAAAAAAAACTTTGCTTACAGCCAAGAAACCATCGTAGAAATTATGTTATAATCAAGAGGGGTTTTTCTTCTTGATTTATAGAATGAACCGAAGCCTGACTCAATGGATCATGCTGCGATACATGCTGGGATAATGACTAAACCTTTTTTCTAACTTCCGAAGACATCATGATATCGACCTAGAAAGGCTCGGCTTCGGAGAACAAACTTATGACGGAACCCTTCCGATATTCATTTAAAAAACAAAGCTCATAATAAAAAAAACAAGCTATAAAAAAATCATTAATGCTTCCCTCTGTAAATCCCAAAGGTGCATTACAGATATCAACCAAGGCAATGGATGAAGTTTGGAGTTTACACAGGTTCCACTCCTTGGGGAACAGTCCCCACTCCTCGGGGAACATTCCTTTTGCCTTGTTTACTCACGGTGGTACTGGAAAATCCATATACAGTATCACTTGCTTGTCATCCTACACCTGGGTAGAGAGAGTGGCAAATGTAGACCAACGTGTTAACCACAGAAAATGAGTGCAATGTTGGGCTTTGGAGTGAACTCCCATCCATGGATATTTCACTGGGCATCTTTACAATCTGACAAAAGTATTTTTTTAAATAGATAAAATATTTTTTAGATAGATAAAACACAACTGGCAACAAATTCTTCTGCACAGAAACACAATACAACTTTCCCAGGGGCGGGTCCAGGATTTCCCAAAAGGGAGGGGGCACATTTTTTCCGAGGAAAAATTATACAAGCAAAAAAAAAGGTTTTTAACCAAAAATTTAGGATATTTCGTCCCCGGAAAAATTTGACAAGCAAAAAAAAAAGGCTTCTTGCTTCTGTTTTAACGGTATTTTTACATTAGAAATTTCAATTTTGCTTCTCAAAAGGGGGGGGGGGCACTGCCAGCTGTGCCCGCTTATTCCCATTATCCTTTCAGATAGGCCTACTAATTACAGTTACCAATTTCTCTAGCTAATCATTGTTATTAAATTTTTCTGAAAATATGTATGTACAACCAAACAGATTACAGTCTGATTCTTGTCAGTTTTGTACATATCGACCCTTCATGGGACTCTTTATGTAGCTATGACAAATTAACTTGTAATTTGGATTTTTCAGGCGCCACATCAGACAGCACAGTGCCAAGATGACCTATATCATAACGTATGATACATCATTGGTTGGATCCAGCTTTTTTTTCCAAGGTGGGGGGGTTAAAGTCTCATCGTCCGAGTAAAGAAGAACAAAAAAATTCATATTCCTCTGAGTTTACTCTGAGGTGCATGGTACTATAGCACTATTAAAGAGGAAACACAGGAGCAAAAGATAAAATTCATGTTTATTAGGGGGGGGATATATAAAAAGCTTTGTCAAGGGGGGGAGGGGCACTACCCCACCCCCTCTCGCTTTACACTTTGTAATATAACCATCATCATAAACCTATGGGGAGACTGATGACATGGATGTAGGCAGGTTGTGCAAGGACGCCTAATTCGATTACGAAGACAATGATGGTCTTTACTGGCAATTAATCATCAAATTGGCCATCAAAGGTAACCGGTCATTATGGATCTATTAAACGTACTTTCAAAGAATCTAGGTAGTATGTTCATCATGGATAGGCTCACGGAACCCAGGCCTATATACATTGATTAGGGCCTACTATTTGCAACTTTTGGAAATTTGAATATTATACATTACACTGTATGCACTCAAGCATACTCGTATCATAACATGTACATTATGTATAGTCAAGTTATGGACTAGTCTAGTCGTTTGGACTTTCGTCTTTTAATTAGAGGGTCGTGGGTACAAATCTTGGCCATGTTTTTCTTTTCAGCGATAAATTTATTCACATTGTGCTGCACTCAACCCAGGTGAGGTGAATGGGAACTTGGCAGAATTAAGGCTGCATATAAAGCGGCAGTTACAACTTAAGTGGGATAATTATAGTAATTCACCTTGAAATGGATTTTATCTATAAAGATGGTGCTATATTACACAGGAGTTCATTCACACACAAAATAAGAGAAAAACGATAGAATGAAAATGGTTTTCATATTTACTTGCTTCCCCATTTGGAGCTATTTTCAATTTAATCATATGATCAATATCAGAATATGAATTATCAGAATGAGAGCTTCATGAGGTATACTAGCACCTAGCAAGGAAAAAAATGTAGTTATCAAAACAAATAAAAGAGGTAGTCGCAAAATATCAATCATTACTATAAAAAAAAATCAGTGTAGAAGTAAAGTTGAAATTGCATGACCTATCATGTGGATGTAGTCATTACTCATTAGGTATTACGTAATGAATAAGACAAGTCTAATGGCCGTGTTATTACTATCCCCAAATTGGTTTAAGCAGGGATGATATGTCAAGTACATGTATAATCACCTTTCATGTTTAAAATATAAAAAAAAACGCTTTTAAAATTTTGATCATCCAAGCTCATCTTTGTTGGAAGAAGATGTTGAGAAATTAAACTTTTTTTCTCAACACACTTAAAAATGTTTGACTAAAAATATGGGAAAGAAAATGGATAAATAGCAAATTACTCAAATTGACTTGAACTATTACACTGTATAAACTATGGTGTTGAAAAACAACACCAGTCAGTGTTGTAAGCTGACCTCACCCCCAGAGGTTTAAATACACCATGGAATTTGAAACAGTGTTCATATAACAAAATAAATTTGTTAAAATAACAATGAGTATTAAACTAAAACCATGAACTTAACACTGGTGTAGAGTGCTTTCTGTGATCCACACACAACTTTGCTGGTGAAGTTTAGAAACCACTTCCTTCGCGGTGTATTTCTAGAATAATTTAGAATATGGTGTAATCTACGTGTATCATACATTCCTGGAGACTCCATGACACAAAATAATAGGTGCTAAATATAATGCCATGGATTTAACACTGATGTAAAGTGCTTTAGTGTAGAGTCCTCTCAAACAAAGGCTGGTGTATATGCAATTTTCGAAATCCTCTATTGTTGGCAGTGTTTTTTTAAAGATAAATTTAGAATTGGTTATATTCTGGAATTTTGCAGGCTCCAGAAGAAAATAGCCCGATCAGAAATAAATTTTTCAATCAGAGAACGAAAGGTGAAAGATCTTGAGTGTTACAGAGGTCATCTCGAGCTCGTTTTCTCATTAAAACAGGAAAACGATAAATGAGCTATTTCTAGGAGACACTGTCTCAAGAAAGAGAGGAAGAGAAAGAGAAAGAGAGAGAAAGAGAAAGAGGCAGTGGAAGATGGCAAATACCCAAAAAGGATCTACGGTGACCATTACGATATTGAGGTTCCATTTAAATTTACACATTGGGCAAAATATTCAATTTAGATTTCTTTACTTCTTTTTCTTCTAAAATTCTTCCTTCATAAAATACAACTTTTTCAGCAAACTTATCAGTGTAGTTGATTTAGAGTTGCATTGTGGAAAAATTATGAAATGCACACTTCAATACGGACCCTGTTCCCAAAGCTTTGATAAAATAGTTCAATCAACATTAGCAAAATGATTTTACAGCTAGGTATCAAATCATAATACCACAACAAGAACATTCGTAGTATTAAACTGCATTAAACCATTGCATAATCACATTGTTGCATGATGCAAATCACACAATGAGCAAATATGCGGTGCTAATCGCATTCCTTCACTGCTGTCACACAAAATCACAAGTGTTATAGCTAAATGAAAGTAGTTGCAGTAAAACACTGATTTCGTGAGAAAGTCTGTAAAACCAAGGTTACGTATTACTATATCATCGTGGATCTAGATCTGGTACAGTTACATAAACTGAACTTTATGAAATCATAAAATCTAAGCTGAAAAACGATCACAATAAAGATCGCCAACACAGATGTAGGCACACGTGGGACAGTGTATATTATTATTGCTGGAATAAAGACCCGACGGAAGTGCCCGAATCAGCTCTTATTTTGCTTATTTCTCAGCAATTACACAATTTCTTCCAGAATCCTTTGGCACATATTTTTTATTCATACAAACAGACACTTGAGTGGTCATTATATTGGATTCTGTAAAAAGTCATTTTGAGATGGTTACCACAACTGGCATTTATCTTTACACTTGACAAAAATTGTGCATATAGTCAAAGATATGAAGTTTGGTGTACAACTTGTCTCACATCATATCTAAGTGAGATGTGGAGTTCATATCGCTTGTTATCAATGGTATATACACACTTTCTTGTAAAAAAAAAATCAAATTATCTCAAGGCATTACTCTAACTATGTGTAGACATTAAAGGAGAATGAAACCCTTGAAACCAGCTGAATCCATATCAAAGAGAAAAATCAAAGAAACATATTGTTGAAAGTTTGAGGAAGATTGAATGAATAATAAGAAAGTTATGAGCATTTGAATATTGAGATCACTAATGCCATGTAGATCCTCCTATTGGCAATGCGACCAAGATCTGTGATGTCACACACGTACAACTCCCTCATTACTTCAGTATTTATTTCACTTATATTCTCACTTTTATAGAGTCTATCACAAGGTGAGGTGTTCTTTTTATGAGAGGACAAGTACAGAGGTTTCACAACATTATATCATTGATGAATCGTTTGTCATATGATTAGAATGAGCAAAAAGAGATGTTTTGGGGTATATTTTCAGTGTCCAAAAGGGGAGAGTTGTTCATCTGTGACATCATAGATCTTGGTCGCATTGCCAATGGGAGGATCTCCATAGCATTAGTGATCTCGACATTCAAATGCTCATAACTCTTCTATTGCTAGTCCTATTTTACTCAAACTTTTGTTGATCTTATTCTTTGATTTTTCTGCTTTCACAAAAGCTAACTTGCTCCAAGAGTTTCATTTTCCTTTAATAGCATTGCATCATAAACATTGCTGTGCTGTGATGGTGCAATAGAGATTGTACATTACATACATTGGATCATTCATACATTACCAGCACTGTACTATAAAGCACATTATTATGACTCATACAGCGTTCTTTGATCTACCTATGATCAGGTACTGATTTTATCCGCACCCTTTCCTACATGTACTCCATTCCTTCCTTTCTCTCAATTATCCTCTTTTATCTTTCTCTCTCCCCCTCTCTTTCCCTCTATCTTCATGTACACCACTCTAAAACACGAAGGGTGGAAAAGGGCCGAGGAGTAACCGCATTTTCCACCCGTTTCAAAACTCTGTCAGACTTCGGCCCTTGTGAGGGGTGATTTGCCCTATTCACTCTTTCATTTTTAAAAGTGTATCAGTCTCTCTATCTTTCACACAATTTTTTAAGTCCAGTGGAAAAAATACATGGGGTGCAATTTGACCCCCAAATGTCCTAATTATCCCAAGTTTCAAAATAGAAACCACTGGCTTCTATACAAAATGTAATGTGGAATTAATCAGAGCTGGGGAAAACTATCCCTAATAAAGAAAATGGCATTTTTTATCCATACACTATCACACTGTCACCCTCACATTCACTCACCCAAAACACTTTTTCAATTATTTAAACTTCAATATTCATTGCCCAATACCCACTCTAAAGTCTAAAGTAGCTCTCTCACATTGCTACAAATGGGACTCTGGGGCATATTGTGCCATCTCCCAACAGTATAGACAAGACATGGGCTAGTGGCTCACCTTGACGAACACCATATATCAAGCAATGTGTTACTGCACCACCTACTGCAATGAGAATAGGCTACAAACCCACCAAACTCATCCCTCCTCCTAGAAGATAACCATCAACAGATCCCCTTCCTCCTCCCACAATTCTTGAATTACCATCAGCCAAGATAATAAAACAAGACAGGAGACAGTGGCTCACCTTAGCGCACACCACCATACCACCCACTGCAATAACAACAGGCTCCAAAGCCAACCCCATCCATCCTTCCTCTGCAATGCATCCCACTCCCTCCTCCTAGAAGATGTATCACTAGATCCCCTTTCTCCTATCACAACTCTTGAATTACCATCAACCAAGAAAATAAAACAAGACAGGAGACAGTGGTTTGCCCTGGTGCAAACCATCATGCCATCCACTGCAACGAGGATAGGCTCCAAACCACCCCCATCCAACCCTCCTCCTAGAAGATATATCACAAGATCCCCTTTCTCATATCACAACTCTTGAACTACCTTTCAGCCAAGAAAATAAAACAAGACAGGAGACAGTAGCACACCTTGGCGCACAACACCATGCCAGCCATTGCAATGAGAACAGGCTCCAAAGCCGGGGGTGGCCATCTATCCCTCCTCCCCACAATGCATCCCACTAACTGCTTCTAAAAGATATCCATCACAAGATCCCCTTTCTCCTCTCACAACTCTTGTTGTACCATCAGCCAAGAAAATATAATCCTTCCCTTTCCCTGATTCAATAAGCCACTCAACTCCCAGCTCTCACTCTTAAAGGGCTGGGCCAACACCAGACGAGGGGATGAATTTACAATCCACATTACAAAACCACATTGTAAGTGAGCTCTTACGATGAAAACACTTCAAGACGCCATGTTTCTGGAGTTACCCACTAAAAACGGGAACAAGATTTGCTATCAATATGAAACAGATGTATTACAAGACACAAAAATCAAGAGTGAAGTGGCTAACTTCAACAAGTGTTTCCCAACATGCATTTAGTGTATCTTATTTACTAAATTGAAAAGCCAAATCAAATGCTTTAGACATTTTCGGATACTTTGCAACCCTTTTGTTGTTTCAGTTGAAAGGGCACAATCTTTCTTTAAAATGTTTACTTGTAACAATTCAATCAAAGCTCCAATTCATTTTTAATTTCTAAAAAGTAATGATAGTGAAATTGTCTTGTTTACAAATACAATGTATATATATTTACATATATATGGACACACATATACTAAATTTAAGCAAGAATTACTTTATAAAAAAAATGAGTACAACATTACTTGCAGTAACTGCCCACAATATTCTCTACATTGATTAATAGTTAAATTATCTTAATCTACAAAAGGGATCCCTTTAAGAGTTGAAACATCCTCAAATTGACATCTGATGTTAAGTGAGTTTGACAGCACATTGTTCCCTAGATACTAGACTGCTAACTTCACCTCTACCTGAATTTCCTACTCCACCTTTATGCCATCAATAAAGGGGAATTATTTTAAATTCTGATGAATTCTTGAATAAGGAAAAAGTAAGTGCATTGCAAAAGCATACATTACTATACACTGATGATAACAATTTTCAATGTAATACTACTAACACTGCAAATAAGACAATTCAAATATTGGTCACCTTACCAATAAAAATATATTTAAAAAAATATACAAATAAATATAGAGAAATAAGTGAAACAAAGTCTTCTGGCTTAATTCCTAGTAGTTAATGTTAATGATCCCTCCACATTTCCATTGTAATAATTTTTTTGGGGGTAAAATTGTTTACATTTTCTTCATTATGTTGTTTGTTATGCTTTGTTTGTATATTGACACATATTTTAATTAGAATGTAGAAAATAGATTCCAGTTGAATTCAAATCAATTCAATTCAACATTAGTTGTTTAAAAAAATGAAATACAGAGTAGAATTCAAATGGCAAAAAAAGCTTCCTTCTGACCATCAGACCATGGCATAGTCTGCCTATATTTTCACTGAGTGAATGCACAAAATGACACAAACTCCAAGATTTGCTCCAAAGTCAAACTTGCGTTTCTTCTTCAATCATCAAACGATAGGTGGCTGACAATAAAAAAGAAAAGACTAACCAAGGAAAATATATCACATCCTCCTTCATGTTTTCTCTATCCAAACTGTCAGATTTATATGTTCACAGTTCCTTCCTATAGAGATCTTATATCTACTTAGCCCACTTTCGGATTTTGCCAGTATAATGTCTCACATTAGCTATGTTTACATGTAGTAAAATTGAAATATTATTCAACATGTTAAAATTTGTTTTTTTTTCTATCTGTCAATATTGATGCAATACCCAAGAATTAGTGATCTAGGGCCCATTTCATAAAACTTTTTATAAAAAAACAAATTTACAATAACAGTTAAAAGCTACTGAAATCCTTAGATCTGATTGGCTGATAGTAAATTTGTTATAGAAATTTTGCATGTGTTACTACAAGCCTTTGTGAAACGGGACCCAGATGTTTTACAAAATTATACCTTTCTTCTTGCTAATACTTCACGATCAAATTCCAATCTTGGCTAGTATGTTGTTTTTTTTACGACTTTCTAATATGCTTGTCTCAGTTTATTCATTTATTGGCCTCTTCTCTCTTTACATTTATTTATATTCTACCCATCATTAAATGCACTAAGTTCTTTAAGGAGAACATGTGATTATTTAAAGACATTTCTGTCATGACTGGCAAAAAATAGCCGACCACATTAACCTTTGCAGTAGCCATCTTATCAAACTTGGCTACCATGAGAGGAAGTTTTAAAGAACTTTGATCACACACCTACACACATTCATCTCAAATACTTGAATCTTATCTGCAAGGTAAACACAAATTTTATGATGCCCCGGAATTTTAATAAGGTCCTTTGATATCTGAAAGGGCATTGAGCCAGTGGTAATGAACGAGATATAACGGCCTTCTGACTCCTAAGAGCCGAGTGGTTCCGTATCCTGTACTCAATATAGTCACACCTCGAGTGTACACACACTCGACATAACTCAATGGAATTTTTTATAACAATCCATCAATATCTGATTAAGAAAGAATGTAAAAGTTATATTTAAGCTGCTTTTATTTCATAGTTACACAAGGTAAACAAGAATAGGGAGAATTTAATCTCTTGACCCATTTTTAGCTATTCTTGTGGCAGTTAAAGAATGTCAAGGGGAAAACCGAAGTTCTTGTGGTGATTTCCTTCCTCAATGGAACTAAGGTCAATACCCCTACTTTGCTATATATAATTTATCAGAAGAATAAATCTGAAAATCCAAATTACAATTTAAAAAACAAGTCTTCAAAAACAGGGTGAATTGAATTGTGCAGGGGGGGGGGGTCCATCTCGATGGTCTGCATATTGAATTTTCTAACTTGATTTTAACTTGAGTCATTATTTAAGGTATATCCCCATTTTCACCCTTTTTACACATTTGAATTCAATAGATATGTCCAAACTTCTACTGGACCAAGGCAGCGTTCAATCACTAATTTTTAATCAGAGAAGGATGAAAAACGAAGGATCCAATCAAGTACGGTTTTTATTATAATCATAGCACATAAAACATTGAAGAAAAAAAGTATGTTTATAAGGCCAATTATTTGTTGTGTGTAAAATCTAAAAAGCACTTTGCAATTTCCTATATTAACCAAAAGTTAAAACATTGTTGTTAAAATTGTTAAAACATTTGTTGAAACTCTCTTTAAACTCTTACAGAACAACAGTGAGATCATACAGTGAACCAGGTTGTGCATAACATTTATGTATATCGTGTTGTATATATAATTTTGTCTTTAACTGTGGGGTTAAACTCAAATTGGTTGGCTTGAAGTATGCTCTTTGATAAAAACAAAATGCAAATAATTTTTTTGTTTTATCATTAATATTTATGAAATCATGACGCTAGCAAAAGAAAATTGTCTAAACACCCCCATACACTATACACATCTTTTCAACCCAAGAAGGGGAAAAAGTTGGCCTGGACTACACCGGAGATTAGGAAAGTGCCCCCTGACCACCCCCCCCCCCCTGCCCCTCCCCTTCCTCATCTGTCACTGTGAGGAGCTTGCCAGGCGATATGCCAAAGCAAATTAACATTTCTTACTAATTAGGTGACTATGGTGACGTTTCCTGCTTTACATGATTAATTCATATTTCAAAACAAGAGTCATGTCTGTTATTCATGTTAAACGTAAAGTAGCGTAATGAATGTGTATACTGTGTGGCAACAAAATATACATCTCGGAAATGATTACAATATTGATGACACTTTTGCGTTCAATTTCATTTTTTTTTCAAAGCGACAAAATAAACAATAGTAAACATGAGAATGCATGGCATATTCTTCACTCACAATACTCCATCTCTCTATATCTTTCTCTCTCTCTCTCTTTCATCCAAATCCCACATTCTATTCGACTACACAGTATTCTTTCACCCTATCCCTTCAGAACCCTAGTCTAAATGAACCACTTGAGGCTTTTGTATGACTAAACAAGATTATCCAATCAAGTTCAGCCTATTACCTCGGCTTTCTACCAATTCAATGGCAGATTTTCCCAAATCAATCCCACACTGGTGTAAACCCACTGCAATACAGCCATAATTTATTACCAAAATGAGATATTTTCCATCAGTGATGGAGCTAAAAGGGATCCAATTTAAATGTAAGATTTTCCCCTCATTTTGATAAAATGAGCATGAGGAAATGGCCTTGACTTTAATAGCAGGGATTTATCCCAGGCCCATTGACCTAGTACATATAATAACAATGAATATTCATAATTTATTCATATTCATTTTTGATCAAATATCCTTTACCTCTACAGGAATGTAATACCTATATTAACCCATATCAACCCCTAATATATCAATACATATATGTACACACTTTTAACTGTTTGAATACATAAATGACCATACTAAAAAATACAAAAAACATAACAGGCAGATTACAATAATTATAATTATGACAATATTTTTTACCAAGGGTAGCCACTTCAGTTACCAAAACTTTTCCCCCAGCGGGCCCTGCTATTATTACCTTCCTACTTCCTACTGGGTACCCATTCTCCTTACCTGGGTTGAGTGCAGCACAATGTGGGTAAATTTCTTACTGAGCGAAAACATGCCATGGCTAGGAATCACACCCACGTCCCTCAGATTGAAAGACGAGAGTCATAACCACCCAACCATGACACCCCATATTATACCTTTAATGACCAAGAAATGGGGATCTCTGGGTTAAACAGCACTACAAAATCGGGCATCGGGGGTACGGGGGAGCACTATCACTCCTCCTTAATCTTCTTGTGGGGGTGCAATGGGGGCAATTACAAAATGACCTTAAGATTAAATCCTGAATGGGATAATTTGCTGGATCTGAAATAGTGGGATAATCTGACTACTTGGGCATGTTAAAGATGCATCCACGGGCCTCCACGAAGAACTTGCAAAATCACCACCTAGTGGTTAAATTAGCTCACATCATATTATTGAAGGAAGGTTTTAGAACCCAAAGATCGTCTCCAGAGATTCATTGACATTTGCCTTGCTCCCGGTGACTTCCCTGGTTTGCTTCAAGACAGACCCATTCACCTTGCTTGTCTTGCTTGACAAGGTTCAGCTACATGAGTCTCCATTTAGACAAGGATATTATCTATGCATACAGTGACAAATTTGCTCCTGTAACAATTGTTCCAGGCTTTACTTTGTCTAAGATGCAGGGTTAGGGCTAGGGTTGCATTGGGGTTATATGTCTGGTTTAAGGTTCGGTTTAAGTTAGAGTAAAGCGTTAAATCCATGGTTGCAGTTAGTCATTCCATTAGTGTGTGGAATTGATAGCAGAGCAATTATCACTGGAGCTAACTGAAGTATTAAAGGGGAAGTACACCCCAAGAAAAATTTGGGTTTGAATAAAAAGAGAAAAAGCAAACAACCATAATGCTAAAAATCTCCTCAAAAACATATATAATTATAAAATAAGAAAATTATAACATTTATAAAATTTTACCTATTAATCACAAAATAGTTCTGTGCAGAACACACTAACATGAAAATGAATAATTGATGTCACACACACTTTATATGCAAAAAGAGGAGGCACGATAGCTCAGTCGGTAGAGCGGGATTTTGTATTCCGGTGACCAGGGTTCGATTCCCAATTGGTGCAGTAGTTCCCTTTGGTAAGGTATCAAATTTATCCTCATTACCAATCCCTCAGAGAGGACCTTAAGCCATCAGTCCTCTGGTTGCTTGCTTACAAGCACTGATGCTTTCTTAGCAATCAGGTAAAAAAAATCACGACCAAAATGTGGATATATGTAATTGGTCATGTTTGGGTTGAAGAGGTCAGGGCATTTCATCATTATATAAATATGAATAGATTATAAATATCAATCTTTGATATTTGTTCCAGGTCCATGGGAATGTGAAAAATCCCTGCTATTAATGCCAAAGCCATTTCGTAATTCTCATCTTATCAAAATGAGAGGAAAATCTGTGTTTAAAAGACAATGTCCTGTGGACTGCACCAAGCAATTTCCTCCAGTGTTGAATTCATGGTGCTAGTTCAACAACACCCTAATGTTTATTACTTTTTACACTATGTAGTGTTACATCTGCACTCCATACTCTACTTTTAGCACCTGATGGTGTTTGTGTTCTTAACACTTTAGTTTTAACAATATGTCTGAGTCCCTTGGATAGGGCCTACTCAGTCATCAGTCTCTTTACTTGATGCTCACATAAAGTCACCCATAAAATAGCAGTCTACATCAAGCCTGCCACACATATAGCTGTATCATATATCACAAGACAATAATATTTTTCCATTAAGAATATTTTGATACTGCTTCCGCATCAATTTATCTCCCATCCTCATAAATATTCTGAGATCTTTCCTACCGGTTGTTGCTCTAAAAAAATTGCATCTTTCTGCTCTACTCTTCGGTATGAATGAATGCATAGTCTGCATTCCAACATGGGAAGACAGCTCCCCTTGTCAGTAAACACATACCGCACGGTCGTAAAACTTCTCTTTCGTGCAGTGTTGTTGCCGCCCAGCCCGTGGGTGCAGGTCTCGCCAACCTATCAGGTGACTTTCAAGACTTGATGATCGCTGCCAGAAACATGATGAAAACGGTGTTTCCTTATTGAGACATCAAGCAAAACCCTTTGCATTCCTAGCGAGGGTCGTAAATCACGGGGCCACAAAAATAGAGCATCTTATGCGCGTTTTATCAGCCCGCACACTTTAACGGGTCATCGCTTATGCTATTGAGACCGATGTTCAATTAAAATAAAACTTAATGGAGCTCGTGCTGGAACTTGAGTTTGCGCACCACTACAGTTAAACAGGCTGGAATCTCATGGAACAATGTCAGTTAGTGAAATAGTTCAGTGGGACAGCACGGATGCAAACACGAAGATAAAAAAAAAAGTTGCAGTATGTGCATTCTCTGCTGCTGCTCCTGTCTATAACAGTAACTGAATTTCAATAAATTATAGATATCCATGGCAACTGTCTCAAACATTTGGGGAAGTTTTTGCTATATTAATAATTCTTAAAAATTCCACAGTGCCTTATACGGTACACAATGAAAGTATTTTGCATGTGCAAATATCAATGTCACCCTGACATTTATGGTCAAATCTGAAATATGATGGAAAGAAAATTTATGAGATGGGCATGGCTAAACAGTTTGTAGTAAACTTACTTGTGGAATGTTACACACTGAATTTGCAAAACAGCATGACCTAGATATAGCATAAGGTAGCTGACTCTTATTAGAGTACACGAAACAGGCATGAATTTGAACAGGGAAACTACATTGTTCTTATTTACAAATGCTCTCAATAAAAAGTATATTTGAAATCATAGTAAGGCGGTGCTGCACCATCCCGAGTTTGCTCAATCTCGAGATTTTAGCCCGATCAGCCCTCTTCGCGATTAATCTCGAGATTCAAGAAACCCCGTCTGCACCATCCCACGAAGAGCGATTCCTGCTCGAGCGAGGCAACAAGCCCGATATTACGAGCATGCGCACTTTCGGATCTTGGAGTTTCAACGGCCCGCGCTTTTGAATAACTTCCCGCGATATGCAAGCAATGTACTCCTTTCACTAGCTAGCACTTTCGCCGAATTCAACCGGTGTTATGCAACAATCCTCTCAGCTCAGCGAGTGAAGAAGTGATGTATTCTTCGTTAAATATGATGGCGGAGTAGGAGGCAACGACAGAGAGAGAGAGGGGGAGAGAAGGAGGAAAGAAATGCTATTTGCTCACATTTTGCGAAGGAAGACAACACTGCTGTCAGTGTTGTTATTGAATATGACCATCGTCGATGAGCGCCTCCGAGCTCCCCCTTCGGTCTGGTCTCTCCCAAAATCCATTCACTGGTGGGACACCATCGTTGCTTATGAACGCTATTCGCATGTATAAAGTTGACTTCCGCACGTGTTTATGTTTTGACCAAGGCGGAAGTGGAACGCGAATTGCATTATGGACTGACGTCATGAATAAATTACCCCGAGTCCAATCTCGAGTGCGTCTGCACCGACGAATTAGCGGGATAATTCGTAAAATAGCGCGCTATTTTGCAAATAAACCCGAGTTGACTTGGGATTGCAATCTCGAGATTAATCCTACGAACTAGCGCGATAATTGCGTCTGCACCGCCAACTATCTCGAGATTTTTCAGATCGGGATAATTTGCCGGATCAGAAATAGCGCGCTAATTTGAAAACTCGGGATGGTGCAGACGGCCCTGTAGTAGTGTCACGAGATTTGAGGATAACACTTCAATGTAATGTGATGTATCATTATTAGTACCGTAACAATATGGCCTGAAACAACTGAAATGGAGTGAAACTTTCATGATTGACAGGTACCTGTGTAAACTGTACTCAAAGTTGTATTGCACATGATTCTAACATACAGTATGAGGTATAAAAAAGTGGTTTAGTCATCATTGCCTTTTGAAGTGCATAAGTGTAAATGTCCAAAATGAAATGAACTGCCCCTATCCTATCGAAATTAATTATTTCCACCCAACCCCATTATCTGCACTAAGCAATTGTTGTCTATATATGATACATGCATGTAGGAGCCAAATCAGATTATCTTGCTTTTTTAAAAGCCCACCTCAAGCTCTTTGGTAATAGGGCCAGTATATGAGTTATATACTGAAGCATCATCTAATTTTCAAAATATTACAAAATTGCAGTGGTAGCCATTAGAATTCAAATTTGTAATTTTTTCAGTAATTAGGATTCAATTTGGCATCAGGTGCTCTCTCCGGGTAATTTTGGTAATTATTTTTCTTTAAAATTAACACTTTGAGCACTAATGGGGAAAGCTACAGACAAGGATTATATCCTGAGATTAACGGGAATTCCATGCTTGGTTAATAAATACAAGACAAAATATGAAGGAAATTTTCTCCTGGGCACCAGACAAAACTAAACATTGAAGTACATGTAAGATTGATAATCAAAATTTTATCTACAACTGTAGTTTCATTCCATGCTTTATTTTGTAAAGGTGTCGTGATGGTCTGGTTGATATGTCTCAAGGTTTTTTATCTCAGGGTACAGCGTTCAAATCCCCCCTTGGCACGAATGTTATTTAGCAAGCATTCACCTACATTTACCACTCTCAACCCAGGTGAGGTAAATGGGGACCTAACAGGAAGTGATTTCTTGAAATGCTAAAGCAATGTTCATTGGCAGTTAAATATGACACCTACATAGATCCTTGGCAGTTTGATATCGATCATTCGGACCATTTTACAATGACGTCATCGACCGTGCAATTTAGGATCCATTCATTGTGCAATTTTGGATCCATACGATTTTGTCCATTGCACGCGTGCAATGTACGCAACATACGCGACAATCAACAGACCGAGCTCGCACTGCATGATCATATTTTGCATCAAAATTGATAAATTTCCTATGAAAAATAATCTAATTTTAAGTGTCATATAAACCAAATAATGAATGTTCCTTCATTCGTGCAATAAACACAATACTTCATTCGGTGAAAGATGAAATGTATGATCCATTCAACTCGGCTACACCTCGTTGAATGGATCTTTTCATCTTTCACCTCATGAAGTATTCTGTTCATTGCACTCATAAACATTCATTATTTGTATACTATTTTATACCAGTGTATTGATATGTAGTGCTTAGAAACATGCACAATCCTCTGCAAGCTTTCTTAATAACCGGTATACAAGCATACAAGTCATTAAAACTGGATTTCAAAACCTTGCCTATCAATATGAAATACGTCTCCAAACCTATCTATTTTTGGTTGTCTGAATGGCTTAATAGATTTATAACTGGTCAAGTGAGTGAAATGAAAGATATACATGGAGACCTCGTGTCTGAGAGATTAGCAGCTGATTGAACTTACAATTAGCTGTAGATGAAATCATTCCAACGTCTGTTTGATGAAAAGGGTCAATATCATGCTCAAACTACTATACTTTAAGGAAAGTTCAATACTGTTATGTGAAAGATGAATAGGGAAATGGGTGCCTCCAATGCACTGTCTGTGATAGAGAGAAAACTGGCCCCTCCCCTCTCCTGATAGAATTTCGGGGTGTGTTTTGTTTGTTATTTTTATAGACAAATTTGCCACTTTTGTAGAAATAACCATTTCCCCTTTTTCTAGAAACCTTTTTTGGCGTCGCCACTTATGTAATTTCTTTAAACAAAAACTTGGGTGAGGGGGAGCTATTACAAAAGTAGCAAAATTAAGTATGCTCTCGTTCCCCAATGATGGAATCCTGCGTCTGTTTCTGCATTCTGACTTTTGTTTTCTGTCTTAAATCATTGTCAATGGCAAAAAGAAGCTGCTGAAAACTGCTTATCTAATAAAAGAGAGCCAATGGAGTAAATTAGAAAGTCAAAAGGGGCCTAAGCTTTTGATTCTAGCAGAATCTTCGACGGAGGCAAAAAAAAAAAAAAAAAAAATCATTGTCAACAGATTTCATTCAACCTAGTACCTACGGGAATCAGTCAATCCCTGTAGAAACTCTCCACGAATTTCAGAATTCAGTAGTCAACAAGTTAACCAGCAACTACATGGAGGTCTATACTTTCCCAAAAATAATTTGGGTGTGTGTCAAGATTTAGAAACAGTTGTATGTATCATACTGCGTAACAAAACAAGGAGGCAAGATTGAAACTCTTGGTGATTCTTTCCCAGATGAGGGCATGAAGGGCAAGTACCTTAACTAATCTAATGAAGAATCTCTTTTGACACCTAGAGTTGAGCTTTTGCTTTTATGTACCCCACACACCGTGTGAAAGATAAAATCCTGCTAGCGCTTTCATTCTACAAATGATATGGATGTCAGAGATATCTTTGGGGTTTATCGGGGAGTCCTGGAGTGTGTTATCGCTTGCTCATCACCCTGTCAGCCATCATTGTTTCATGAGTTCCTTCCTTGACAGAACGTCTACGGCCACATGGGGATATCTAAGGGATCGTACAGATGAGAGGAGACAGTACTGCTCCTCCTACTTTTCTTAAAGGAAGATGCCATCCCGACTGGAAAGAACTCATTATTGGCCCATTTTCTGAAGCCTGGGGCTGTTTAAAAAAGACAGAGTTGCACTTAAATGCCTGGTTGCGTGCATTATAAAGGCATGACGGCATTGGTCAGATCATGCCAAGAGTACGCGCACTACTGCCTGTTGATCTATAAGATTGTGCATTGCATATCATGTGCACGTCAGCATTTACGTGCAACTCTAGTCTAAGTCATACTTGAATCTTGTGAAACACCCCCTGGTTTAAGTTGGGCCATGGTCTAACTCTGTATTAAAATTATGGGATGCCAAAAATTTTCTAATCTAGTTTACATTATACGTTTCTTATGTTTTCCACCATGCTTTTATGATGGAGTACCTATTCTAGAGATTATTCCCGGACAGTTATGATTTGGGTGTAAAAGGGCTGATGAATTGATCAAGTACTTTTATAGATTTGTGTCACAAATGGCAATCAACAGTTCAACGACAAAATTAGACCAGAGATTATATTAAGCCCAATTCAGAATACAGGCCACTGTCACATCCATGCAGTGTGTTCACGGTGTGGCCATGTCATATGTGAAAATTATCAAAACTAAGATAATTTCACACTGTGGACGCCTCTTCAGTGTGAGTGTTCAGTTCGTTCATAATTTGGACCTGGTGATTATGAGTGTTGCATTTAACCATTTTAACGATGTGAAAATAATGTCATATCATGTTCGACACTGTGGGCACACTGTGAACATGTGTACACACTACAAACATACTGTGGACACACTGTGAACACACTGTGAGAAAGAGTTGGGTTTTTTTCCAGCAGGGATATAGCCCCTGAGACTTGTACATTCATTTTGTAAACTATGCTCCTAAAAATGAGCATTTGAACAACTAATTCTAAAATAAAATAAAAAGCCACACTGGTGAGAGTTAACATCTTTTCCAAAATGTATACTTCTTTAATAATAGAAAATACTTGTAGTGCCCCTGTACAGCAACCAAATAGCCCATGCACCATCAGTTTTGTAAAACTTGCTCCTTTGAACATTTGAACTCCAGATCCATACCAGACGATTAGTAATTCTTGGCATTCTTTACAGGTAACCTAAACATATCAACAACATATCCTTCCATCAATTCCAATTTAAATCAAAGTCCTGCTGCAATTCTGTCCATTTACCAACGCTCCCTGTTTCGCCAGTGTCAATTAGCCGCTACTTCACACCACTTGCGTACGGCAGTAATTGTTTCACACCTCGATGGACGACTCTATCGGCAATCTATCCTCAAGCATGCCATTTGCGTTGCACCCCAATTACGCCAACGGTTGGCCATGTATATTGAAACCCACCTTGCTGCCAACAGAGCCGGGCGCTGGGACTGGATTAGCACCCCAACGTGGGGGAATTCTCTGGGTGAAAATTGTCGCGACATGAATGGTGTTATTGTAGTAATTACTTGCTGTCAGGCTATATTTAGTGAGGCCCACCGTGGCATTTAAACTTTGGTGACCTCAGAACTAGCTACCCTGGACACCTACTCTAGGTACGGATGAATGTTCGCAACAGAAGAAGAGCAACATGATATCAATCTCATCATTTCTCTTACTGCCTTGGGAGTCCCTATGATAACTACATGGGAACCAAGAGCTTACACTTGTATCTGCTTGATATAATGTGTGTGAGTAGCCCCACTGGTATCACACATCACATTTAAATACAAGTAGACCCAATATCTGTGGCCAATATTTAAATGGTTCAAGATTTAACAAGATTGGGAATCGGAAAGCAAATTCTTTAATGAAATGCCACAAAACGCTGAATCGCAAATGAATGACAAGCACCCCTGTACACTCTAAATTTCAAGGGTTTAAATGAATACAGATTTGAGAGTTATTCATAAAGATTAACTTTTAAATCTTTTGAGATTTAGGTAAATAAGTTAATCTTTAGGATTAAAATAAATCTTACATTCAGCTGATAGTCACTACTCACAGCCAATCAGGATTTATTCTAAATCATTGAAGTTTAAAGTGGAGGAGAAACCTCACCATTGGCATCTAACTTTCTCCATCAAGGATACCTTATTTTGAATAGATATTGAGTGATGATGCTATGGAAACTATTATAAATTGGATAAGAAATATCCCTGCTTAGAGGCAGAATTGAGCAGACATAGTAAAGGTGGGTTGAGTTACATGCCTACTACATGTACATGTATCGTAACTATTATAAAAAAAAACATGTCTGCAAATTGATGGCCATAAAGTTAAAGATTTGAAGGTTAAGACATTACAGTTCTTGTCAACAACAACAACAATAAAAAATGTTATTTCTGCTCCTTTGTTACAATATGCACAGAGTCTGAATTTGATGTAAGGCAGGCCTTCGATGATGTTTTTATCATTATTGCAGCAGACAGTGGCTTTTGTTAAAGTTTTAATGTGAAAACTTTCACAGTTATCAATGCATTTGTCAAATATGACAGATGAGTTCCAAGTTTTGAAAACAATATAAAGAACTCTTTTTTTCTATTTTTGCTTATTTCTTACGCTAAAGATTATAAGTTGCGCCGAGACTAAATTTGATAGAAGACAGGACTTATGCCGTCCAAAGCGTCCATAACTTCCAGCACTATTGCAGCATTCAGAAGTTTATTAAATTTCTTATGTGAACAATCCCTCAACTGGTTATCAAAACATTTAACAGTTGGTTTGGTTAAATTTGTAATGTGAACACAAAATAAGGTATCAATGTACTTGTCAATTGGCTTGTTAAGGTTCTAATGTGAATACTCCCTAAATTATCAATGCATTTGTCAGTTGGCTAGTTAAATTTTTAATGTGAACAATCCAACAGCTACATTGTATCAATGCATTTGTAATTTTGCTTGTTAAAGTTCTAATGTGAAAACTCTGTCTGTTTTGATGCACTTGTCAGTTTATGACAGATGAGTCCCAATTTTTGCCAAGAAAGTGGGAAAATTGATATAAAACACTGTTATTTGTGTTGCTATTTGTTAAAATGAATTTGTAGGTTACACATAATACCAAATTCATTTGAGACATGAATATGCCTCCAATGTTTACCATCAATAATATTGCAGCACAAAGACTGGTTAAATTGCTAATGTGAACAGTCCCTCAGCTCTGAATGTATTTGTCAATGAGCTTGTTAAATTTCTTATGTGAACACCCCCTCTGTTATCAATGCATTTGTCAGTTATGACAGATGAGTCCGAAGTGACCTTGTCACACCTGAAACATCATGGAGGTCTCCTCTCTCCTGAGGAGGGATGTACATCAACCAATTGATCTAACCTTTGACCTCTTTACTTGACCTTCAACTTGACCCCTGGTTGGCGGTGCCCTTCTGGGGGTTATGATACTGATAGGGCCACTGTCTCAAGAGATGATACCAATCTTATCATGGTTAGTCACTTCTTACTGTGGAGAGATTGATTGTTTGGTGGTGGACGCGGTTCTTACTCTTCAGAAGATTACCAATTGTTTGATATCTATCAACTCTTAAATGAGGAAACATCCAAAAGACTGAGAAGTGGTCATTGAACACAATCAAATTTATTTTCATTATTTGCTTGTTTGTAATAATTGATATCAATATAAATTTTTTTCACTGATGAAAATTAATTGAAACATGTGCAGGATTTTTTCCTCTCTATTAAGTTATACTGATTAACTGATATACTGTAGCTAGGGTCAAGAGTTTTCTTAAAATTTTCAATAAAAAGCTAAGCCTAGCCGCCTATGTATACATTGTATTGATATGTGTATACTATTGTAATAATACACCATATCTGAATATTTACCATTTCCAAATTTCTTTCATGCATGTCTTTCTAAATGTTATCATGTAATATATGATTTTGATAATTATGTAAATCCAGATATAAATTTCCTTTATGGACTGAATTGAACTGAATTGAATAGGCCTACATGTATGTTCATTTTGTTAAATTCTTGGATTGTATTCTGGTAACTTAAAGTGATTCTAAAAGTAACTTTAAAGGTAAAGTTAAATGTCGAGATAAGTTTACCTAAAGGTGCATTAATAAAGAAGTAAACATAACAAAAATACAGATAATACACATTATAAAGTCTATTCATTAAAAAACATAATTGAAACTCTGCATAGCAGAAGAGGGGATCCATGCCAGTTGGAAGTTCTATTTTCTATCATAAGAAACCAATGTTATCGGTTTGAAAGCAATATATGTTTCAGTCTGTTATCAACTGAGTGTTACCAGACATTCTGACATAAATATAATATATTTCATGGAACATAGAAAAGTGGCTGCGATGTCTCAAGAAATTATAATGTCGCACCTTAAAAGGACACCTGAAGGTCAAGTTTCAGATTAATGATTTGTGATTATGTTTTTATGGCCATACTTACTTTTTATGCAAGAAGGTCTCAAGAATGTTTATATATCATGAAGGGTAAAAATAACCTTCTTGCTTTTTTCCAATAATCCATTGCTAAAATTCTCTCCTGTATAATGTCTTGAACTTTGAAGCCCTATTAAAAATAAAATGTGTTTTTTTTTTTTTTCATTGTCAAAATAACACCCAGATTTTTGTACGTTCGTGCTTTCTCTATTGACCTACACATTTTATCCCAAAACAAGTGTCAACCCTACAAAATCCAAACAATTTTTTTGGGATATATAAAGGGCCCTAAACACAAAAGAATAAACTACATCATCATACCCACTTTCCAATATTTAAGCCTCTTTTTCTCAAGAAGATCACACTTTTTTCCCCTATATCTGGCCTATTTGAAACCCTAAATGCCACATGCAGGTAACGCTTCCGAACCAATAAAAATATTCTGCATCTCAATGGAACTGAGAGTTAGAAATGCATCAACTCTCAGACAAAGTGTAACAGACAAAGATTTTTTCATCGCTATTAATATAGCATAAACAAGTTTCATAACAGGAACTGGGACAAGATGCTACCTTGAAGACTCGTCAAACAGTCGCAGAGATTATGTAAGAAACTTACAAGTCATGATCTAACCAGGGACCTCACTCAACATGCCCTGATCTAACAATAGGATGTTACATGCATTGAAAACTGTCGTCCTATGCATACCATCTTTAAAAAAAAACCTAGAAAGTATCCTATTTGTGAATGTGGATGTAACAGAGTTCTCATACATGTATCCACTGTCCAGATTTGTTTACAATTCATGAATTTGTTTTCCTATTTACTTGTATGCAGTTTCAGAGATATGCATGTCCATGTATAATCTTCTGCATAATGACCAGTTTTGAAAATGCTACCCCCTTCAGTCATAAACTTTAGACCCCTCCCCATTCTTTTAATAACACATAGCCTTTCATTGATTATACAGTGATGAGTAACTTCAAGTCTATCGCTAGTAATGTACAGAAATGAATTTACAATCAATTACAAATATAAACATTAATTGCATATCAGTATTCATGGTACATCTTAGACCTTAGACTTACTGTGTGAGTCTTAGATAAATGACCAAAAAAAAAAAAATTATAAAAATTTATCGCTTATTCTTAAATAAGACATCACACAATCAAACATTGAAAAATCATACCCTTGTTACTCTTAAATGGATTTGGGTCAAAATTTCACTCTACATGTAGTGTTGCTTTCATTCTCTTTTTACCTAGACTTTTTACCAAAACTGACTTGATGCTGGGTGCTACATAAGCACTTGCCCGATAGCCAGAGTTGGGCAAGTGTTTTGAAGTAAAGACCAACACTACTTGCCCGAATTGGGCAAGCAAACTTCTCAGAGGAGAGTGACCAAAATTAGGGTCGATACGATTTATCGACCCTAAATTTGGTCATGGCGGGCAAGATAAAATCACTTTGGAAAAAGAAATGCAATAACAAGGTACAACAGTTCATGTCAAAAGAGAAAAAAAGGTCAATGGTTTATAAAAACCGCAATACTTTCTTTTGAAGAGGAAAAACTTTTTTTTTCAAGGATTTTTTTCGGGCAAGTGAAAAAGTGCTTTGGGCAAGTATAGTCCAACTATTTAAAAATTTATTGTGCTTCTAAAAAGCTATGTAGCACCCTGCTTGATGTCCAAGTGAACTTCCCTTTAACATTTCTGTATTTTCTATTCTCTCACTGTCTCGACTATCACCTTCTCCTTTCTTGTCTGCCTTTGTTTTTATATGAACAGGCAGACAAAAAAACATAGACACAGACACAGACACAGGGAAATATCTCATTAATATTTCCTTGCATTGTTAAAGGACTTACAACATGAGATGGTTTACTTGTGAATGTTCTGGTAGTATAATGTCAATAAGTGGGGGATACTCGTCATTCACAGATACAGAAAGTACACACCATACAACATTCTGTAAACAAGTTTGTTATGATTCATATATTAAAGATGGTAGTCCTATGATTTTTATCATAAAATTATTATATATAAAATTTGTTCAGCCTTTCCAAATATGTAATATACTGCAACAGGCTAGAGATAGCCTGTTTTCTTACTAAACAAGTCATCACAATGCTGCCAAATTCAATCCAAAACACTGGGATAAAAACAGGATAAATATCTTTCCCCCATGCGTATATACAGTATGATTGAACCACATGATATAAATGTATTTATGCATGGATATATGCGAGATAAATGGACGGGTAATGCGCAGATGTCAGGGCATGTCATTTAACAGCTATTTGCAGCATTTTTTCTCCCACTCTGCGGATCAACTGAATTTGGCGATTTTCATCCTGTCAAAATACGCCTGCATCAATCATGGAGATGATTGGAGATGAATCTCTCACTCGGCTCCCATTCTCTCAAACCATGGAGATATCAAACATTTTTTTGTTGTTGGTTGGTTGGGTCCCCATCAGCCCGAATTCGCTCTAGCTCCGACAATCGAAGCCCCATCGCCCCTTGCCTAGAAGACGTTTCAAATACCCAGTCTTCATTAAACAAAACTGATAAGACCTAAGATATGGAATATATTGGCATGAAGAGCATGTCCACTTTTCGCTCTGCGTTTCATCATCATTATGGACGTCGTTATAATATCATGTAACTTCACCTGAATGTAAAGTAGTAGCAAACAGCGGATTTTTTAAAACATGTTCGCCCAAAGAAGGTTAACGTATGAACTTTAAGCGAGGCAGTATTCTTGAGATGAAATCTGAAGAAAAGGTTTGTTAAAAAAGCTGTATCATTCACTCAAGATTGTCAGGATCAGGATAATTTCCTATATCAAAAGGAGCTTGGTATTTGGAATAACTCGGGCTGATGAAAACATAAGTACCCATTCTCCACCCCCCCCGTCTCTCTCTCTCTCCCTCTGCCTCTATCCCTAATAACCTCTAGCATCCCCCCCCCTTATTCATTTTATATTCTCATACATGTACTTTACACATTATATTCTATAAAACTGGATAAACAATTTTGTACCCATTTTCTGCCCCCTCCCTCACTTTCTCAGTCACACCCTTGCCTTCCTTACCTTCCCTCCCTCCCTCTCATCTATTTTCCTCTGTTACCAAAGATATCTTGTGTGTGTGTTTTTTCATTTATCTTTATTAAACAGTAAAATACAGGCGTTCTTTTGTAAAGGCTTAGGTCTACATCTACCTTATTTTTAGAGAATATTCAAGCATAAATATAAATAGAGAAGTAAAAACAAAATTCCACCTGTTTTCATACCCTTGTACTAGCCCAGGCAAGAGAAATATTAAATTACAAAAGCACTGAAATTAAATTTTTATGAACTATACAGATTGCACTATTATACTAAAAAAAAACTTTTTAGTCTTGAATATATATGAATTTCCCATTTTCTCTTTAATACCTAAGATTCATGTATTTCAGGTGAGGACGATATTACATCCATTTAGACTTTCACTCGTGATCAGCAATTAATCAACAGCAAACGACATGTCACCCTGGCCGATAAGAAGCGAAGAGAACAGAATTAATCAACTTCACAGCTAACAACTGTACTTTCTCACCAAACCATTATTGATCTGCCGAACAGCTATAGACCTTACACTTGGGACGAGAGTAACGCCGCCGACAAGTGCATATGAAAAATTGGACACTGGGGAGCTCCGATCAAATCTGATGGATGCGTTTCAGAGAAAGGTTTTCACCAACTATTAGCAGGAAAATCTATCTGTTGGCAGCGAGGGGAGGGGGATTGGTTTTGGTGCTGACAGGCATGAAATGCAATCTGAATGAATCAAGAAAGACCTGGTGGGTGTTTCATAAATCTGTTTGTAAGTTAAGAGCGACTTTAAGAACGACTGGTGATCCTTTCTTGTGGTAAATGATATATTCATTGGCGATAGTTAAGTGCGTGAGAAAGGATCACCAGTCGTTCTTAAAGTCGCTCTTAACTTACGAACAGCTTTATGAAACGGCCCCCCAGATCTATGAAATGAATACATGTTTTACCAACCTGATGCCCAAAATATATTCCATGCCCCCACTCGCAAATCCATTGCTCGAGTATGCAGTTCAGTTGCAGGTGACGAGGACAGTCTTAACTGGGAATGACAGATGCATTGGTGTCCAACTGTCCATTTTCCTTTTAATCCTTTAATACTGCCCTAGATAATTAGAAGGCCCCTGTCCTTGTTTAAAGGTATATGTCAATTTATCCGGAACAATGACGATATATGTTAGAAAATATAAATAGGTCAAGATAACATGGGGAAGGTATCTGGCCAAAGAGAGAATAATCTTCAAGAATTTTTCAGTGCCATGAGAGTTCATGAAATGTCAGGCAATGCTCTACTTTGGGGAGACGCGTCGTCGACAGGTGTACTAGCCCTTATTCGCTTGCCCCCCATGACCTTTCTGCATTCTACCCTATTGTACTTGTCTTACTTTCTGTCCCCTAACTGGCTACCCCTTACCCCACCATTCTATTCGTCACAACTCTCTGCTTCACCTCTCCTCTCTCCTTCTTTTCTGTCCTTCCATCCACCCTTCTCTCCAGCTCTCTTTACCCCTCTTCTCTCCCATCTCCTCTTCCCTTTTTCTTTTAGCCATTCATTATAATAATAATAATATTTTATTTACCCAGGGTATATAGCCACTTCAGTTAGGAAACTGCTCTACCAGCAAGCCCTGCATAAAATATTATGTTATTATTACCCTTCTCCTATCTAAGAGTTAAGCCTAGCAAGAAGGCAGAAGGTCCCATTTGTATAAGTCTTTGGTATGACTCGGCCGAGGATCGAACCCACGACCTCCCGTTCATGAGGCGGACGCTGTACCACTGAACTACCACCCCTCTGACTAGAACCACACTCGCACAAAAAACCATCATTTATACAGGTCCCAAATACTGGAATGGTATTCACCAAAGCCTTAAACAATATAGAAATATAAACACCTTCAAAAAACACCTAAAACTCTCATTCCTTAATGAGTACAATGTATGAAACACATGAACTGCTTTATCTTTTCCACGATACTTGCCTCTCGACCCTATTTCTCTTTCTCCTCCCCTTTCCTTTTCTGCTGGGCACATAATCGTTTCTTTTTGTTTTGTTTTTCCCCCAGTTATTTAATATTCCCTTATCCCTCTAACCTATGTAGGTACTGCCCCCCCCTTTCTTTCCTTGTTATTCAAACCTATTTTGCCGTTCTTCATATATGGTCTAGATTGTCTTACTTTACTTTTAATTACATACGATTAAGATTACTACAAATTTATCCTAAGGGGCTTACAATTACAAGCTTCGCTTTTTAATAAGTCCCTCATTTTCATTTTCACATGCTAACTGTAATCTATAATTTGTCTAATCATCAAAATGTATCTCGAACAAAAATTGTATACATTTCATCTATTTCCTACGAATTTGTTAATTGATTATTGAAGTATACTTATAACACTTATTTTGTTTTGTACATTTATACATATGTATATATATGTTTGTTATGTTTATTATCAGAAAATGGAAATGAAATAAACTAAACTGAACTGAACTGAACCACCATGTCCGGTTTCATTGCATCCTTCAACCCTATTCATAACTCACCTCATCCTCTCCCCCTCTCTTTCCCCTATCCTCTAATAACCTTCTTTGTTTTCTTTTTCCTCTCTGCACAATCTCTTCCCTCCTCTTTGCAACCCCTCCCCAACTCCACCCCCCCCCCATTTCCATGTCCTCCTCCCCTCCCATTCCCTGCCCTCTCCTCATCAATCTCACCCCTCCCCTCCCCTCTCCCTCCCATCCCCTCTCCTCTTCTCACCCCTTCTCACCCATCTCAAACTCTCTCCCTCCCCTTCTCTTCCCTCTCCTCACCCTCTTCCCTCCTCTTTGCAACCCCTCCCCAACTCTACCCCCCCCCCCCTTTCCATCTCCTCCTTCCCTTCCCTCCCCTCATCAATCTCACCATAGGGTTAAAGTTTTCTCCCTCCCTTCCTCTCTCCTCTTCTCACCCCCCCCCCCCATCCCCTCCCCTCTCTCCCTCCCTGCCCCTCCCTTCCCCTCTCCTTCCCTCTCCTCACCCCTTCCTTCAAAGTCACTGATGAGTTGATGATGGATAGAAGACATAGAGGGGTAACATTGACCTTTGGCGTGTAAGGAGAAACATTGCTTGTACCCTTGGATGTTCCCACACCCATTGCATACTTGCCAGGTCTTTTTTTCTAATGCCATACCATGGTGGCATCTTATCAAGCTCATGTTGTCTAGTTGGAGAAAGAAGGACACAAATCCTACTCTGCAGCATTTGCAAGTAGAGACTCATTAATAGACACTTAAAACCAACAACAGTTCTAGAGAGTAGACTACATGTAGATGACAAAGGATCTATCTGTGTCAAATGAGAGCCAGCCATAGTGAATCTAGTCTCACTACTTCAGACTCTGCATTATCCACTATGGGAATTGGGAAAACCAAGGGTCTGTGCCTACTCAGACTATACAAATCCTAGGTTAAAAAGCCAGTCTTTTGCTTTGGTTAATACCCCCCAAATGCATCTTTCTTGAAATTAAAATTCATTACTGATTGTATGAATGTGTACATGTACAGTATGCTCTACAATAGATTGTTATGGAGGATATGCAATGAAAATGAAACGATAAATTTCATGGTTATTACAGGAAATTTATTTCGATCAGGGGCTGGATCAAAATAAAATACATGCACCTGCATATCTATTTTATTTGTATAAATATAAAACCTATTCTCATTCATGGAATGGGCTGACTATTTCTGATATAAAGTGTATCTGTAGCTTTCTGAAATCCAATCACTGAATTTGGAATTGTATACAGGTAAGTGCAAAAAGAGCCCTTTTTTAAAAGTAAATTGAAGACATTGCCGAGAGAGGGCACTATATAGAGACAGAAACAATGCCAAATTTGAACGCTAACAGTTGATTGCTATGTATATGCGATAACAATGTTAATCCTACAGTAGTATTTAAGTGCTATGAGAGGACTGAATCATGCATTTTACACCAATTCATTTCGCTGGTCACTCACTATTCAGAGCTGAAATTGATATAGTTCAAATCTGAGAGTGTAACCAAAAACAAGACACCGTAACAAACGCCATTAATCATTTACAACTTAAATAAAAATCCATCCCAGAATTTAGACTTATGGTTTTGACAATACATTTTCAGCAACAGATTGAACTTTAGAAAGTACCTGTGTATAAACATGTTTCATTAATAGAATGTAAAAAAAAATGCCAGCAAGTGTATAATTGATTTATTACCAATTATTAGCTAGCATTGAGTTAAAGGTAACCCAATTCTTTACCAGGTCCTGGTCCCCATATGTTTGCAAATCAATTTGAAGTGATCTAAAGGTATACTCCAGACTGAAAGTGATATTAATCAAATAAATAGCCTAAAATTTAGCCAGCAAAACCCTACAAATACAATTAAAATTGGATGGGAAAAAATGAAAAAAAAAATTGATTTTATTAAACATTCATCATGAACGAGTATATGTACTATAAGACCTGCTAAAGTCATGTCCCCACTTACATGTATCTTTTTCCTATTTAACTATAGATGAATTTGAGTTTCTTCAAAACCTATTTATATCTTACATATAAAATGAGCCGTCAATCCTCTTTTCCCACTCTTGGCACAGACAATTGGAGTATACATTATTATGAAGTATACTAGAATTTCTACTCACTAGAGGTACATGTACATACAAATGTTTTTTTCATATTGTCTAAAAATTTGCTTCAATATTAGCGAATCTTCAACTCATTGAAGATTGACTTTATAATCAGGTGTACCTGTATTTCTACATGAACTTTCATAACTTCAGACTAGTGCGAATACGCACAGTCTCTCATTTATAGGTGCAATTTTCTGATTGAGAGGGTGCGAATACCACCTCCGTATCTACAGCATCTCCATCTTCTTTTCGTGGATCAGGGCTGAGGATATATTGCAGAATGGTTTCCCGATCATCCATGTGGCGGGTCACTTTACCAGATTTTAGAATCATCAACGGAGATAGAGCTATCAGGGAGAGGCTTCGAACACCATGTCCTAACAACGAAGGCCTATATTTATCACCAAAGATGAGTGCATGGGAGAAGTAACCGCAGCTGAAAATTACACGTATGCAATGCAAAAGGAATCGGGCGATGTACATATGCACAAATGAATGTCGGTGA
Source organism: Lytechinus pictus (assembly GCF_037042905.1). Taxonomy (NCBI): domain Eukaryota; kingdom Metazoa; phylum Echinodermata; class Echinoidea; order Temnopleuroida; family Toxopneustidae; genus Lytechinus; species Lytechinus pictus. The sequence continues at coordinate 8,717,154 of NC_087262.1, read as the reverse complement.
TGCAATACGGGGTCTTCTCAAATTAATTAACCAATCTCTATAAATAGATGACGTGAATATGAGGGAAAAGGTTCATTCTAAAATGAGAGCATGTTCCAAAAACAGATGTTTGTTTTTCAGTCCAATCAAATGAAGAAATGTATCTCCGACCACAACTGAGTCAATAAAACATAAGTTGTTTTGGTCACGTAATGATGACATTAATTTGTAACAAACTGAATAGGTGAATGACTATTAAATATTGATTGTACTTTAGAGACCAAGATCCTGGAGGATGTGAAAATCATAAAGTTGTTCGTAAGTTAAGAGCGACTTTAAGAACGACTGGTGATCCTTTCTTACACGCTAAACCATCGCCTATGGTCTATACCATTTACCATAAGAAAGGATCACCAGTCGTTTTTAAAGTCGCTCTTAACTTACGAACAGCTTTATGAAACACCCACCCGGATTGACAAAATATTGTCATATTGGCATCAATAACAAATCAAAATAAAAATCCACCTTTTTTTTAAAGTGCTTGAAACACCATAACAATAAATCTCTAAAACCTTAACCGTAGATAATAGATACTGTACAATCTTGACATTCATATGCCATAATAATCAATATAATGATTGTGGGCATTAACGGAAAGACAAGACAATATCATATTGGTATTAATAAATAATCCCTATGGGCTCTTTTCAGAATAACTTCAGTGACACTAACAAGGAAAATACACACTGATATTCTAATATGAGTGAGAACACACATTGTAAATCCAAATTCAAGCTTGAAACAAATGAACACTCTACATTTTACAGATTAAAAAAAAAACAATCCCGATGGACTAGTTATGGACCAATCAAATTCTGGATCAAGTTTGAATCCTAAAGATTCATTTGTAAATCTCAAAGGATTAAATTCCTCGAGATTGAAAAATAAATCTTTAAGATTCAGAGTAATCCAAACTTTGATTGGTCCCTAACTACACTGTACAGTCTATCTTGATTTATTTTAAATCCTTACAATCTAGAGTGAAGTGTGCATCAATAAACCAAGTTTAATGCTGACGCTGAATGGATGCTACATTTATTTTTATTCCATCTACATTCAATCTTCTTGATTGTGGGGGTGGTTGAATAAAATTATGGGTTGATACATGTATTTGTTGCACGAGTGATCGGGGGTAACCTCGTCTTCTCGCTAAAGTTGCCAACTGGCATGAAGTGAAGAATAAATGTCAGGAGACAGATATAGTTTACCCGTCAACACCCAGCTAAATTTACCTTGATCTTCTCTGGCTAGCCAGCCTCACACTAAATGGCTGCCTTAGACACACCCAATATAAGTACATTCTTCTCAAAATTTGGAAGAAAAAACATTCAACTAAAAAAGCCACACTAATTAGCCAGTATTTGAATTAGGAATGTTATATTGTCAACATTGCATGAGGAGCCTTGCTAAAGATGTCAAACACAATGTAGAGAGCCTTTCTGACAAAATATCTTCAAATCATCCTTCTTCGTCGGGATGCAAAAATGGAACAAATTGTCAATAGATGTGAGAGGAAAATGTAAGAAAAATTGGCAATCTACATGTCTTTGGACGTGAAAGAAAATGAGAAGAATCCCAAGACATGACACATTTTAGACCAAGCAATAGTTTTATCTGACAGTAGACCAAATATACAGTTTAGCCATAGTGGCATAAAAACAATCTGCGAATCAGACCAAATATCATTAGACCAATCAAGCTACAGACCCTACAAAGTACATAACATCTTCTAAATCTTGTTTGTGTTTAAGTAGCTAATGGAATCCCTTCTTTCGCCATCTAATAAAGGTGCCAGAGCACACACTTGTCACTGGCACTTCAACAATCTAATCAATACATGGCCTGACAGATGATAATAATGCTCTCTGCATCTACATAAATCCCCTCTTTGCCCAGGGAGAGAAAATGATATCTTTGCCCCCAGATTACATATTTTATCGTTTATCCATCTCCCCCTCGGCAGTGATCAGTAGATTGAAAATGGCAATTACCTCTTTGCCAACGTCTAATAAATTAGGGTTTCTAATGCACGCAGATCTGTCAATGCGGCGTGCTGGTATAAGCTTAATACACGGTGTGGTTTAGGACTTGGTTTTTTGACGAATGTATGTGCAATGGTGGATGAAAGGGTTTGTTTAGAATTGTGTCGATGTGGTATTGAATTTTATATTAAATAACATTAAAAACAGGAGCAAAGAAATAGTTCATCAAATGTTTGGTGAATTGGATTAGCATACAACAAAGATGATTTATTAGAGAAAATGATTACAAGGATCAAATTACCAAAACTTTGGAAGCGTACGAACTAGGCCAACACTAGGTTACAAACTACCGTTTTAAATGTTACACTTTTTTATTTTTTTATACTAACAATCCAATGAGCAGTTAAAAGACAAGATAGTGGGCGATTCATTCTGGAACAGGGTGAAGAGACGGAATTTGTACAAACATGTTTTGAATTCCTTTCCGACTTCAATGTCACGGTTGCTCTCCAACTGCTTTGCTCAACTCCTTAAAAACTGATTGACTTTATAAACGAGTGTCCATGATGTTCCCATATTAAATCAATTATTTCATGTTAATCTTCCAGACGACGTCTTAATGGTTCTTGACAAGTGGGACTCCTGCTTCGCTTCAAAGTCAAGGTCCATGTTCTAGTTTGGGTGTTAACCTCTTAGGATCTGTTCACACAAGGCTTAATTGTGGGTGCGTTCACATGCTTCTTTTTACCTGCAGATAAAGATCACTGAGAGATATTGCATTTTGCAGTGCATTTCTGCAATGAGTGTTTGCAAATTCTTTTAAATTTACGTTTTCTATAAAGGAATTTATGACTACATGAAATCTGTCTGACTGCAACCATGTCTTTGGCAAAACATAAAAACGTTGTCTCATTCTGAGCAAAGGAAGTAACACTTGAACAAGTTTATTCATGGAGCAATGTGGTCTGGTTGGTCAGCCATGGTATACGTGTAAGTTCCCTCAGCAAGAAACTAATCCACATGTTTTGCATTGATCTAGGTATTTATTTCATTTATAATGCAGTTTAAAACAAAACATTTTCATTATACCCACCGTGGCTTGAACACACCCTTCAAAACTACTGGCTTGAACAGGGCACTCATTCTACCTCGAACAGACGATGATGATATCAAAGACAAGCTACTCAATGACATACAACACCAATCCACCTGCCTGTGTCAGCAGACCCGGTGCACTGCACTCCATCAGCCCGATAAAATACCCTCTCCCTTGGCTACCTAACGATGGCGAACGGTATATCATTTGTAAGATATATATCTCTCTGAAGATTGTCATGCAACACTCATTATCGCCCGCGAGTATTGGTGTACTTTGGGCTTGGTGAGGTGTTGACACACAATGCACTTTCCATTATCATCTTCCTTAACCCGTTGGAGACTGGACGATTTTGCTGGAACAAATGTTTTTCCGTAGACCCCGTTCTCATTACACTTTCTAAAAATGGTTTACTGGAAACCAGTTCAGGAAACCAGTTTGGAAGATCGCTTTGCTAGCGTTTCTACTTGATCACCCGAAAAATGTTTTCAAAATCACTTCACGTAGAGCAATCTTGTTGCTATGGGAACGCTCTCAATGGGGTGACATGTTTCACGAGAAATTTGAAACCGCAGCGTAGGCATTCTACACACAGTGGGTGGAGTAGCGTGCTCAAAATGTGCGAAGATCGCTTCCTAAAGAAGGGTTGTGTCCTCACGCCAAAACCGGTTAAACGAGGCAAAGCGATCTTGAAAACTACATCGCGAAGTGGTTTTCTGAACCGGTTTGGAAGATCGCTTCCAAAATCACCTCGACCATTCTCATTACACGTTAAACTAGTTACCCCCCTTCCATTACGCCCGAAAAAGCCCTGGAAAACTAAAAAGAGCCCTGGAAATTTCTATAGAGTACGATGTAAATAGTAATATTTGCTGGTGAGCTCAAAAGTAACCGTGAAAAATTTTCATTAATTTTTCTCCGGTAGTCACCGAGTGGTCCAAAGTGACACAGTAAATATTAAATTGGATCATATTCACAAAATAAATAGGCCTATGTGTAAATTCACACTGCGTCAAGCATGGACCTACTAGTAGGTCCATGGTCAAAGTGTACTGCAATCTGTCATACTTAGTTATTTCTAGTAGGTAGTATTTGAGGTATATAGGTAATCATCATGTACTGGTTAGAATGTTTTTAAATTTTTATTTATTTTTTTTTTTATAACTAAGATAAAAAAAAAATATTGAGGTCAGTGGCTTATTCCATAAAATATTTCCTTTCTAAAAACAGCAAAAATACACTTCCACCATAAATAATGCTTCGTTTCATTCCCAAATATTTCTTCTCAAAATACCTGCCCACCCAAACCATAAATGATACACATCAAAGCACCAAGATCTGTCACAAAGAAAATATGATATCACTACTCCCTAAATCATGATCGAGATCGGCAATATTTTCACAGGCTGTTTGCGGATCTTAAATCTCCCCCATCCCTTGCCCGCTTTCGGCCGGCTCCCAAGAAAACCCATAATGGAAATTTATGAATTCAGCAGCCGCACAAATTTGGCTCCCTTTTGCTCTCCATTCAGGGGAATATCAGATCGGATCGGCCACGGGGCTTTTACCTCAAATTGCAAATTTGCTCGCTTTATTGTGGCGCATTTGTGATCTTGTACAAGATAGGAAGGAAGGTCCTAAAGGGCAAAAATTATTTTAAAGGCACTGTAGAATCTAATGTAAAAGGCGATAATGTTCAATGGGCCTATATAAATGAATTCAAACAATTATACAAGCATTCAAATCAATTGATGCTTCTTTTATTTCTTCTTAATGAAAAAAGTAGATAACATTTTTTTTCTGTCACCATTGGTGTGAAACTTAAAAGCAGGAAAAACAAAATTTCTACAAATATTTGACATGATACATGGTTTCTAAAAATTGTCTCATTATTGTGACTTGAAACAATAACAGCAAACAGGTTGACTTTGGACATCAGGGTGGCTTTACTTATACACACTTATGGGAAAAAATATTTTCTTTTCTTTATTTAGATATGAGCTCATTTCCCCCTCTCTTTTCCAATAATATATTTACACATAGCTGCTATTAATATCTACCTCAGTCATCTTGAAAAAGAAGGCTCATTTATCAAGCAAAGCAAATTACCAGCAAGCATGTAAATGTTTTGTTTTTATCTTTTTCAATTTATTAGTGAGGGGGTACCAATTAAAACAAGGTCAATGCAGTTCAGTTGTTATTTTCAGGATGTCTAGAACGTTGTACAGTATAAAAGAATGACAAAAAGGGGATGAAATATGAAAATATGGTAGGGGGAGAGAGGATAGAGACAGTGAGAGACAGAGAAAGAGAGAGAGAGAGAGATCAAAATAGCCCGATATGAATATGGCTTTGTGAATACATGTACTGGACGAAGACGTGCATGACGCAGCCCCGCATATTCATAAATCCCCTAATTCATTGAAATTAATCGGACATTGCACCAAAACTGAGTTGTATATGATAATGATGGATGGTGTATATGATACAGCCTGGGGCGATGGGGAGTGGAAACAGCTGACTGGTGTCTGCCTAACCCTGTTCACATTGCTACACAGCAAAAATTATGGTTTTAACTGGTGTATACCGTGTACACCAGACATACCAGACATTTAGTTTGTAATGTCATATGCGAGCAGCATTCCTACATAGCGAATGGTAAAAATCATTGAAATTTTGTTTTCTCAGAAAATTGAAAATGGTTTTTACTGTACCTTTTGTATATCAATAGATAAATCATTTCACACCCGATCATGACAAGAAAAGAAAAATAACCAGGGGTTATTTAAAAAAAATGAAATTCATGTATTTTACATTACATAACATATGGGGCACCTGCTCATTTATGACATCACAAATCCAAAACTTAATATAATTACTTTCTTAATCTTGAACGGATTTTCCACAAACCTCCACCAATATTTTTTTATTATTTTTTCTGCTATTTTTACAACAAACTTTTCTTCAGGGTGAACATCCCCTTTAATACCCATGGGTGTTATAACAACACATGTGGCTATTAATCTAACACTCTTTGGTGAATGTTCAAAATCTATGGTGTAATATTAACACTTTAAAATGTACACTGTAATCCTCTAGGGACACAATCTGGTGTCAGTTTTAACACCTTAGTTTTAACAATGCAGAATAATTCAGTCCATATTTAGACCATTACTGTTCTTTAAAGTGATGATAGGTTTTAAATCATGTACCTTTATACACCTTTTCTTTTCATTGGTTCTATTTTGTAAAAGCAGTTAATTGCTCATTTGATTTTCATTTTTCACCAGATCTGACTAAAATCAGTTTTTGAGTCCTTTGCCTCAAAAGTAACATGATTAAAAATAAAAATAATACTGGACACTATATTCCCTGTAAAAATGTCGAAATTATTAAGCAATGCAGTTGGAGTCTGTCAGTCTTCAAACTTTGAAAGAATAGTTGTTTAAGAGTGAGGGGCTTAAACTGCATTGCTAAAATGATAAATAGTGTTTTTACCACATTGATATTCATTTTTTTAATCTTCCACATCTGAGTCTGCGCTACTAAAACCAGCGACTCGCTGAAAGGGGTATGGATGTCTACTTTATCTAGCGGAACTACGGTATGTACATGTACATTGTAATCTTCACATTCCATAGGAATGTACTTTGCTCAGAACTCTATTGACATATCAATTGTTCAATCAAAATACACAAAGGAAGTATGAAAACTTCATTCCCAACTTGGTAATAAATCAAAATAAAAAAAGGGTGAGGAAATTGCATATTTGTAGACCAGTCTTTTACAGGAAACTGTCTTTATCATATTTTTTCCCAAAACTTTTTAGGGCCTACCCTATTTGCATTCGCCAACCAATCCACTGCTTCTTCCAAACCCCAAGTCCTCCTCTTTCTGTATGGATTGAAATTTAGCCTATAGGTCATTTCATATTAATTGAATAATTCATCTAATCAGGGTCCCGTATCACAAAGGTTAGCGATTAATCGTACGCTTGATTTTCATGATCAATTGTACATAGTAGTCAATGCAATCTATCGTAGAAAAAATGTTCTACAATCATTGCTAAGCTTTGTGTAACAGTTCCATGAGAATCATACAGTAGCAATTAATCACAGTTAATTTTTATATAATTGATTGCTTGTAATGGTCAATGTAATCAATCATAAAACATAGCCCTACAATACAATATATAAACTGAAATGGCGGGCCTATACATCATTTCATTGTATAGTTTCATCTTATTTTAATTGTATAAAATTAACCTTATATGGGCATCATAGTGTTCGATCATATAGTTGATTTATGTAATAGATGGCAAAAAATGATCAATGCATTCAAAAACCAAAAACAGCCTGACAATATATGAACTGAAATGGCCTAAGTGAATGTCATTTCATAGTTTGGTTTCATTTTACTGTAGTTTTAATTGTATTTGTATAATAATTCTAACCAGCGCATCATACAGTAGTGATTTATCGATTGGATATAATGATCAATGTGTAAAGCCCTAACTGATTACCAAAAAGAGGCTCATGTCAATTGACAAGTTTTGTGTAAAAAAGATCCAGGTCAGTCAATTTATCAAAAAATATACTTTTTCATTCACAAAAAACAATGCCTGCCGAAGCGCATCTCCTGACTTCCATGTACTTCTGGTACATAATGGATGTATCTGTATGTAGACTACTGTGATGATTGGTGAAGCATTCACAGATGAACACAATATAGCCAAGTAAAGCATTATTTAACAAAAGTAAGGATTTCCAGCCAGAGATTATTACAGTTCAACTTTTGTCGAGTATTTGCCATACTAGTAAACACATTGTAATACTGCAACGAAGCATTGGCTGCACGATTATACATGTACTCTTGCTTGCTTGACTATACAGTGTTCCATTGTGAAGAAATAGCAAGAATAACATTGTAATGTCGCAATGCAACATAATATTCCCATCAGTCTCATAATACATACATGTTTTCAGCATGCATAACTTTTAGGTGATGTAATACTAGTACAATATGTAGGTTACATGGGGAAATATGTTGAGGGCCATGAATAGGGGAAGTACATTTCGGCATGGTGTACAATGTAAATAGGGCCTTGAAGAATGCAAGAATGTTCTCTTTATTTACATTGTGACGTGTGGGTAAATTGACAAGATAATCAAATCCGGTGCATATTGTTAGGCAATACATGATATCAATAGATATACTTGTAGATCTACCACTTGTTCGAGGTTTGATTTTGACAGAACAAAAAATTTGGTTAAGTGTACATGTATATTAAAGGACAAGATACACTCTCATAAAAACTCTTAGCAACCCAAGGAGTGAAAATATGAACTGACCAACTCTTAAAAACCAAATTCATTTTGCACTTTCGCATGGAATTTCATTTTAATCAACAATTGGTATGTTTATATTTTAACCAAATTTATAATTAAAGGTTGGTTAAAGTTTTATGAATGTATGAATGATACAAGAAAAAAGGTGTTTCCTAAAATACATATTTGTTCTTCGTTTGAGCATCACACCTACTGTCAAAATGATCCTATTATTCCAAGCCCCCTCACCCTCCTCCTAAAATTTTTTTTTTTTTAAGGATACATGGGGCATGAAGCTGTACATACACCAAGACTATGTGTACATTATATAGCAACAAGCAAGACAGATACTTTCATCAGAGTTTGAGTTCAATATTTGAAAGGGTCAAGGGCCTATGCAAGTACTATTAACATTAAATATCGAGGACCCATTTAAATCCCCTCAAAATAAGGCAACAAATGTTTCCATTTTCATAATGATGAAAAAGTTTTTCCTCTGCCTCTTTCCTACATCTCTATCATTTCCGTGCCTATGTATATTTTACCAGTCTATAACTTTTCTCTCTCCTAAAGTTGATTCTTCACAATGCTAGAATTGGAAACATGATTGGCCCGAATTCGCAAAGGTGGTTTTGAAAACCCACAGTTGAATCCATGGATTATGCAGACTTCCTGTACAAATTATGCTTACTTTACCGCGTATCGGGCGCGTGAATAAAAAATGTCCAATGCTGATGCGCGCTTTTGTCACAGTGCACCTAATTGACGCTTGTTACCATGGTGAGATACGCTATTTTATTCATGAGTCCACTGTTTGAAGAGTGGACTCATTATTCAAAACAGTGGACTCATGAAGAAAATAGCGTGGATAACCACGGCAACAGGCGTCAATTTGGCACAATGTGGCAAAAGCGCGCATCGGCATTGGACATTTTTCTACTTACGTGGTAAATTACACGTAATTTATACAGGAAATCTGCATAAACCATGGATTCAACCGTGGATTTTCAAAACCACCTTTGTGAATTCAGGCCGAAAAGTTTCCTTACGGTTTAAAGAGGTACGGAGGTAAACACAATATTTATGAATATTCCCACGGTTTTCTTACATAGCACACACCATGACAAAGTAAGTTAACGAAGCATATCTCTCCTCACAATAGAAAACCCATTTCAGCTCCCCATTGTAATGGAACGCAGTCAATGAAATATTATAACACTGGTGCAATCTCGGGAATTGGTAAGCTCGACAGAATAAGAAAAGGTTTAATCGAGCTTGATTTATTAAAGAGCGTAAAGAATGCTTATGATAGTCACTAGTTTATGGCCTAGTTTAAAGGACGGGGTGGCTGGAGAATGAAGTTTTGATAAATCTTATCTTTTAAAATTAAACCTCATTTTCAAATCTTCAATTCATCAACATATAAAATGAGAGTGTTTCATAAAACACATGCTTTGAGAAATATGATACATTTATGTGTTGAATTTAGAATTGAAAATGTCTAGAAAAGAGTGGCCCTCACAAGTGATTTTTTTTTTCAAAAGTGTATTCATTTCTTTTTGGTATATACATGTAACGATTACTGTACATGTACTTTTCAAGCATCAATAGGGGCAAAAAATTTAGGATACAATCATCGCTTTCTATCTGGAAGATCAGTTATAAAAACTTTCTAATGTTAGAAATGTGCAAGATAAGAATGCACAATCTGTGTGTGACCAACTGAAAACAAATCAAATTTGATTTAAATAAAACAAGTCATCAAATGGTTGTAGTACTTTTGTAAGATTGGAATATAAGAATAATTTAATGTTAAATGCAATTCATATTACTGACCCTTTACTCACACTAAAAAAACATGCCTAAAATTACCATATGGCTTTCTTCTGTATTAAAGGTCAAGTCCACCCCAGAAAAATAATTAAAGAAAAAAATAAAACTTTGTTTCACATGACAATGAGGATAAAATTGGAATTTATCATATTTCATATAATAAAGAAATAGTGAGTGGATGACGTCTTCAGTCTTCTTATTTGCATACTAACCAGGATGTGCATATCATACAAACTGTATTGTGAAATTAAGCAAAACTTTAAAATGTCATAACTTTCTTATTTTACATCCGATTTTTGATGAAATTTTCTGTAGTATGCTTGTTGGATTTTTCTCCTTTTATTCAAATCAACTTTTGTTGGGGTGGACTTGTTCTTTATCAAACATTTATGTATCATGTCATTTTTTTAAATCTGGTCTCAAACTAAGCAAACTATACATTCACATTTTACTTATTTTTTACAAAAACCCCACAGTTCACTCCTCACATCACTCATACCACAGCAGGTAAATTATGAATATTCATGATAAGAATTAAAGCTAACAATCAAGAAATCAATCAAGCAAATCAGCACATGCTTGATTGAGGGAAACTTTCCTTCCCAGTTGGTAGGCCCTTTGCCTGACTGTTTGTATCATCATTACATCATTATACAGTGCATTGAACATCAACAACCCTTAATATGCAAAAAGTTACAAACTAAATCCTCGCTCAAATACAGGTGACCATGTATGCATGGGCTCCTACTCCATGGCATCACAACGTGGAAAACGTCTCAAGAATTACATTATTACTTGCTTTTAACATTAAACTCCACCCCTCAAATAATAACTCATAAAATCTACATCTTAGATAATATCGTAAAAACATTTAAAGGTATTACGAACAAGAAATCAATTTGACAGATTGGGAAAACCGTCCTCCTCGGTTGATAAGATCCACTGCCTGACTAGTGTTCTTATAGACCTCCTACGCCAAAAACGCTTCCACCAATTTCCCGAGTTTGACTGTACCCAATTTCCTGCAATCCAGTTTCCAATCACTTTATCAACCCACAACTCACATTAGATCTTCTGAACTCTTGGAAAGATCTGATAACATTCTTTTCATCTCGTTCCTTATTTCTTGTCTAAGAATAACATGAAACATACAGGCCCTAGATCTTCGGTAACCCTTTGCTTTAAATTTTCTTTCATTGAAATCGTTCCCCCTTTTGTGTATAATTGTAACATAATTACATAATTACATAATTGCATGAAATTTCAAGGAAATAGTTGGAAGAGGCAGTGGACACAAGAAGTTGATCAATAGAAATCTTTATTTGAAAGTTTTGGTTTGATGATCTGCAAGTCTACCAATATCATTGAAATTATTACAAAGGTACACATGTATGTACATGACATAGCATTATTATCCCTCAAATAACCAAATTGCAAGAGATTTGAAGAAAGGAATTTTGCAATAAACATATCTTAATAGAAGCTTTCTGTTTAATGATGCTGAGCCACTGACAACTTTTTTAAGCCATCATTTTAAATCTCCCTTTTTATTCACTTGTAGACCTACCTAAAATACTTCTCAATTTCAAGTGTTATCAACCTATCATTACAGATTTATACGCATTTACCCTTGATATTTTGCTTTAAGAAGTTAAAATTGCACATGCCACACATAGGCCTATTGGTACGGTACACGTACATTTGCTTCCATAAATTCCCTTTGAATTACATGGCATCGCAAATTGGAAAGCGTCCCGTAATAGCCTCTGCCACGCATACATGCACTTTTTGTTAAAAGAGGGTAAACAGCTCCGCAAATTAAATTTCGGAAGTCCTCCTTCTTCGACTAGCTAAAGATGAGCTGCACCGATCTCCGTTCCAATTTGCAAACAGATCCTCTTTTGAGCATGCAGGAATGTCTCGAAGGATGGCAACCTAGTTAACGATGCCCCGGCCGTTCCACGAGGTCAAAGGTCAATGTTAAACCCTTGTGCACGACAGGAAGGGTTTAATAGAATTCTTGATTTGGCGAGATGCGACTTCTCCTCTGCCAATTGATAATCAACGACTTCTTATTATTGAGTCCAAGATTTTTTTTTTTACTTGCTATCATTCCAAAATTTAACAATTCTATTCCTGAAAGAAACCCTGAGAGATAATAATCGTAATGAAGACAACGAAAATTATAATGAAAATAATCATGATGTTTATAACGATGATGATGACAATAATAATAATCTGTTTGGCAATGAATTACGTAAAATACTGTAATGATAATAACAATAATAATATAAAAATTAAATATGCACAAACTCCATTCCGTAGGGATATTTCTTGTATCTACAAAGAAGGGGGGTGCACAAGTCACAACTCGCTGATCAGGTTTAAGTGATACGTACACATTTTGAATTTGAAAAAATATTTATCAGAAACCACATGGCAGCCCAAAGTTGAGTTGGGTGCAATTTATTTACATTGTATAATAAAATACAACAAATAAATTAATATATATATACATATGTACATATAAATAAAAACATCTTGAAATAATGACCAAAGATTAACAACAATAGAAAGAGAAAGAAAGATATATGAAGAAAGCTTTAAATTAAAGGAATCTGAGACAGGGGGAGGGGTATACATGTACACACATAAAGAAGTTGAAAGAGATGTAGATTGAGTACATGCATATATTCCCAATGTCATGATTGGGTTATTTGTTTTTATAATCTGTTCTTCATTGAATGATATGAAATTGCTTAATTTGATTGAAATGAACAATGGCTGCATGTTTATTCATATGTTACAGCTGATACACCATTGTTCCCTTATCAATAAGTGTCTATATTTGTCTACTATGTATACATGTATACGTAGGCCTTGATATAGAAACTTGAACAGGTACTAAGATACAGATTAGGGAGACAATTACTTCTGGTACACGTGCATGTGTACATGTAACATCCTGTCCTAGAGTAAGACTTTTTTTTTACCTATCCCAGAATTGGTTAAACATGAACTGACCTACTGTTGCTTACAAAATATCCCAAGTCATTTTGCATTCCACTCTATTTTAACCAACAGTTGATACATGTAAGTTAATGTTTGATCCAACTTGTAGACTGAGAAAGTATTGAATGTGGCGAGAAGTTCTGTTTACTGGTAAATAATAATTTGAGTTGGATAACTATAAAACTAGTATGCATATTGTAATTTATAAGACGGCTTGAGATGGAAGGGGATGAATAGAGTAAGGCGCTCAATGAACTTTCAAGAAATTCTGGAGAAGTACATGTAAATCTGGAGTCTCTGGACAGCTTTTAACTATTTCTCATTATGAAACAAAATTCGGTTGATGGGGGGGGGGGGGGGTCTTTAATATTGGGCAACAAGTCATATTGACTATTTTCACCATCATAAATGTTCTTTGATTTTTTTTATCTTTTCCTTTTGTTTATATATATATTTTTTTTTATTTAAAACAAAAATTATCCAAGGATGTATTTGTTTTCTTTACTCTTTTTTTTTTTAATACTTGGATTTATAATCAAGTAGGTACATGTATTTATCTCTGTTATATCTAGTATGATTAGCCGTATATGAAACTTGCTTTAAATCAAGGAAGTAATACAATTATATTGATGGTAAATAGTGTGATACCTCAGTCACATTTGCTCTATGGCATTTTTAAAACAGCCGTTTTTATTTTTTTGTAATAGCTACAGTACATACATGTATAGGTGGTTTGAATAAAAATGAATAAAACGACCGTTTTCGACTCGGCGTATGGCCGCCGTAGAGCATATGCGACTGAGGTATTAACTATTAACTACTGTACATGTATATGACATGAAAAGGAAAGGACTCATCTAGTTGACAGCTCTACAGCTTGCCTGAAGAAGTTCGTGGGCCATTATTGTCAGACTGCGGAAATTTCTGCTATAAAGTGTTTGTCAGGAGATCTTTAAAGCAAGGACAGAAGCAAATTGGCAAAAACGAGGAGGGGGTCTTCCGCCAAATGTCTTCCAGGTGAAAAACGTCCTTTCTGTTTATGTCTGCAAACCTTCAATTCACATCACAAGAAAGGGATGCCGCCATAAGGGAGGGAGCAAGGGATGCAATAATCACTCAAAGAATGTGAATGAGAATACAATTGAATTTAAGTACCTAAGTTGTAGAAGTTAAATGATTAATATGCAAAATTGTCACATTCAATGTTTGTGCAGTTATACTGCAGCAGAGTAACTATGAGTCGCAAAAAAAGAACAACTTTGTACAAACAGCCATCGCGATTGAATATAATGCTACAATATCATAACATATTCGGGCAGATGAATTCAAGCAAGAAAATTGAAAAGTCCTCCTTTTAAAAAATATTTCTGTATACTGTATAGTCACAATTGGCTGATAATATTGTCATTAATACAATAAATTTTATGAAATTTTATGAAATTTATTTATGAAACTGGTTAATTGTTCAAGTCTCTGACTTTCTTGTGAATTTCAGTGCTCCATTCGTCTGGAGGAAATTTCACCAGTGACTAGCAGCATTGTCAGTCACCTGTGGACTGACCGGTTTGACTCAGGCTTTTTAGTTTGAAGCACATTTGAATACATGGATGATTCTTTTGACTTTGAATATTTTTCAGAGCTTCATGCTTTCAACCTTGAATTACAACTGTACATACACTTCAAAATATTTGTATGCATCTCATATTTAACAAAGTTGAAAGATCTCCTTGAAGTATCGAAGAAAAATATATTGTGACAGTTATTAATTTGAGAAAGGGGTCTTTTGGTGACATCTCAAACAAGATCAGGAATAAAAGTATGAAAGGTCAGAACAGGTTTAAGAAACATAGTTTTCATCAGGGTATCAAATCTTGACTTGAACACCCTCCCCCTCTTCTTCCTCTGCAGACCCCTGTCAAAAGGTTATGCAGGAGTCACCTACAGGGTGACTAAAAAAAATAACATCAGTATTTGCAGCATGGTCATGCACAAAAGTTATTATAAATATGACACTACGATTGACCCCTGTCTAAAGGGATAAATTGCCAATTCGTCTGCTACCAATTCGTCCACTCACCACATGGTCTGCCTTCATTTAGTCTAATGCCAGTTTGTCCATCATTATATCGTCTAGCTAACAACCATTTGGTCCAATAACCATTTTGTCAAATCATCACTTCGTCTAATCACCAGTTAGTTTATGACCATTTTCGTCTCATAGTCAGTTGGTCTGAATGCTGCAACCTTGTTAATATGAATTTGAATTTGATGTACCTTTACCAAAATATAATATCATGACAGTCATTTCTTCAAAACTAGACATTGAATATTGCTAATAGTATCGACAGAGTGTAGCCAAAAATGATTATGAAGGAAAAAAATGTCATGGTATTATATTTCGGTGTAGGTGTAAGCACTCAGAATGGAATAATTGTTGCTAAATAATAATGAATTAAAACAGCAAAGAAAAATGTACTGAGAAAGGGAGGCAAAGAGGAGGGGGGGAGAGGAAACAAAACAAGAAGGTATGGTAAAGATCAAGAATGCAAAAGGTGATGAAAGACAGTCAGAGTAAGAACTGAAATGAACAAAGACTGAGTAGAAGAAGATAAATAAACCATTGATTAATTGGACACCAGAAACATTTTTTTTTTCAAAGTAGAATGTTTTAGGCTTTAAATTGATATGCTGAAGTGTAAAGGATTTTTCACCCCACCCCTTTTTTTTGGGGGGGGGTTAAGTTCCTAATAGTCATGGACTTTAACCTTCTATATTTTTATGTTGTCAGTTTTTAAGGACCTTCTCCGCCCCCTCCCCCAATTGAAGGTGATTAATACCCTGCGCTATTATATGACGTTATAAAGGGGAATCCAACCCAAATAAACACTTGTTTTTAGAGGAAAATAAAAAATCAAACAAGTTTTTATGTCAAAGTTTGAACGATATCGGACAAAACATAAGAAAGTTGTGAATATATAAAAGTTGTAAACATTGGTAATCACTATACCCATGAAGACTTCAAGTTGACCGAATATGTGATGTCATAGTGATGTAAGGCAAGGACCACTCTTCCATGTACTGGAATAATTAAATGGCTAAAATTTCTTTTTTCAAAAGTTTTACTTCAAATTATATCTTTCTTTCATGAGGACATAAAACATTATACTACCGGGTTTATATAACGGCCCCAATGGAATAGGAATTTAGGAGAAAACCAAAAATCCTCATAATTAAGTGGGAAAGTTTTCCTTGCGGCTTCATCCCTTGTCATAATTTACTTACCCAGTTGCCAATTTGAATCCTACACACTAGTAGCATTAGGGATCTTAATTTTAAAGCAGCCATAACTTTATTTTGCTTGTCCGATTTCTTTCAAACTTTCACCATTCTTATTTTCTCCTTTTCCATGCACATAACATTATGACCAAGGCTGGATTCCCTTTTAACACTGAATATGAATCTTTACCCAAAATGAATATTTGTGTCAACTTTTATCAGCACAGGCTGAAAACTGAGAAGTAGATTGATCCACAATGAGTTTTCCCCATATTTCTGGCTATATGTGGTTACCAAGTCAATGTACTCTCTCTGACAAATGCAAAAAAAGATTCTTGCACATCTTTACCTCAAGGCCAATGTGTGAGCTATAATTATTTCATGAGAATTGGTTCAAAACTGATGAAGTAGTTCAAATTGCAAGGTTTTTACCTAAATTTGGCCATATAATATGTTGTTTCCATGGTAACACAATTTCTAAAACACACACAAAAATGCCTTGTACATCTTTACTTCAATACCAATGTGTGTGCCAAATTTCATGACAATTGATTGAAAACTGATGAAACAGTTTGAATTGTAATTTTTTTCCCAATTTTCACCATATGATATGTTGTTACCATGGCAACAAGATTTCTGAAAGACACACAAATATGTGTCTTAAACATCTTCAACTCAAGACCAATATGTGTGCCAAATTTCATGAGAATCGGATGAAAACAGAGGAAGTAGTTCTAACAGCAAGATTTTTACCTTATTTTTGCAATGATACACTGTTACCATGGCAACACAATTTCCAACACATGCAAAAAATATGTATTGCACATCTTTACCCCGAGACCAAAATATGTACATACACACCAGCATTCAACCCCCTCCACCGCAACCCTTCGGCTTGGTTAGCATCTTTATTTGGTGCATTGAGATGCGAGGACAAACAGAATATCTGTTCAAAACGGGTCTGAATTCAAGAACTAATCCAATGCAAAATAATGCACTGCTATTGAGTTTTGCACTAGCGCTAGTCTATATATCAGACAAATCTAGACTCATAAATTCGGACATTTTCACCCATTTTTTTCACTGTTCCTGCAGCCAGATTTTTTGGAGCATACCCCATTCTTAATTCTTATATATAAACAAAGGTCTGGAGAAAAAATCATGCTTTTGTCCACCGTGTCCACAAGTAGGGCATTTTTGCCGCTAACAGACCGGACTATAATATCCATTTCATTTTCATTCACTTCGCCCAATTAACACTTAGTCCGATTAGACCAAATGGGACATTGCAGAGCTAAAATTCATCTTAAACAGACTGATGTGATCTCTTTCATTTCTCTGTGACGTACAGTACCTGTATCACAACAATACGCTGATGAGGTGGCATTCAAGGCTTGTATTGGTACCGTATTGCAAAATCATTTCAGAAGTGATTAATCACCAGATTTCAGAGGATTGCTAGACTTTTTGTCACACCCTGTAGTACATGTGGGCCTAGGTCTCCCAAAGACAAAAATATCTGGACCACAGTACAGCAGTTGCCCTTGGTATCGGATGGCATTTAAAGAGAATTATAATTTCAGGAGTGATTACTGCAAGGTTTGAGAGAGAAGTATTGATATTTCACTTTTTGACACACCCTGTACCTCGCCCCAAGACAAAAATAAGTGGACCATTATGTCAACTCTCATTTCTGTGCGAGTCCATCTCGGACGGCCAAATACAGGCCTGGATGGGTTGGAGGATCGCGACGCGGCATCTCCCTCGATGCTCGACGTCGACGCACAGAAAACGAAAATGTGCCAGCCCTCGGGCGGTGGTTAATTAAGGCCCGTCGCTTGTGTCACCAAATTAATGAAGATATTCCGTGAGGCTTGCGCAGGGCAAACTCGACTGTGGAGGAGTAACATAAGAAGTGCAGTACATCAATCCTGACTTGGCGGCACCAGTCAGGAATACTTTGAGTCAAATTACATACCACTGCATGTTATACATGCAATTAAGATACACTGTACATATTCAATTGCAACAGCAACGGGATACTGGTGCTGCAATGCCTTGCATTAGGAGTGAAATAATATTCTACAAGTACATGAAGAATATGACATATAATATCAATCATGAAATTGGTATGTACGGTATTCAACTGCACGTAAAGCAAATTTAATGCAGGCAGGGAGCCGACTTACATTTAAAGAAAAATACTTAGCCAAAGAAAACTTAAAAGAAAATATTAATAAATTACCATATATTGGATTTATTGATTTAAGACAACCTCTCAGAATACAGATTTGTAGTAGAATATTTATTACTGAATACATAGGCCTTTTATAGAGACCTAAGCAAGAAATATGTTATCAAAAATATGAACAATAGTCTGAGCAGGTACATCAATGGCTTCAGAAACATAATAAAGGAGGCCTTCAAAAGATTTCTAATATCAACAAATGAGATGATGTCGGAGAGTTGAACGCACTCTACTTTAGGGACACCGATTTGTGTCCTGGGACGACTTTGCTAATAACCGTCTCCCAAAACAGGGGAATGAAAATGCACTTGAATCTGACAACATTCCAGGCATATTTGAGCTGGAGAGGCTGGCTGTCTGGACATTGTCCTATTTGCACAGCGTGCTGACAAAGCAGACGGTTAGCAGGTGTCCTGACTGGGATAGGGCCGAGGACAAGGGCATGATTCTGTTGCTGGGTAGTGGTAGGGGTAATGGATCTCAAGATTGGGGGGGGGGGGCAAAAGCAGGTGGCCAGACACCGGGGGGGGGGGGGGGGGCAAAGGATATTGAATTTTTATTTGTAAGTGGGGGATTACAGAGGGTGAGAGGGATGGGGTCAACATATGTGTCCTGATTGGGACAGGGCTGAGGATAATACCCTTTTTACACAGGATTTTCTTAACCCCGGACTATCGCTAACCCCGTACTATCCTTAACCCCGTACTATTTTTTTTCCTTTTCACACATGCCAAATTGTTATCGCTATCCCCGGATAAGGAATGCTTGCTTTTCACACACGAAACTCGCTAACCCCGGACTAGTGGTTTTTGTCGATCATTCGTAGTACAAGTACTTCACTCGTACCTTTTTACACACGCTAAAATTTCCTTAACCCCGTACTATAGGTGGGGCTAAATTGCCATTTAGCCCCACCTATAGTACGGGGTTAAGCTTAGCCCACTTTCGTTTTACACTAGCGATCTTAACCCCGTACTATCGCTCTTAGCACCGCAATTGCTGGGATAACCCTGCTTTTTTGCAGGGCCAAATAATCCCGTACTAAAGGTGGGGTTAGCCCACTTTGCAAAAATGCTGTGTAAAAAGAAAGTGGGCTAAGCTTAACCCCGTACTATAGGTGGGGCTAAATGGCAATTTAGCCCCACCTATAGTACGGGGTTAAGGAAATTTTAGCGTGTGTAAAAAGGGTATAAGAGTACTGTGTCTCGTGGGGTACATGTAGGAGTATAGATCTCAGGATGGGGACGGGGGCAAGGTAGGTATCCAGACACAGGGTGAAGGACAGAGAAATGTTTTGATAAAAAGGGGGTATTACAGATAGAAGTGAGAGGGACGATGGGGGGGGGGGAGATGTCCTGATTGGGATAGGACAGGGGCACCATTCCTGGTGGGGTAAGAGTATGCATCTTAGGATTGGGGAGGGGGACAAGGCATGTGCCCAGACATGGGAAAAAGGATATAGTGGGGTGATATATGTAGCTCTTGGTGAGATGGATGGTGGGGGAGGGTGGCAAAAGACATGACCTGGTTGAGAGAGGACAGAGGACAGGGAAATTACTTCTGGTGGGGTAGCAAGTCGAGATATTAGAATTGGAGGTGGGGGCAAAGCAATTGTCTAGATTCAGTGCAAGTGATACTTCATTGTTTTGATAGGTGGGGTATTACAGGTAGACGTCATAGCAAAGAGGGTTGGCAAAAGAGGTGTCCTAACTGGGACAGGGTTGAGAATGAGGACACAAATTCTGAAAGGAAACATTAGTGTAACATGTCCAAGGAAGAGAGTGTTGTCCAGGGGCCCAAAGCCAAGCAATCATGTTGAAGAATATCTTTACGATTGATTGCACTGACCACAATGAACAATCAATCGTGAAAATCAAGCGTACGATCAATCGCTAACCTTTGCGTAACGGGACCCAGATTGGATAGTGCAATAAAGTCAAAGTATAGATATAAATAACCAATACATTCATGCACAAAACATTTATTTCAAAACCAGCCAGGAAGAAGCGAAGAGGGGGGGGCAGTTCATGATTACAAAATCACCAAGAACAAATTCCTAGAAAGGTCTGAGGACAAAGCCATTGCTTCTGATGGGCAGTGCCTCTGAGTGTTCTGAATAAGAAGAGATTGCCTATTTTTCAAAGGTTACATGTACATTCCAGAATTATGGAACAAAGAGGTCAAGAACTCACCATTGCTATCACTTTCATTTCTTCTACCAATTCTTCTACCAATTAGGATAAAATGAAAATTTGATTTCAATATGTCAACAACCAAGATGACACAAAGAAATTGCATCATTTATGAAAGTAACAGGAGGTATCAGCAGGACTTTCTAATGGTATTTTTCTTAGGTGCATTTTCTCTCTCTTTTCTTTTACCTTGAAAGATATGTATTTTGTATTCTGTTAAAATACAATATCAAGTACGCTGCATGAAACCTGCAACAACAAAGTGTCATTGAAAGCAATACTTAACATGATACTGATAATAAATAATAGTATGCCATTTCTTTTTACATGTAATCATTGAATTTTCGAATTGTGCTCATTGTCTAAATTTTGGCATTTCCAGAATTCTTTCAGGATAAAACGTACATAAATCTACATGTGTTAAATTGTATCGTAATTAAAATGGAAGTGGTTTTTTCCCGACTGCTAGAAAGCATGAATGCTTGTATTGCAGCCAGACAACGGACGGCTTTAGGTCCTCTCTGAGGGACCTGGTAATGAGGATTTAAATGCCTTACCAAAGGGCACTGGATCACTGGAATACGAAACCCCCACTCTACCGACTGTGCTATCACACCTCCTATCATTATTCAAGGCAGTTTCTCCATTCTTCAATCTCATCAGACTTTGTTATGGAGGGTTGCAAAAAACTTGCAATCAATTGCATGTCAATGTTAGGTCCCTAAAACAATCATACATGTAAAGTCTTGCAATTAATTATTGCTAATTTGTTGCAATTGATCAATGGTCTGCTTCTTGTATTGACAAGTAGGCCTACAGGGGTGTATGAAATTAATTTGCTTTTATCAAAATTGATTATGCAATGCAACACCCCCAACCTACATTGTACATACCAAAATTACTTCCATTTACTCTGTCCGCTCCAACCTACTTGTGTTATTATTTGAACATTTATTTGATATGGAAATCCATTCGTTTCTATTCCCTATCAGAATATTCAATTGACCGCACCTGTCCAGTGCATTCAAAAGGGCCAGGGATATCACTATCGTCAATCTTGGGGGCGAGGTGCTTCCAGCATCATTATCATCAACAGGCGTATTCACATCCTCCCACCCATGTTAACTTCTTAGGACCTCAAAGTGAAAATATTAAAAAAGGGTTTAAAAAATAAATATACAGGCCTATGTACAAACAAAAGTGATACATGTAGAATACACCTTCTCATCAAAAATAATAATAGTATACAGAACATGTACATATTTATGTTTTTAAAAGAACATACATGTACATCTACAGAAAATTGTCATGAAATTAGTGAGCCTATTTGTATCCTTGCACACTCTCTACATTTCCTGAGATATTGTACATTAGTCCAGTAGATATGTGAAAAAGATGCTCGAATCTGGCAGAAAGTGTGAAATTTGGCATACAGGGGTATTTTTGGGCGCTGATTTCAAAAATTGCCGGCCCCAAGCGATTTGACCATCGGGTCGGCCGCCATTTTGAAATCCAAGATGGCCGCCATGAAATATCATTAAATGTCAATTTCTTGAGTTTTACATGGCATGTGACACTGAAATTTGGCATATAGGGGTATTTTGAGGCACTGATTTCAAATATTGCCGCCCATCAGCAATTTGACCATTTGGTCGGCGGCAAAATGGCCGCCATCTTGAAATCAAAGATGGCCGCCATGATATATTATTGCAATCATTTTCTCGAGTTTTATATGAACTGCGGTATTGAAATTTGGCATATAGGCTTAATTTGGGGTGCTGATTTCAAATATTGCCGGCCCCAAGTGATTTGACCATCGCGTCGGCCGCCATTTTGAAATCCAAGATGGCCACCTTTTTGAAATCATTAATGTCATTTTCTTGAGTTTTATATGACGTGTGACACTGAAATTTGGTATGTTGGGGTATATTGAGGCACTGATTTCAAATATTGCCGGCCCCCAGCAATTTGACCATTTGGTCGGCGGCTAAATGGCCGCCATTTTGAAATCCAAGATGGCCGCCATGAAAAATCATTAAATGTCATTTTCTTGAGTTTTACATGATATGTGACACTGAAATTTGGCATATAGGCTTAATTCGGGATGCTGATTTCAAATATTGCCGGCCCCAAGTGATTTGACCAGCGGGTCGGCCGCCATTTTGAAATCAAAGATGGCCGCCATGAGAAATCAATTAATGTAATTTTCTTGAGTTTTACATGACATGTGACACTGAAATTTGGCATACTAGGGGTATTTTTAGGCACCGATTTCAAATATTGCCGGCCCCCAGCAATTTGACCATTTGGTCGGCGCCTAAATGGCCGCCATCTTAAAATCCAAGATGGCCGCCATGAAATATCGTTGCAATAATTTTCTCTAGTTTTGTATGAGCTATGGTATTGAAATTTAGCATATACAGTGTAGGTGTAGTTAAGGGCACTTATTTCAAATAGTCTTACCACCAGGTCAGCCGCCATCTTGAAATCTAAGATGGCCGCCATGAAAATCACTAAAAATAATTTTGTTGAATTTTACGTGTGCTCTGAACTTTGGCAAATAGAGTACCTATTTTTGGGTGCTGATTTCAAATATTGCCAGCCACAAGTTATCTGACCAGTTTAGCGGAAAGATGGCTGCCATGAAAAACCATATCAAAATAATTTTCTTGGATTTTACATTATATATGACACCAAACTTTGGCAAACAGAAGTACGTGGCACTAATTTTTTCCGGCCACCGGGTTTCGGCAAAATGACCGCCATGATTTAAAAGCAATGATAATTGTCATTAGTTTTTTATGAACTCTGGCCCTGAAAGTTGTCATATAGGCATATATTTAGGCACTGATTATTGTCAGACCCCTGTTTGGTTGCCATTTTGAAATACAAGATGGCCGCCATGAAAGATAAAATTTGCTAAAGTCTTACGTATGGCCTTTAACACTTTGAATTTGGAGAAAAACTTGATCTTTGCATCCTTGATCAATGAAAAAAAAACATAATGAATATATGCTATTTTGAATTCCAATATGGTTACCAAGTTTGAATGATGTACAACATTATAATGGTGAGTAAAACCCATTGTATTGGCACTGAAAACAAATCCAACACATCTTTGTCCGTTGCAAGGATTACAATACTTTGGCACCCTTAATTGCTGATATAGATGTTACGTAAGTATGAAGCACCATGCATACACAAACCAGCTAGCTTCTTCTGCAGTTACACATTTGAAGTGGCTTTGGTTGAATAATAACCATCCGGAACAATCATTTTCTGTTGAGACGCTGTAATTTATTTCTTTGAGTGTTATATGATCTGCAGTATTGCACTTTGACATATCGACGGAGTGCGGGGTGCTTATTTCAAATATTGCTGGCCCTCAGCGATCTGATCCCCTGAGTCAGAAGCAACATGTCAGCCATCTTGAAATCCAAGATGGCTGCCATTAAAAAAGATCATTGAAAAAAAATCACTTTATCTAGTATCACGTAATGTATTATTTTCAAATTTGGCATCTAGGGATATTGAAATTGCCCCCAGTAATCTGTCCAATAGATATGCTGCAAAATGGCCACCATCTTAAAATCTAGAGAGGATCGACTGTCATGAAAATTCATTAAAATCATTTTCTTGGTTTTAAATAATTTGAGGCACTGCATTTTAGACATACAGGCAGGTTTTTGGCCTGCTGGTTTCAGAATATTGCTCCATTAATTGTGATATTTTATTACAAATCGACATGAAGAAAACTGCTCCAGACTTGAAGTACTGATGGTTATATAGTGGTATGATGATGATGATGACGATGATGAATTAATATTAATGATGGATGATAATAATACATATTTTATTGTTCAAAATAGAATTCAGTAACAGAAATGCTCCGAAAATTTATTTCGCCCATACCCTGTAGATCGTGAGCCCAGCAGCAACTTAGCAGCGCCACATCGGACATTGCTCTATCCCTTAAAAAGGGAAGTTCACCCCTGAGAAAAGTTTGTTGTAAAAACGCACGAAAATATGATATAAAAAATCCATCTAAGATATCAGAATTTTAAGTTTTTGATTTGTGACGTCATATACTGTACGAGCAGCTGCCCCATTATGTTGTGTGATATAAAATGCATAAATGGTTCATCATGGGTAATTTTTTTCTTTCTGGAGCGGGTGTGAAATCATTTGTTTGTTGATATACTGAGGGTTCAATAAAAAACATTTTCATTTTTTTGAGGAGGCTACATTTCATTGATTTTTGTACAGTAAGAAACATGGGGGAACTGCTTGCATCTGACGTCACAAATACACTAAATGAAATTC
This sequence comes from Lytechinus pictus, assembly GCF_037042905.1. Taxonomy (NCBI): domain Eukaryota; kingdom Metazoa; phylum Echinodermata; class Echinoidea; order Temnopleuroida; family Toxopneustidae; genus Lytechinus; species Lytechinus pictus. Next base: position 8,691,826 of record NC_087262.1, on the reverse strand, counting down.
CAATAGCTTTTTAAATATTTGATGGAATTTCCTCAAACCTTCAATATTTTTTTCATTATTTATTATGTTATTGTTTCAATAAACTTTTTGTCAGGGTGAACTTCCCCTTTAATTCGTTGACCGCCAAACAAGGTAGAAGCAACTCCCCTCTTTTAACAACGTTTGGTCTGATGCTGTCGGAGCTTGATCTCCCGATCGTGAGGCGAACATGCTCCCATTGTCAGATTGTCGAACACACGATGGTTATCAATTGAATCGTTCCAAAGTAATTCCTGGAGATCTGTAAGATTCACTGTCAATCGCCTAGCATATAAATGATTGATAGCAATAATAAATGGATTACCATCAGTTATACCATACATTAATTTTGATTCGTGCTATCATATTGTACTTATTTCCCCCCACAATAATCAATATTTAGAACTAAGCTAGGTAATCATGTCCTTTGTGTCATGTGGGTCATATGGGAATTTAAAATGGCAGATAAAGTGTGTTATGTGTTATATGTTCATTATCTATCCATATTTGAAATTATACAATACAAGTTTTTGCTTCATACCAATTTACAGTGTCACAGGTAATGTAGAATTCAGGAAAACATTTTTGAAAGATATTTCGTAGTAGCCATCTTAGATTTCAAAGTGGCGGTCATTTTCAGCTCACCCGGTGGATCAATCACTGGGGCAGCAATATTCTAAAACCAACAGGCCAAAACCAGCCTGTATGTCTAAAATGCAGTGCCTCAAATTGTTTAAAACTCAAGAAAATTATTTCAATGAATTTTCATGACAGTCGATCCTCTCTAGATTTCAAGATGGTGGCCATTTTGCAGCATATCTATTAGACAGATTACTGGGGGGGAAATTTCAATACCCCATGATGCCAAATTTCAAAAAAATACCTACGTTATAATTATGATACTTGATTTTTTTCAATGATTTTTTTTATGGCAGCCATCTTGGATTTCAAGATGGCTGCCATTTGGCAACTGAGGTATCACGGGCCTAAAACATTTCCCATAGACTCGTGTGTTAAAGAGGCGCTCTAAAAAAAATAAGGATGAAATTCGAGAATTGAATGTTTACTACCTGTCCAGTGGATAGGATATATGTCTGACATTCCATATCTGACCAGAAAAGGGTACCTCGACCAGCTCATTTTAAAAATAAATCGGCATTTATGAAGACTACACCTGACAGGATCAAATTCATCACTTGAGACAGTAAAATGGCAATACTTCTCCCGCCAGTATAAAAATACATTGTAGTTCCAAAGTGGTGATATATCTTCCCAATTTGAAAAAAGGAAGTTCAGTAAAGTTACCCTCCCTAGAATCAGTGTTAGATTATCAATCATATTCATTCATCTTTGTCAATCAGCAATATCAAAATTAAAAATTGAGAATTAAATGGGTTGGCTCGAATGAATATCTTTGGCCCGTATAACTCTGACTCAGGGGATCAGATCGCTGAGGGCCAGCAATATTTGAAATAAGCTCCCCACACTACTTCTATATGTCAAAGTGCAATACCGCAGATCATATAAAACTCAACGAAATAATTGCAATATTTCTAAGGCAGCCAGCTTCGAATTCAAGATGTGGGCCATTTTTCCGCCGACCAATTGTCAGATTGCTTGGAGCCAGCAATTTTTTTTAATGAACTCACCCAGATACCGATATACTACAAATTTCAGGGGCACATATTATGTTAAATTCAAGAAAATTAGTTCAATGATTTCTCATGGCGGCCTTCTTGGATTTCAAAATGGCGGCCGACCCGATGGTCAAATCACTTGGGGTCGGCAATATTTGAAATCAGCACCCCGAATTAAGCCTATATGCCAAATTTCAGTGTCACATATCATGTAAAACTCAAGAAAATGACATTTAATGATTTTTCATGGCGGCCATCTTGGATTTCAAAATGGCGGCCATTTAGCCGCCGACAAAATGGTCAAATTGCTGGGGGCCGGCAATATTTGAAATCAGTGCCTAAATATACCCCAACATACCAAATGTCAGTGTCACATGTCATGTAAAACTCAAGAAAATGACATTAATGATTTCAAAATGGCGGCCATCTTGGATTTCAAAATGGCGGCCGACGCGATGGTCAAATCACTTGGGGCCGGCAATATTTGAAATCAGCACCCCAAATTAAGCCTATATGCCAAATTTCAATACCGCAGTTCATATAAAACTCGAGAAAATGATTGCAATAATATATCATGGCGGCCATCTTTGATTTCAAGATGGCGGCCATTTTGCCGCCGACCAAATGGTCAAATTGCTGATGGGCGGCAATATTTGAAATCAGTGCCTCAAAATACCCCTATATGCCAAATTTCAGTGTCACATGCCATGTAAAACTCAAGAAATTGACATTTAATGATATTTCATGGCGGCCATCTTGGATTTCAAAATGGCGGCCGACCCGATGGTCAAATCGCTTGGGGCCGGCAATTTTTGAAATCAGCGCCCAAAAATACCCCTGTATGCCAAAATTCACACTTTCTGCCAGATCCGAGCATCTTGGCCATTTTTTGTCACATAACCGCTCCACTACATGTATATGAAGAGTTTGGTTGCAAAAGGGGTTAGGTCCACTTTGGACCATTCCAAGAAAAAACGTGTTTTTTATTCTCACTTATTGCAATATTCTTGTGAGAAACTAAATTGTCATGATGTACTACCCTATCATGTGAACATAAAATTGGGTATAAAAGAAATCTACCTGTCTTCAATTTTTTTCAATATATTTTTTTGAAAATTTATCATTATGGACCTAACCCCTTTTGCAAGCAAACTGAAATGAATCCAATATCTTTTGATTAAAAAAGTGATTTTTCTTTGCCACTCATATTCACGTTTCAATTTGAATTTCAAATTTTCTTGGTATCATCAGAGCAACTAAAAATTTAAAGGTTTTGAGACAGAAAACAATAAAATTTATGAAAAATGGACCAAACCCCTTTTGCAAGTGAGCTCTTCATATATTAAAATCATACAGGTTCAGTATGAGAGACATTTCAATTTCCACATCAGTCATACTGCAGTATGCATACATGTATTGTATACTGAAGGCTGAATTGGATTACTTTCTAATGTACTGTAGGGTAGGATTTGCTGTAGGATATGAAATGCTCATGTATGATAGGCCAATTATACAGAAATCATGAATAATTCAAGATTTACAATTCTAAACCTGAACATTGTTCGTTTGCATGCCTCCAGTCAACATACAACCCATGGTGAAGCCTACATTACAACATACCTGTACTATCAAACATATTTGAATGATGGGAGATACCTTTCCTGCACTATACTACATAAAATGGAACTCTTTACACACTGAATTAAAAGGACAATTATTCTTTAGAAGTTCAAAATCCTGGTTTCCTTACTGCATCATCAATAGAACAAGGGTGTGAGTGGTCACAGATAAAAAGATCTGAAAAAAGCTGAAGAGTGTTGAAAATGTCTGAAACAGAAAGAGCTCCCATACTTTTTATACAGAGGAAAGCCAAAAATAAGCTGAAGTTATTAAAGCTGAAAATCAAAACCCAAAAATCTGAAATCAGCTAAAAATCTTAACTCTCACACCCCTATTACTAATGATATCATACAGCAACTGCTGTCTATATGTGAATTTTGTGTCTGAAAATAAAGGGGATAGGGGACTTATTGATATACATGTATTTGTTGATATTTTCTCTATTGTTTCTTTGTTGTATCATCAATGAAGATGGGGGGGGGCTTATTCTTACATTCTTCACTATTTTGTTACAAAAAGGGCTCAGTGATAATGTAGACAAACTCTACTGTGTGAGTTTTAGCCATGACATCATTATAGTTATAAAGGGTTTTCAGGGAAAGATAAACATGTTCACTTTAAAGAGAGAATAAACAACCTTCTGTTTCTGAGAAAATAAAACATTTTGAAGAAAAACACTTTTCCAGACCTTAAGATGTCATCCTGTGAAGTTGCTGCACCCATTTTGGCAGAAAAGAAGCTGTGAAATTTCTCTTCACAACTTTGAGATACTGCATGGACAATGAAAATCATCACGGATATCTAAACCAGCACCAGAGAGCACTGTTATGCTTTTACTATCTAATCTGAAAGTGGCTACCTGGTTGGGGGTTGCTGCACCCTTACAAGGAACAGTGATTAGATAAAGATGCCCATTCGACCTCATCAAAGGAACACATTGTACCCCATTGCTTCTCGGGACGGCGGACGTGGTGGTAAGAATCTGCCGATCCTATTGATATCGCCTCCTCTATATTAAGAAGGCGAGCACTGTTATAACATGGTTATTAAAACCCCTCTATCCCACCGAACCTTGCTCACTGCCTGTGGTGAACACTTTCTCTCTCCAACCAGGCGTCAATTTGTCCTTGTTAATAAACACTTTGTTGTCCCTGCTACCTGCTTTAGGAACAGACACCAACTCCCGACCCTCATCCAAATTTATCTGCTTCTCAGAAAAAAGGGTATGAAAAATGAAAATTAAAGCCTGAAGCCTTTCTGGCACCAAATCATAATTTGTCTCCCCCCCCCCCTTGTCTGAAAGAAAAGTGATATAACAAAATTCTTGAAAATGAAAGTCATATCTGCTGATCAGTATTAATGGTTGTTAGCTCCTTTTTTCAGCTCAAGCTGTGCAAAGGTAAGGGTTGATGCCATGTCTGTTCTCCCATTTTTGCAAATTATCTGCTTAACAGAACAAAAGGTTGTTGGCTCCATGTTACATGTAGCTCAGTGCAAAATATAGGGTTAACACCTTTCTGGCATCAAAATTAATGTATTCTTCCCTCCTGCCTGAAAGAGAAGCGATTACCAATTTTCAGAGATGTGAGAATAACAGCATGGCAAGAGACAAGAGGTCCACTCCGCCTCCCAATATGGAGATGGTTTTCTCTATAAAAAAAAATCACACTTTCTGGAAACCTTGTTGTCCCGACATCGCTTTTTCAGAGGCAGGTGGTACACCGGGGAGAGATGAAAAATGATTTCAAAGAATGCAGACATGTACTCATGACATCAACTTGATAACCACAATTTCAAATTCAATTTATACCCACACTTAAATCAAGTTCATCCAAGGCGTTTTCACACCTGCTCGATTTAAAAAATACCCAGTATTTTCTGATATCGGAATTTTACCATGAGCAGAAATATTCTAGGTCTTTGAAAGCAATGTACCTGCACAACAAAACACTGTTTAAAACTTTATGCAACAATGTTTATTACAGTTTACATGAATTTTTATACTATTTGTTCGATAGTTTAAACAAGTCTTTAAAATTTTAAATAACAAAGTTTCATCTCTAATATGATTTGTTTGTACAATGAGCATGATTGTTTAAACTGTTTATAAACAACTATACTGTAATGTTCATACAGTAAACAGGGTTATATAAGATCTTAAACAGTTTTTTTACTGTGTATTTACCTGTAAACATCACCCAAAGAAAAAACCTGCAAATACAGTTGGCATGAATTTTGCATTGTGAAAGCATATTACAATTTAATATTTGTATTTGATGCAAGAAAAGTAGAATGCATCAATAGAGATTTTTTACAGGTATTTCTAAATATAAAGTGTCCCTAACTTGGGCACCCACTTGTCATTATCATGGTTTCATTTTCTTTAATTTCTCTTTCATTTTTAATTTTTCAAATTTGACGGCAAACCAGACAGACATGGCTCCACTTGATCTCTGGGTTCTAATTCCTAGTGTTAAATGTGTTTAATTACTTGCAAGAATAAGTTTTTAGTGAATGAACAGCAGCCATGAAAAGGGTTATTGTCCTAATGAGTATAATAGCCCTATCACTACTGGGACTTTCAAAAGTATATAGATCCTCATGCAGAGATACGGGCAATTATATGTCCTCAATTTTACTTCACTATTATGGGTCTCCCACAGATTCCCATTCATTGATGGGCTGCTCGATACTTCCACTTTAGCAACAAAAAAAGTTTGGGATGGGTTAAGCTGTATTATTGATCGCTGCCTTTTTTGTGGCAAATTGAAAGTTTTGGACTACAATGGAGGGCCGCATGCAGAGTAATTGAAGAATTTGTTCTTAAAAATTAATTTACTCTATTCAAAATCCAAGCCAGACATGTAGGCATCTATGATGGTCTGCACGAACATCATTTGAGCAAACTACATCTTTTGGAGGTCACAGTATGACGTACTGTACAAGTACATGTACAACACTATAATAAAGGTGTACATGTACGCAGTACACCGTTTTACCATAGCTGGTAGAGTTTATTGGGGTTCCTACATGTACATGTCTTTCTTGAAGAATAAATTAATGAAAGATAGAGAATCAGATAAGAGTACCAAAGTGTGACGTCATCAATTTTCACCTTTTGGACATCAGCTTTTTTGATACCATATTTTGGTAGAGCATGATGAAAACCCCCCACAACTCAAATTCGGTGAGAATCGGTCCATGGGGGCCTTAGATACATGTATGACCTCATGAATACATAATTAGCCCCATTGAAGTCGGTGTATTATTGGACTGGTTCTAAATGTTAGGAACCAGGCAAATAATACATTGACTTCAATAGGGCTAATCATGTATTCATGAGGTCATATCTAAGGCACCCATGGACCAATTCCGACCAAATTTTGGTAGTGGGGTTTTTCATTATGAAAACGCTGAAGTGCTAAAAAAGTTTTTTGTGACATCTTCACTTTGGTGCTCTATAGTTCAGACTACATTGTATACAAAGTTTCAAATGCTGCCATCAGATCTGAGTCTGCATGTACATAGGCAAATCTGATTTCCTTTTGAAATTAATGAACAGTATAAGTTTTCCAAAGAAGTTAGATATTGTATTGAAGGATTATGAAAATTATTTTGACCATTCATATTCCATCACTTGCAGGTTTATTGAAGATCCACAGGTGAAGCTGAATACTCAGTCTACATAAACATTTTCAATTATATTTTTTGTCTTAAAAAGCAATCTTCAAACTTCAAATGCTTTATCTGATTGAATGGATAAGTACTACACCTGTAGTACAAGTACTGTAGACCCTTGTAAAACATGTTCTGGAACATTGCATCAATATAAAGGGCCTTAAATGATCTTTTTTCCAGCAGGATTTATTTCTATCTGTGGCTTTCTGCTTCTTGGGATGGATAAAAACGGACAAGAAAACCGCAATAGAACAAAATGAACTGGGGCAGAACGGAGGAAGACTCCGGAGACAGACAGATATGGGTCTGGGCCAGCGAAATGGATAGGAAAGCTGCTTTTCGAGCTTGGAGTTGATTTTATTCTGATCCTTCGAAGATTCCCTGTCAAATCCCCTCACACCAAGAAACACAAGAACGTGAAATATGCTAATCCCCAGCATCGGGGAGCAGTCAGGGGTTAAATGCTGCAGATGACAGCGCGTTAAGATCCTGGATACTCTTGGGTTTGGTTTATATTCATACATTCATATCAATTTACATTTAGAGGCAGGTAAATGTATGCGTGTTCCGCTCTTAAAATACCAATGCCCTGGGAGGAAGATTATCACGGAAGTATTAAAGACAACAGAGCACTACAAATAGGAAATTAAATGAAGGCGATAGGCAATTTTGCCCTCATGACAGCCAAAATCATCTCTAAAAAAATTCTCCCAAATTACATGCTTTGGGGCAACCAACTTTTCAAAGTCACTATAATATTAAAGAATATTTTGAAAATAAAATTTGTACAACCTTTAGGCAGAGTAATGATATTTGCATCATTTGCATAATTGCTCATTCCATGCAAAAACAAAAGCCCTAATAAATGACTGAAAGTAGCCTCCAAACCAAAAGTCAGCATTCGCCCCAATGTGAAGAAAAAAATAACCCCTAAAAAAGATATTTCCTACAGCCCTGTATTAAAAGAGAAAGATATTCAATACATAAACAGATTTCTGACAAGACATGCTTATCTGTTAGAAGCACACCCCCCCCCCCTCACACACACACAAAACCTTTAATGGACCCATTCCATAATAAAGTGGATGTAATCAAACCACTTCAAGGTTTTGGGATGCTAATTTTGTTAATATATCCTGGTCAAGATATAACCAATTAATTTCAAATGGTATCCTATCTACCATGGACCTACATGTATTACCCATGTATATACAATGTACCGTACCCCCATTACTGTCCGCATTCAGCACTGCAGAGGGGAGGGGGCAAGGCCCCCCCCCCCCCTCCCCTCATAAATTTTATAAATCTACTTTCTCTTATTGCATTTTTTTATATACATTTTTCTTTAAAACTGATATTTTATTGCAATATCAACAATCTATCTACTATTATATGCTTGTGTAGCCCCAAAGCTAAGGAATAGATACATGTACCACTGGAAGTCAGGAAAGCATCTTCTACATGTATTATCATTATAAATTATAATCATATCCTTTTTCATAGGAGAACTCTATGTAATCACTTTTGAACTTGATAAAAATACCCCCCCCCCCCTCTACTCCCCCATCTCTCTCACTTTCTTTCTCTGATCACCCAAATTAATTAATAACCAAATGAAGAACCCAGATGTGTATGATATGTACATGTAATTTCTCAACAATGAGATCACATCTATATAAAGCATCTTTGCAACATCGATGTACTTTATTAATTTGGCCAAGCAATTCAGGACAGAAGATCCTATATGATAATTAATGGTTCGCTATATGTGTTCACATTGGTGTCAGAGTGGAGGAAAATTCCCTACATCTCAGGGAGTTACCACCCCCATATCCTCTCATCTCTACATGTAGTCTGAACGGTCACTTATAACTCTCTCTCCACTGTCTTCACTTGATCAAAAAGTTTTGGGATTCATTCTGGAGAGGGGGAGCTACCGGTAAAGAGTGAAATTGGTAGGCCACACCTTTTTTTCACAGAATGACATAAAATAAACAAATAAATAGATAAAAATAAATAACAGATAATGAGTTAACTTTCAATTGGGCTACAAGTATTAGTGCTTTGTATGTGCACATAATTTGACTTTCTCTCTGTAGCTTTAAGGCCTCGGGGTTGCTGCTGCACGAAATAATTGCAATAAATTTAGAAGTGATCGATCAGTCTTTTGGCTGTAGTAAATCAGCAACTCTTCCTGGTTGCAAGGGGTACATGTAGACCATCAAATTTTCAATTTAAATTGAAATCTGAATGACTTTGACTTGCAATTGTTTGGAAGTTTCTTGCAATGCCCCACTAGTCTGAGATGCTATACAGGTAACACAAAGCTTGCGATGAATAGCAAATATGAAAGAACACTTGTGATTGGTTCCTGGTCAGTATTTTTAACTACACGCGCTTGTAACATTGATCTTGATTGGTCAGTCCATTAAGCAATTGATCTCTAATCTTTGTGTTCATACGGAGCCCATGCAGGGGCCCGTCTTACAAAGAGTTGTGATTGATCCGCTCAATCGCAACCATGGAAAGCCGGCAAAGTCAACATATAAAATGCATGTTTGCTCAAAAATTTTTCTCTACATATGAACGTATAACCATAAATTCATTGATTTCTTGACAGTTTGGTGTGTTCTCCCTTGTTTACAAAGGACACTTTGCAAATTTCCTGTAGATAAAATTAAGACACTGATGGATTACCATAGAGTCACAATTGATTGGATCAATCGTAAAGTTTGTAAGACGGGGCCTAGGTCTGAATATGGTCAGTAATGACAAAATCTTCATGACTACTGTAAGGGCCTCTCCGCTCCTTGGATAGGTACCTACAAGTCCTATTCAAATGTGAACGTAACTTGAAAGGACGGGCTGGCTTGGTCGTCAGGGGGGTTGCGTGCTTGGCAGGAGGAGGGATGGTTTTGAAGACTTCTGGCAGGGGATACCAGAGAGCCGGAAGCCAGAGTTTACCACGCTCATCCCCCTTCCCTCTCAGATTCATGGCAACAAGTCTAGCCATTGCAATGACCAGACCCCTTGCTGTGAAATGGGATGGTTTCACACAAATGATCGAGATGAGAAAGTCCATTCACAGTTCTGGTGGAAATTTAACAAAAAGCGTTTTAATTGTCCACCTTGAACACATGGAATATAATGTACAAAATAATTGTGACATCATGTCGGGTCATCATTTCTTAGGTTAGAGTTGAAAAAAAAAAAATACTGTTAATTCTTGAATCTGGAGAGTATTCAATTTCATTGTTCCTCCCATTTTTCAAGCCCACCCACTATGCATCACTGATCAGTGAGTTTGACCCAGGAAGTAAAGGTCATCTTGAAGTACAGTGCATAAAATATATGTACATGTAACCTGAACTGGAGAGAGGCTCGTAGATGTGGAAGAAGCAGGACTAAGTTCCCCATCAATTTCTAAGGTTTGAGGTTCCGCAAATTTTTTTAAATGCACCTTCTCCATCATATCATGCTTGCGTTGGAAATAAATTAACTGGTTTCTGGGATTTAAAAAAAGGTGTAGAAGGAGCAAAGCTTAATGGGGTATTGCACGAAACTTACAACCAATTACAGGTACAAGTAAAAAAAATAAATCACAAGCCTGACACAATTCATTGCAAGTTTGGGCACACTTGATTGCTTGTCTTCTTCTTGCAAGAAGCAGTAAAATTCAATTTGCTCTAGTTACAATCGCTATATCAATTGTAAATTGTAGGAGAAATTTACAATTGATCGCAAATATTTTCTTGCAACACCCCCTAAGAATGTTTTCAGCATCTCCAAGTGACAAGAAGCTTGCTGAAAGAGGTGTTGACATCATGGACCTTGCATGCCAGGATCTGTCCGAAATCCAGACCTCTCCGCAGCTCACCTAATCCTGTGCGGTATTCACCAAAATGCCTTTAACACCACAAGAAAAACTCAATGTTTGGACCGCAAGGCCTTTCCGTCAAATTCTTGACATCCTAATATGTCAATGTCAATCCATAGTCCTTCTTTCTTGGTAAAGTAGCTAGAACATTTTACTTGGGACTCAGCTTATTTTGAAATTGAAGGTGTAAATTTCTCTGGGTAGGATTAACCTAAAAACCCTGATCCAAAGTAAATATCAATATTTGAAAAGGATAATCGGTTGCAGAATAAATCCACAATGAGTCAGTGAGACAACTATAAGAAGAAATATTATGCAAAGAAACTACATACAAGTACACATACTAATTTGTGCACTTGAAATTGATATTGGTTGAAAAGGACCTACTTGACATAAGTAAAGCAGGGTTTTCAACAGTCAAATGAGAACGATACCACATTTTAAACCATAAGAATTTGATTCCATCACCTTGCTTATATTGAAATTGAGGCTACATGCTTTCGAATCAAATTTGAAATGTTGCTACATGAGACATGCCTTGGGCAAGGTTTCAGGTTGAGAGGAAGTTCAACAACCTTCACTTGTATCAAACATATTGATAAAGAGTGAAATATTTGTGTTAAATAGAGGCTGTAACGTTTAGAATCAATGAGATCACCTAAATTTTAGTCAAATTTGCATACTTGTGGAGTTGTGCATCCCAATTTGCTCTACAATTTTTTTTTTAAGACAGCTACACAAAAAGTATTTTGTGTAGCAGATATGTATATACATGTATTACTTGTGGTCAACTGTAATATGACTTAACATAATATTTGGGAGCTATTCTCATACATGTACATGACCAAAAATGCAAAATAACATTTGGTAAGCAAAATTATTCCCTGAACAGTGTACATGTTATCCAATGAATATCTGAAGAAAGAAATTACCACAAACTCTTTTAGACAAGTAATCTGAATATTGAGGAGACATTTCAATCACTTCCTACATGTATGGGACACTGTCATGCAACCTATCCAAGATGATCTGAAACCTATCCAAGATGATCTGAAACCTATCCAAGATTATCTGACCACCACTAATGGATGGTTAATGGTCTGATTTCAATATCTCAAGAAAATGATAAAGGGGACAGATTCTCTTCTTATGACTTATCCCAGTTGAACAGGTACAGTTCAAAAGTACCAGGTATTGAAAGCAGTGACACGGCTTGTGCTCCTGCAACAACTGCAATCTTGATATCTCAGAGGGCATAGGGTTAGAGTCAGGATTGTAATAGTGTTTTTGGACCAGAATAATGTAAAGAATAATGTAAGTTAATGATTAGGGTTTATTTAGAGTATATTAATATGTATTTCATGTTTGGCTCTACGTGCAGATTTTCCTTCGGAGCATTTGTGTCATGGAATCATCGAAAACATACACATGTAGGCCTCTGGTGGGTGAATGACACTGGCATAGCCTACATGTAGCATATGAGGGGCAAGTGACCCCTAATACTGTATCTCTTTCTTTTCCTTCTTTTTATGGGGGAGGGGGTCTTCACCTTTTTGGGGAGGGGGCAAATGGACCTTTTTTTTTCTTTCTCCTTCTTCGACAATGAATATTCATTAGATGCGGGGGAGGGGGGGTATCCCCCTTACAGGTACTGTACCATCTCCAATATGTAATACCTGTAGATTTTCCGTCTACGCACGAATTCTTCCCCAGAAAAAGAATAATCTGTTGAAGTGTGTTTACGATCAGCATTGACGTTGTGATGCTGCCCTTCACAGAGAAAGCATAAACTCCTCGTCCCATACACGTACATTTGGCCTGCCAATCAGGAAGGCAAACAGGACTCCCGTTCCAAAGAGGGGGATCTAATTTTCCGATTCCATTAGACTTAATGCTGTTCCCCAGATTAGCCAATCGGTAGCATAGAAAGGTCAGAGATGAATTCAGAAGCATTCTAATGTCCCCATCCTCTGTCTTCCAATCAAAGAACAAAAATAAAAGGCATCAGGGAACGGCTAGAAGGACAGATGGGGTCATTTTTGATAGATGGAATGTCATTATATAGCAAATGTAAACAGAACACTTCAATTTATGTTTCTTTATACTCGTACTGTGGTCAATTATGGTGCACCATTACTAACTCAGATGTTTGTCCTTCTTAGTTTATTTATAGGGTTAACGGACATATCTTGAATCAATAATGAATTAAAATTCTTTGCTCAAACTCTGTCAGTGGGGATTTTGTATAGAAATAATACGGGAGCATGTGTGCTGTATGAATAAAGAATCACCAATTGCAATTCCTTATAATGCGCTTATTTGACATTCATTGCCATAGTCCACACACAGACAAAGCACTGTACATACATAAAAAAGGATCAGATAATGGCAGGTAAATGTAATTTTTTTCCAGAATCAACAAGTAATTTTATGATATTTATACAATACTATTTAATAGTTCTTTCTATCCAAATAGGTGATCATGTTCTATTTGGGTTTTAAACTTTTACAACATATATAAAGTCTACTTGTGCTTGTGAAGTTGTGATCTACTTGAAACACACCTTTGTCAAATGTTTGCTGACACTATAGGAATGCAAGAAATGCATGTATCACACAGTTTTCAAAGTCTAAAATGGATTAGCAAGAGTCAGATTCTCCCAACTAACAATGACCACGGAGGGTGGTTCAAACAGAACTTAAATCAATTTCAAGTGCAATAATATCAATTTTCTTAAAATCAATTACAGTGTACATTGTACATCAGGTCAATAGCTTCTTAAAATTGATTTTAATAATAATACTTATAATATAGGGTATTCATATTGCGCACATATCCACCTTGTTAGGTGCTCAAGGCGCTCCTATATTACCCGGCTAAGCTAGGCGTTCATAGCGCACACAGCTTTTTAAGGAATTACTTCCTACCGGTACCCATTTACCTCACCTGGGTTGAGTGCAGCACATTGTGGATCAGTTTCTTGCAGAAGGAAATTACGCCATGGCTGGGATTCGAACCCACGACCCTCTGTTTCAAAGTCCGAAGACTAATCCACTGGGCCACAAGGCTAATCCACTGGGCCACAATGATCCTTTAGATGTGCGAAGGTGAAAAAATGCTGGACATCAGGGGGGAATACACAGGGGGGTGGGGGCTCAGGGCGATTTGCCCTCAAAATACTCAAAAGAGCCCTAGAAATTTTTCTTTAAAAAGCCATGGAAAATACTAATTAACTGCGATGGTAAAGCTTGTTAAATGCTACAGATGTAGACAGTAGCATGTGAAAAGTAGCCCCTGAAAATTTGAAAGTTTTTGCCTGCTCGACATGGTATATGCTTTGCTACATAAGTACAAATGTACATTACTGCATACTGTACAAACATTGATGACAAGGTTTGATTCATACATTCTGAGGATATATATCCACACAAGACTTAAAAAGGACTTACCTGGGCACAAATCCACCCAAACGCCATTCACCATCGCAACAAAACGTCAATAAACATCAATGTGCACGCATGTGAACATAATATCATCAGCAGGATTCTCAATTCAACTGCGTCAGGACCTGCTTTTTTCTCCCCCCAAAGATGAAAGCAATATTGATTTCTTTTCCAAGCAAACTAATTTAATTTGATATGGCATAAGAGAGAGAAAAGTCACACTTGCTGGTCTTGTTTTAGGGTCGTATGAAAATGTTAATTTTGATGATCGCGCTCCGGCGCAACCTTGCACTTCGAATATCAATAAATTTGCATCTAAAGTCACTCACAAGCCAGGATTAGTCTCATTGTCTTACTGTCAGTTTTAAAGGTGCCCTGTACAAAATTTATATAATCGGAGGAGTCAGAGAGAAATTTACATAACAAAATGTTTTTCTGTGTATGATTTTTCAACATCTATACATCCTTTATTAAAGATATATATCAACACCTGCCCCTTCACAAAAAAAACAATGATTCAGACCTAAAAAATAAATGAAATTTATTTCAAAGCATTAACACCCGACTATTAGAACCAAATAAAGTTTTGAACAGTTATGAGCCTGCAACAAGACTATTGCATCCATATAGCGAAGGATACATATTTTCCTTGACTCCTAAAGACTGCTGTGCAAACCCTTCACTCAAGTTAAGGGTCTGAATGTGCAGCCTACTCAGTACTCATGCCTTGTGTACTGAAGGCCCAAACAGCAAGTTTTGAATGTGCTAGTCTTGCAGTGGAGACACACTTGTTGATCAAAGTTTCAATCAGGGTCTGTGCCTGCAGACTAAGTGCTATCTTACATACATGTACACAGTATGCTCATTAAACAGTTTTTTCACACTTCAAATTTCCCAACAACCTTTAATTTATAGTGAATTTTTCAGCTATTTTCTACAGTTATTTATTAATTTACTTTCTCACTGCCAAATGCCAGGTCATTTTTTTTTGTGATCGGGTAGGTGTAAAAGCACATGTGTGAAGCTTGGAGACCTTTATACATCATTAAAGGAGAATGAAACTCTTGGAGCAAGTCAGCTTTTGTGAAAGCAGAAAAATCAAAGAATAAGATCAACAAAAGTTTGAGTAAAATAGGACTAGCAATAAAAGAGTTATGAGCATTTGAATGTCGAGATCACTAATGCTATGGAGATCCTCCCATTGGCAATGCGACCAAGATCTATGATGTCACAGATGAACAACTCTCCCCTTTTGGACACTGAAAATATACCCCAAAACATCTCTTTTTGCCCCTTTTTGCTTATCATTCTAATCATATGACAAACGATTCATCAATGATTTAATGTTGTGAAACCTCTGTACTTGTCCTCTCATAAAGAGAACACCTCACCTTGTGATAGACTCTATAAAAGTGAGAATATAAGTGAAATAAGTACTAAAGTAATGAGGGAGTTGTACGTGTGTGACATCACAGATCTTGGTTGCATTGCCAATGGGAGGAACTACATGGCATTAGTGATCTCAATATTCAAATGCTCATAACTTTCTTATTATTCATTCAATCTTCCTCAAACTTTCAACAATATGTTTCTTTGATTTTTCTCTTTGATATGGATTCAGCTGGTTTCAAGGGTTTCATTCTCCTTTAAAGTTGACATTACACTCCTACACATGTAACAGGTTGATTGTGCAAATAAGAATGAGCTAAAATGACCACACCCACACATTTTCTCATGATCTCGAAATGCAGGCCTATATTTAAGTTACCGTAATCAATGTAATGAATGTCATAACTTCCTTACACAAACTTATTGACAAGTCGTCTATATCTAGGTCTTGAGCTGGGGTCCATTTCATAAAAACTGTTATAATAACAAATTTGCACCAGGTATACAGCTATTGAAATCCTTCGAGCTGATTGGCTGATAGTAAATTTGTAGAAATCATGCACTTTATATTATTATGAAGCTATGTCTGTAGCATGTTAAATCTATCTGTATGTTTCTACATGTTTTGTACATGTAATCAGTGAAGATTTTTCAGACCATAATCTAAAAATCACAATGGGTCATCAATGTATCAATTGCAAATGACCCGATTAAATGTATACGCCTGTCTTTTGTCCTGTCTGGAGTCTCCCAACCTGGGCACAAGCCTAATGAAGAAGTTATTTTGAGTAATCAAGCAGTGATGATTACCTTTGAGGCAGTCTTTATTCTTGTTCCAAACTCCATTGTTATGATCTATTTAAGAACCTTTTCCAAAGGGGGGCGGTGGTTTCAGAGCAAAGCCACGTCTTTGTTGCTTTTCAATGGGGTATTGTACTCAATGGTGGTGGTGGTGTGAATTTAATTGGGTTATTTAGGGTTTTCACTTTTCACAGTGATGACATTCCAGCGTAAGTCAATTTTGGAGATTTGGGTTGAGACTAGTCAACACACCCACAAGTTGTAAATGAAGTTTCCATTGAATAAACTCAATCCAAAATGATTATTTCTTCTGGCGCATACATTTATATTTCATCCCTAAATAGGCCTACAGTGTAGCCTTTCTTCATTTGATATAAAGCAAGTGCCAAGTTGCCAACTATAAAGATATCTGAACATTTTGGCCTATAATTTCATATCAATGTAATGATAATAATTATTTTGTTTTGCATAATTGAAAAATAGATATACAAAGACAAATGATACATTTTTAAGGTTCCATTAATATGAAGGCCTAATGTTGACCAATGAATGACAACTATAAAAGCTAAATAATGAAAGCAGTTCTTTACATACAATGACTGAGCTTTTAGAACTGAAGGCATGGAAACAGGCATGCCAGACAGTATTAGGGCATAGAATCACACCAGGACAATCAAATGAATGGAGAGTTTACCTTTGTGCTCAAAGCGGCTAAAATACAATCACAAGCTTCAGCCGTATCTAAAGGGATCCTTATCTTATATTTGTAATAAGGGCATGAGTGGACACGTCCTAAGCGGAAATATTTGACGTGAGTGAATAGCCAGTGTCCAGTGCCGATCTAGATCTATCCCTCGGAGGGTGGAATGTAAGTGCTGCCTTGCTTTGTGACAAGGCGAACTAGGGTTTTGAAATGGGGCACCATGTGCTGGGTATCTTCAGACTGCTTTGTACACAATCATAATGCCTGAAGCTTGTAACAAAGTCATTTGTCTTCATATGCAATCAGTCAGTCGCAGATGAACTTCCCATGTGAGAAACCGAGCGCGCATGCCGCGGAATTCATCACAGAGCTAGCTTCGATCTGTGCATGGGTGCTTTGTGGGAGGGAATGGGAATCTCCTCGCTGTATGCATGGATTCTAGTAGGATACATGCTGTATGTAAGGGATTATGAAATCATCCTGGGATATGAAGTCATTTCGCAAGGACATATTCTACAGAGGCCACACAGTAGGCCTATAGTCCATTTGCAGTATTTCCAAACCTACAACAGGTACATCTCTCAATGTCTTGGGAGGTGAAGTTTTTGTGAATACACTGAGTGACCCACCCCCCCCCCCCCCCCTAGGCTTTTCTTTCACTTTCAATTCACACTGCCTCGTCCTTGGCAACTGTGAAACAAACTCAAACTGAACACAATAGTCATTTTTAATTTAAGTACCGGTATGTGTACACAATTAAAGTTTTGAGCAATATTGAGTGACACCCCTACCCCCCCCCCCCCCATCCTCCCCCTCTTGCATCCTTGCAGACTTTCCTTTCACTTTCAATTCTTTCCTTGACAACAATGAAACAGACTTTGAATTAAACATAAGTACAGTCATTCCTATTTCAACAAACATACATATTAAATTTTAAGTATGTGTACATTGTAGGCCTATATAGCAATTGGATGATGTATTCAGGCATCAATGACTTCATGTGGAATAAGAAACCTACTACCCACCCACCCTCTTGTACTTTCAGGACTACAATAAACTTAGCTAATAATGCCTACATTGTAGGAAAGTGGAACTCCCCACATTCATCAATTGTTGAATGGCATCACAACAAATATTACATCATTCCAGGCCAGAGTCATGGAATTGAATCTAAATGTTAAAATGCTAACTCTTGCACACTTCCAATATTGGCAACAAAATTTATATACAATAACAATGAGCGATGACATAACTGTTTATTGGGGAAAGGCTCAGGGCCTCAATTACTCCCAAATGGTGACCCTAAAAAACTAAATATGCACCCTACTATAAAGTTAAGATTTTTTTTTCTTGTGTGAATGATCCTTGAAAATATATTAGGGATGTCTTTAAATGTAATGAATGATTAAAGTTAACATAAAAAAAGGAAAATAAATAGGACTATGACAGGAGGGGGAATCAAGGTTAAAAAAATATCATGTGTTGGCTATATACAATGTCATTCTGCTAACAAAAAGTTAGTGTTGGGCAACTAGATCTATATGTACACAAAGAATGCCTCATACACAATTTATGTTGTAGTTGTAACTCGAAAGCATTAAGTTCTACATCAAGGCAAGCCTTGGAGTCAGCTTTAATATTGCCAAAAAATCAAGAAATAAGATGCCAGCCCTTGCGGCCCACAAATGAACCTAGCACCCGAAGTTAATCGAGCACGCGTGTCAAGCAGTATCGGATGGCCAAGGGGCATCAATAACAATTCACCGATAAATGAAAATATTCGCTCAACGACCACGTTCAAAGTACTCGTTTCAACAGCTGAAAAGACATGAATAACCACAGCATAAGCTGTTTTCGTGAGTCCACCATGATATGGTATATAACCGAGGTGGAAGATGTAGGATTAAGATATCGGGATCACTCTTTCATCACTTACCATCTTTTACCACTTTTCGGACGGTCCGTTTCCCCGTTCTCGACGATTCTTCCGGATTCGCCATCAATTTATAAACTCCCTCATCATTTGTCTCGTTAATAAATAGTAAATAAGTTGTATTCTGAGTAAATGATGACATTGGACCGGTACATGGGTCCTCAGATGCAAATCCCCTCAACTGAATATCTGATACTCTTGAAGGAAATTGTCCCTTCATTGTTTTCCTCTCCACGAACGCAGTGGAGCCATCGAGTGTCCCTTCCACCACTATCGCCGACCTGTAGGCCTTCAAGTCGGTGGGTTCCGCTAGGGGATCACAACCCCACGAGCACTGCATGAATATTCCAGTAAAAGTCACCAGGCATGCGGTGAATACCCTCCCGTGAAATGAAGTTCTGCCCATCATGGCTTGAGTCAATAATAATCCTGAGTATGTCCAAAGATGAAATAGAATATGGTTCCAAATATAAGTAAGCTTCGAGTGAAAATCCAATAGACAGTCAAATTCTTCAGCAGTCCTCATACGAGCTTGCACGCAGCTCAATGTAGAATGAGTGGTATATCATCCGTGCACCTGCACTGTATGCACCCCATGTGATACACGCGGTGCGCTCATCACACACACCGGCGGCGACTTCATAACTGGCTGCAATAAAACCCGGAAGTTTATGACGTCACTTAACTTTGGACAAATCGAATGCAAACATTGGAAGAGGAGCTCTACGCCACGCTCCAAAAAAGTTACGAAACGTTTATATAAAGTAGTATCCAAATTCTTCAACTACCCTGGTAGAGAAAGGGAAAAGGAATGAATTTAATGTAAGTTAGAGAATGGTAAAATATTTTTTGATCATCCTATTATAACTCCATAGATCATCTTGATGTACTACTAGAGTACTAGTAACAGGGCCCATGGAAAGCGCTTGTTCGACAGCCAAGGGGAAGGGTTTGGTTTGGTTTTATACCGTATATAAATAAAATCACAACAAAATACATTGTGCAACATATCAAGATGAAAAAATGTAAACACTAAAAAAAGATACGGTTTGGTCACTCTATTCAGAGCCATTGATATAATGGCTCTGTTCTTCCTAGAGGTCCAAGGGGGGGGGGGTTCAGAATTAAATACACTAGCATGATTTCAAAATATAAGATAAAAAAACACATTATCCTTTATGACAAAATACGAATACTGGCCTCACAGGTTGCATGTAGACTAGTGAAAATTTTGTTCCCCATCCGACATTTAAAAAATAAATTCAATTTTTATTCAAAAAATATATAATTGCCTTGCATTGAACTTAAAGGGGAATCCAGCCTTGGCCACAAAATGTTGGGTTGGGAAGGAGAAAAATAAACAAAACAGAATAGTGAAAGTTTGAAAGAAATCGGACAAGCAATAAGAAAGTTATAGCTGCTTTAAAATTGAGATCACTAATACTATGTAGATTTCAAATTGGCAACTGGGTAAGTAAATTATGACAAGGGACAAGGACAACTTTCCCATAGACCATGTACTTTATTATCAGGGATTTGTGGTTTTCTCCTAAGTACCCATTCCCCTGGGGCAGTAATCTAAATATAACCCAGGTAGTATTTTGTTTTATGTCCTCACGAAACAAAAATATAATTTGAAATAAAACTTTTGGGAAAAATGACATTTTAGCCATATTATGTATTGGAGTACATGGAAGAGTAGTCCTTGCCTTACATCACTATGACATCCCATATGTGGCCAATTTGAAGTCTCCATGGGTATAGTGATTACCAATATATACAACTTTTAAAAATTCATAACTTTTTTATTGTTTGTCCAATATTCTTCAAACTTTCACCTATCAACTTGTTTGATTTTTCTTTTCCTTATAAAAAGAAGTTTTTATTTGGGTTGGATTCCCCTTTAACAATAATCCTATGTAGGCCCTAATGTGTCAACACAGACTGGAAAGAGCAAAAAAAAAATATACTCTTTTTCGCTAAGCTCATCAAGATGGTGATCTCCGCACTATTCTATTGTATATATTTTTTTTAGTTGTTGACAAATTCTTATTGAAATAAAATAAGGAACTGCCCCCAGACACACCCACACACACTTATCATAAAAAGTCAATTCACTTCCAAAAAAATGCATGTCATGGACATTCTGTGACCAGCTCGACGAACGACGAGTTGATAACCGTACTCTAACAGTGCACTGAGACTCCTTAATCATATATTGTTTTTGAAAATATTTATCTTCATAATACCACATTGTGGAGATAGGGGGATAATCGTCTTGTCATAGTATTGTTTAATTTCATATCGCATTTGTGAAAATTTGAGTTTTATTATATGTTTTCTTTAAGTCCTTTTTTATTCTGTTATGTTCATGTTCAATCAATGTCTTGTTTTGATGATAATACTTGGATTTTTAAGGATTGTTATCAATTATCAATAAACGTTGAATTTGACTTTTGGATCCGCGTCTGCTTTGCAGTAATCATTACCCATCCCTCCGTATTCACAGTTTTGCAACATTCGTCTGTCGGTCAAAGGTACTTCCAAATATAAATATTTCACGTTCCGTTCACTGGTTCTCAAACATCCGAAGAGATAAAACACGGAAATCACGCATAGCGGCAAGGGCTTTGAAAAAAAAAACGTTTGTCGGACTATATAGGCTGACAGAAAAGGCAATGTGTGAATATCCCGCCCACTCGTATTTGTCTTGGTTTTTCTTTCTTGAATAATTGCTATTTAGCTAAGAAGAGGACGGATGGACGGTGACGATTAGCAAAATGAAACAGAACCAACTCCTCCCAAAATAGTCAACATTTTCATCCCTGAAAATCTGGCAAGCGGAGAGAAACAAGATTATACTTTTATTTGTATTTTTTTAGGGGGAATCTAATTACAGTGTTACCTTGCCCGAAAAATTGAATAAGTCATTTTTGTCATTGAAGAAGAAGTAAAAAAAAAAAAATTGTTGTTACCCTCCTCCCATCCCCCCCCCCAAAAAAAAAAAAAAATTTAGAAAGAACTGTATATACTCGAACGATTAAATTCATTCATGAATGTAATATTCTCAACGAATTCCAATATAGCTTTCGTGAAAAACACGCAACAACTCACGCTATGATTACACTCGTCGACAAAGTCATTAAAGATATTGATAAATCCTTTCACACTGTTGGAATATTCCTGGACTTCTCCAAGGCCTTTGACACTATCAGACTATAGATCATGATATTCTTTTATATAAACTTGCTTATTACGGTATTAGAGGAAAGGCCTTGGAGTGGTACAGGAATTACTTAACTAACAGAACTCAATACATTTTTGTTAATGGGTGCGAATTACACCTGGAAAACATAAATTGTGGTGTACCACAAGGATCACTCCTCGATCCCCTATTATTTATATTGTTTATAAACGACTTCCATAAATCTTCTAAACTATTATCTTTCATTCTGTTCGCTGACGACTCCAACATATTTTTCTCCCATCGTGACCCAACAACTTTGATTAATGTTATGAATACCGAATTGAAATCGGTCCATACTTGGATACGGGCGAACAAACTATCATTAAACATAAAAAAGACAAATTACATGTTTATTTAGTAACTCAATACAAACGATCCATGGTAACATTAACATTAATGGCATAAATATTGACTCTACCCAATCAACAAAATTTCTCGGCATATTCATCGACAATCAATTATTATGGAAAACACACATTGATATTCTTTGTAGAGTGATCGCAAGAAACATTGGTGTCATCAACAAACTTAAAACATTTTTACCTCACAAAATACTTTTGACCCTCTATTCAACCATCATCCTCCCTTATCTAAACTACGGAATTTCATCCTGGGGTAACTCACAAATAACACAAACTAATATAATATTTTTGCTCCAAAAACGAATTGTCAGAATACTAAAAATCCACGATCTCTATCTCCTGAATCTTGGAACTTTTATGTTCCAGCTATCAAAAAACGAATTACCCCCCGCAATTACTTCACTCTTTACCAAAAACACTGACATCCATACATACCCTACAAGACAAGCTATTCAAAATCAATATCATCCCCCTCTGACTAGAACCACACTCGCACAAAAACCATCATTTACACAGGTCCCAAATACTGGAATGGTATTCACCAAAGCCTTAAACAAAATAGAAATATAAACACCTTCAAAAAAACACCTAAAACTCTCATTCCTTAATGAGTACAACGTATAACACATATGAACTGCTTTCTCTTTTCCACGATACTTGACTCTCGACCCTATTTCTCTTTCCCCTCCCCTTTCCCTTTTCTCTGCTGGACACATAACCGTTTTTTATTTTTTGTTTTACTCCCCCCAGTTTTTAATATTCCCTTCTCCCCCCTAATTTATGTAGTCACTGCCCCCCCCCCCCCCCCACCTTCCTCGTTATTCAAACCTATTTTGCCGTTCTTCATATAAGGTCAAGATTGCCCTACTTCACTTTTAATTACATACGATTAAGATTACTATAAATTTATCCCAAGGGACTTACCATTACAAGCTTTGCTTTTTAATAAGTCCCTCATTTTCATTTTCACATGCTAACTGTAATCTATAATTTGTCTAATTATCTAAATGTGTTTGGAACAAAAAGAATTATATATACTCCGACTATTTCCTACGAATTTGTTAATTAATTATTGAAGTATTCTTATGACACTTATTCTGTTATGTACATTCATACATATGTATATACGTTTGTTATGTTTATTATCAGAAAATGGAAGTGAAATAAACTAAACTGAAACTGAACTGAAACTGACAAAGCCTGAAATCTCTGAAATATTTAACACCGGTTACAGATCAAACATACCGCGTCTACTCCGGCGCCTTTTGAAGCAAGATATTTCGCCATGACGTCATACAAGCTAGACGCCAAACATTGGCCTGTGGACAACAATTTGCATTTTGACACTTTCACTTGATTGCACAAAGACTTGAGAGCCCTCCCACTCAGTCTCGAGAAGTCATCAAACCTTGAAATAGACCTGTGGTGTGCTGAAAATCTCGCATGAGGCCGATATCTCATGGTCGACGAAGTCTTACAGTTCCGGACGACAATAACCTCTGGCAAAAAAAAAACGTCTGAGCGCAGAGACTAGCTATGTACTTTGCTTCTTCTATGCTCTTCTGACTTCATGGAGACCGCAAAGATGCAATTGATACAGATGATTGATGCCCGTGTATGTGTCTTCATTGCTATCGAACTCATCATCGCAGAAATATTTATTTTTGCTCATTGGAGGAACTGATAGACCCGGTGCGTGTATACCACGAGGTCACGTGACTGCTCAGCTGTCGGACACCAGCTGCAGGAATGATGGTTGCCATGGTGACGGTGATGACTATCCACCCAGCAATGGTGTTTGAGGAAACTTTAATAAATTGATTGGTCTCGTTCTATCTTTGGAGGCAATAGTCATTTTTTTGTTAATGATGCGGTGGGGGAAGACTTGGTGATGTTTGATAAACAATCAAAGAAACATTCAATATATTGCCCATCACCATAGTAATAATCATCTCAGAACTCATCACATCTTACATGAGCAACAACATCCACTTCCTCCTCCTCCTCATCATCGTAAATCATGTTTGATTTCTAGGGGTCATGATGCTAGAGGAAGCTCGATTCTTCCGCCGTGCTGCTGCACACGGTGCCAAAATATTTCAAATACAATATATCGAATTATAGTTTTTTAAAGAAAATTGGCGTGGGGCTTCTAGCTCCACCATGAAGATATTGAATACTGTCAATAATACATGTAGGGGGAATGGGAGAGAAGTTGAAAGCAACCACTGTAATCAGAACCCCTGATTATCGTCAGTTGTTTTCCATAATTGTTGGTGATGATTGCGTACAATATTAATCAGTGTTCAGTGGCGGATCTAAGGAGGGGGATGGGTTAGGGGTTTAAACCCCCAACTCGGGCTTCCTAAAATAATTAAAAAATGAGTGTGGGATCAAACTCCAACCCTCTTCCCTGTTTACGAGAGTCTTACATGCAGAACAGTGGCGGATCTACGGGGAGGGGGGGGGGATAGGACGCATTAAGTCGCAGCTCATTGTTATTGGGTGAAACCAACTTTTCAACCCCCCCCCCCCCCCCCCTTTAGCAAAAAAGCTAGATCCGCCACTGGTGTTGATGATTGGTCACGGTGGTCACGTGAAAGCATCACTTGAAAGCAAAGCTTCTTCTTCGATATAATGAAACAAACTGAAATTGCTATTTATTTGCATGCTCTATTGCATTTTCGTCCACAGAGCTTATTATCCAGAAGTTTCTTAAATTCTGTTGGATGGCAGCTGCTTACTTTATTTCTTTTGTTTTTTTATTTCTTCGTTTCTTTCTTTCTTTGTTTTTTGTCACGTTTCTGTGTTGTGTTGTTTTTGTGGGTGTAATTTAATTGATAAAATGTTGTCACGTGTATTATTACTAAGTAGTAATATCAAATGTAATGTATAAAAAAGGGAACCTTATCTACGAGCATTCTGCTTCTAAGGTTTCCTCCACTTTTCCGTTTTTTATGTACTTAAACATGTATTAATATGTAGTGATTAAGAATGCTTGCTATCTATACTTATATAGTCTACGTGTGTAATGGTTGCTCAGCTTAGTTATGTCAGTTAAGTTATCAAAGTTTTGTAACATAACGGATTTGTGGAAACAAAACCTAAATGAAATGGTGATGAAGGTGCTGTTGTTGGTTGGTGACAAAAATGGTGACGACGATGAAAACGTTGATGACAGAGATAGTAGTGCCTGCGATAGTGGTAGTCACGTCGAAGGTCATCGGTGACGACATCAAGGACGAAAAGGATGATAGTGATGGTGGTGATGGTGATAATGATGATGGTGGTGGTGGTGGTGGTGGTGGTGGTGGTGGTGGTGGTGGTTATGATGATGATGATGATGATGATGATGATGATGGTGATGACGATGATGATGATGAGGATGATGGTGGTGGAGGTGGTGATGGTGATGATGATGGTGATGATGATGATGATGATGATGATGATGGTGGTGATGATGATGATGATGATTATGACGATGATGATGATGATGGTGATGATGATGATGATGATGATGATGATGATGATGGTGATGATGATGATGATCATGATCATGATGATAATGATGATGATGATGATGATAATGATCATCATCATCACCATCATCCTCATCGTCATTATCATCACCATCATCATCATCGTCATCATCATCATGATAATTATGGTGGTGGTGATGGTGATGATGATGGTGGTGGTGGTGATGATGATGATGATGACGACGACGATGATGATGATGGTGACGGTGATGATGATGATAATGATTGCGAGCAGCGGTGATGGTGATGATGGTGATTGTGATGGTGCTTGTAGTGGTGATGGTGTTATCAACATGACAAATATAAGAACATTATCCCGATTGTATAAGAAGTACTTGAACACGTTTAAATGATTTGTAAACTCATAGGTTAAACCATCCCTCACCAAATAACATTTCACCTCTATTAACTCCTAGAAATAAAGAAATAAGAATGAATTACAGCTTTGTTTTCCATATTTCATTAATTTAGTTGTGCATGCCTACGCAATGTCCTGATAAGTCTGCTCTATATAAAGATGAATATTACTTCAAAGAGCATAAAGATAAATGTTTTAGTGTCCAGATGTATATATAAAATCACTCCTAAGTACTCGAAACACGCTGGGCTATTGTATGACGTAATAAGAAATGAGTGTGACGAAAACCTTTCAAATGACTTGCACAAATAGGTCTCCTCTGATATTTGCCTTTCCACTTTAGCTAATATCGATTATTGGGGGTGATCCATTGACGAGAAATACCGATGTGTGTTTGTAACACACTATTTATATACTTTCGAGGGAAGACGTGGCGGGTGGGGGACGGGAAGTTGAATGTCATGAATTTGCAAGGTCAATTAAGACTAAGAATGAGAAGGCTTGTATAAGGTCATTAATACTGATCTGAAAGCTCTAGAAAATGAACGAAAAGTCTCTCATCCCAAACCTCTTTACCCCCACTCGCCCCCATCAAGTGACGAATCACAAGGGGTGGCCTTAGGGGCCATACCCCCCCCCTCCAAAAAAAAAGAGTTCCACGACCAAGAAAAAGAAAAGAAAAGAAGGAGAAACAAGGGATGGCAAAGGAGAATATTATATCAATATTTTTTACTACAATTTTCGAGTTAAAAAAGCTCCAAGTTTTTGCTAGCTCACTTCGCTTGCTGGCACCGTATAATTTCACCGTTGGTAAAATTATGCGCCTCGTATGACCCCCTCATATTTTTTTCGCATTTAATACGCCAACAAATCGATGGGAAATTAAACATGTGATGACCTTTGATATGATGTTGTTTTTGTTTGTCTGACAGAAGATATTTGAAGAAAATGTGGCCCTTTCTAAATCCTTGGTCTGCCGCTAGTCCACCCCTCTCTCCAACACGCGCTCTCTCTTTCTACCCCCCCCCCCCCCCCACTAGCAGATGAGACGGAGATGACATATAAGCCTATCAAAACGAAAGAATGAGCACGATGAGCTGATGAGTGAACAACGGTACTTTCACTGTTACTTGTACAAATCAATTCAAAATGCTGTAAATACTCAATCGATAAATAGTCACTTTGACAAGTATTGATGACGTCTAATATCGTAGATTGGCAATTCACACAATACTGATCATGCCAACGGGAAGATTCATTCACTGGCTTTCACTCTGTAATGTATTATGAAGTTGAATTATCGTTAGATTATCGACATGAGCGGTAAGTTCAACTTGTAACTAGGTCATTTATATGAAAAAGGAAATATAATGGAATCATAGTTTGTCGTTAATTTCATCCTCGCCAACTACATTTTTAATCCATGCTTTTAAGGGATTTTTAATGTTTGTAATGGTTTCTAAATCCGATAAGTGCTAGTCGCAAAACTGAGGATTTTCTTGAAAAATGCGAGGATTCGAAGCGACCGGTAACATGGCAGCCGTTAAAATAAACCTTTAACACGTTCAATGTTTATTTATTGAATTTGAGTAGAACTTGAATCTATTTCGTCCACTTTTACATTAATCTTTTTATTTTTTTTTAAACATCAAACAACATGCGTATACAACAAATTATGTGACAGAACAAAGCAATTCAAGAGTAATTAAAATGATACCATGCACAAATATACAGAGTAAGGAGCATATGTATATATTATATATATAATTATATACATGTATAACGACACTGGCATATAAAATAACAGAGAAAAGCACATTAACGTACAATATCTGCTCAAGGATTAATGGAAAAGGGGGAGGTGGGGGCCTAAAACTGGGTTTTTATTTTATTTCATCATCTCATGTATTTTTAAAGAAAAAAATAGACCCCCAAAATACATTTCCATAGAAGCAGACAAAAGAGAAAATTTGTCATGCGTCCAGGGACGAGATCCTGCATGTCCTTCTCTACATTTGGCTTATCAGCCAGTGGGGGCATATGAGAACGCCCCATGCACCGCCTCCCCTAGATCCGCGCCACTCTATAGGGGGTCCAATCATGGTAACATGGATCTATATACCACTGTGTTATAATAAGGTAACAATGTAATAGCTCTATGATTTAAGCTAAAAAAATATTTTTACATGAATTACAAAGAAAAAAGTGGGCCTTATATATATCATGTATACAGTCAGAGTCGGGTAACCTCATTTACGTAGATGTCACGTGGCTAAACAAATATCAAGCAATTAATGTAGGTGATACTATGACGTGAAATTATATTCTCGGTGTATATAATGTTCACAGTTTGATTGTAACGAGCCTAAACGGCCCACCACTGAGCGTAATAGTAGAAAATATCACCCAACTACCCAATGTGTCAGTATATTTTGGTCCTGTATAGAATGACGTGAATGAATCAACTTCTGTGACGCCAACTCACATTTCTCTTTTAACATTGCAATCCAGATGAAAATAGCCCCGAGCTGAGAGGATTCAAATTTAAATGATTTCAAGTTCAAATAATTTCAAATTCTTGGATGGAAGTTGAGTGGAAGGTCGAATTAGTGAGACTGATAAAAAAAAAAACATCAAGCATCCAATAAAATATGCCGGGGACTATTATGGGGGGGGGGGGGGGGAGGGGCGATAACCCTCAAAATATCCATGGCCAGAACTACCAACATGTTTTCCTGGCCCTTTTTCTGTTTTGTCCTACTCTTTTCCCGTTTTTTGGTTATCACCTTCAACTTTTTATTACTTTCATCTTCGCCTCCTTACCCTCCCTGCCCACTCCCCCCTCGATCCTTCTCCTCTCCTCCTTCGTCTGCTTCTTACTTTCCTTCTTCTTCCTCCTCCACCTTTTCTTCATCATCTTCTTCTCCTCCTCCTCCTGCTCCTCCGCTTCTCCTCCTCCTTCTTCTTCTTCTTCTCCTTCTTCTTCTCCTTCTTCTTCTCCTTCTTCTTCTTCTCCTTCTTCTTCTTCTCCTTCTTCTTCTCCTTCTTCTTCTTCTTCTTCTTCTCCTCCTCTTTCTCCTCTTTCTCCTCCTCCTTCTTCTTCTTCTTCTTCATCATCATCATCATCTTCTTCTTCTCCTCCTCCCTATCTTCCTCCTCATTTCCCCCTCACCCACCTTCCTTCTTCTATCATTTAACTCTCTCACAGCTTTCCTTCCTTAGTCTTTTTTTAGTGTTTTTTTCAAACAATTTGTATTATTTCTATTGTAATTTTTAAGGGATGATGAACAAAACGTGAAAATTTTAAATCACATAATTAAAAAAGGGAGAAATGTCGATCTTTTCTCACTGTCACACACAAAACATTAAAGATTCATTAGGTCCACGATAGACCATACAGCTTCTGTATAAATCCTGAATCATTTTGTTACTGATTTTTTTTTCAGACTAGACAAAAATCACATCAAAAAAATATCAGGCTTCCGCCAAAATCCTCATATTTCCGTTCACCATGCCATAATCTGGCTCTTACTTTCATCTCGGAATATCCTTCTGATTCGAGAGGTCATTTCAGTTCTTTAAGTTGAACTTTTTGGAGCGTTTTCGGTCACTGTAAAATTCAGGGTGGTTTGTATTCATGCATATACTAATTTCAAAGCTGTCACAAATTGTGAAAGCGAAATTCACTCCTCAAAAAGAATAAGAGCGAAACGAACAAACATGTTTTTAGACATTTATGTTGCACCAAAAATAATACCACCTTACGTTATATGTTGTTATTGATAAGGTCATTTATAAACACGTGAAATGTTGTACATGCCGCCATATTATTGACATTTCATAAAGTAAATAGATATGATCGACATTTAAAAAATATTTTTAAAACATTTCTAATAATATTAGTTTCCGTTCCTTGACAAACATCAACTCGTTTCTCAGAAAATGATGGGGCTATTGACCTGTTATAATGAGACAACATCTTGATGACACTATTTCCAAGATATGCTATTGGTTGAATCAGGGAAATATTACGAAGGCGTTTCGTGATTATTTTGTTGTTTTGGGAATTAACTAAAATTAAAATCACAGAACCCCTCCCCCAAAGTAACAATAATGCATATATGTTATTGTGACTTACTTCTCATTTATCATGCTTATGGAGAAATTTTTAGAGAAATATGAAAACAAATATTACTTAATATTCTTGATACAAATTTCTAACAGTCATCTTGAAAATGTCCTCATATGATTACACTAATGACAATACTAGACAGACTGATTTTCAATCTCGGAAATAAAAATCAGTTGACCATTTTATAAACATGATAAAGTCGAGATGATAAATTAGGATAGTGTTGAAACTGATCAGCACCATACTGGCTTTGGGCAAACACCAGATAGGTGTCAAACTGGTCTGAACTTGATATGATTTTTTTTTAACACTTGTGTTTCTCTATAGATACCGAGCTCACTGACGTACAGATGGGGGCTTGGTGTATGCCCCTCCCCCCCAAAAAAAAAAAAAAGGTGCTGAAAAAAAATTAAAAGGAAAGGGAAAATGTGAAATATTGTATTAATTTCTGAATATTATCTAAAAATATATCCAAGGGGGGGGGGGGGAACTCGATAACAATCTTTGTTCTGTCGCATCGCTCGATCGCATCTTTTTTTTTTAGAACGTTTGCTCTCAAAAGTTCGGGCAAATAACGTACCGACTGAGCAGGGCCGCGTAACACAAAGGTTGACAATGATCGTAGAACATATTTCTACGATTGATTGCACATACTACAATGTATAATCAATCGTAAAAATCAAGCGTACGATTAATCGCTAACCTTTGTGTTACGGTGCCCTGGTGTAAAATTATCACCGGTGTTTTTGCGCAGTCAATAGGGATTTTTTGCAACGAGACGCAGAACTCTTTCAAGAACATAAAAGTGTATTGTCAAATGCTCTTCATGATAACGAGTAACCGAGAAGCCTTTGTCGAAAATTAGTGAATCAAAACAGGAGTTTCGTCTTGGTCCCGTCCTGGACCATATATTTGCAATTTTCGTCAGCTCCGCAACTTAGGGCGAAACTGATGTTCCGGTTCACCAATTTTCGACAAAGACCTCCCGGTTGTCATTTGACGGGCGTTTTTCAATACATTTACTTGTTCTTGAATTAATTCGTTCTGCGTCGCTGTGCCAAAACTTCCTATAATAGCCCTATACATGCGGACACGGGAATCAGGGAATAGGGACTTTTCACATTTACGTCGGAGACGGAGACACTCTCCACAACGCATCGACTCCTTTGAAAATGCAATTAAAATCACAATGGAGAGCTGAGAGGCTTATTTGTCGAACGCTGGTGGACTTGGACAGCAGATCATCCGAAGATTTGCACCAGACGAACAATTGCAAATATGTCGTTGTCCAGAGTCAAGCTGTCCCGGTCGGTCCACCAACTTTCGACAAAAGCCTCTCAGCTCTCCATTGTGATTCGACTTGCATTTTCAAAGGGATTGGTGCGTTGTAGAGAGTGTCTCCGTAGTAAATGCAAACAGTCTGGTATGAAGATACACCGAAGGAGTAGAACGCAATGATACCATTGTTATAATAGCATATTCCCCAGGTATTTTACATTCCCCCACGTATATATCACCAACATGTTCGCTGTCACGCACGCAACTGCAGGATGATAAAGATGAAATAAAAATACAAATCATATTCGATTCGCGTATACTAATTCAACTCTAAACGGTTTATTATTACCAATATTCCAAGAAAACTTGACATTTATATTGTGCATGTGAATCGTGAGAGGTGGAATGAGGGCGTGAGGAACCAGATTACATGAAAGAGGGGGCTCAACGATGTTGGTTGATTTCTTTCTAAAAGCATGCCTACCCCCCTCCCCACCTTCCCCCCCAAAAAAAATACACGAAGGGATTTGTTAATGTCAATAAAAACAATAAAAACAAACTTACTCTAAAAAATGAAAAGAATTCGAAAAGAAACAACCGGACCAACAAGAAGGTGGCATTTACAAAAAAGGGGGATATGTTATAGTAGAGGCTCGAAAAAAAAAATCCTGACAAGGAAAATGTGATGAATGGCAAAATAAGGGAATATTTTACACAAAAAAGTGTCACGAGCACAATTTCCACCGGGTAGGCCTATAGGGCCGGGGGGCGAAATTATTTTTCCCACCGAGTTCTGGACCAACATATGAATATTCATGACTTGCGTCTTCGGATTGAGAGTACGCATGCGCGTGGACTTGGCCTCGACCAGTGCCGATCGTAAGCATTCACGTTGCTCAGAATGAATTAGCATCGTCAAATTACCGGTACCCTTACATAGTTACATAGGTCTTATAGGCTTAGATATATATATATATATATATATCCAATTCTTAAACACTTAATAAACTAGCTGCCAGCTTCTCTCTCCATCTCTCTTCTAAATTTTATATTTGTTTTGGGTCAGATTGACAAAACAAAGGGGAAAAAAATTTCACTTCTTTTTAATCATATATCGTTCAACATTGAATCTCATTTCTCTACAGTTTCAAGGAAATAAACAACGTATTTGTTTTTGTGTCAATATGGTTTCAAGAAGTAATAATTAAAAAAAATAATTTAATAATTAATAATTATTAATATTATCAATAAGTATTAATAATTAATGATTAATTAACTGTTAAATAAAAGTGGTTGTAAGCAGAAAAAAATATGAAAACTGACAAGAGTCCTAAAAATGACTATTTTTCAGTTTAAGCATTTGAAAATTTTAGCTTGCGCTTTGTGCTCTCTTGCCCCCCCCCCCCCCAAACAAAAAAAAATCCCTGTAGGATTTTTTTTTTCCCAATGAAATATGCCCTTTTAAAAAAAGAAATACCTTCTTTAATAATAAAACATAATACATTTTAGGTTCGAAAATCACAGATTTTGAATCGTGCTTGCATCAATTATTGTTTAGTACAGTACTGCTAATGGTTACAAAAAGTATAGAATGTTGCTTTATGGTTGAAATATCACAAATATTTGGCTCGCTTCCTGCACTCGCATCAATTATTGTACTCGTTCTCTTCCCGTTCACAAAAAAAAAATGCTTAGAATGTCCAGTTTTCAGGTTGGAATATCACAAGTTTTTTAGCTCGCGCTTTGCGCTCGCATTATTTTTTATTGGCGAGTTATGTATCTTATTTAAACTGCTTCATTAACTGCTTCCTTTACTGGTCAGTATATAAAAAGAATTAGCGAGCGCAAAGTTATTTTTTTAGTTAGATACACATCTTTTTCATGATTACAAAACCAGCTCAGAATAAAATAATTTCCATGTCTTATTACACGACATGTCAAGAAGTTTGAGCTGGTGATTCGCGCTGGCAACATCGCGCAAGGAAATTTCAACAATGATTAGCCCCATAATTGACCATAAATCAAGTTTTACAACATCAGAATTGATTTTTTTTTTCAAAACCGCTTGCTCGCTATGCTTTCTCGCTGAGAAGTAAAACCTAAAGCAAAATATCTATCTTTTAATTAAAAATCACTTTAGAAAGCCTTTGCTCAACTTAATTTCTATAAAACACACAATTACTTCACGCAGTTCATAATCTCATTTTAAAAATACATGTATCTGTTTGCACAAAAAAAACTAATTTTGATAAATGGGTGCCTTTTTGGCGTTGACCCCCCCCATAATAATTTTCTGCTGCCCCTGTCCCAGGGAGTGGAGAAAAACATACGTTGAGAATGCCAGGATCAGATGACCGTGGTAATAATAATTATTGCAATGTAAATCGCCTATAGAAAAATTATGGATTATGTGTACACAGGTAACTATATCATTATTTTAATATGTCTCTATCATTAAATTATTTTTGTTTTAAATGTACAAAGGTTAATTTTTTTTCTCGCTCAGTCCCCTCGCTCACATACATTTTACCATGTGTGATGTCTGCCGCCTGAGTATTGTTAGTTCATTGTTCTGTATATCGTAAGTTTGAAATGCCTTGGCCTTGAGGTTTTCAGGCCTTGGCCTTGGGTTTCCATGCCTTGGCCTTTGGTATTGAAGCCTTTGCCTTGGGTATATATTAAAGCCTTGGCCTTGGGGGTTTGAACATTGACTACAACACTGAATAGCCGACTAATGCCATGGTTAACTTCGAACTGGTTAATTCCGAACTTCACGTTTAATTAGGTTTAGACAAATATTAGCTTATTTGCCATGGTTTAATATGTGTAGTCCGTATACAAAACCAGTCCTAGATCTAAAAAAAAATTATCTTAGTTCTAGTCTAGTCTCTATATCTAGACTCTGATCTACGCTGTATCAGCATGGAACCACTAGTGTACCAAGGGGGGGGGGGGGGGGAGACTGTCCCTCTGACGAGTCACTACTGATTCAGGGAACGTGCCCCCTTTGAGAAGCCAAATTAATAATTTGTAATGTAAAAATGCAATGAAAAAGACGTATGTCCCCTTTTTTGAACGTGAAGATCCTTTTTTTTTTTTTTTTGCTTGTCAATTTTTTCAGCTAAGAAATCCATAATTTGGGGTGAAGACCCTTTTTTTTTTGGGGGGGGGGGGGGGGCTTGTCACATTTTTTCGCGGACGAAATATCCTCTAAAAAATTTGCCCCCCTTTTGGAAAATTCTAGGTACACCAGTGCGTGCATGGAACGTATTCTAACGTCAGGCACAAATTAACGTCAGTGATCTTGATCCCCGTCTTCACCCAAAATTAAGGATTTCGTTGCTGAAAAAAATTTGTCAAGAAAAAAAAAAAGATCTTCACGTTCAAAAGAGGGGACAAACGTCTTTTTTCGTTGCATTTTGACATTACAAATTATTAATTTGGCTTCTCAAGGGGGGGGGGGCACGTCCCCTGGATCAGTTGTGACTCGTCAGGGGGCAGTCTGCCCCCCCCCTTGGTACACTAGTAGTGGTTCCATGCTGATAGCGCGTAGATCAGAGTCTAGATCTAGAGACTAGACTAGAACTAAGATATTTATTTTAGATCTAGGACTGGTTCTGTATACGGACTAGACATATTAAACCATGGTAAATAAGCTAATATTGGTCCAAACCTAATCAAACGTAAAGTTCGGAATTAACAAGTTCGAAGTTAACCATGGCATTAGTCGGCTATTCCTATTAGTATTAGGCATTAGACAGGTCCAGATTTGAGGTTAAGTTAATGCGCTAGCCTAAGCTAGCCCTACCCTAGCACATGTCTTGCCATTAATGGCAGCTAGTTTGATAAGTGTTTAAGAATTGGATGTATATATAGATCTAAGCCTATAAGGCCTATGTAACTATGTAAGGGTAGGTCCCCTACCGGTAATTTGACGATGCTAATTCATTCTGAGCAACGTGAATGCTTACGATCGGCACTGGTCGAGGCCAAGTCCACGCGCATGCGTACTCTCAATCCGAAGACGCAAGTCATGAATATTCATATGTCGGTCCAGAACTCGGTGGGAAAAATAATTTCGCGGCCGGCGAGGGGGGGGGGGGGGGGGTGGCTGCATACCCTCTGTGGTGATCTGGATTGATTTCCTCTTGGCTTTAAAATCCGAGATTAAATAACCGGGTCCCTCCGGTTCAGAGTAAAATCGGGTTGCAATTTTCCAAGGGGGAGAAGGCCCATCACCATCGATCGGCGGGTCGCGAAGCGGCGAGCCGATTTCTATTTTTTTGTTGTTGTAATTTTGAACCCCCTTTGATGTTTTCCTGGCATCTACTAGCGCAATGGAGACCATAAAAGGCAGTTCATGCAATAGGAATGTATTATTGTGTGGGTCTGCACATAATGGTGGCGATTTTTTTTTTACTTGGCAGCCCAAGGGGGGGGGGTTAACTCCATACCCCCCATAGATTCGTCATTGGTTTTTCTATACCACGAGCCATATGATAGCAACTAGAGCCTAGAGTCATATAGCAATACGATTAATAATAATAATAATAGTAGCTGGATTTATAAAGCGCGTTTTGCCAGAGGATACAAAGCGCTGATATTATTACCCCGGTTTTAGCTTGAGCTACCATCACCGGCGCTCAGTGCATGCAAGGAATTACTCCTGCCGGGTACCCATTCACCTCACCTGAGTCGAGTGCAGCACAGTGTGGATAAATTTCTTGCTGAAGGAAAAAACGCCGTGGCTACGATTCGAACCGACGACCCTCTGTTTCAAGGGCGAGAGTCAGAACCACTAGACCACCATTATCACGATTATCATGATTATACAAAAAAGTAATTATTCATTATGGAATCTTAAACTATTTTATCGTTTGTTATGCTTATTAACTTGATTAAAAAATGAGGTGGTCGTGTATTTTTAAGGGACTTCAACACTTTTTCACTTTTCCATTTCCGAGGGATTATCCAAATAGGCATGCTCCAGATTGCCTCCGAACATGACTTTATGATCATGACTTGATCAATGAACGAAATAAAATGGAATGAAATGTCAACACCATGTGAACGAAAGGGGTCTCTTGGGGCACGCACGCTCGAATTGGCGGGAAGCGTGCGTGACAGAATCCTCAACAAATTCGTATGTCATCGCGCTCGTCGTCAAGCTCGTGTGGTAGTCTCAGCGCGCACACCGGGATGACGCCGTCGAACGAGAAATTATGAATTATGATATAACTTAAATTAGATAAAAGGGACAGTGATTTAGGGGTCCCCTATGTCTTGGAAATAAAGACAATACAATGCCCCGGGCAAGCGTTTGAAAGAATTGATCAACTTTGTCGAAAGTAGGAAAACTGCTTTTGGTCACTGGCGTATAGGCCAAGAGCTGGGACGGGGGGGGGGGGGGGGGGGGGTGGCTGGACCCCAACAATTTCCGCGACAAGGATTTGAAAAAAGAGAAAAATAAAGATGAGAGGGAAAAGGATGACATATGATATTATCTGATGAAAATTAGGTTAAAACCTATCATAAAATTAGGTTTTCATCTTTCTGTAGTTCACAATTGTCAGTTACGAGCGAGCGAACATTTTTATGAAATTTTGCCCCAAATGCCATGTTGTGTGTCCTAAAATGTATGGCTAATAAATGCAACTGCTTCCGACTGAATGAAATATATACTGACCGTTTCCTAGTGTGCGTGTATCATATCTGATTTTTTTTTTAAATCGAAATTAAAGTCATTAACTATCTTTCTTTTGAAAAGGCGATAATCGAGGTTCGTGAATGTTGAGTTGTTAGGTAAAACTGAAATGATAATGAAAACAAAATTATATACTCATGTACTTATAGATCCATGCAATATATCTACTGATAGTTAAAATATGCACACCAGGGGGGAAGGGCACATCCGACCCGTGCACCGCCTGTTAAAATGTAAATATGCAGGTTTTTACCCAAGTGTGCCCCCCTCCCCTTTTGAAAGTTTATTTTTATTATTGTTTTGCTTTTGCTTGTCAAAATTTCCGCGGACGAAATGACTTTCAATTTTAGATGAAAACCGTACTTTTAATTTTTTTTTTTTTTTGCTTGTCAAATTTTCATCTGGAAAATGTGCCCACCCCACCCCCTTGTAAAATCCTGGATCTCCCCTCTGGTCACACACAAAGAATTATCGAAAAGTTCACGGGATTCCCTTGCATCAAATAGTGATACTTTCATTGTAGAAGGGTCTCTCACTTTAACATGTTTGAATAGGCCTCCAACTTTCCCCATTGATTGAGGCCACCTTGGGAGCACAAAGAGACTCGTTACATCAACAGCTCAATCATGTGTTTCAACACATTATTATTCTCAGGAATTTGTGGGTTACGCAAATGTGATGACAAAAGGCGAGACTTCGCACAAACCGGGACCACTTTCGATTTTACCTCAAAAATGCCCCCAAAACGTGCTAATATCCCTGGATTGCGAGCAATGTGGAATTGGCACGCAGAAGGCGTGGGTGTTCAGACTGCATGGATAGACGGACGTCGCGCCATTGTGGGAGACCATGGGCACCTTACCCACCCCTCCCAAATATAGTCTCAAACTTTTTTAATGATTTTTCCAAGTAATTTCCAAGAAACGAATGTTTGTTTTTTTACTCACCACATGCTCTACCTTCATTGAGTCTAATGCCATTCCGTCGATCAACATTTCGTCTAACAACCATTTGGTCCAATAACCATTTGGTCGAACCATCACTTCGTCTAATCACCATTTCGTCTATCACCATTTCGTCCAATATCCATTTCTTTTCATTCATTTTGCACAATTAACACTTTAGTTTAATTAGACCAACTGGTTATTAGACGGAATGGCATTAGACTAAATGAAAGTAGACCATGTGGTGAGTAGATGAACTGATGATGGACCAAATGGTAGTAGACGAATTGGCATTAGACGAATTGGAAATAAACCGAACACAGGGTCGGCGCTCCTGTCTTCTGTAATGCTACATGTACTCCAGTCTTCTTCGTGTTGTAATTTCTTTGCTTTGTCTTTCAGGCCACCATCCTCATATTTCTTCATAATGAAATTATTCCAATCTTGGGGCAAAGTTTTTCCAATCAATGTCCCAGGCCAACTCAGATAAGGGGAATGAAGCTAGCTCCACTACACAAACCTGGCCTATTATAGACTATCGATCTTAGCCATTGGCGTAGCCCCCTTCATGGGCGTTTCTTAGCGTAAGTTTAAAGATGGAAATACAAGACATAATCAGAATTAAAATTGAGAGAGGGAGAGAGAGAGGGGGAGGGGGACAGAGAGGGGGGAAGGGAGAGAGGGAGAACAAGGGGGGAGGTGGATTTACCAAACAATCTTGTCCTGGTCGTTCCATTTTGATGTCCTAAGACCTTTGGCTTTATATTTCTCGAAGAGTGAGTTTTTATATGTTATTTCCACTTATTTTGCAAAATACATTCCTAGACGGAAGTGTGCGACTCTCATTCATAATGATAAATGAGGTACAATATTAATTTCTATATTGATGAAGGTGGGGTTGGGGCGTGCATAACTGTGCGCAGTTAGAGGTGGGTGGGGCAGAGACAGGGGGGGGGGGGCTTCTATTTATTTTTACCCCCCCCCCTCTGTTAGTCAAACTTTCGCAAAAATACCCTTAAAGTGTGCACCAGACCCTGCAAAAGCCCTTTAATTTAACCGGTCGCGTCGCCCCTCCTTGTCAAAAATAATATAAAAAACCCACATACGGTCATGTTAAGTTGTGTGTGCGGGTGTGATGGAGAGGGGTGGGGGCATCTCTCCTTTTCTGGTTACAATAATGACCTTCCCAATCCCTAATGAATCATCCACCGCACTATTCTCGTCCGCACCATGTTTTTTTTCTTCATGTTTTTTTTCTCGATAGAATAATGACCCGAATGGGCGCTCGAAAAGCAGCCAACCTACGAGGAAACATTCCCGGATGAGAGAGGTTCGGCGGGGAAAGGCCGAAGGGGAGGGGGGAAATAGAAGTGTTGACAGGGCTGTCTGGTTTGATCACGTGTGAGGTGTTTCAGTGAAAGTCGTAATCACGATCATCATCAGCAGGGTCATCATCACCGGCTCATCTATAAACTCTGGCCACATTCACAGCAGCGTTAAAGGGGAAGTTCACCCTGACGAAAACCTTGTGGTAAAAATAGCCCCCTCCCTCCCCCCCCCAAAAAAAAAAAAAAAAAAAAAATAGAACTAACAATAAAATAAATAAATAAAATAAACAATAAAAAAAAACTGTTCGTGTAGATTCGAGGAAAATTCATTGAAGATTAAGAAAGTTATTATCATTTCAATTTTTTTTTAATTTGTGACGTCATAAACGAGCAGCAGTCCCGTATGTTATGTAATATAAAATGAATAAATTTCACATTTTAATGATTCGTAATGATTTATCTTTTTATTTTCTTTATAGGAGCGGGTGTGAAATCATTATGTATTGATATTCTGAAGGTACAGTAAAACCCATTTTCAATTTTCTGAGAAAATGACATTTCATTGCTTTTTTTATCATACGATATGTAGGAAAGCTGTTGGCATATGACGTCACAAATCTCATAATTAAAATTCTAATAACTTTTGCAGTTCTTTTATGGATTTTTCTCAAACCTTCAGCAATATTTCTAAAAGTATTTTTTCTGCTATTTTTGCAATAAACTTATTGTCAGGAATCAGGATGAACTTCCCATTTATAACCGTCTCGAGACCGTCAAACGCTATTACTTGCAATGACAGATCATTGGTCCGTATCACAAAGATTAGCGATCAATCGCTAAATCAATAGACCAATCAAGATCAATGTTTCATGCGCATTTGGTTCAAAGTGCCGACTAGGAACCAATCAGAAGTGTTCTTTCATTATTTGCTAGTCGGATTGGAGTCGATTTCGTTGGTGTGACTGTAGGCGTCAAACTGAATGAAAACTGAAGAAAAAAAATTACCATATTTTGTCTCCTCACAGGTGGCAAATTTTTTTTTTTGTAAAATGAAAATGAAAATCCGTATTTTATTGTTTAGAAATAGATATCTGAAATAGGAAAACTCAGAAAATTCATTTTGTTGGTAAAAATAAATGATGAATCAGGGGCGGCGGAACGTATGTTCGTTTCGGGGGGGGGGGGGGGGCAAGGCCAGAAAGGGGCATGCACTCAGATTTCAAAATAGGCATTTTGGTGCAAACGGATATTTTCACCATGAGATTATCATTTGCGTGAAGTAGTTGTGTGTTTGTATTAATTGAGTTGAGCAAAGCCTTTTTGAAGTGATTTCTGATTGATAAGAAGTATTTTTAGGCTTTATTTCTTCCACGAGCGAGCGGTTTGGATTAACATGAACTTGTATTACTCGATTTTTTTATAATTATGGGGCATCCTTGTGAGATGTTGCGAGCTCAAAACTTTGGACATTTCATGTATTAAGACATGAAAATTAAACATTCCGAGCAGTTATTGTAATCATGAAAAATATTTATCTATTACTAAAGAATTAACGCGAGAGCGAAGCTCCCCCTACCCCCCCCCCCGGTTTCGCCGCCCCTATGGTGAATCTTGTGGTGTAAATCTATTTGATTTTATCTAGTTTTCTGATCATTCAGAAAGGATGATTGTTATGCTCTTCTTCTTTTTTCATTTCATATTTTAAACGATTTACAGAAAGAATCAGATACAAAAATAAACTAAAAGATTAGGGATTAATGTGATTTCATGCCTACACGCTTTCTGTTGGGGGGGGGGGGGTGGTTGTTCATGCATTACATCCCATTCAACATCGATAGATCACCAATGGATGGGGCCCCCTCGTAAACCTCGATGTCATAATATGCTTGTTCTTGCGCCAGTTTTGTCATAGGTGATTGATTTTGATTTGATTTACAACATAACAAATGCTCTAATTTTGCTTGACCTTTGATGTAGTAATGTTCTAATGTCATATGTCTCTTAAATCACACCGCTGTCCCGCGTGAATTAACTAAGGGTCTTTTCACACGTGAATCTTTAATCATTGTAATAATGATTGCTATCGTAATTGTGACTGTGATTAGCGTTCGTGATTCTAATCATGTTCTAGTTTGGTTTCACACGTGCTAAATATTCGTCATTAGCCTTATTTTTCACCGGAATCATCATTCAAATTTTTTTTTTTAACCGTGTGAAAGGGCGGTAAGGCGTATCCGAAAAGGTCGTAAAACAACAAAAAAAAACCTGCATGTTTTATGATTTATTTTGTATGTTATCATTACAAATTTGCCATAACAAATTTACACTATGTATGTCAGAAAGATATTCGTTTACGATTCATTATTATATTGAGCTATTTTTGTTCGCGGCTGTACGAGGTTGGGATGGCCGGATGGGGTAGTTGCCTCACTCCCCGGAATTTTCAAAACCTTCTTTTTTATTAAAAAAAAAGAAAGAAAGAAATCCTCCAAAATTGTGAACCAGATGATTTTAATACACACATGACTATGGAATAAACGGTAGTAATACAAAATTCATCGCTTGGCTCACTCGCATATCGTTTGCCATTATTTTCATTTGAAAACCTGAATGTTATTATGCGAGATCACTCTCGAAAAAAAAACATACTCACGGCTATGATATGTTTTCTTTTATGGTTTATGATATTTAAATCTTAACTTATGTTGTATATAACATGGCCTAAGGATTACTTTCATTAAGGTTTTGCCTAACTTTCGCTTGTTAGCCCCCACCCCAAAGACATTTACATTCATCGGCAATCTTACACCTCCAAATATAGTTTCGTCTTGGTGAATGTCATGGCCTTATCGAATCATGTTTGGTAGGAATCTTTAAACAGGCAATTTTTCACCATCCAGTGCTTTTTCAAAGTCAAGGATAGACATTTAGAAGCTGATCCGATTACGGCTTTACGTAACGGGACTTTATATGAATAATTTCAATTTCTTTCATGCGTTAAAAATGCACCTTGAATAAAATGTGTTAAATGAAAAAGGGTAATTTGTTTAAGAAATACGAGTGCTGAGAATTCACGTATGTTAAGCTCCTTTAATTCGGCCTATTTTCTATTTTTATTTTTTTATATGAGAGTCGGTACTCGGGAGGGGGGGGGGGTGGGCAGGGGTGATCGCTCCTGTGATATGTCAAGAAGTGAAAACGGAAAAGGAGAAAGATCGGGTGATCGTCCCCTATTATTGTTTTAAGTAGTGAAAATGGGAAGAGATGAGGAAAATGGAGTAAAGAAGTCATAAAGAGACATTATCTAATTGAAAAAACAAACATCACTTTTATGCTTTCGCCTTATATGGACAATTTAGGTTCATTCAAGTATTTTTATTAAATTCACATTAGCAATAATTCGTTGAATCATTTACTGCTATGCTAATGTAAGCAAGCTTGTTCTCTTTTGAAGGTGGTAAATTTTATTTTTTTAATAACTTTTCCCTAAAAAACACATTTTTCTGTGACAATGAAAATAATTGAGACTAATTTTGAGGAACTGATCATGCATTTGCGGTTAGTTCGATAATCTAAAATGCAAAACCTCCGCCATTTTCATCATGTGAAATGTTCTGTAGTAGTTGATATTTCTTGAAATTATAATTTATATATACTGCTTCTTAGAAAAAAAAACAAGGGGAACCCGTTTTCAAACCTTATACCTTATAAATTGGAACACTGGCAATTTCGTATTTGATTTACGACAAAAATGTTCGCAAATCGGGCACATAATGGCAAATTTACCAACCAAGAACCCCAAATGAGACCTCTACACCGAAACGCAATGGTGGAATTAGCTTTTTGCTAAGAGGGGTTTGACAAGTTGGTTCACTCAATAACGATGAGCTGTGACGTAATGCCTCCTACCCCCCTCCCCTCCCCATTGTAGATCCGCCACGGTTCTGCATGGGATGTTGGAGTTTGATATCACACTCCTTTTTTTATTGCTATTTTTAGGGAACCCGAGATGGAGATTTAAACCCCTACCCCCCACAGATCCGCCACTGGAACGATTTGCGCAGACACTTTAGTGAGAATCCGTATTCATTCTCATTCAGAAATTTAGTCTAAAGAGAGAAGAAAAAAAAAAAACGAAATGAAAAAAAAACACAACTAGTGAATCACCGTCTTTTAAAGGTCGTTGAATAATGGCCAACTATTCTGCAAAATTTGATTTTGAAAATGAAATGTTAAACTATTCTTCTTTATAAATGACTTATCCATTTGATCAGGTCCATATAAAAATGAATCCTGACATGACGATGTTAATACATTTGGCTGTAGACATGGTAGATGCTAGAGGGAAAAAAAAAAGTTTCGCTTTTGATGGGGCACATTATAGGTCGTTGTCTGAATAGGCCTACCATAGTTTGTCATTTGGAGAAGATTTTATTTAAAGGACAAGTCCACCCCGACAAAAAGTTGACCTTAATAAAAAAAAAAAAAGGAAAATCCAACAAGCCTAAGACTAAAAATTTCATCAAAATCGAATGTAAAATAAGAAAGCATGACATTTGTTTTATGCTATATGGTTCGGTCAAGTTGGTCCTTATTGTTAATCCTGTAAAAAAATGAAATATTGTATAATTCAAACAATGGAAAACAAAATAAATAGTGAGTGAGGGACATTATCATCTGTCTCATTTGCATGTCACTGAGTTGTGCATATCAATGTTTTGTGAAAAATAA
Organism: Lytechinus pictus; assembly: GCF_037042905.1. Lineage (NCBI taxonomy): Eukaryota > Metazoa > Echinodermata > Echinoidea > Temnopleuroida > Toxopneustidae > Lytechinus > Lytechinus pictus. The sequence goes on along the minus strand of NC_087262.1, from coordinate 8,647,103 downwards.
GCGAAACTTTAAAATGTCATAACTTTTTTATTTTACATCCAATTTTGATGAAATTTTCAGCATTATGCTAGTTTGATTTTTCCCTATTTATTCAATTCTTCTGGGGTGGACTTGACCTTTAAAGATAGAATATCTGTTTCCAGTGCCATATCCATGAGGAAAGTGAAAATAGATTATACACACCTATTTAACATCCGACTGGTCATCTCATTAATTTAGGAACAAATTCTTGACAAGGGTTTATTTGTACTTGTTAATCAGCGTTTTTTTTCTTCAGTTTGTCAACGCGAGTATTTTGTTTTTCTTACCTTTTTCAACATTTACATGACAGTACGTGAATTATATTTAATAAAAAAAATCATTATATAGATCAGCTTTTATTCTCGATATTGGGTACATTTTCTTCTTATTTTGCTACATATTTTTTTTAAATGTTAATGCATCTTAGATTAAGAGATTTAATAAAAGGGTATTGCTGGTTTTATTTTATTTATTTATTAATTCATCTATTAATTAATTAATTGATTAATTGATTGATTGATTTTTTTATTTTTATTTTATTTATTTATGTATTTATTTATTTATATATATATTTATTTATTATTATTATCATTATTATTATTATTATTATTATATTTTATTTTATTTTATTTTATTTTATTTTATTTTATTTTATTTTATTTTATTTTATTTTATTTTATTTTATTTTATTTTATTTTATTTTATTTTATTTTATTTATTTATTTATTCATTTATTATTATTTTTTGGGGGGGTATTTTCTCATTTAAATGTTTAATGCATCTGACATCAATATATTGGTAAGATCGGATATATTGATCGGCTTTTATTCTTGAAATTTTCAAAAGAACACTCTCAATTTGGGACGGGGGGGGGGGTGTTTTTTTTATTGAAATGTTTATAAATCTTTAATGAAGACAAACGACATGGATATATATTAGAAATTTTCCATTTGCATAGAAAAACAAAGAATTGCAATTCTCGATCACATTGCCAATTCAAAGAATTTGTAGAAGAAACAATATAATCAGACCAAAATGAATTTCTGAATGAAGTTCTGAGATTTAACACTTGGGAGTCTGTATTCGTGTGTGCCCCGAAATTCTTCTCCAACAAGGAAGCTGTGTTGCGGTCAAGTTATACCGGCGTCACACCTGATGTGACGTGGACAACTTGGTCTCATTTTTTTAGATCAAGGTCAATATCTACTTTCACAGATTTCTTGATACTATCTTTTCGTCTAAATTTCATTATACATCACACATTTACGCCCACGCAGTAGTTTCTACGTTTCCGTTAAATTTCTTGTTCCAAGAGATCGGTGGCGTATATCGAAAGGAGGGGGAGGGGCGGTCATCTTTTGGTTGGCGTGCAAAAACCGGAGGTGCATTGGCCAAAGTTAGGGGTTCGATCCCCGGCCACGGCACATATGCCTTGAGCAAGGCATTCAATCAACAGTGCCTAAATTAAAATAAATGGAAATTACTTTTAGCATTCTTCGGAATAGTGTGTGTACAGTACTGTTTTTTTTTTGCTTTCCTTAAAGACCCCACCCCCGAAAAACACACCCAAAACTATGTAAAAAAATACTAAGTCTCACTGGTGACACCATTAAAAAATATCCCTGTCATTTGCCCCTGCCGTGTATCAGATTAAAAGTTTTCACTGTTGAAAAATTGCAATTTTTCTTGATCGGTCACTATATACACTCCCTCACATTCCATTAAATCCCTGATTAAAGGTATGTCTTGATGATACCAACACGTAGGTTCAATTTCATAACATTCAATGATGTACACTGGCATATATATAGATGGGGGGGGGGGTATAGGGGCCTCCGTCCCAAATAAAAGTTTTGCAACAAAGAAAAAGTGGAACAAAGAGGAGCAGAAAAAAGAAAAGGATACATTTTGAAATCAAAATCAAAATTTATTTTGAAATTTTATTGTCATTTCAAGCGGGCATTTTTTTTTGTTCTCTCGCAACTACTGTCATAATCTACTATCATTCTTTGCTATGCTGAATTACTTTGCCACACTGTATTTTGTATTATTTTAATCAAATGTATCGTCTCGTATTGTGTTAATATATTGTTATAAATTTTGTGAAATATGAGAAAAATTTCTAATCATTTCATATCAAGTTTATATTTTATTTTTTTATAAATACAAATCTTGCCCCCTGCGCCAAATTATGCCCCTCAAATTCGTTGGCTCATTGTGCTCCTGCTGGTGCAAATATAGATCTTACTTCAGTGCCCAAATCATAAGTGTTGTTTGAAAGCAACACATTTCATTCCTCAGTCGCCATACTCTCTCGCGCACAAACGTAGCCACACTAGCGTACCTACGGGGGGGGGGGGGCAGAGGGGGCAGTCTGCCCCCCCCCTGACGAGCCACAACCAATGCAAAGGACGTATCCCTGCCCCCCTGACGAGCTTGAAAGGCCTTTTTTGCCCCCCCTGACGAGCTTGAAGACCTTTATTGCCCCCCCCTGACGAGCTTGAAGCTCTTTTTTTTTGTTTTGCTTGTCAAATTTGTTTCTGGTACGAAGTCCTTCATTTGTGATTAAATACCTTTTTTTTTCTTTCTGCGTAGCCATACTGAGAAACCCGAGCACTCATTTTCGATTTTCACGTTCCTGTATTTGGGTATCATAACGATTCGGGAATTTTCAACAAAATATGTTTCAGTTGGAAGAGGATTTGTGGTCTGTCTTCGACCTGCTTTTTTCTACTCAAGAACCAATAGCGGAAGGATGTTTCGGAAAGTGGTCTAAGCACCCATTTCAAGACAAGCTTTGTGGTAATAAGCCGAGGCGGAGCAAGGGTATAGTCCTATTTTAATAACGTAGTGGGGGAATCGAAGTGGCGAGGGGGTGGGGGCAAAATACCAGTAGGGGACTTCCATTTTTTGGTCGCAGTGAAAATTACGACATGACCAGTCCTTTCTTTCCCATACTATTCTTACTCTTTTTCCCCTACACTTCCCCTTTTTCTCATTTTTAAAGTTTTGATAATATGGAAAGCCTTATACCCCTTTCATAAACCCAATAAAACATATCCTCCAATTAGCCGCCTAAGAGTAATGCGGATAATTCAATAAAAATTGCGTTCACAAACTCCATAAATTATTTTTACGAGTGCCCGTCCTGAAAAAGGCGGATAATCGTCATGACAACTGGACACGCCCCCTCCAATGCAGTTGTGTTGGAAAAGGGTGACCTTGTGACTGCACCATGGCAATTATCCGCATTATTTGGAAATACGTTCATAAACTCAAAATCTTGTCCCGATGCCGCTATTATGCGGATAATAGCAGCATCAGAATAATGCGGATAACTCTTGTCCTCCTCTGATTTTACGACCAAATTATGCTGCTATTAGCCGCATAATTGTGTTTTATTGGGTTTATGAAAGGGGTATTAGGGAGCACTTGCCCCTGCCCCTCTGTCATGCTTGTGGCACTGTGGGAGACACGGGAGATGCACCTGTATACTGTACTGTGTAGGCACGGTAAATGTGGTGATTTCTGGAGCCCGGTTACACAAAGATTTGCTACCCGTCCTCTCCAACATGAATAAATAATAAAGACTGTTAAAAAATCCTGAACAGAAACAGAAAAGACCCAAAAATATGAAAAATTATAATAGAAATGAATAAATGATTTAAATAAAATCAAGAGCAATTCCTAGGTGGATCCAGGTTGTCACCAAAGAGAAATAAGACAAACTATCCTTTCAAATTGGTCACATGACCAAGGCCAGAGGCCATTTAGGGTCAATGAACTATTGATTGACTGACAATCTTGTTGAGTTGGATCCTTTCGCCTGGATGGACAGTGACAAACGTAGATAAGTGCCTTGCCCAAGGACTTTAGCGCCGGGTGGGATTCGAAGCCTCGACCCTTGGATCAAGAGTCAAGTGACCGAACCACTACACCACAACACCTCCAAAGGATAATTTGGCTTATTCCTGTATGGTGACAACCTGGATCCGCCCTTTGAGTGGCTTGGGAAGGAAAGGAAGATTGTAACCAGAAAGACAAGGCCAAATCAAGGATTAGTATTATCTTCCCGTAAAACAGATTTAAAAAAATGCATTTGCATTTGCCGTATCATTTTCACGTGGGTCGACAACCATTACCCCCTCCACCGTGTCCCCAGTTACAAATAAGCTTTTACAGGGGCCGATGAACCGCGCGAGGGCAGGGGGTGGGCTTAAGCCCCCAATTTACGATTAATGTGTAAATGAACGGATAAATTACCACATGTTTGCATATTTTGTTTTTTGGTCAACCCCCCCCCCCCCTTGAGCTCAGCCCCGCCCCCACTTTCAAAACCATTGCAACGATCAATAAGTACTGTCTCCTTCAAGCCGGTTATACACGAGTTGTTCTTTGCGTGACACTCTGGGGGAAGAGACGGGGGGGGGCTGGTGACCGCCCCCATCTCTTCAAGAAATAAATAAATAAAAGAGGGAGAAGAAATTACTTCGTCGAGTAACCATTAACATAAAGAATAGAAAACCCTCTCTAATTCATTATGTAGTCATACTGCAACCAATAGAATATCATAAGGTAACCACTTACACAAAGTTAATTTTCATTTTATTTATATCATCAGTATCGTTATTCGTCTATCGATTCATTTCAAAGACATTTTTTAATTTTAATTTTTTTTAGTACTCTATAAATAATTAATTTATTTATTTTTCATTGTTTTTAAAGATTGTTTTAACTTTGGTCTTATTTAATAATTTTGGTGGCTAGATGTTTTTTCTTTTGAATGGCTCGACCGGAACTCACTGCCTTTGTTCAAGAGGGGGACACCCCAACGGAAAAGAGTGAAAAGCACGCAAACTGAATGTGAGTACAATGCATACATGTCTACAACGTATCATGGGTCTTATCTTTGATTGAGTACATTCTGTAGCTAAGGTGTGAATAAGTCTTATTAAAATGTTTTCATACATTGGCAAACCCATGCCTCACATGCAGCAGTCGTTATTTACGATGATGTTATTGTTTACCCTCGTTTCCCGTGGCTACCAGAACCGGGGTATGTTTGTAAAAGGGGCGTGCACCGTCTGCATACCATCCCGTCCATGCCCCTATCTTCGGACACCATCGCTCCAAAAACGGCACCTCGGTCTCCCAGACGTATTTTCTCTAGATTGGAGGAAAGATGGGGGTGTGGGAGCCATCCAATGGAGGGGGGGGGGGGATTTTTACACCCCTTTCAAGACGTGTTTTCTTTAGATGGCAGGAAAGACGGGGGTGTTGGAGCCATCCAGAGGGGGTATTTTACACCCCTCCGATACTTTATAAGGCCTTTTCTTTGCATTCAACCACCATGATCGCATTAAGTGCTGCATTAATTGGTGTCGTATCGGTTTATTTTCAATTGGTCTAATGCCAATTCGTCCAATTACCAATTCATCTACTATCATTCGATCTACCATCTGTTCGTCCATTATCCACATTGTCTAATTGTCATTTAGTCCACTCGCCATTTCGTCTAATAACTAGTTGGTCCAATAGCCATTTAGTCCATATACCATTTGGACTGAGTGTTCATAGGGCGAAATTAGTGAAAATAAAATGGATATTAGACCAAGTGGTTAAATGAAACAAAATGGTCACGGACGGACTGGCGATTAGACGAAGTGATGACGAAATGACTGTTAGGCGAAATGTTGTTCGACGGATTGGCATAGACAATGAGTGGACGAGTTGGCAATCGACGAATCGGCAATTTACCAGAGTGGAGGTGGTCGGAAGGAGGAGGGGGTGTAGGGCTCCTTTTAAGATAATGCCACTTTTCGGTTTCTTCCTTATGACTTCATACGGATCCCCTGTGCCCCCCTTCTGACCCTTTTTTTTTAATCCCTGTATCTGATTGGCATTGTGTCCCTCCTTTTAGAAAAAAAAAACGTCTCGGCCTTTTTATTTACTCTTTTTCTACTGAGAAACTTTATTCATTATTATTTTCTTAATTCTAGCTTTTCCCTTTTTTTATGAACAGAATACTGTCCTTTTTGTGCCCTATAGCACCTTTTCCTTTTCCTTTTTGTCAGAACAAACTTTCTGCGCCACTCTATTTATTGCATGATCTGTCTGTGCACCAAACGACGGTTACTATCAGCTGGAGATGTAAGGTGTAGGAGTGTGCATTCATCAGTATAGCGAAAGCACTATAGCATTCATGACGGCTCCTACCCCTGTCAGAATTTTGAAAACCGTGAAAAAATACCTTCGAGCCCCCGAAAGTGCTGCATGAAAGCCACGAGATTTTGCAATTATTTTTAAGGACGCCGAAAGTATAAAAAAAAAAAAAAAATCGACATTAATTCAATTCTTATCCTGTCCTACCCACTTTTTTTTTAAATAGCTCACATAATGAGCTCTGTGTTATCGAGTTTCCATTCAGGAAGAAGAGGGGTGTATTTCCCGGTAACATTTACCGAGCAACATCGATTAAAACCGAAAGAATGTGTTACTTTGCTAACCCAACCCTACATTTCACTCGTAATCAGAGGCTCTTCGCCCGATTGTTGAAACCCCAAAAACAAGATCTACAAAAATACGCAATTTCGAGGTTCACATGGGGGCTGTTTTTGCCAGGGGACGGAGGCGGGGTCGACGGGAGGGGCATTTTTGATCGTGCAGCCGCTTTCAAGTTTTCAACAACTCTTTACACGGCGTCGCAGAAATGGAAATAACATTGGGTTGGTTCCAAGGTTTAGCCACGACGACCTGGTCGCGATGAGAGCTCGGAGCGTGCCCACAACCTCGAGGATGAGCATTGCAAAATGGCATCGACTCCGTTTTGATGAACGAAATATCGATGATGAGGGTTACATGTAAAAAAAAACCTACACACAAAAAACAAACATTAATATACAGCCAAATAAAACAGGCAGCTTAGCAATCAGCTAAAACCTGATATAAAAAATATGTAAATTGGAATTTTTTGTGTTCTTGAAATCAGAAATTAACCCGAGATCTACTAAAAACATAATTAATTTACCCGATCCAGGGGCGGGCGGCGGCACATAATAGTGCCGACCACTTTTTTTTAATGTTTTTCATGTTTATACCAAGAAATAAAAGAATATAAGAAAAGGCGAAACTGCGCCATAAAGAAATAGTATAATTGTTACAGTAATAGCATGACCATTCAATTCTTTATTTTTCATTTCCTTTAAAAAACAATGCAAAGTAATATAATCAGGTACAAATTAACAGATCAACATTAAAAAACAGTGTAAAATAGGGCAAATGAAAATGGAAATGAGGGGTGCAGCAATGACCAGACTCGGTAAATATTGTATATTCTTTTCGATTTATTTCAGAAATTATTTGCGACCATTCAGAGTAGATAGGGTCCCATCTGGGGTCAAACTTCCGAAATAAGCCTCATCAAGTGTACCATATCAAAATTTATTTTAGGATTAAAATATCCCTACCCATTTCCGAGAAAGGGCAATGGCCTATTACCAGAGTTAGCCTTGATTTGACGTAGATGCAGTTTTTAAGGAGACGGCTTCGTGCAAGCGAGTCTGATGACGCTGCCGAGACTTGAGACAAAAAGGAAATAAGAATTTTGATCAGGGGGAATAGGAAGGAAAGGCGGAAGTAGCAAATGAACTGGAGTTTAGAAGAGACATATCGGAAAGGAAAAATGGAACAAGGACTTAGTTATGGAAAGTAGGGAGAAGCGAAAGAGGGAGGTGAGAGGAGGAGGAGGGGAAGAGAAGGAAGAGGAGGAAGAAGAAGAGGTGGAGGTGGACGAGGAGGAGGAGGGGAGGAGGAGGTGGAAGAAGAGGATGAGGAGGAGGAGAAGAGGAGTAAATGAAGAAGAATAAAAAGGAGGATGGAAGGGGGGGGGGGTGAGAAGGAGAGGAATAAATAGAAGTTCGATTCCCAACCATGGCGTGTTTTCCTTCACCAAGATATTTTCCCACAATGTGCTGCACTCAACCCAGGTGAGGTGAATGGGTACCCGGTAGGAAGAAATTCCTCGAATGCCAGAGCGCCCGTAGGCAGCACGGCTATAGCAGGGGTAATAATAAATTGCATCATTGTAATATGCAATTAAGTATAGGCTCATATTCTGAACTAGGGTTTTATATATACTAGTAGTTTAAAGTTGCGGTGTAATTATGGATAGCCAGTTGCGACATAAATCCCTAACGGTAGAGGTTCAATGCATCAGCTCATTTGACACACAAATCATTCATAAAAAAGTCTGGGAATGATAAATTTCACCATTAAACAATTAGGAAAGAGAACATTAAACAAGAGAAGCGTCTATTAAATGTAAACAAAATTTTGATGTGCTTGGCTTGCCATAAATTTAGCATAGAGTTAGACGAAGATTTAAGTTTAACCCGACTTCAGAATACGGTCCATAGAATAAAATATTATTAGTAAGAGAAATGGGGCAGGAGGAAGAGGGGGAGGGAGCTCACTTACATGTATATTCTTGTACACAGATGTAAACAGTATCTTTTTAAAAAAAGAGGGATATTCTTGTACACAGATGTAAACAGTATCTTTTTCAATAAAGAGGGATATTTGCGTGGTGCCATTTGGGTGTGAAATACGAAAAAAAATCGGGAGAAAAGCGTGTATTCCTTGTTAAAAAGAAAAGCTACAAAATGAGAAAGAAAGGTATCCTTCTATATCAATTGGCGTCATAGGGCACTTTTTCCTCAAATTCGATGTATTTTTTTCTCGTTTGTCTGATTTTTAACATTTTATTTCTATTTCATTGATTTCCTTTCTCTTTATTTACTTGGGGTGGGGTCAGTCATCAATAGTTTTTTCGCTTGGAGTGACAATTTTTTTGGTTCTTTTCAAATTTCTTCTGGTGACAATAATGAATCCTCCTTTTTGGCAATTGATCTTGATCATCTATACATCCCAAGTATTGAATCTCTGCAACTGGATTTACATGCGCTTTTAAATTTCTCTGATTTTTAGACTTAAGATGGCGCTCTTTCACTCAAATACTCGATACCATATTGACAATGTCATCATTTTTGAGGTCGGAAGAAAAAAGAAAACTGGAATTTACCAATTAGGGCAACAAGTGTATACAACAAAATTATCTTAACACTGGACGCAGAACGTGGGTGAGGGAAAGGATGGGGGCGGCAGAATATGTAAAAAAATACAAATGATCATTTTTTTTACAGAGTTACTGAAAATTGTTGGGGGAGACGCCCCAGCCCCCCTGAACCTTGGCACACCTGCTAGAAGCAGTCTTTATCATTCCAATACAATTATTGTGGTGCAGGGAACACCACTCAATTTTTAATGAATAAATAATGTTATAATAATATCTTTATCAATTCGTACTTATAATGGAGAACAATGCTTCTTGCGCCAGAAATTATAATAACCGTCTGAAAAAGAAAATACTAATAATTTGTTCCGATTCTGACCCAAAGAGAATTAAAAAAAAAGAAGTACAAACAGCGTTTGGCTTCTCTTGAAAATAGATAATTAGGAATATACTTTAAAAAATGATTAAACAAATAATATAGAGAAGTGATCACTAGAGTGATGGCGGTGTGATTTTATTAAACAGACTATACAGTGCGTCCCACAAAAAAGGAAATCCGTTTTCAGAGATAGGTTCGTCCAGGGCCCTGTCAACGGAGGATTAGTCTATTGTTACTGGGGGTGCTGAGCATTGTCACATCACCCCCAGTAACAATAGATAATCCTCCGAAGCCAGGTCCATGAAGGTTTTACAATTATTAAACATGTTTTTATTATAAATTTTGCTACTTATGGTAAGAGTGGAATCTCATCTTTAATTTGGGACCAACAGCTTAGGAAATCGCTAATGCATGACAGATTAAAAAAAATAAACATTGAAGCCTATCAGAAACGATTTGCGCAGAAAAAACCCGTGTTAATCTGAATCCAATCTCATTCAGGGATCAGTGAGAGAAACTTTACGAAAAATACAAAAGAAATGCTAATGAGCCAATCGTCGAATATGCACGTTTGTCGTATCACGAACCAATCTTGTCCATTTTTTCTGCGCAATCTGATTTTGATATCAAAATTTCAAACTCGTCTTGCTGTATGCGTGAAGTGTTTGTCACATACAGGGATCAAAAGGCAGAGGAATAATTGAATTGTTTCGCTTTTCGCTTTTTCTGGGACGCACTGTATAACGCCCCGAGATCAACCTACAATGCCCCTAATACGTCACCCCGGGGTTTGAACCCCGGCCCCCTGAATCATTTCAACAACACGCAGGTTCCTGATTGACATCATTGACGTAACTTCTGTCGTAGATGGCGCAGTATTGAGATCAATGGTTTGGATCGGTGTCTAGTTTATCGTTGTTGAAAAGATTAAACCGACCTGTTCTACTTACATATTCATATTATGAAAACTTTTTGAAACAAAAGTTGTTCGGGATGACCTTTAAGCTTGCCAGAGGCTTGCTAGACATATCGACAAGCAGTCCAATCCACATTATTTGAGGGTGAATTCATGAAAATCAGGAGGCCTATACAATAACGGTATCATGGAAATTCTGTAAATGTATGAGATGTGAGTGCATAAGAATATAATAATCCAGCAATCATGGCAATGGCAATTAACACCTAAGCAAGGCCTTACGCTGACATTTTCACCTGGACAAGAATTAAATTATCCAAAAAGGCAGTTCAGTGCGTGTTTTTCTTTTAATTTTGAGGTTGACAAGGAAGGTTTTGGTGGACAATTTTGCGTGCATTGCTGTAAAAATTATCAGTAGAAAAGGCAAGTTTCTGAAATTTATAGCGGTGGGGGCGCCCTCTGCCCCAACTGCGGAAGGCCAATCTCCTGAGTGCCATGCCTGTCGATATTACATTCTTACCGAGAATGGGTTACTTACCCCCTCCTCAATCAATCCATGAAACACCTTACCCCCAATTCAACGAAATTGTTGACTATTAGTAGCCCAAAGTCTGCAAACAGTTCTGGTGATAGCTGACCAAACCAAAACAAAAATATAATTTCATCCTACGAAGATGGCATAACAAATTTTAATCAAAGTAAAGTAATAGGATTGTTCCTGCTAATATCAGTCACGCTTACGCGGACATAGCTCTGAAGGATCGATGGAACACGGTCTAGGATGAAAATAATAGGCATATTCAATATATTATGCAATGGCTAGTTGTGTTGCTATGTCAGGAATGCATGATCTTTCGCAATGCATTCTTGAAGTCCCCATGGACCTATCCAAGGATGATTATTCTATTGTTACTGGGGGTGCTGAGCATTGTCACAGCACCACCAGTAACAATAGATAATCCTCCGTGGATAGGTTCATGGAAGTCCCAGTTAGAAATTCCAATTAAACATCAGCCAAATCGAAGTGGTATGGAGTAGTTTCAGATGATGTCACGTTTGAGGACATAAACAGGGGAAATTGTACATTTAGACCATGGACCTTTATACAACAAATTGATTAGATCATACAAGCAATGATTAATCACGGTTTAATGAATACGATTTTTATTGTTTGTACTGAGAAGCTATTTTCATGTATGACTGAGGGGAATATATTAATTTTATTTTTATTTTTATTTTTATTTTTATTTTTTTCTTTCTTCCTTTCTTTCTTTAATTCTTACTTACTTACTTTTTTTTTTTTTGGGGGGGGGAGGGGGCAATGATCCACAAAGTAATTAGTTATTATGAGAATTTCATTTTATGAAAAATATTCAGGGTTCTTTTAGAATGTCTTCACAATATACACCAGATATTCCAATGGCAATATATCTATGATGTTTTGTACTCATATTCATTGTTTTGTTTAATTAATTTGTATACGACTTTAAATGAAAAACAAATGTCATTTGGAAGAAAGAAATATGTCCTCGAATTTATTTGAACTGAACATCAACAGGAGGGGCAAGGGCATGGCCTCCAAGCCCCCGCCCCATCTGTGCTCCAGAGATCTCGTTATATCTTACGAGATTGTCTCCAGGGAGTACAATAGGATTACAGGTAAAAGTTAGAACAAGATAGCAGTAGCACTCATTCTCAGCCACCCCCCCCCCCCAGACATACTTACCAATACCATGCTTTCCTCTACACCCCCTCCCTCTTGAATCCACCACTATTCAGTCAAATTCTAAAGTTCTCTGTTCTCCACCCCTTTCCCATAAACCAATTTCACAATTGCAATTGATCAAAGCCTATCTAATGTTTAGTATCCTGTAATGGGTGCTATACACGAATACAGCAGTGCTCGTTGGTATACAAAAACACACGAAAACATGCAACGCAGAGACTAACGTTAGCCTACAAAACAGCCTAGCCTCGGTATACAAACACAGATGATCTACTATTCACAATTTGTTACCTGATATACCCCCTCTGTAGCCTTGCACATAACCATTAAGTTCAGTTTTTGGACCTCTTGATGGCTGAAACGTGTGTTAAGGTCTTAAAAGCGACTCGAGCTTAACGTGTAACTCGCCGGGTAAGTTCGCGATAAAGTGTTCCATTGCAATTATAATGTACGCGCGCGCACTGAATGGGGAGTTTGTGCGAGAAAATCACTTCAGTTCAGTTGTACACAGTACCACGACGGTACCATCAATATTCCATAAACCACGTGAGTATTAATACAGAAAGAATAATACAATTTCAGTTTATGTAATATAATTCGGCGCGTGAATTTATACAATCTACGGTCTAACGCATTTCATTCGATATTCGTATGTAATTGCCTTGAATACTCTTGCCCAGGCGCGGACCATGGGGGGCCGAGGGGGCCTTGCCCCCCCCCTTCGGCCAAAAAAAAAGAAGAGAGGGAAAGAAAGAGAAAAAAGAGGGGAAAGAAAAGAAGAAAAAGAAGAAAGGAAGAGGGGGAAGAAGGGAAGGAAAAAGAGAGAGGAAAAGGGGGAAGAAAAGAGGAAAGGAGAGAGGGGAGAGGGTGAAAGGAAAAGGAGAAAAAAGAGAGAGGAAAAAGGAGGAAAGAAGAAAAGAGAGAAAGGGGAAAAGAGAGAGGAAGAAGGGGAAGGAAGAAGAGGAGAAAAAAAGAGAGAGGAAAGGGGGAAGAAAAGAAGAAAAAGGGAAGAGGGGAAAGGAATGGAAGGAAAAGGGAGAGAAAAGGGGGAAAGAAAGAGAAGGAAAAAGAGAGGGAAAGGAAAAGGAAAAAAAGAGAGAGAGAGAAAAAGAGGAAAGAAAAGGAGATATAGGAAGAGAAGAAAAGGGAGGGGGAGAGGGGGAAGAAAAGGAGAAAAAAGGAGAGAGAGGAAGAGGGAGGAAAGAGAAAAAAAGAGAGGGGAAAGAAAAGAAAAAAGAAGAGGGGAAAGAAAAGAAAAAAGAAGAGGGGAAAGAAAGATCAAAAAGAGGAAGAGGGGAAAGGAGGAAAGGGAGGGGAGGGGAGGGGGGAGAAAAAAGGAAGAGGGGGAAAAGAGAGAAGAAAAGGGGGAAAGGAAAAGGAGAAAAGAGAGAGAGAGAGGAAGAGGGAAGAAAGAAGAGAAGAAAAGAGCGAGAAAGGGGGAATTAAAAAAGGAAGAGGAACAGGGGGAAGGACGAGAGGAAAAAAAGAGGAAGAGGAGGAAAGACAATGATGTTCGAACTGGGGGCCGATTTGATGTTCGAACGGGGGGGGGGGGGGGGGGAGGCGAATTGATGTTCGACGTAGGGGCGCTATATTGATGTTCAAACTAGGGGGCGCCAAATTGATACTCGAGTTAGGGGGGCGAAATGATATTCTAACTAGGGGCGCCAAATTGATGTTGGACCTACATGTAGGGGCGCCGAATTGATATTCGAATTAGGAGGGCGCCGAAATGATGTTCCAACTTGGGGGAGACAAATTGATGTTCGACCTAGGGAGGCCAAATAGATGTTCGACGTAGGGGGGGGGGAGGGTTGCACCGAATTGATGTTCGACGTAGGGGCGCAAAATTTATGTTCGACATCGGGGGGGGGGGGGGCGCCGATTGAATGTTCGAACTAGGGGGCGCTGAAATTGTGTATGGGTAGCCTATAGCTTAAAAAGAATGAAACTAGTATAAGTTATACAAGTTGCATTCTTTTTACGCCATATACCTATAATTGCATAGGTTACAAAGCACATGTTAACATCGTCAACAATGTTAACAATTATGTTATGTTACATTACATTACATTACATAATAAAATTTTTTATCATAATTTTATGAAACACATTTTGCCCAGGGCCTACGTCTTCATTGTTCCTGGTGCTCGCATTGTCTGTTTAACGAGATACAGTACATAATCCTGGGGGCCGTTTCATAAAGCTCGTAAGTTAAGAGCGACTTTAAGAACGACTGGTGATTATTTAGCATGCAAAAAAGGTTAACCAGTCGCTCTTAAAGTTGCTCTTAACTTACGAGCAGCTTTATGAAACACCCACCTGTTGTACTAAAACATCCCGTTTTCAAGTCAATATAAACCAAATATTTTCCCTAGCACTTGAGTTATGATTGTTTTATGTAGTGACATATGCTTCTTTTTCATGACTCAAAAAGTGATTGCCCTATGTTAAGATGTTCGTATATATGAAACATTTCCTGTCCGTGATTACGTTCGCATTAGTGGATTTGTGAGATATGTCTGCTCCTCATAATTCCTAAAATCAGTCCTTAAAATGCCCCTTCTGATCTGAATATCAACAATTTTCAGCTCGCGCTTCGCGCTCGCATCAATTGGTTAGTGAAATACGTATGGTCCTAGTTAATTCCTTCAAAGAAACCTTAAAATGCCCCAGGTCTGAATTGTCTAAATTCTCAGCTCGCGCTTCGCGTTCGCAATATTTGATTAGTGAGATGCGTATGATAATCATGATTGCAATGACTACAAAAAGTGTTTCATGTGTTCAGATGTAATTCTAATAAAATCAGCAAGCGCTTGGCACTCGCATTAGATGGCTATTGTGAGATATGCATACTCATAATGGATTCCTAAAATATATTCCTTAAAATCTCGCTGTTTGGGGTCAAAATATACGAAAACTTCAGCTCGCGCTTCGCGCTCGCAATGTTTAGCGAAACAGGTACCTGTCATGATTACACAAATTTGATTACAATGTCCCTTTTTAGGTGTGAATAAAAAAAAGTCAGCTCGCGCTTCGCGCTCGCATTATTTGATCAGTGAGATACATATCCGTTTAATGACATTGTCCTTAAAATGTCTATATTGGGTCAGAATAACTAGCAACTCAGCGCGCTCACTCAGTGTTTCAAAAATGTTGCTGGTGACCCGCGGTACGCCACTGTGGACACATCAATGACAATTCCTTGCATATTTAAAAACATGATTGCAAAAAAAAATGTCAAAATATTTCAGTCATCCCCCCCACCCATCAACACGGATTTACGCCAGTATAAATGGTGTTACCAAATTTTCGTTTGCACGAGCAATTTTACGATTTTTCTGGCTTTTACTGCTATCTATTCGGAAATCAAAGTTCATAACTGAAACATCCATTTCTTCTCTTTTCATAATTATGAGACCCTCTTAGTTAAATATGAATGACGCACGGTCGAGAAAAAGTTGCATGAAACATACTTGATTCCTGACCTATTCGATGAATCGGTGGAAAAGAAACATTTCACGGCAAAAAATGTTCAGTTATGCCATATCGAATATTTGTTTCCTTTGAATTATGGCTCAAAGCTCATGACCAGTTGACCATCATAGTCATGAATGTATTTCGACCTTAGTGATGTCCAGGCGCGTAGCCAGGGGGCGGTGGGGGCGGTCGCCCCCCCCCCCCAAACGTCCCCAAAAAGAAGAAAAAAAGAAGGGAAAAAGAGAAGAGAAAAGGAAAAGCGAAGGAAGGAAAGGGAAGAAAGGTAGCTTTGTGGACTTTCTTTTTATTCTTTTTTTTTCTCAAAAAAGAAACTCCTTCACTCTTGCTCTAAATTTAAAAATATGAATTTTGCTTCCGCGCTGCGCGCGTTTAATGACAATAATTATTGCAGTTCTCCTTTGTTTCCCTCACCCTTTCTATAACTCTATTTTTCCACCTCAGCTATATGTGTTTCTTGCCAGTTAAAGTTCAAATATACATTAGGGCATGAAATTAGAGTAAGGATAGGCCGAAGTATGAAGTTATCGTTTTTTTTAATTGATCGCGTAACTTCTGGTCGGGTCGGCTCCGGGCGGGTAAAATCTTTATATCACTTTCTGCCGTCAGCTCAATATAGGCAAATTCTCCCGCTTTTCAGCTCATTTTTATACTAAACAACCATAATATGGGGGCAAACAGGTTCCTAATTTAAAAAGAGGAAGGTAAAAAAATCGTGCCGTATCAAATAAAAAAATACAATATTTTACTTAACTTCTACTTAACTTCATGTCATTTCCCTGCACATTCATCTCTTGTTCTGCATGTTTTGCGCCCTCAGTGTGAAATTGCGAATGACACTTGAGTTTCTTTTTCATTCAAAATGAAGCGCATCAGGATAAGTCAAAGAAATTATACATCATCCCGTTTTATACAATTTCAATAAATCTCAGAAGTTTCAACTTTTTGCGCACTATTTTCCTTGTAATGAAGTTCAATAATCTTATAAAAAAATTGAATTAGAACCGATTGGGGTATTAGAGATATCTGCATTGATTGAAACGTCTGCCTTTTTAAATTTCAGAGATTCATTGCTCTGCGCGGGGAGGCATATCTTTCTCTCAGCAGATATCCTTCTTCTCACCTGTTTTGCGAGTTAAGATATGCACTGTCGCTAAATTATTTGTAATCAAATCTGATCTTTCCAAGGAAAGTATTCAATGTGACTTAGAGAATACCCTTTTTCTCGGGACCCTTTTCTTTGCAAAAAAAAATGATAAAATGCTTCAGCTTCCGCGCTTCGCACGGGGTTAATATTATTTTAATTTCCTCCGTTTTATCCCCTTTTTGTGCATTCACAATCACTTTTGAAAACAAGGTTTAAAATCACAATATATTCAACTGAATTGGGGCTGATATAGGTACTAGAGACAAGAGAGACGGCTCCTTTTGATTTTAATTTATGAAACACCGAAAGCTTCGCGCTTCGCGCGGGAGGGGGGGGGGGGGGGAACTCCCCCTCCCTGCACCCAACCCCTAGGGAACGCGCTTCGCGCGCTTTGTAAGTACTGGCACGCTTCGCGTGCATTTACCGCCTCCTCCAAAATGAAATCCTGGCTACGCGGTTGGTGATGTCAGTATGTTATACATTGAACCTCAGCCTGTGAGGATAATTGACTGACGGCTAGTCCATATGGGGGAGCTAAAAAATCGGCCTTAGCGCTGAGTTCCAGTGTATTTCCTACCCTGCTTTGGGGCCTTCTCATACAATAGTTGACATAGACTCTATGATATTTGATATTTACCAAAAGAAAGACTGGAATATTTCGTGCATCACTCTGTGGATTTTGCTTGCCAACCGAATATCACCCCCCCAAAAAAAAAGAGCCATTATTTGCCGACAAGGTCAAAACATTTCTATTGATGTATAATTACCATTACTATTACATACATAATACAAACATGCATAAAAACATTTTGGACTTAATGATTTCACAGATTCAAGTAATCTATTTCTATAACGACTTTTGGGGTCATTTTCCAAACGATATTGGATTCGACGTTTATCTTTCTTTGTACACTGCAAAATCCTGCATTGACCCTAAATTACATTTGACCTTGGCCATGATTATATAACATATCCAAACACTTACAGATCTAAGTAGGCAGTGCACTCCCAATTAGTAAATGCTGAGTGCTGACTACTGAGTCTACCTCAACTCTATAATAAAAAGCATGTATATTTTTTCAAGAATATATTACCCCCAAAAAACACTAACTTTCTGTCATGCAGAATATGCAATTTAGTTATTGCACAACCAGTGTTCATACGCGGCGATACAGGGATGTCATCCCCGTAAGATTTTTCAAGCCCTGAAACAAAAAGTAGAAAAGAAAAAAAATGGGAGTACCCAGAAGAACGAAGTATGCCTATACAATGCAAGAGAGGTTTATGTGTGAAGTAACTAGACATTACCCATTCGGCAATGGGAGTCATTTTGGCACGATTATTACTTGACTTGAAATTAGGGGCCCCTAAGAAATCCTGGATCCGTGCCTGGCTCCCGCTCACATAATTCTTGCAGGGCCTACTCTGATGAGATCTTAAACGAGATTGAAAGCATCAAATGTTTAAAATAGAAATCG
This sequence comes from Lytechinus pictus, assembly GCF_037042905.1. NCBI lineage: Eukaryota > Metazoa > Echinodermata > Echinoidea > Temnopleuroida > Toxopneustidae > Lytechinus > Lytechinus pictus. Next base: position 8,628,868 of record NC_087262.1, on the reverse strand, counting down.
CTCGCGCTTCGCGCTCGCATTGATTCTTTTTTAAAGTGGTATTGCATTTATTCATGAACACATCATTATAAAACCATTATTCAATTGCCTCTTCTTCATGTGCCTATGAAATGAGATAATTTAAGGCACTTATGATTGCCTGGGGGAGGGAGGGGCCGCCATTTTTCCGAAAAGTACACAGGGGCGCCAAAATCAGGTCGAATTTGGGCCCCCTCCCTACGAAATCCTGGATCCGCGCCTGCTCTTGCCAGTCTTGGCTGCTCTAGGGCTAGGTAACCAGGGGCTTACCGTGTATTTGGCCATAGACAAGGGACTAGGGTAATATGTGTAAATAATGAATAATGTGTGTGAGCACCAGCACAGTAAAAGTATTGTGGAATTGAAAAGATGTGACGAATATGCACTTTTGACACTGACGAGTTATAAATTAATGTTCAGTGATTTTTTTTTCTCTAAAATGTGACAAAAAATAGGAATATACAAGAGGTGAGGCACGAAAATGTTAAGGAGGCTTATATTGGATGTATGACCCGCGGTCTATGAGAAAAGATGAGCATGAGAAGACAGAAAAATCTAAAATTATCTTTTAACCAAGACGGCGATTTAGCTAATTTATAAAGAAATGCTATGCGCTGAGCTGACAATTTTCCGAGGCCAAAATCAGAATAAACTAAGAGAACGATATCTTTGCAGATCTTGCTTTTCTTCTTTTACAAATAAACAAGTTTTCCCAAAGAGTTTTTCACCTTAATAAGAATTTGTTTTTCTACTATTTGAAATGCTAACTTTCACCTCTGACATGGCAATAAATACCCACGTTTACAACGTATAATCCTACTCTGTTTACTATTATGAAAAAAAATAATCAGTTTATTAATGATTCAAACTACTGGCGTAACGAAAGAGATTCTGGCTCTATTCTCAAAAGTTCTAAAACTGGGGGGGGGGAGAAAATAAGAAAGAGAAAGAGCTTGAGAAGGGAAATGGTTCAATGAGTCATTTCTTTTTTATATGTGCACTAGGTACCAATTAGTACAAGTGCAGTACACAGGGGAAAGGCGTGCACCCCATGAAAGTTGAGGCTCATAATAGAGCTTTTCCCGCTCAATTTCAGATTCAAATCTTTTATTTCAATTTTTATATGTTAAGCGTCAACGAATTTGAAATCATGGTGATTATTCGGCGATTGTATTTCATGTGCATACCTACTTTTCATGTTAGTAATATTTGAAATAATGTGATGGAATGAACTGGAATATTTTTTCTATAATAAAAACACGGGTTGATGGAGACACCCCTTCCGAATACGCCATGATTGACATACAGATGATCACCCATGAAATTTAATGAAGTTGAAAATATTTTTGAAAGGGACAGCAGTGGCGGATCTACTTTCGAGAGGCACAATTTTCTTCTTTTTTTTTTTACTGCAGCAATGTGTCTTGCGTAGAAGTAAGCATCAATGAAAATGCTCACATAGTCAACATTGTCATGATTGTCGGTTGAAATAAAAAATATATAATAGTATTGCTCTTAAAACCTTTGTAAACGAAACGTAAAAACCCATGCATAAGATGCCAAAAAATGTTTTTATGGTGAGAACTATGGAAATAGTAGAAACACTCTATAGGCTTCTGGTTAAGTTTTTTCTCCTTCTTTTCGTTTGTAGTCCATTCTAAAAATAAAAATAAAAGGAATTCAAGACATATAATAACCTGATGAATATAAGTTCCCTTAGGTCTTTGCCTCCCCCCTCTCCAAATGAAAATATGTTAAGTATTGCCCCAGATTTACTTTTTAAATCCATGTTATTCTAATTTGTTAAATATTCACGCACAAAACACTCTATTGATTCTCGTTAAGTTTTTCTTCCTTTTTGGTTTGTAGTCCATTCTAAAAATACAAATAAAAAAAGAGATTTTAGACATATAATAACCTGGTAAATATAAGTACCCTTATTGTCTTTGCCTACCCCCCCCCCCCCTCCAAATAAAAATATGTTAAGCGCCGCCCCAGCTTTTACTTTTTGAATCCATGTTATTCTAATTTGTAAAATGTTCACGCACAAACACTCTATAGGTTTCTGGTTAAGTTTTTTCTTCTTTTTTTCGTTTGTAGTCCATTCTAAAAATAAAAATAAAAGAAATTCAAGACATATAATAACCTGATGAATATAAGTTCCCTTAGGTCTTTGCCTCCCCCCCTCTCCATATGAAAATATGTTAAGCATTGCCCCAGATTTACTTTTTAAATCCATGTTATTCTAATTTTTAAAATTTCACGCACAAAACACTTTATTAATTATGGTTAAGTTTTTCTTCCTTTTTTGGTTTGTAGTCCATTCTAAAAATACAAATAAAAAAGAGATTTTAGACATATAATAACCTGGTAAATATAAGTACCCTTATTGTCTTTGCCTCCCCCCCTCCAAATAAAAATATGTTAAGCGCCGTCCCAGCTTTTACTTTTTGAATCCATGTTATTCTAATTTGTAACGGTTCACGCACAAAACACTCTATAGGCTTCTGGTTTAGTTTTTTTCTCCTTTTTTTTTCGTTTGTAGTCCATTCTAAAAATAAAAATAAAAGAAATTCAAGACATATAATAACCTGATGAATATAAGTTCCCTTATGTCTTTGCCTCCCCCCCCCCCTCCGAATGAAAATGTGTTAAGCATTGCCCCAGCCTTTACTTTTCAATCCATGTTATTCTAATTTGTAAAATATTCACGCACAAACCACTCTATATGCTTCTGGTTAAGTTTTTCCTCCTTTTTGGTTTGAAGTCCATTCTAAAAATACAAATAAAAAGAAATTTAGGACATATAGTAACTTGGTAAAAAAGTGCAGCATATTTTTCATTAAGAGCAAATACATGTAGGAGGCAATCGTGTGCTTGTGCATGTAGAGGATCATATGCGTGCATCCAATCCCAAACAAAGAGCAAATCATACATGTAGGAGGCAATCGTGTGCTTGTGCATGTAGAGGATCATATGCGTGCATCCAATCCCAAACAACACAGAGGCAAACACAGAGGCAGTGCGCGCACACACTGGACACATTTTCAATAAGCTAGGGAGCGAGTTACGCTATAGCAGTAGTTGACACTTTAAGACCTTAACAAACGTGCATACTATTGAAAATAATTTGCTACTGAAGAGTTTGGGCTGTTGTTTCATCCACTAGGGAATTCCCCTTGTAATAGGCCTATATAGCCTTGCTATAGGGCTCACAGGCCTAATTCATTTCCCATAGACTCGTGTGTTAAAGTGGCACTTAAAAAGAATTCATAAAAAATAAGGAGGAAATTCGAGGGTTGAATGTTTACTACCAGTGGATAGGATAAATGTCTGACATTCCATATCTGACCAGAAAAGGGTACCTCGATCGGCTCATTTTAAAAATAAATCAGCATTTATGAAGACTACGCCTGCCGGGACCAAATTCATCACTTGAGAGAGTAAAATTACCATAATTCTTCCGCCAGTCAAAATATAGTTCCATAGTGGTGATATATCTTTCCAATTTGGAAAAAGTAAGTTCAGTAGGTACCCTCCCTAGAATCAGTGTTAGATCATCAGTCATATTCATTCATTTTTGTCAAGATTTCAGCAATATCAAATTCAAAAATTGAGCAATGGGTTGGCTCGAATGAATATCTATGGCCTGCCAGTTGTGATTAGGCCCGTGCGACCTTACATTCCTGTTTTACATTATGTGTCATTCGGCCAATCATTTCCACTCTTTACTCTTCTATTATATATATCTACCTACCACTCTTCTATATCATACTCATCAGGGGCGGATCCAGCTTTTTATAAAGGGGGGGGGGTTGGGGTGGTATGCGAGGGAGCGTAGCGACCGAGTCCAAGCGAGCGGAGCGAGCGAGGGGGGGAGGGTGTCCCCCCTCCCACAGTAGGGAAAATTTTTGAAAATCTGTGTGTGAAAATGGCGTTTTCTTGCATCTAAAACACCACTCTTTTTGGTATAGAGGTCGTTGCCAAATTAACCCCCATGAAAATTTGTAAAATTAAGTTGCATTTTCCTGTGACATTTGTTCGCCCAACCCCCCCCCTCCCCCAAAAAGAAATAATAATAATAATAATAATAATAATAATAATAAATGAAATAAATACATAGAAATAGAATAAAATAAAATTACAAGTTTTTAAAAAAAGATAAGATTAAAAAAAATGGTCCTCGGATTTTTTTTTTTTGGGGGGGTTGCAACCCCCCCAACCCCCCCTCTAGATCCGCTTCTGCTCATATCATGTCACTCTACACTCCTTTATAAATGCCACTCCTACGTCACTCCTAAGTAGTTCTCCCACAATTCATAGTTAACGATAAGGTAAGGTGCAACAAAAATAAAGCTAAAATATACCACTTTTTGTACGTTGTATGTTTTTTGACACAGTTTATTTCATATTCACATTATTTTCAGAAGGAAAAGAAAACACATGAAAATACATCAAAATACATCAAACTGAGTCAAGGCAAAAATATTTTCGACGTAAACGTGTAAAGCAACCTCTATTTGAAATGCGTCTGTGATTTTTATTTTTTTCAAATTCATTGGTCTCGATCTCAATTTAGTTACAACTTCCGATAATGATTGTTTTTTATTCAAATTTGTTTTTTCTTGTTCAAATAATGATGTAAAAAAGCAAGAAGTGCTGAGCATTCGATCTTAATATTTTTTCTTAACCTTCTAAATAAAACTTCTTGGCACATAACATTAAAAATAGAAAAGCGATTAGATTATTTCAGCCTTCTTCAAAACGATCCAAATGCGTATTTAACCATTTAACCCTTTTCACAATATTTGATTGCTCATACACTGGGCATGTTGTGACAGTACTAACGATGTCCCAGCTTTTATTCAGAATGAAAATGTATGTATAAAATTGCAAAGTAACACTGATCCAAATACCGATGCCTTATTTAGATTAAAGAATGTTATGTTGAGCTGCAGTCAACATGAATTTAACTTACTACATGCTATGTGGAATTGTGAATAAGAGCAGATACGGGAAAGATTAGATAAGATTGGCACGGACCAAGGGTAAGAGAGAGATAGAAGAAGAAATGATGAAGGAATTGGATAGAGATAATGAAAGAAAACAAGATATAAACAAAGGGGGAAATATATAAAGAGAGAGAGAGAGAGAGAGATAGAGAGAAGGGGGTGGGGGGTAGATGTAGAGATCGTGAGAGAGAGAAACATAAAAAAGGGATGAATAAGTAGAATGAAAAGGAAAACAGGAAGTGAGAGAGAAAAGGTGGAAGAAACAAGAATGGAGAAAACAAGCGATGAAAATGAGAATAATGAAATTGGTAGAATGATTGAGAAAGAAAAAATAAATACGTGTGATAAAGATAATAAAACAATAACATTAAAGGTAAGCACACAAAGGTTTACAAGAGAAGAGGATACACATAAACCAAAATAGTCATCACATCAATTCACGTCAATGCCGCTCACAGTCGGCACGGGTAGAGCTCCCTCTACGGCGTCTCTGAAATTTACACTTTGCGCCAACAGATCAATTATTGTCTCGGTTTGCTTTCCCAATGCGTTCGTTGGACTGATTTTCTGACCACAGCTCTTGCCAGATATAGAGACTCCGCTACAATCTACATGTACTTCTTACGACTTTATCATTGTAGCGAAGTCGCAATGCATTCGCTTCTCGAAACTAGAATTGAGCAGAAAGCAGACCATTCTTTCACTGTAAGATTGAGGAAAAAGTGATTATGTAATAAACGATTTGAATTCCATACAAACTGCAAATAGAAACAATTCAGTTTTCCAAAATGAAAAGACGAACTAAAGCATCCAAGTTTGAATCTAAATGCATTGACGTGGGTACATCGTTACCATGTCAGATGTCTAAAAATCAAAGCTCATTTTTGACATTCCCTCTTTCCCATCACCATACTACAGAAATAGCTGGTCCTAATTAGAAAAAAAACCAAAACCACAGATCGGGCGGTCCAGTAAAATACCTGACAAAGATCACTCGTAAATGGACTAAAATTAAAGAAGGATTAAAACATAATTTGAATGACCAAAACATCTCTATCAGTCCCAATAGTATTAGCTTACCCCCATTAAACCAAGGCCCCACCACACACAATTTGCGAGTAGGGAAAAGTTTGAAAGAGAAACTATGATTGGACACTGAACAGTCTTCTGAGCAAGATGCGCATGCCAAAATGATCTTGATTGGTCAATTCAAATTTTGCGAATGATAACAAACTTGTGTTTCTTAGCCATGGCAAAAGGGAAAGTTGGGTGGGTTAATTCTGTCTTTCAAATAATATGTGTTGAATCGGAATTTAACAAAAATAATAATAATGATATGTGTTATCGGTATTAAACACGACATTGTGTAAATTCTTCCGATCATTTTACAGAACAACGCATTTTCAATCTTTACCCAACATGCCCAATATGGGGGTATACCTTTCGAACAATGTCCCCCCAAAAACTCAACCACGAATGCGTACAGAGGACAACATCGAATACTTTACACTAGTGCTTAACTCATGGTGTTGGTTCAATACAATTGGTGTTATTATAACACATTCTGTTTACAAAAATAAACATAACACTGTATGTCCAAACTCAGTGGTGTATTTTTACACCTTAGGGTGTTGTCCTCTTTAATAGAACATCGACAGGTACTGTTTGTACACCGTAATCTTTACAGTGTAGAGTGATAGAATAACAGTGCTTGTAAATATCGGAATATATCTGAGGCACATCAAAAACGATTGAAGCATATTGATTACAAAACAGTTCTCAGAGATGGATCCAGATTCTAAAAACATATAAAGGGGGTCTATATCCAAACATTATTCCAACACGAATCTTGATCATGATTATAGATTTGGACGTGAAGAAAAGTCGACATAATAGTTAGTACGAGTCATAAGCTATAAACTAATATTTATATCATAGAGATATTACACTAAAGACATACACATCTTGGTCAAAGTTCATTATTTCACTAACACACATTGCTGTAAAATGTTTAACATTATTAGTCATGATTTGCGTTCATTAAAGTCCTAATTCTGTTCTAGAAATGTAATACTGTGATCATGAAAAGAGTGCAATTTCGTCAAACACAGGACTGAGAAACAACGCAAAAATATTCGTCTTTTTGTACAAAATTTAAAATTTACAAAAATCAATAAATTCATTTCATAAAGCACAAGAATAATGATCATACATTGGCAAATTTAGTAGAAATCAATTATGAATATAACAAAACAATGTACTAACAGTGATTGTATATAGGCCCATACTTAAACTCATTAGAAACAATCCTTACTGAAATGTATTTAAATAGCACAAAACCCACCGTCAGGAAAAACAACAACAACCAAAATCAGACAGGCCTTTAGATAGTGATGTAAGACCAATTTTATATAGAAAAAAAATGGAATCCCATTAGAAAATACGAATCGTAAAAATCAAAGTCTTGCCACATTTGTCAAATATTGTTCACCCTTTCTTTGTAAAAGGCGTTCACATATGTGATCCAGGGCTCCAGATAATGCGGATAGAAAAGATAGTAGCACGTCGACTATGAACTACTAACACCATATGTTGTGCATGGGACTGCAGTATACTACTAACACTTTTAATGTCGTACACGAGTCAACCTGTAATCATTAAGTGCATCGTGAAGTATCTTATAAATACTTGGAAAAGTAAAGGTAGTTGATTATCATACGTGCTTCATCACTTAAAATAGACGAAACAGTGAAATTAGGGAAAGGAGTTTTGACTAAAAGTTTCCTAATTCAAGCACTCAATAAATATATCTTTTCACTAATACACAACACCATCATGTTTTCATAAGATCTATGATAAGGTCCTCCTCATAAATATATTCAGACGTGACAATCATATACAATTTGTTTAACCTTTGACACCATGGGTAAAATCATCTTTTTTCATATCGACAAAATATCGATCAATAAACACAAATTCATTTAAAATGAGATATAGGCCTAAGTTGAACGTAAAATGTTTAATCCATGCTAAGTGACTATTGTATCCAAAAACCTTACTCTGAGATTATTTAGGAAAGCATATGCCGCTATTTTCAATATGAAAAAAAAAAGAAACAAAAAATAACTACTCCCTGTTCCAACAATGAAAGGGATCATTCCCCCCAAAAGAGCAGATGTTCAACAATCGAACGATTTTTCAAACCGATTGGGCATCAAGAGTAATGAAATAATGCCCATCACGTACAGTCTATTTTTTGTCCATGTCTCTATGTGCTTATATGAACTTAAAATTATTAATCTAGTTCGTGCAGTTCCAAATAATTTTACCAAAAACCCGAGTGTGGAATACCAAATAAGACGCAAACAATATTTCCCAAACATTTAATAATAAATAATGAGTTAATTTTTGTTCAAATGTATGTCCAGGGGGTGTTTATTTGCATAACAATTTCACTAGATACCATTAGAATTACATGTATTTCAAAGTCACATTAGATTACCATGTTCAAATTCTATAAAATAATCTGGTTTGAGTGCAACTAATGTAGATTAATATCATGCCAAAGGTTTTTTTTTTAAACTGTTGAGGGGGATTTCGAAATGAACCTTGTGGATCTTGTAGTCTGGGGATATAATACTGATCCTTAAAACGATTCTTACTCTACGGTGGCTTCATTGATCTGTCTATCGGAACATTTTGCCATGCCGGAACACCACATTGAAGATACCATCATTGATGGAGAAGGAGGTGGAAAGTTGTACTGCTACATTCATTTTAGTTGTTAGATAAACACCGGTAGACAGTTTTTTTTTTTTTAAACTAATGTTTGATCACTAGAGGTATGAGGTGAGGTAAATGATGCGTTTATTCTGCATTAATTTTGGGCACAACATAACCCAGCATGGATTTCCAAACTCTGGCACAGTGGGATCACAACCCTTTAATACGTGGCAGTCGCACCAACCAAACTCACTCCAGATAGATCAAATCTATTGCGTTACTTCGAACGACATTCCACCGGTCGGTTTGGAGTCGGTTTCGTTGGTCTGACTGCATCATTACATTGGGCTGGTTGTTATATAATCATAGACAAGCCAACGCATCCCGTAAACTGAATATGATTTGTCATTACCGAAGACACTCGCCATACGACATTTCAAATGAAATCTACACGTAAGTTCATAAAATATTATCCAGAAATCACTGATTTCCAGTTGTACGTTTCAGCATATTTCTCTTTAAACAACAATATACTGATAGAGAACGTGGTCTTTATGATCGCCAAAAATAGATTGTAAACAATAGCTCTGCAGCAGGGAAAATACTCACTAAAACTTGCACTTAAAATATACTTGGCAGTGAAACAAAAATAAGTCATAACACTTGAAGGCCACCAATTTCATAAGATTAAAATCACAAAATGTATGAAAGAAATGCAGACATTGTAATTAATTAAATACGAATACATTCTCAGATTATGATGACGAATTCATGTTGACGAATATGTACAATCGTTATTTGCATTTACGATCGCGTCATCGGATTAATTCAGACGACACATATGTGATAATATCGATATTGACAGTTTTCATCGTCCATACAATTAAAGATTCCGATATCCTCCACTCTTCCGATACCGATATCTTACATGCTTTGATGTGGCGATCGGTGACGAGATGTTACTCCACCTTGTACGACACCTGTAAACCTTTAAATAAGTGAGTGGCTCAATTTACAGTGGATAAAATATGATATAGGTTACGGTGTTCGACATGCCACTTTTCACTGGAGCGACCTCTATGGTTTCTCCAATACCACGTAGAGGGCGCCTCGACAGAGTCTCATAAGTGTTAATCCACCTTGGCCTTTGCAGTAGCACTTGGTCCTGTCCTCACCATCGCGTCAACAACCTATGAAGGCTGTAAAGGGCGATACATAACAGCTTCGACCAGAGTTTGTCGTTCCCTGCGGATTTTTAGCACACGTTTGATCCATTATGTTCGTCTTTCAGCCTCTTGCAACAAGTGTTGTGTTTACCATTTCGAGAGAAATCTTCTCCTTCAAACGTCACAAGTCCGTTTTGTCTTCACAGTTTTGCTCTTGTATGCAAGAGTCTCCTTGCCGACCCCACTGACATACACGTCAAAAATGTATTTAGTGCCTGCCTTCAGGCCTGTAACCACTTCTGTCAAAGCGTCTCTTTCTGCTTCTGCACCATTGACCGAGCGACATAACACTTTCTCGCTCTTTTTCCGATTCTTCGGTCCATGACAACGGCTATCTTGCCTGATAAGGCCTCTACTTTTCGGATCTTCCTCCCGCATATACAAACAATATTGTGAAACCTCTTTTGTGCTTAACCACGCCAGCGTCACTGACGTACACTGTCTTAAGTTTTTGAAAACTCTTATCGTGCTGTCTTTTGGGAGCTGCGGAAAAGGGTACTTTGATGGATTTGTTGTCGCAAATATTTTATAATCTGTCGGTGTCCGCCTCCTGGTCTTGACTTTTATCAGAAGTTCATCTTCCACATTACGTATGCTGAAATGCTTAAGGGATTTCACTGGAGCATCTCGAATCTTCACCCCTTCTCTCCAGATCTCTACCGCAATTGTTTGCGAACATGACTGAATAGTGACATTGACATCCTGGTCACGCGACTTGCCGCTTACTGGGAATCTGAACTGCTTGATTGAACTCGAGCGTTCTGCCCTGATCGTTCTTAGCCCACCATCTTTTAATCTTATGATCCTCCGATCGGGAGGTTCGGCGCGGGTATAGATCGACGTTCCGATGAAGGCTACGCTTCGATTAGTAACTTGATCCACGGCAAAGAGATCAAAAAAGTATCTCGTACCTGGATCTAAGTTGGTAATCGTATGCAGGGTCTTTGAGCCGACGCATTCAATCACCATATCGGGCGCTTCATCAGATCTGCTAAGAATCGCTTGTTCTTCCTGAATCCGCTTCCTAGCCCGACGCATTTCTCTTTCCGAATCGAAGCCAAATCTCGTTTGCGATGACGGGAACGGATTGGAACCGCCACCTGGAACACTAGCCTGGACACCACACCATGTGTGGTAGTTTCGTCTGGTGTTAATCGCCAGGCAGTATCGAACCGGTTGATGGTAAACCACGTCGGAAGGACTCGGCTTCCACGCCAACGACACCCGGTTCTTATTGAATGACGTCACATCGACTTGCGGATCACTCGGGAGCTCTGGAAAGAAATGATCTGAATCGGGTGTCGACGTCGCGTAAATCTGAAAGGACGTCCCTCGTTCAACACTCCGCACCTCTAAGACATAGGTGCACGCTGGAGATGTGTTGGTCATATATTTTCCCGCGTCGTAACCTGAATAGCTTTTCAGGATCGTCCCAGGGGTAGTTGTAGGCTGCCGTCGAGGGCGCTGTTCGCTTAACTGGTCAGCAGCACCTGGAAAATCGGATGGAAAAAAAGAATAAGGTATAAATTGTTGACCATTGTGGGTAAATGTGTGTTTCCAAAAACTGAATTGATAAGAAACATTTGTCGTATCTATTTCACGGCGCAAAGGTGGTCCAGGCAGTGGGCACTACAAATTCTTAGGAACCTCCTTCTTACTAACTATAAACGTGCTTAATTCAACGACGCTTTGCAAGCTAGTGTGATTTTGGCCCTGATCGATGATTCTCATGGTTGGGTATTTGCATATGTATATTGGATATGGCTGGGCTTTCATAAAACAGTAGCCAGGAAATTTAATGGCTAACCCCGAGATGTGCAATAAGTGTAACACCTTTAAGGAATAGGAAACACATGGAGAGGGAATAATTTGTCCTCCGATGTAGGGTAATGCGAAAGGATGTGTGCGGATGATGTAAAGGCATTTACCAATGCTGAAAACACACGTACGAACTTCGCAACATACCGAGGACGTGGTCGGTACGCTGACTCATTGCAAACGGTCCCAAATTATACTTGCATAATTAAAGGGGTGCATTTAAAAGTCCCCGATTTGCTCTGATGGGTCCTCGGTTGTATATCAACAATTTCTTAGGTATCCTTGATGTACGAGATTCCTTTTGACACGAAAATCGTCAGGCAGTGGCATAATTGAAATAAATACACATGATATCGATTTCCGCAATAAATGTACATGTGTGTGTGTGGGTGTGTATGGTAAAAATACTGAGAGCATGTGTTCGTGTGTGTATTTATAAAGAGGAGAATTTACTTACTGGAACCACTGCCGTCCTCTGGGAGCTCTAGCATTGATAAATTCCATTCAATCCTGGCCGAACAAGGAGTCACCACTATTCGTACTGGGGTGTTGTCTTCATCAACCGTGAAGAAAAATCTGGACATGAAAAAGAAAGAAATGAAAATACAATCATATGAAGAATAAATACATTTCTTTATGTTTACTCACGGAGGTGAAATAAATGGAGTGATATAAAGTGACACGGAAACTTCTTTTGCTAAAATGACAGCGGTTCAAAATGTGTCAGGGATTTCGTGTTTGACAATCGCACTTCAAGACGATGGATTTCAGCTAATTACAGTTGTATGTGTCCGACGCCCCCTGAAACTTTTGAAATACTTTCGGGAAAATGCCAGCTTGGTAGAGAAAAAAAATTATGAGGAGATAGTTGTGTCTCGTGTGAGTCTAATCCAGGGACTGAACGGCAAGCAGACATGGTTGAAATCAGAACAGAAACACCGTTGCTTTACAACGAAATGGAAATCAAATTTACTTCGGGTCATGGAATGTTAAGGAAGAACATAAGGAAGATCTTAAATGTCAAACAAGTTGTTTCAACCAGTCATGTAACAGACATATTAATAGATGATTGGTGCTGTTGGTAGATGACTGTTTAATCGTGAAAATTGTCTCCCCCTAACATGTCTAGAGGTACCTCACATTGTACCAAGAGGGATCATCATTTCGTGCTAAATTATTTTGGATCTTTGCCAGAGTGAAGACGGTTGTCATAACCAGAAAAATATGAAATGCAAAATTGGGACAGTATGATATAAAAGAAAGTTTTTACAATGTCAACTGGAAGTTTTAAAGGAAAGATGGGGAACGCAAGAAGTACAAGAAAAGAAGGGATACTCAAGAAAGTTTATCAAAGGAAAAGAACGAAAGAAAAGTGAAAGGGCACGTAATGTTCACATCTGTATTTCGGCACGTAGGGGAAGTTTAATTTGGGATTTCAATGTAAAATATAGAGGAAGATGATTTTAATGGGAAAATGGAAAGTAAAAGATTTTCAAGAAAGAGAACGAAGGTAGGTAAAGCAATGGAATCATACAAGGTAAGGTCAGAAATGATTCAGAGTGTCAGGTTTATTTGTAAAGCTCGAGAGGTTTATATCGGACTAATTGAGGGTGTGCATGGGTGTAATATCGATGAGGGTGTGGATGTGTGTGTGTGTGCATGTATGATATACGGATGGGGGTGTCATTCTGTGCGATGTGGATGAAAGTGAGTGTGGGTGTGTAACATAGACGAGGGTCTGTGTGTAACTTCGATGAGGGTGTGTATGTGTATAATATGGATGTGTGTGTGCGCGTGTGTGAATGAGGGTGTGCGTATGTGTGCATTACGGATGAGGATTTGCGCGTGCGCTCATCTTCGTCGTAAATCTGACCGCAATGAGCTGACCTTAAAGGCTTAGAGTTCATCAGCAGTGTAAGCATTACAACAACGACTGTTTAATGGGATGGCAATTTTTTGAAGGATTGATATTGTTATAAGCCCCAAGAAAAATAAACGGAATCCCCGGGTACAGCTCAAGAGACACACGCGAGAAGGTTGGCTAGAGTTTGTTATGTCTTCTCAGAGTATAATGTTGGTCTCCTTTTACAAGCGCCAAGACGATTCTGGAGATATGATATGATGGAAATATGAGTAGGTCTCTTTTTAGAGGGAGTGGGGGGGGGGGGGGTAAGGACGGGCCTTGGTCGGCGGCAGTGTAGCACAAACCAAGCCAAGAAGTGTGATTGGTCCAAATTAATCATGGTTTATAATTTGGCAATTATGGACCACTTTTCATCATTTTATGAGGGTAATATCAGGCCCTAAAAAATATGGAAAGCCAGCGTCCCGAGATTATTTATGCCCCTTTTCCATTCTTAAAACGTGAAAAAGACAATCGGGTAATCAACTTTTCATATTTCATGTGCTACCATTATGCGATGATGAATTGAATATCCAATGATGGAGATCATGCTTCACATATCGGTAATAATAGAGTAAACCACAAATTTACATACTCATTTACCCGGTTTCAGAATTATTTTATGGAAATCAATTTACTTCAAAGGATGTAAGAATGAGAAGAAAATAGGTCATGTTCAAAATGGCGTACTAATTGTATGATGGCTACCATTAGTGGCTCTCCTTACGGGTTCGCTAGAATCAAATCAAATTCGACCTGAGATTAATTTTATATTACGAGCATTACAACATTTCTGTCATGATCTTGTCCCATAAGTATCATCTGGTCATTGACGTCATTAAGATGCTCTGAATCCTACCACAAGTCGTTAATTGATTACGTGGACGTCCGCCAAATACACTCACTCATATCCTACTATACTTACATACTAAATTTCATGGAAATATCTAGCTTATAAAAGTTTTAAAAAGCACATTATTATTATCAAGATCTTGTCCCCTTTGTGGGACACACAATATTGATTGACTTACTTTTTGGTGGTTCCCTGTGCTGCATAGGCTGTCATCTCCCTGCCGTCGGGCAAGAGGCCGTTCTCGTAGAAGAGCTCCGGGTGCCGCCCAGAATCACCAGGGGTGTTGCCCGGTAGCCGCTGCGATGGGGAAAGTTTGGCCCGTGACACCAGGAGGAGGAGAGGGAGGAAGAAGGTCAATGGTGGCTTGAATAATGAGTTCATGACGGCTGCAAAAGCAACAAGGATGAGTCCTGGTACCAGACTGGAATAGAATATAAAAAAAAGTGAAAAAGAGAAATTATTGATAATATTGTTGTTTTATTTCATGTAAAGTATCTTAAAGAATACGAGGGACACAGCAAAATCATTTTGTCGTTAAGATTAAGAGAGAACAATACGAAGAACATGGTGGCATTGGCAGGTTTCGGGTCCGTAGGACCATGGACCTACTACAAGGTCCATGGTAGGACAATGTGAAGTGACTGATCATAAAGCTAACTCTTAAATTGAATATAATTTACCGTTATATGTAACTCACCACACAAATCAACTACATGATCAATCGCTAGGTCTTGGGTTACGGGGACCTGATTGAACACTCTTAAAATAGTTGGGCAAAACATGCCAAACTTTTAACCAACCATGGTCAACATACTGTCCACACAACGATTGGTTAAAATCTGTCCAAATTGGGTAATAAGACCTAATAATTGGGTTATAACTTTGCTCAATTTGATAATCATTGCCGAAAATATATATATATATTTTTTACCAACATACATTACCCAACACAGTCATGGCAGTGGACGGTATGTTGCCCAACATTTTAAGAGGAGGGACAGGCCAATTGTTAAGACACAAGGGCTTGCCCCTGCTGAGTCTATTATCTACTAAGAATGATCAGGCAACGCAGTTGGACCATTTGGTCCTCTCTGGTCGCCCCTCTGTTCCCTGTACTGCAAGTGATCTTTCACTTGCAATGTAAAACAGGATTCTGTGTGTTTTTAGTGCACAGGAACTGTGTAGGGAACCAACCAATGAATAGATTAAACGAAATTGAAATGTAATATTTTTAAACGAAATCTTGCAGCTTCAATATAATTCATCAATTGAACAGCAATTTGTATTAACATTGACCACAATTTTCTAAAATAGTATGAAGTTCATTAGAGTATACGGAATGAATTAAGAAACAATAAAGACGGTCAACACACAATGTATGCACTTTTCCCCTCCCTGGGGGACATTCCCACAACGGTCTCCAAATCAATGATGTAAATCTGCTACATGGATACATTCAAATGCCTTTTCAGAGATGAAATATTTATAATTTTACATGGCACAAGGGAGTGCATGATGGGTCTTTCTTCAATAAAGGAGCACATAGATAGTTGGAGGGCATCAGAAGATGGGACGAAAAGCATAGTCATGCTTTGGGGATTGGACGAGTAAATAAACGGGCTACATGTATAAGCTCTTCGGATTACAAATCACATCTATTCACGCTTCTCACATTAAGGTTGAATAACACCATCCCCCTGTTGGTTGAAATCGAATCCATCAGAATATTGAATGAGAGTAGGATGGGAACTGATTTAACCATCCACAGAAGCATGGGGGTGTTTCACAAAACGTTAAGTATGACTTCGAGTCCTGGTTAAACGCTCACATGATATCTAACGCGCAATCTTATTGATTAATACGTAGTAGCGCGCGTCCTCATAGCACGATTTGACTAATGCGGTGATGCGTTTAATACTGCACATAACTGGGAATTCAAGAGCGACTCTTATGGGGCATTGCAAGAAACTTGCGATCAATTGCAAGTCAATTTGCCTTCCCGAAATCAAGCATATGCCATGCAAGTAATTGCAAATTTGTGATTGATTGCTAATCTGCTCCATGAAACAAGGAGTGTAATCTGATTTGCTATAGTTGAAAGTGATCAATCAATTGTAAAATTGCAACAGAATATTTGCGATTGATTGCAAATATTTTCTTGCAACACCCCCTAAGTCACACTTAAAAATCTTTGTGAAACACCCCAGGGTCTATATTACATTATTGATGATGCGGTACAATGTGGTTTTTAGAGAAGTACGCCGATCTATCAGCAAGTCGTGTTTAGACGTGACAAAACCGAACGCGCTCATCTCGAGAAGTGATAATTAATTCATCTTGAGTGTAAAAATGCACCGAAAGTGCTTTCTCAAGATACCTTGACTCATCGAGTGCGATACAACGGGGAAGATGAAGAGTGGAAGAGGGAGAGAGAAATGGAATTGGGTGCGTGTGTGTGTGTGTATGTATTTGTGTGTCAGAAAGATAGATACAGTGAGAGGAGAGAAGAAGAGAAGATAGGAAAAGGAGAGTAGAGACACATATAACTGAGAGGAAGAGGGTTATTGCGTGAGTATTGGTGAATATGTGCGTGTGTATAAGTTTATAATGACTTTCATGTGTATTATTTGTGTGTGTAACCAAATAATTAAAAAGAGACTGCCTGCGCGATTGGATGTAAAAAGGGCGCACGCGCGTGTGTGCGTGGGAGAGAGGGGAAATTGACGAAAAGATGCGAGTAACCATGTGATTGAGAGTGATGGTTTGCTTGGGTGCGCGAGCCTGAGTGTGTGCGTTTAAAAGAAAGGTTGTAGGATTGTTGCATTCCAGTTAAAAAAAAAAAATCACTTGATTTGAATTAAAGGAAGTAGAAGGCGACGATTTGGAAAGCCCATGAGTAACAAACAATTAATATTCAACAAAATGTCGGTCAACGTGAACATAAAAAGTAAAAGACGGTGATCGTGTCCTTATAGCATTTCGTAAACGATAAAAACGATATCAAGAATACATGAAGATATAGGTCAGTGACCGGCGAAACCCTCCTCTCTTCTCTTGGTAGAATTCGCAAGGTAGGAATAAAATGTATGTCAAGGAGGAGAGGGGTACGAAATGGGAATACATCGGACGATACTCGTGTGACATATTCACTTATCTTGTATCCGAGTCCGCTTAGGTTGTTTTAATGACACTTTTTCATTATTCATTAATCTTGTGAGAGTTTTGAAATGATGCATACCTTTTCCCATCCTCTATCCTATCCATTATTTGAAATTCACAGATCTCGACGAATTATCGAAGAGAATCCGAATTCATTTTAGCCTAATAGTTGTCAACAGGTACATGGAAGCGTCAGCGTGTTTCGAAATATCACGTGACCGTGTTTCTCGAATAAAGACAATATAACCATATCAAGGGGACCATACACATCAACTTGGCACGCCCAACTGTGCGATACATTTGCCACGCAGGGGGAGGCTTAGGCAGTTTTGATATAACGCGTCCATCCGACTCTAAGGGAATTAAGAAGTCGAAACTAAAATCAGCGAATCATATCCGAGTTTTTGAGCGATAAAGACATCATTATAACATCCATGAACCCCTTCTAGACGATGCTTCATGATGCTGAGTTATGGAAGTGCATTGTCTACCAAAAACTGTTTTGAAGGAGAAAGTACAACAATTCAGTACAACAATTCAGTATGACAAGGTAGTATGGTAGTCTGAAGCAATAGGATCATTATCATCAGCAGAATGAGAAGAAGCAACGTCAGCAGCAGTAATAATTATATTAGTAAGAAAAATAGTATTCAAAGTAGTATTATGAGTAGTAGAAGTAGCAGCATCATCAGCAGTAGGAGCAGTCGTAATATATTTATATGTATATAATTAGTAATAACAATATTCGAAGTAGTTTTAGGAGTAGAAGAAGTAGCAGCAGCAGCAGTAGTAGTAAAAGTAGTAGTATAGTAGAAGTAGTAGTAGTAGTAGTAGTAGTAGTAGTAGTAGTAGTAGTGGTAGTGGTACTAGTAGTATAATAGAAGAGAAAAAGTAGATGTAGTATAGTTCCAGCAATACTTGCAATATTATCAGCAGAATATCGGTTTGAAAGAAAAATACATAAATGTGACTATAAGTTTTCGTATTATCAAACGGATTGGCTTTAGTATAATGATTAGTATTTGCACCAGACTAAGAATTGATACAAGTTTTGATGAAAGCATTAGAATTACCATTAGCAGTAGTATCAATATAAGAAGAAATTTCTGTGTTAGTTTTGGCAACAGTGTAAGAATAATATTGACATAATTAAAGCTATATTTTTAAAGCTAAGTAAAGCTATGCATATATATATATAATCAGTACTATTTACCATGTCGATAATGGCCATGGCATTATTGGTGTGTAGAAAATCAGAAGCAGATATCATACTATCTGACTGTCACTATCATAGACATCTCTTGAAATGCTCAGTTTTACCGAGGAAGAACCTTTCCTAAATTAGATTACAGTCACATGACCTTGCGTGTACCACTTAAACGTCAATTGTACTGTTTTTATGTTTCATTATTTCGTCACACCAAAGTGTGATGTCCCACCGAATTACACCCAAAATAGAACAACAGCATAGAGTAAAACAATGACCTGCTTCCAGCTAGAGTTCACCTTTAAAAGAGACAAATATGATGATTATGGTGACCGTGATGCTTTATGATAAACAGATATGATGACAATTTTTTTACCTCTTCATTTCTTTGTGCAAAATAGTTTAGAATGTTATACAGGTTGATAATTACAAAGTATTATAGTAATGTACAGAGTATTGTATATACGAGTACCCATCACGACAATAGTTGGTACGATAAATACATTTTCATCTTGTTCATCTCCTTCATTTAGGTCACTATATGTGAATTTTAACGGCCGGGTCCTGGGATTACATTTACAATGATAAATTATAATGATGATTATAACAAATAAAGTAACTGAAAATAATTGAATCTAATTACAATAATAATGATAATGCCATTATTGATAATAATGAGTAAGTTTACATTAGAAATCACGAAAACTCGATAGTACCATTACCACAGGCAGTGTGAGGCCTTCGTTGCTTGTCCATCAATATTAGATGTCCGATTCTTGGGTGTCAATAAGAGGATCTTAATAGCATTATCATCTTTGTCATCCATTGTAATTTTGTAAAATGGTTATATCGATGTGAATTGATAATAACTTTGTAAATAATTATGTGATACTATCGATAGATCGATAAACTTGTTTTTAGGTCAGGACCCCTTCATTACGGTTGGCCTCTTACATCTCGGAGAGGTAACTTAACGTAGTGCACTCTGGGACGCCATTAAAACACTAATGTACCTTTTCATCCTCATTTCCTCCTCGTTTCTCGGGCATGACTAATAAGATAACTGAGGATTTTACGAGATGGAAAATGGATCTGAAGATAAAAAATGTTTGATAGGCTCATCGGAAGGAAAACTTTTGGCTCAATTATAATGAACTAGGATAACTTGATTAGAGAAAGGAAGTATTTATGTTGCTGAACAAAAGTACCCATACGAGCAAATCGAAACGCACTTTTTTTTTTTTTTTTGTCAAATGAAGGAGGATTATAGGTACTCGTAACTTCTTTCGGCACCTTGGTCATGTTGATAAAGAAGCGAGACATACTTTTGAAATTCTCAGTGAATTTTATCATTTTCAAAATAATAATGTATGATAAAGCTTTTACAGAAAAAACAATATTGAGACATACATCATGAACCGAAAATTTCCCCCTTTCGAGATCATACTCACATAATCATTGTTGAGCTTAAGTGCGTGTTGTTAATCCTTGATATATTCCTTATTGAAAGTGAACGAATCAGGTTTTTATTACTAAAGACTGTCCGAAACTAGATCCATAAAAATTATCCGAACGTAGGAATGTATTATTTCCAATGTCCAAATAAGTTAAATTCAATTGGTTCCTGGAAGGTGGGGATACAATGTATGCACTCTTAAGCTGAAAGGCTGAAGCACGAAGCGCGAAGGTAAGTCGGTGTTATGAGTTCAATTTGCCTTTGACGGTGAACTTCCCTCATCTTCCCCTACTCCCATCTTTCGCTTTCTCTCTCTCTCTGTCTCTCTTGCACGCTCAACGATGAATATTTTATAATCATGAAGCGTCGATGATGATGATCGCCCGCACCTAGTCTCTCCACACTCTCCACACTCCACACTTTGTGGTAGAAAATGGAACATCTCCAAGGGATAAAATACCAGGCAAGAGGCGAAAGATGAGAGAGTTCTTGCAGCTCGATCCACCCAACCTGCAAGGTAGCTTCTTCTGATAGAGAAGTTCTCTTGGGGGTCACATAGATTGTATACACGACCCAGTGGAATAGAATCGAGGGTTTGGGTTTTATTTGCCGCCGGAATGATAGAGGGGATGTGGGGGTGCACGTCTGCCCCTTCCTTACACCCACACTTGAAGAAAAAAAACCCGACTCGCAATGTTGGCTTACGTAAACAAATGAAGTCTCCCTTCAGATTTATTCCTATTTTGATAACCATGCCCTTCAACCCGAATATGCCTCATGTATATCACTTGACCGAAGAATACCCCCATATTTAGTGCAATATCTAAGTACACCCACAGAGAACACAAATTATTGTAGTAACGTGTCATCATCTTTATGCAATGTGTACTAAAGAAACAAACAGTGTGGCACTCTTCCCTCTCCGTTTGCCCGCTGTATACCGCCTTGGAATGCGGGCGGAGGATAAGACCTACCGATGCTAAAAGATAATGATGATATGCATATGTAGAAGATGGAGGAGATGTATTGCGGTTTTTCCAAGATGAATAAGAAAGACAAAAAGGAGATGATGAAGGCTGGAAGGCGGCTAAGAAATGAACAGCATGATCAGGAATGGGAAGGGCATCTTTCCAAGTTTACACAGCTTTTTAAGCTTTCAGATAAGCCCCCGATAAAGAGAAATAATGCTTTGGCAAAAGATTGACAAAATAATGACATTAACCGCAGCAAAGTTCAGGAACCCTTCATGGGATGAAGACTCCAACATGAGAAGTGAAAGATTCAACATAGCTGGGTTGGTTGTGTTATATCTTAATCCATTCCAAATCACATAAAAATGAAGACAATATTTTATAGTTTTCGAGACCAATGGATTCATTTTTTCAAAACCTAAAGGATAAGTAAAAAAATTCATTGTACTAAAAAGATATTTGTAATTTAAAGTAGTTTTATTTTGTTTTTCTCTAACGTCATGGTTTATAAAGCCATTATTTCAATCATTCTATGGGCATTTATGGATCATAGGGAAAGAACAAGATATATATTCGTACGAATATCAAATTGTAATGAACTGTGGTTTTAAGATAATTCGAAATACTCATAATAGAGTAAAACAACTGTTTTTTCCCCTCAAGATGTTCGGAAAGATTCGACGGAAATTTACGATTTGTGGTAGCAAGCTAATATGGGATCCTCACCAATTTTTATTCGCAGTACAAACGTTGGAAACATGCACATGGAGAATTAGGTATATAATTTTACCTATACATTTTTAAACATTTCCAGTTTTGTAAGAGGTAGAAACAAAAAGTTTCAGCCCTTCATTATCCCAGACTTATGTGACATAGCGGAATCGTACAAACAATTTTATTTAACACCTTAGGTCTGGAGCATTAATCACTTGTTTGAAAATAACTAGTATTTAATAGTTCGTCATCTTCTGAAGACGTAAAATGATAACCATATGCCGATAAGCGTCCTTAACCCACCCACGCACTCACACTACCAAAGAGTGTCGTCGTAAATATGGTGAACAGGACATTAAATTCAAATATACATGATGGATACGTGCTATTTAGTGTCTGTCCTATAAACATTAATCAACGTTGATGAGTCGGATGGGACTCGATGGCGCATTTTTCAGCAGGTTTCTGGGAATGTTGTGTACGGCTTGTCAAACAACTCATGTCGCAGTCACACCTAATCGACCCACTCCTGGCCGATCAAAACTATTACGTTATTATCAATGACTCAACATCGGTCGGTTTGGAGTCGCTGTGTAGGTGTGACTGAGGTCATAACACGCCAAATATAGCAAAGTCAATGGATATCTGATGCAATGCTACCACGGGGGAATACCCTTGATGTGATGATGGAAAAAAAGGGGTACTAATTAAAATGTAGGATACACGTAGAGTCAAATTAGTGATTTACGTGTGGGTGATTAAAATCAAAGGAAACAATGAGTGAGATTGACGAGGGAAGGGAGAGAGAGAAGGGGAGAGAATTGCTGGGAGGGAGAGAGAATTATCAAATCAAATGCAATAGCAACAAAATATTGTTGGCGATTCATTTATCGACTGGTAAAGAGACAACAAGCCAGATAGATGGTGAATATGAAAGCTATATGGAAATTGCCCCATATTCCTTATTTTCAAAATAACTGAAGTGTGATATTCTATCCCTTTCGTCTGGACACTCCTAGCGTCTGGACATTAAGTCTCGTTAATGTATAATCGTTATCTAGAAAAGTTCAAATGGCGATATCGGCAGCTCGGGACGGCGGCCTAAATATAACCCGACATTTCGGCCAAGCTGTAGGCTGACAAACGGCGCTGCAGATCACACATCCGTCCACTTCAAACTCTCGAAATGGCGGGAAAGTGTCGCCAAGGAAACCGGGCCATGCTTCGCTTTTTTGTTGAATGTCGTCTGCAACCTTGGGATGAGTGGTCTGGTTGCCGCCGCCATTTTGTAATTGGGGGATTGGTCAAGAAAATAGGCCTCTGGATAGGGGGTATGTGATCGAAATAATAGAAAGTATTGAAACAGTCAGTAAAGAGAAATAGAGATAGACAGCAAGGGAGAAAACAAGCCAATGGACAATGAGAATACGAATGCATTAGAAAAAATGGAACGGATGGTGAAAGACATGGAGTGTGGGCGTGACGAAAAGTGAGGGTGTGGATGCATGTGTGTGATTCTATGGAAGAAGGAGGGAGAGAGAGAGGGGGAGCGAGAGAAAGAATAGAAATGGAAGGTCGAAAACAATATTGTGTTGGTAGGTAAAAAAGTGTTATTTGAATTTCATAAGAAGATTTGTTTCATAACTAAGATTTTCTTCCGGTGTGTTTGTCATGGGATTGGAGTGCGCGAACGTGTGTAAAAAGGGGTGTGGGTGTGTGGAGGGGAGGGGAGGGGTGGTGTCGGGCGAGGTATTCAATAAATCAGCAGTAAAGGAAAAAAAATAGCATGAAAATGATATTGATTGTACCTATATAGTCCCAACATGTGAGAGACTTGATTTAAAAGGTGAGCGACTTCTTAAGACTTTTCTTGCCGGGAATTTTCGTCATCGTCACACATACCACATCGATGTCGCCACAGATGATCGTTTTAGGAGTACTTAAGAAACGGTAATAACAACATGTTGTTTTTTAAAGAAGTCCACTGCTTACAGATCGTTTCAAACATCTCATCGACAAGTGCTTGTCATTCGACCTAGATTCAAAACATGTGCAAACCAAAATTACAGAATATTTTGATGCGAGGAACCAACTTCTTTCACATGTAAATCCATGAAAAAATTACCAAGGTCAAATAAACTATTACTGCATTTGAAATAAAAGTAATAAATAAAGCAAAATGAACAAATATTTTTTCTCGAGAATAATGGTAGGCTTAAAAAAAATCAGATATTGAAATATGTATAATTATCATTATTCACTGCAAAATCAAATCTTTATATTATCAGTACTGCGTAACGACGGATGAAATGTATTACATACCAACTCCAGTTATTATAATAATAATTCCTTCTCCCGAAAGCACAAGAAGATTTCTTTCCATTCCAAACAGAGTCTGAAATCGTGTTTTAAAATTGAAAGTCTGTAATTTGATCAATTATCAGTGTAATGGACTATGTGTTAACAGCTCATCAGACTTCTTCTGATTTGCTATTCAAACATTGAAAAAGTACATGACATACAATAGTAAAATGATATGTTTCATATTATATCATATGATATATTAAGGAAATTATGAAATGCAGAACAGAGTACAGAATGAAGATGATTAATATTTCATTTTACATACGATATTTTCAATATATTTTTATGCAAGAACCATAGTCAAGCCGAGGTTGTTCTATGACTTTTCCATATCTTTGTAATGTTCCCATGATTTCTTGTTCTTTGTACTAGAATTATTTTCGAAATGTTTTCAAAATACAAGAAAAAATAGCAAAATATAACTGATGTCATATATACTAGGAAACATAATTCATTCGAATTTCAGCCTTGGGAAACTGGCAAACAAGCGCTTATGGTGAAACAATTTACAGATTTACAAATATGGAAGACTTTACCATGTTTACAGCTTCAAAAAGACAATGAGGAATTACAATCCTAACCATACCAAAATATGCGATCCGGTGATCAATGATATTTACACACCGACAAGAACACTTATTAGTGTGATACAAATCAATGTTTTCTCTTTTTTTAATTTTTTTATCAACATGGTCAAGTGTTTCGTCATTCAATTTTAATATTTTCAAACCCGTCGTGGTTTATTCAAGTAGAAAACATGACATTTTAACCTTCATGACACTTACACCCAATCTTGGCAATGAATTTGATACATTTCATAAACTATTGATAAAAAAAACATCAGAAACCGAAACAGAGGCACGGAGGAAGGGGGCAAACGCATATGACCGGGTAACGAACTCGGGACAGATCGCCTCCAACTCAACCAACAACCCCATCTCCTCATTCAGATTTAACCTCGTTTCTCTGCCGCAGCGGTGAGATGCTCGTCCTATTCGAGATTCTTGTCCCATCTCAAACCGCTGAATGTGAAGTAGGGGAAGATTGCAATCGCCGAGAAAGGTTATTCCCTTGATACCACTCTACTCGGGTGACATCAAATTGCAGCGTCCTGTATGGTAAAGTTACCATCTTATTTCGAAAGGCCTGCACGACGTAATACTTTAGAGCATTTCTAATACTAGACATTAACATTGATATTTTTTCTAATAGGAAGACAAAATAAGATACCCATTCCATTATTCATAAACAAACATTTACATTTTTTTAATTGACCTACTAAATATAAAACAAATACAAATCTGACACTTGTTGGAAATACCGATAGTGCCTATATGACGGGTTATCGTATCTAGAGAGATTAATGATTTTAGACCCAAGAAAAAAATGCTTTGCGATCTTTCATAAATGGCAGGGTCGATGAAGATCCATGCATCATTGCAAATTAATGTGATACATTGTGTGTCTATCCACAATGTGTACCAATAAGCAATGAATATCTACATTACGTATGGCACATAAACCTTCAACTTCACCATGTAAATGGTCGTGATGAAGAGACACAGTGCTTGAACTGCGGACCTATACATAATATATATGTGTATTTATATATACATATACAATTTTTTAACTTTATTGTCGTAGCTGGATTACATTACCACGATATACCGAGGCTCTGATCTGTAGTAAATTTCATCACCACAACATTAATCCCGTTCATCTCATCAAATCATGTTTGAATTTTCATTTTCATAAAGTGTGATTTTTTTTCACAATTCTTAGTGACAGGCGAGCATTTTGACCCCACTCTCCTGCTTGTTTGGCAGGAAATATTTACCGAATTCCAATGGCCAGTAAATAAAACATGGCATTAGAGTTAAAACAATGACAATTGCCCGAAGATATTATCCATCAGTCGTCTGGGACGCCCCCTAGCGTTTTCTTTCATCGGTCCGAGGAAATGGACGATCTTTAATCTCGGTTTCGAAGGAAAACATGTCACGCTGCTTGGTCAAGGTAGGGTTTCCTCCAGCCAACTCGGCCAGCGGTCAACCAACGCTTGCCCATTAGTGACTATGGTCTATGACCACAGGTTGTTTTATATATGTGCTTGATAATATTTGTTAAAGAACACAAACACCACTTTCCAAATTATTAACAAGATGAGTGAAATCCATGAAGTTGTTATAATGATGAAAACATTAAACAAAAAATAAAATTTTGCATTTTAACACCGTACTACAATCTACGTTAAAATACAACTAAATAAATAGGGATAAATATATAGGGATAGAACGCTGGACAAATAGTGCGATAATATTTAAACTTAAATATACAATTGGACGTTTCCATAATCTCCAACGAACATTTTAGGATATTCTTACCGAAACGCTATTTCTCCTGGCACATAACATTTCATGGATAAACGTCATAAAGCCATATTTCCAATATTTGGGGGGGGGGGGGAGGTAATTGACTTTACACTTTGTACTAATCCCATACAAAATGATTGAAATGGCACTACTGTTCTGCTCTATATCTAAGGTGACAAATGGGACATCCTGAAACTTAAAGCCTGCAAATAAACTAAAAAGAAACTTAGAGGATATTTTCCATTTTGCAGGTGCTGTATATCATCCACAGTAGAAAAGAGTTTCATGACCAGTATAATTTATGCAATAGTGTGCACATTTCACCTAACATGGTAACTTTCACACGTGACTATCCCCCTTTCCCGAAAATGCCTAAATCAGGCCGCATGATTTGCTCAGCCTAAAAGATACAGCTCTTCGCGTATACTCTCATTACCTTTTGAAAAGTCAGGTGTCAGAAAATTATGACCCATGACTATAAAGATCGAGACAGAGTGCCTCTGAGATCCTTTAAAGATGTCTTTCATAAGGGTCTTTAGTATGGACATTAATAAGGATTGACATGACTCCATGAGATCCAATCATACTAACCCTCAGTTGTCCTTTCAAACTCTCTCCAAGAACGAAACCCCGTAACACTTCCAAGGACAGGATAATTTTCTTACACCCCCAGTCTGAGAGTCTAATCCAGTGCAAATATTGCCAAGGAATATAAGTGGTTTTCATAATGTTTTTGTCGGATTTTAGCCTATAAAGGTTGTTGTTTAAATGTCGACCTGACTACGCATCCATTGTATTCCGCCATCCAGATTGGTGTCGTTGAAAGATTGGTGTGATTCAGATCTCTGAGGACATCAGAGTCCTAGAATTCCCAATTCTAAGAGTTTTAAATGTCACAGTGGTTGTTCCCATGGTTTTGAGACCGGAGGTCCTGGGTTCGAATCCTAGCCAATGTAACTTTTGCTAGGGTGTTATTTCTAGATATGTCAGGCAAGCCCCGACCTGGATTTCATAGTGTGGTGCCATTCGACAACCTCGGTATGTTCAGAGATGACTGCGTTCTTGACGGAAACACATTGTATTACGGTTAAGTAAAATAGGCCTATTCAACCTCATGTTTAAAACGTGTAAACATTTCATATTTTTCAGCCTTGTGAATCATCAAAACATAATACACTGGTTGCAATTTATCTGGCCATATACAAATAAATGAAAGATAATCTATGTCATTAGAGCGCAGAGGCTTAGGCTAAGAGAACATAGCAAAATATTCAAGGTTTATGATCTAATTTGAAATTGTGTTTCAGGAAAGATTACGATTTTTTTAATAGGGTACGAAAGTCTGACACAAGAAAACTGGGTATACACAATCTGTAAAAATGGTACAAACACATATTTTAAATTTCACTCACCACTTGTTAAATGTCTGTTGATTAAGAATGCAGGCTAAGATTGGATTCTAAGATTCCAGTCCAAATTCTATTTAAAAGACTTGAGATCAGGCGATTTACACTCAGTTCACTATCCTTTCAGTCATCTCCAATATCTGATCTACTTTCATTCAATCGTTTTCGCTTCTTTAGTATCGTTCACACAGCTTCCCCTAAATATTTACAAAACTCTGATGTTGGTTCAAAATAGGGATATCGGGAGCAAGGGGGAGATATTTAAGACATTCCTGTCCCTGAAACGCCAATTTTTTTCCTCCTCTGAGCCTCCCGCGGGCGCAATAATAGAGGCTCATTACAGAGATGACTTTTTAAACATCGTTTTGACGATGAACTTGACAAAAGAGAGCATTGCAGATCGACCGCGACATCAATGCAAGATAATACCAGCGTGTAGTCGTCCTATACACACAACGCCTCAAGCTATCGACGGTTTAAGGTAACGTTTCCTGCCCGGGTAGAACCGTCTACGTTAAAAGGAGAAATGGTCCAAAACGCACTTTTGTAGGTTTATCGCATTACCTTCGATGGCTGTCGGGTGAGATTTGTTTTCTTTTTGACGTGATCCTATTCCAATCAAATCATTAATCACTTTCGATTGACATTGATGTTTCTACAGAGAGTAGCGTAAGATGAAATACCATTCAGTTTACTCACACGATATGTGGAACATTTCTTAGACATTCGTGCTTTTTATACAGTCCCATACGTTCTAAATCGTGATGTCCATATTACGCAATAGGAAGTAGCAAGTCATCTGGGCGTTTTCAGACATACATGTATTAAATAAAACTCACGCATTTTTTTACGATTACATTTAAAGTGAATTATCACCATACATCCAATTACTTTGATTATCCATCGCGATATATGACCGGCACCTCACATGGGCTGGCAAGGCCAGAATCGTGACGTCATCCTCATTTTCTCGCTCTCGTTGGTTATCGATTAAAATTGTATACGATATCACTGGAGAGTACTGACCAGTCGCTCCGAGTGAAAATGTCAGAGTGCATGCCAAGAAATAGAAACACTCAACTCAGGCTTTCCGGACCATTCCCAATTTGGATTCC
The DNA here is from genome assembly GCF_037042905.1 of Lytechinus pictus. Classification (NCBI taxonomy): domain Eukaryota; kingdom Metazoa; phylum Echinodermata; class Echinoidea; order Temnopleuroida; family Toxopneustidae; genus Lytechinus; species Lytechinus pictus. Next base: position 8,599,551 of record NC_087262.1, on the reverse strand, counting down.
AATATTCTTATGCAAACACGCCCACTCCAAGTCTGAAAATGTGTATATATTTAATTCAGTCTAAATCTGTCTACCGAGATGGGTAGTCAAATCAATGATCTACTTCGATTTTCCTTAAAATCAGTGAGTGGATCATTTCTATATTTATTTAAATTTATATATATATTTTTTGTACATCGATTTCCTTAACTGTTATACAAAGTTCAACTCCTCCAGCAATAAAATTGTCCAAAGTCTTCCTTAAAGATTTAAATTTAATTCTAATGCAGACTAGTACAAACAAAATGATTATCCCTACATTTTAGAGCAATAACACCAAAACGTAGTTCAGTATGAAACGTAGCGTCTCCTTTAAACAGCATTCCAATGAAGATGTAATAGTAAAAAAAGCAATGAATTTGAGAAAAAAATGAAAAGACATTGAAGAAAATTACATTTTATAAAATTGCTCAATTGTTCAGAGCGTTGTACTTTGAAATAAAAGTTGTAGGTTGTAACGAAGATGTGCAAAAATCACCTAATATCAGGAATCGTGAATCGGGTTTAACAATATTTAGTAAAATGCATATTTATTCTAATACAAAAAATAATATATTTCTCCAACATATATCTTTAATTCATCCAACACCATGCACCTTACCCAATTTTTTTAAATCCTATTTAAATGGAGAAATAAATGTACATCATATAATTTTATCTACTTTACCTTCAAAAGCTCGTCTGCTAGTCTCTTTAAATGAAATCCTAAGTGAAAACCGTTAATGGATAGGCGCGTTGTATATGAGTTGATCTGTTAATGGAATCACCCTTTTATCAGAAGGGCGGGCAATATTTAAGACACGTCACCGCACACACACACACACAGGCCTCGACACGCCTGGAATAAATGAATGGGTTACTATCTACCTTAGATGACGTAATGATAGGAATATGGCAACATTTCCATAGATTGTCAATTATAAAAAACACACCGTTGGGTGTAATTGAAGGGTAATATCCCCTGTCCTCGATTTCATCACATACACCGATGATATAGCAACATCAGTAAAAATGAATCATTTTTTAAAGAGGGATTCCCCATAAAAGGGTGTGCTAACCTGTCCTTCGCTTAATATATAAATTACACCATCTCTAGTATAAATCAATATTCTTTTTAGAATGATGCAAACCCAAGATGATCACTCGATTGTACAATACGTTCACATTTTGCTATTCTTCTGGAAGTATATATTTATTAATTGATATTTCTTAATATGTTGAGTTTGTGATGTAACATCCGTAACAAGATTGCGCCATATTCTTGCCTATAGTCGTATAATTGCTCTCAATGTATACTTATTTTGGAAAATGCGTCGGAAGTAGATCCTGAACATGAAATCATACATGTATTATAAGAGTGGATTAATCAGAAATTATTTATCATAAAATGATTGAAAACAAATAGTATATTCATTCTAACGATGTAGTTATTGATAAATATTCAAAGCAGTCTCAAAATTGTTATCCATTTCTATTTTTTAAACTAGATGAAATACATATAAATCATGACATAATGCCCCTGTACATTAAATATAACTTATTCCTCTAATTTGTATGTGAAAAAAAAATTGTCAAGCCTGTATACATCAATTCAATAATAAAATTATTACATGTAGGGGTCAATGGGGATATATACTAGACACTTCCAAATATGCAATGCAATAGTAAAGTCTAAGAAGATATTAATGAAATATTGATAACAAAGTAGATCTCTACTACATAGACTTCACCTATTGGCCTACTATAAGTACAAAGTCAACATTATTTCATAACGTCAGCGCATTTATATCTATTGTATTTTGTATTTATTTCTATTATCACCATAATGTTAACCATAAGCGCCTTTCCAAACACGCAAATCATGTATTTTTAAGCCTCATTTTGTTTACTTGATCAAAAGTTTAGTACATTTTACCTCTGGCGGTGTTTTTATTTCAACCCCATTGTTTGCTATATGTATTTCAATTCACTGACGCAGAATTTTCTTGATTTGTTTACGAGTTATGAATTTAATGTTTATATACATTGTTTAGTATAAGCAATCAAAATATATATATAAGCAATATATTTCAAATTTTATCGAGGGCTTTTACTGTCCTGATATAAGCCAGCTTTCGCCTGGCGACATACGGGACTTTCAGCGAAGCGGGCGTATGGCAAGCCACATCAAGAATTTGGAATAAATTTTAAAAGTGCTTGCCATATATGCCCGCGTCGCAGAAAGCCACGTACGTCGCTGCGCGAAATTTGGCTATTGAATCAAGACTTACAGTGTAACTATTAGTTTTACAGTCAAGCCAGGCTTTTCTCCTGTCAATAAACGAGTGTGACAAGGGGTGTCTAACCATCATTATCCCTGAGCTAGCGGCGTCTAGACAAACAACAAACCCGGTAAGTTTTTAATTAATTGAGTAAATGTTACCACCCTGGCTGTGTATATACCTGTCATACGGTGTCGGCAATCCGAAGGTTTTCATTGATTTTTTCCCTTCGCATCAATGTCGACCCGATTTTTGCATGCTTATTTTGACCGGGCATTATGTATAACATGGACATCTAATCAATAACACATTCTCTCAAATTCACACATCAGCAATGGCTGCAGCTATACCTAATGGAGATCCTGTGTGCTCCAATAACCCTTTTATGGTGCATCAGCAAAATTTGAATGTTAATGACTAATTACATTCAAATCGGTATAAAGATCGACTTAACGTTAAACGTAATTAAGGTCATTCAACTGCAGAAAAGTATGGATTATCAGTGTATGTTATGGATGATAAAATCATGAAGCCGTTGTCTTTAACAGGTGGTATACGTATGTCCTTGTGTGGGTAATGAATCTCCTGAATAATATATCATCAAATTAAGATATTCATTCTATACCACTTGAATTTGTATTTCCCTTTTCATCTATGATCACGGGAAAGGAAATGAGAGAGTTGTGAATGGGAATAATAATTATTGCATGTGAATGAAAATAAACCATCCAAACTCCTCCAAATTAAACAAAACAAAGCAAAGAAAACAAACGAAGTTTGAAAGAAATCGTATTAGGAGTCAAAAGATATGACTATTTGAACTTGAGGTCATTAAGACTATGCATATTATCTCAAATTGGCAACTTGTTGGGTAAATATTATTGAGAGAACTTTGTCACGATTCTTTCAATATGAAAATTACTGGGGTTGTCTTCAGTACCCATCTCCTCTGGCCAGCAACAACCCAATATTCAAAGTATAAACATGGATATTATTCCCATCTTGCATCACAATGATATTTTATTCAAATTATTTTGAAACCCCTAGGTTTAGTGATCTAAACTTTTTTTGCATCCCGACACAGTAGATGAGAGGGAGGGGGGATAAAGACATAATTGATCATAATTTCTTCCCATCAAAGATCTCACAAGATCTGAAGAACTCCATTGGCAGTATCTCAAGTACGCTCACGATAGAATATATCAAATTTGATTATCATTTTAGATACGCCGAGACTCCGCTGTCGGGACACAGACAGAGAAAAAAAGAGGTCTAGTAGCACGTTGGCCACAGAAGTCTGTTTTGAAAAGAGACTCGTATTAGAGGTAATTGGTGATTATCACTGCTCCCTTCTACGCCTAATGAGATAATGTGTAAGATGCTAACCGTGATTTCGTTCAGGTAGCTTGAGTTACCCCCAAAATAGAATCAAGCTCCTGGAAGAATATAGAGCAACGCGCGGGCCGTGGTTCGACCAAGGTGCAATTAGCCTGGGGCGAAACCGCGCAATGGTGGAAGTACACGTATTAATAGATGTATCTGTCGTGTTAGTTAATTGAAATTGATTAGAGAGATAACATACCCGTAAGGTACGGATCTGACCGTGCGATCACATCGAATGTTCGTGAAAGGTCGTTGGGTTCCAAAGCGTGTTCCCCATTTTTAGCATGACTGGAAAGGCGGTGAACCAAATACATATACTCTTTCCAAAATTCTGGCCCTTTTCACCGTGGCGTCTTCCATTTTCTTCATATATGTATGTCTTGGTGAATACAGAAATGAATAGAGTGACAAAATATTCCACCGTTCATCATGATCATGGTGGTAAATTTAAGTATCTATGCATTTTGAATATTCGTCTCTCTAAATACGGTTAAAAAAATTATGCAATGTGATGACTGCCTAAAAATTAAAAGGCTTTAAAAGATTAATAAAATATGAAACTTCAGTTGTGCGGAATATTGTACAATGATTGTGCTCCTTCTCCAGTTAAACCGTACTCATCGCTCCTCTGTTTCTATTTTATACATTCTCTATATGTTAATAGGAAGATCCAGAATCACAGTAAGTAAGATGTAATTCTCGGCGTTTTTATTTACATGATTTGCGTGATCTTTCGTTTATGTGCCTGCCTTCATCAGGCCTACAATCATAATCAAAGTGATTGAAACATACAAGCAGTGGTTTACAAATAAAGACAAAATAAGAATGTATAAAGGCAGGCCTACATGGATGAATACATTTGTATTTATGCGAAGGAAGTATGTGAATTAGAATAGGAATTAATGAAGGTATGATCATACGCTCTAAAGACAAATCAGTCAAAAATGACTAGTTAATAGGGTCAGCTGGTTGTAACTTATTCTTGTCATATTTGACTAGACTAGTCATATTTGACTATTTTCTAGTCGTATTTTACTAGAACAGAGTTATTTCGAACTAGAATATATGTCAGAAATGTGACTAGCATATCAGTTGCCACCAGCTGACTACTTGTCTAGTCAATTTGACTGATTTGTTCTAAGAGTGTATATATTCCATAAATTTTGACTGGATGAAGATCGAAATACCCCCGACATCGTTATGACGGTTCTTTATTGCTTTATTGCTAATTACTGATTAGCAAGGTGCACATATGTCACTAATTGTTCCCATGAGGAACAATCTTGTCTCTTATACGATAAATATACCTGGAAATCCAAACGATGAGCCTTGGTAGGCTGAGGGAGTGAACGTCATAATTGAATTGCTTTTTCTCTGAAAATATATAATCAAGGGTCGCTACATTCAGATGGAGGCGGTGACAGTGTATTTTTGTAGGGAGAGATGATCTAAAAGCGAAATAATTTTCTTTCTCATTGAAATGATAGGAGTATTTTATAGTTAATGTTGACCTCCCTTTTTTTTAAATAGAGAGGTCTACATTACACTTAAAAGTAATACTCTTATATAAATATATATATATACACACAAAGTAAAGAACGAGATAGGATACGGTCATACTTAACTATCACAATAGTCTGTAATTACAGACACTTCTGACAAAGTCTCAATTAAAAGACGAAAGCTAAAGCAAATAATGGTGTCCTGCGTCATCTGTTGAGTTGGCCTCGCTTCATCTCATATGTTTAATATTCACAACTCAACAGCGATTGGTAGAAGTAAACTTATCATCACACTATATATATACACACATATATATTTATATTTATTTATTTTCTTCATCTCATTTCTTTCAAAATCGTAGGGAGGCGGTCGCCCCTGGCCCCCACTATGGCATCGTTTCTAACGCCACGGATGATGATGTCTATGCCATATTGAGGAACAACCAAAATAATATGCCACTGCGTAGGGCCTGTATCTAATTTACTCGGGTCATCAATTTTCCAGGTCACTGCGTTGTCCTAACTGAACTCCATTTGTAAACATTATTCATAATCATGGCATGTCCTTTTCATACTACAACATACAATATAAGTATAGAAACAATGAAAATGTTATCACATTGATGAATGAAGGAGTACAAAGAATGGAATTAAAGTACTTCTAATACAAGGATGAAATATTATGTATACTGAATTTCTTTTTGTTTCTGTTTTCAGAATAGGAGAGTTCTCTGAAAATTATTTGGAATTACATTTACAATTACATGCATACACGTCACACCCTCCACACACACACATACATACCCCTTTACATACATACACACACATATACACCCTTACATACACAAGTCATCAAATACATTTTAAGAAATCATGCATATCAATAGAGTTATAGAAGCTTTATTACTTTTTTCTTGGTTTATCACATGAATGCCTGATATTTGGATGTACACTACCACACACGGCTCCGATTTATACGAAACCCTCTTTTTTATTTGTGTAATATATGACAAGTTAATCCAAACATGAAGTTGTTTCAAATGAACTCTGCTCGTTTTGATTCACGTCAGATCATGTCAGTGTCCAAGATTTCAGAGGCGGTGGAAATAGGTCGATTGCATCTGAATCTTACACGGCGAAACAGGTGGATGCCATGTTCATCAACACGATATGCTGCATGAAATTTGTAACGTGCCTGAATGAAAGAGATTTCGTGCACCTGCACCAGAACTGATGTATGGGACCAAGTCAGTGAGTTTGTGTACAAATTTTGTCCATAATTTCGGGTCGAGGTCTCCGGCATGCAGGGAATGTCGTTAAATCAAGTTCATGACCAAGACATGTCTAGAGGGAACCGGAGGAAAAATGTAAGGTTCATGAAAATAAAGTTTTAAACCTAACCGGTTTTTTTTTTAATATAAAACTTAACCATGAAATACAGATGCTACAACTGGGCGTTGTGGCGAGCGCCTGTAATCCAAGCTACGTGGGGAAGTTACAAATTGATGCAGAGGTTTGAACCCTGGTCACGTCATTCGGATGGTGACGTTAAAGGTCGGTCCCAGACGTAAATATTCATATCTGATTGATACACGTCTGACAAAACTCAAATACACACACTCACGGGTAAGATGGACCACTTGGAAATTGATCAGGGTATATGACTAGCGTCAGAAGAGTCAGGGTATCGGGGTGTTGCCTAGGTAGACGCATAGCCCCTTTCCAGGGTGATAATCACGCAAGCTGTGGATGGAGACGTGAGTGAGACGCAGAGGGGTCAACGGTGTCCAAGAGACGACTAGAAGTGGGGGGAAAGGGTGATCTATCATTTTCCACCAACCTCTAAGTGTAACGTTGCGATGCTGGTTTCAACTCGACGTAAATTCGTTATACAAACTGACATATACGTGCAAATCCTAGCACTCTCCATTCCGGCGGTTTTAGGAGGGGATTAAGGACAGGAGGAGTCCTGCTTCAACTATGGCTTACCGATTCAAAAAAAAGAAGAAAAAAGAACCACCTGTCGGCTGGACTCGCCCGAAGACGCACATTTCTATGATAGTTTATAGAATGAATAAGAAATATTTTCCACATTTTAACCTTTGACCCCCGGTCTGCTGATTCATGGTCTTACAAAGTATGGAAGCATAAGCTCGATGAGAAGTTCAAAGCCTGAAGATTGATGCACGGCGTATGGTGTTTTTGACGTTTGTTTTGGAAGCAAAATCCCTCTCGGAAGAAGGCATCACTAAATGTTACAAGCGAGATGGGAGCAAGGACCCAACAGTTGATTAAGAGAGCTTATTTAATCGTTGATTCTTATATATATATCATTTATATCAATATGTTAGAAATCAGTCAAATGGATTGAATATTTTGAAAAATGTTCGGTTAGGCATGACTGGCAGAGAAGCGAGCAGTGAAATCCCTCTGTCAATGTGATGTGGGAAACATCTGAGTGAAGACAGTTATGAGGGTCGAGGTCAATTTTGGATTCATTAAAAGGCTATAAATAGCATGATGTTCTAAATAGAAACATGTTACAAGTGCACGTACACATGCGCCCTCCTACACCCTCCTAATAGTTTGCTATCACGCACACCCACACACTCATATTGGAAAAAAATGCACACGCATAGGCCTACGTACTGGCATATAAATACTACAGTGAATTCTACCTACGACTACTGTTTGTACTAATATGCTGCTTCTACTTCTATACTGTTACTGCTGCTAATGTTTTTTTGACAGACACCCATATATGTATTTATTGTTAAAGTTTGAACCTGTACTATCCCCCCTATACTTTGTTCTGCAGTGGCTTGATCATCTGATTAAGATGGAAGTGCGCAATATAATTGTTTATGTATTCATTATCATTAATACAACTGCTTCTCGTATCTGAATTTTCCAATGTTTGATACAATATCAAACTACCCCTGATGACGATGAATATCACCACATCATCCTCACAAGGGCATACAAAGACAAAGATGAAATAAGAAAAGATTGCATTCATTATAATTTTATTAAAAATATACAAAAGACTGAAATTCATTACTGATTTCACAAGAAAAAACAAAGACAATTTTGGGAGATGGGAATTTTCCAAAGCTGCTGAAAACATGCTCACGTATCCATCCTTCATTCTACAAACTTCATAAAGGAGATTGGATAACGAGAAATTGATTATTTCCCTTTTTTGGTGGAAATTATATATTTATCTTCAAAGTTATTTCATTACGATAGATTTTTATGCCGATAGAGACTGAACAAAAAAAAAAACTTAAGGAAAAAAGAGCTGCTTTTGGTCAGAGTCGTAGAAGAAAAACAAGTTTACCTTGCTCTGTATAATGTTCGTCTAGAACAGATAACCTGGATTTATTGTAATTGTTTCATTTTTACCAATAAAAGGTGATTGATATATTTAAAAAAGTAGGAAGAAATATGAAGGGTTTTTGTTAAATCTATAAAGTTGACATGTGCAGTTTGCACTTTTCTTTAGGCCCGCATTTTTCATCTATTGACATTGTCGTGAGAGTGCATCGCCCGATTCCAGTCGCCTTGCGTTAATTTATCGAACCACGCCGAAGAAAGTGACCAGAAAGTCGGAGCGAAATGAGGCGACGTTTCATGGCATTAAATGAGTATGGAATGGCATAAATGATAAGCGAATATATTCAAGTTCAAATTCAGGTCATTTCCCTGATGCAGACCTCTTAGTGAGGTTTTATGCCCTCACGGAATGCCACAAGTATATGGTTCAGCGGCCACCTGCAGTCTCGGCCCGCCGGTATGGGGATAAGTAGTTCCCTCCAGAGTACAGATGCATGAGGTTTTTTTTTTACCGTATATGAACATGCAAAATCCAATGATACCACAAATCAACAAATCAAGGCGACGAATTGTCTTTCCAACAAATTAAACACAACGGGTTATTCATTAGATGAAAAATAACAACGGAACCTTAATTAAGGTGGTTATCCTCATGTATAATAATACATATACATATAAATAATATGCCACTTTGAAGGCAACATTTGTATGAAAACGATATATATATATACACACTAAACGAAATTTGTAAGTAGTCTACTGAATGAAACATTCAACATCTTATATCTATAATGTTCTTCTAATTCACATTGCATATTTTGTTTGTATATTGCACTAATGAAGTCAAGACAAAGTAGCAAAATCAAATCCATCTCAAGAGATCACATACAAGCAACTGATGAACGTTAATTCTTTGCATAATTTCTTGGAAAACTAGGTATAAGGTACGTGTATTATCTGAATATTAACATGATCTCGAACATTAATCGTCCCCAATACGATGGAATTATTATTTGATTAAGACTTTGGTATTTTCCCTTTTTATGATCGATCGAATCGACAAGCAAAACAGTCAGGCCAAAGCCTTGAAAATGTCAGACGCATAAATCTTGTACTTGGTCCACGGGCTCCCGGTATAGCATTAACATGGATTAGGCCTCTGTTCGGCCAGTTGACGATTGAAGTTCCTATAGCAGACATTCATAATGATTGGTCGATAATTTATGATTAATGATATTAGGTTGTTCGATGGAATCAAGGCTTGTAAAGTGGTACAGGTCAATGTCTGGACCCCGAAAATGAATCCATGTTTTATTTTTTTCCCCAAAAAGCGCGAGGCATCCTATGAAAGTTTAGTAGTGTTGCTCTCGGTCCAGCCTAGTTAAAATACAGCCTCCATACCTTCCGATATTTAAAGTGCATAGAAAGTGAAAATGTACAATACATACGTACATCGGGCAAAAATGTGATTTGCTTAATATAATTAGGTGTATGTGTCATTATTTTGTGAATACACGGTAAAGATACACTCTCTCGTGTACATTAAAAGGACATTTCACGTTGATATACCAAAGACAACTTGGCTGCACCGAAAAAAAAGAAAAAACACTTCCAAGAGGCTTTAGAATTATGCCCAATGTGACATCAAAATAAATGTACAATGTAAATACAATAACATACTGAAATATGAAAAACTTTGACAATGCTGTAAGTTTCAACCAATATATTTGGTCATATCTACAAATAGGCCTATATGCCACAAAAGACATAATAGTAACCTTTGAAAGCCCGGGTGTAAACCACAAAAATAATGATGATTATAAACGATGAGCTTCCTATTCCAATATCACCACCCCCTCTTTCCTCTCTGGGCTTGGAATAACCTTAAAAAGGTAAAAGAAGTCCATGAAATATACGACTCCACAACACTGGCTCGAATGTTGATATGTTTATTTTGATACAACCAAAGATAAGCACAGATACATTGTCAAGTGTGCATGAGTTTAATGAAAATTAAAATTAGCGACGGAAAATGTGGAAAATTAAGAGAAACCTCAGAGAAAATAAAAGTCAACGCTGAATGTATATATTATGTGGTGATAGACAGGATCACACGAACATAGAGCCATAAATCACTTCAACGGGGAGCGCAACAATCGGTTTTCCAGCTCTTCTTGTCTCTGTGGTTCTTGCAAATAGTACGTTCCTATATCAAAATACATTTAGAACTTGGAACAATAATTTCGTCAAATTATATTCATGAGCCTTCGCAGCGGTAACCGGATATAAGCCCCTTCACAGCAAATGACATCATAAAAGCATTGATGAACTAATCATGATGTATCACTAGAATATATCCGATTTTCAGACTAGATTCTTTTCAAAAAGGATAGTAAACAAGCGGACAAACCCTTTTAAAATCACTGCCAACATGTAGAAAGTCTGTCTGTTTAAAAAGTCATAAGCCAGAATAAAATGCTTAGAATTTAATCTTATTTTTGAAGATATTGTTCACTTTAAAATATCCCACTCAAGTTCAACTCAAAGTTAATAGTTTTTCTTTTAATGAAGAGGATAATTTCTTTTTTATGTACACTTTACAGAAGGTTGACCATGAATTTTGCAAAGGGTTTTGTAGGACAAAATAGTACCGATGATGTATATATTTTACACAATGTTATGTGAAAATATACCCAATAAACATGTTTTTACCTTATAAAATTCCAGGTATAATGTTTTTGATTATATATCCTGCATATCCTGATAATCCCACATATTCCATTTCACTCAATATTCGATGACTCTTACTGAACATTTAAGTAGGCTTAATTACTTCGTTGGGAGACTTTTAATCAACTTTTTTTTACGTAATGCTAACCAAAGCAACACGAACCATAACCTCGATCAGTCACAAAGAGGAAGTCCGATGAAGATGACCGACCCACTGAGTGTTTCAGGTCCAAGGCAATTAGTTTCAAATGGTCGCTGCATTTAAATTATTTATTACGAGCACTACCATTAAGGAAAACAAGCTTTATACAACGTATTCAAAACTCGTGATTTTTTAAGTTTACGCATTATACCACCGCCGTACCCTCGACAAGAGGTTTAAGGTCATTTTTTTCAAATTCAAGTTCGATCCAAAATTAAACTGAATATCAATAAATGTAATACATTTATGTATAATCACTTTCAATGATTTAAATGATAATTATCATAGTACAGATCATTAAATAGTTTTGCATACAATTTATAATGCATAACTTAGAAATATTGAGGAAATGTGGAACTGTGGAAATGGGGCTTTCACTAAAAACACATAATATATAGCTTGTATAATGTGAACCCCCACGTATGGTAGGAACAGTTCATTCTTGTAAACATGGCATAAGTTTTCTTTCTCATCGATTACTACATAGTTATTTTCCCCAGCTATGTTTCTTTAGGTATGTACCTTATATGTACTTTCGTAAAGACCAGTTCATGAAATAGTGAATTATTGAAATCACCTGAATTTCGGAAGTGATTACACGTTCTTAGTTACCAGCCTGTAAATTGTACACAAGATACGTTTGTATGTGTGTGGGGGGGAGTTGGTATGTGTGTGTATGGTTTACAGCGCTTAAATACTACGTGTTTTATTTGAAACAAAAGTAAAACCATGAAAGGGAACTATATCAAACATCTTCTGGAGTCATTGGATAGGATTGAGCTCTTTTCTTGAAGAAATAATGAAAAAATGTGACATTTAAATAACTTTCATTTAAATAATTTGCCTTATCCACGTCGCGTCTCCATATTCTGCGTCGCAAGTGTCACACGTTACACATGCACTGACGCTTCATTTAAACAATTTACGAGGTCTACGACGAGCGTAAATAAATGTCTGAATAGTCCAGTTTTAACGGCCCAATTAAAACGCAATATTGGCAGCAGGAGAAACTCCTTTAAAAGGCCTATTAGATTCACGGCAGACAGCGAGTCCACTGCACGCCAAGACGTGTAAATCAATATTCAGGTCGTGTCGTCTGCAATCGTAGAAGCTTCTTATTTTACGAGTGGACATAGCGTCAAGGCAGTTATTAAATTCGATGATGAAAAAATGAAGACGTAAAAATGTGTGTAGGGAAAGGAAAGGGGGAGGAGGAATGAAAGGAAGAAACGAAATAAAATGGAAGGGCGGATAAAATTTCTTTACTTAACTGCTTTACAGCTATGATATCCAATGTACATGTATGTCCCTGACGGCGAAAGGAAGGTTTGTTTAGTTATGTCTGTTGCATGAAAAGAATCAGGGTTTGTTTGCACATTGATTTCATCCATCTGTGTGATAGTACAAAAATGACGTGCGGGGCATTTGGGGGACGACACTGGTGGAAGGAGGGGATACGTCGTACCCCTCTTTATCCCACGACCACGCCCTTTATACCAGTCCCTGGGGAATGGGGTCAGCTATGGACCTCTAGGAACCTCGAAATGACCCTGGAGAGCATCACATCATTCTGGATACCAGTAAAGGTTCATAACTGGTCACATGGCTAGCCATACTGTGGATACACCGTGGTTCAAGCCAGCTTTTATGTGACCCCTGCCATACACTTTTCAGACTAGCCATAGATGCCAGCATTGATTTGGAGAGATTTGAATAATCCCCATCAAAGTAAATAAGTTCAAGACGTCGGCGTGAGCCACAGGGACAGGAGAACAGTGGGCGAGAAAGAAGGTGAAGGACGGAAAGAGAACAAATAAGGGTGAAGCTATTAATATTTTGAAATACATGGTATCCTATGTGTGCGTGGGGATAGTCAGATAGCTAGATAGATCGAGACAGAGAGAGAAAGAAAGAGAGAGTATAATATACAAAATACTTGGCGATTGAAGTACAAAGACCCGACAGCCTAATTTCAGAGGGCATGTTGCTTGTTAAACTGACTTTGGACATTGCCTTGTCCTTGAAATGAATATACTGATGGCCAAGGCGAATCTTGTATAATCTTACACTAAGCATGCTAAGTGACTCCAAACTCTCCCCCATTGTCATGATATTTTCTGTCTCAATTTTTTATTATCTTCTAACGCCTATAAACGGAAGCGAGTTAACTTGTTTGATTATGGAAGAATTAATATTAAAATATTTCACGATTTGTGATTTTTGTCCTGTACTCCTTTCCAAACTGTATTTAATTTGGGATTCTACGTTGGGTTACAATAATTTCGATAATTGCCCAGATGAATTACCATAAAGGGAATTTTTGGATATTGATTTTTTTTTTCTTAATAGTAAGAATTATCACAGAGCGTAGATAATCCACGATGGTGCGCTATTTCCCGTTGACATGGTTGAAGCCCTGCTGAAGACACTTGCTATGAAAGATTAATCGGTTGACAAGAAAAAACATATACGGGTGGTTCGTTAAAACACCTTGCAGTTGAACTGTAAATGACATCTAACCTTTTACAAGTTCAAGAAGGTAAAATATTAAAACCAACCAAATGATCAATAATTCAATATAGATGACAACTTTTACTCGAAGCCCCCCCCCCTCCTCTGGTAAGGTCACACTGAACAGGCTGCCGATTGAACGATACAATATCAAACACAGTATTATGTTGACTGTAACGTTATACACATTGTTTAAAGGTAGTTGTGACTGGCGTTTCAGATGATTGCCCTTGAAGTTGGCCGTATGGTATCTCCACAAAAGGACAGGTAACCGAATAAATCATTATTCCATGTGATACAGTTAGGGATGCCGATTGGCAAATAGCTCCTATAAATAACCTCAGCTTTCTCTTCGTCGCACGATACTCCAATGTATAAAATTCATCAAAACGAGTATAAAAAAATGTAGTCAATTTACCTATTTAAAAGGGAACATGTAATTATGAGAGGCAAATAATCAAGAAAATGCTTGTTTCATTAAAAAAACGTCATCAAATTGCAAAGTTACCTCTTCAGGATATGCTGCTGGTCAATACTTATAAATAATAAATAATAGATAAATATATGATAAGCTAAGTCTATTTCGCAGAAACTGCCAGAATTACTAGATTTGATGAATGATAATTATGTACATTATAAGCATATACATATATCATAAATTTAAAATGCACTGTCAACCGTAAAAAAAGCATGTTCTATCCGTTCTCCCTCCTCTGAACCGTGGATTAAGTTTTATCCAAATTGAAATATTTGGACATGGGACAAAACGAAGAAAACAATAAATTAGAAGCCAATAAAGATTTAAAATCTTGAATAAATTGCATTATAATGATTATTATTCAAATGGAATGAAATAAGATACCATAAGATTTGTACAATCTGGAGCATGCAAGATGACATTAGGGAACTGTTTCTTTAAAAGCAGATGAGTTATAAAAAAAAAAAAACAATAGCCGTCACACTTTCAGGTGATGTCCACATAACCCATACAATGGATTCAATGCTTTAATGATTGGGTCTGGTCAGAACATGAGGGAGATGGTGCAAGATTCTGTTTTAATCTCATCATTGTCCTAGATCACATGGTTTTCATTCTAAACTTTACGCTTATGATGGAAATATCGGAAGTAGAGGGCGAGAAGAGGCCTCAGCTGCCGGAAAAAGGATTGAGTTTAAAAAACAAAAACAAGTCCATAACGATGCAGAACAATGTTGAAGAGACCTTAATGCACAGAGTGCGTTTGTCTTTTGTTAGTTTAATGAGGAATACATCATGACCATGATGACGTTTTCACATCAGAACTTAAGATAATTCTTTTTTTTTTAATAAACCGAACAACGCGTCTAGATGATTCACCAGACAATTACGTCATCCCAAAGATAGTGCAATAATGCTGCCTATCAGATTATGGTAAAATTCATGTTTTATAACAAGGGAACTTATGGCATCAAATAATCCCCCAAACTTGGCCGCAGCTCCAGCATTTAAGTCATCGAGAAATCATGTAAGGGCAAAATATAACAGTGATATACCACTTTACGAACCATGTCCTGTCGATGTGGAAGAATTGCGTTGCCTTCACGAACATCAAGGAACATGACCACATTAATTTTACCTTACTATTTAAAGGCATGTTGGATAAAACATGTGTTTAAACCCAACTTGCTACTCAGCCAGTGAGAAAGGCGCTTACGTCCGAATTCAAGGGCTTGCGTTCACACAAAGCAAAATCATGCAAATGGCCGCAGATATATAAGTGCCAAGTTAACAAGTGCGAAGGTATCTTTATAATTAGGTCATGCATAAACAGAACAGCGGATAAAACGTCACAATTACACGAACAGATTAGGATAACTCATCAGCTAGAACAAAACCTGGGAGCCCACCGCCTTGCCTGGCTGAAAACAAAAGTTCGTGGCAGTCGATGAGGGTTTGGTGGTCGGAATTCACTCTATAATTCAGAAATGTCAGTGAGACGTGGGAGGTGTGAACGTTGGGGGTAGACCATTAATCAAAATCGCCCATCACAGACATACATAGATGGGACTATAGGATAGTCATTATGAAGCATATAACCAGGTTATGACAACGAATATCGATTCAATATTCAAATAATATGGGCAAAAATATGTCTTTCTGATGCTAATGGAACATGATTTTTTCATCATTTCATTACTGAAGTGGATGATAAGGTTCCGCTTTGCAAAATGATAGTACGGGATAATAAAAACAAATGTGTTAAAACGAAATTTCAGGGGAAAAAATGCTCATGTCTGAGCAGTTTAGTTTCTAATGAATTTTTTTTTAATTGAATTACGTATAATCGATGTATAACCTATTACATAAAACCCACCCCAAAGAAACGAAGGAGTATAACACATACCACTGTATGTCTGTTTCAATGTTGAGAGGTGCGCATAATAAACAGTGTGTGGGACTAACAAATACTTTCGTAGATTAAAATTGAATTAGATTTATTCACATCTGCCACTACACACAAAAGATAATATAATGTAAGTAATGAGGTATATGTATACCTGCTGAAAGCAAACTATGGTCTTAAGGCGAAATTGTTATCTTGGTAATATACATATTTTGAAATATGTCCACATAAAGCACATTGCAAGCTCATGACAACAATTAATCCGCTATTTAATTTAGCCCGTGAAATAATTATAAAAAAAGGATAGCGGAACACATGGCTGACTGAGCAGACGGGATCAAGGTGAATTCATTCTTACATCCCTCACTCGACCACCGGGTCTGATACACTCTATAATTAGCCTAGGGTGAAACAGAGTGTGTTCCTATATACCCCACTAATCCCCTTTTCAATTAACGGTATTATCCTCATCAAATATTCTAACGCGGCGAGATAAAACAGACATAATTTTAGACATATTTGTCCCTTTACGGCCATCACATTAACGCTCGAGTCTCTTTTAAGGTGAATTAATCATGGTAGTTTTGGCCTGTTATGATGTAATTAAATGTGAATGGTTGAATGGCTCGAATGGTTGAAAGACATAGAGGTCATGGCTAAGTTTGATAACCTGTTCGTACTAAATACACTGGGTGGATTAATTGAACCCATCATTTTAATCATAACATTACGTTGTAATATGGCCATCTAGTGTAGGCCCCTATCAGCTAATGGCCGATACATCCCCTCCCCATAATAAATTTGGAAAAAAAATGTATGGCAGATCTTAGCGTGCTTTATGAATTTTTTTATTGGTTATTATCAATTTATGAATAAATTAGCCACCTGTAATATGAATATGTCACTCCTATAATTTTTGTACAATTTTATGTATTATGAATAATTAATTGTCTTTATGAACGGTGTCTTGTTTGATTTATTTTGTAACATTTGCAATGTACTATTACTCGTATGTTTTAAACTGAACGGATTTACTAAATACCATTACAAAACAAAATAATTCTTGATCATTAAGACGCATGATGAGAACAAATATTTTATTTTGTTCCTCGTATGATAAAATGAATCCATCATTTGTAAATGTGCAATATGTTTTTTAGGACGAACTTCAGTCATGTTAACACAGATATTTTTTTTAAATCTCTGACCTTGTCCGCTAATTGAAAAAGTATACACACTTTAAGCTCCAATTCAAAATGATTAATGTGTTTATTAACAACCACACATAACCTTTACACCGACCGAGTGTATAACTACACCAATAATTCAAGTTTACGACCGTGTCGAGGCGGGAACACATTAATGAATCAAAGCGTCCGAATTAAGGTTATTGGCAGCCTAAAACGGACTTGATTTCTCAATCAATATTGATAAGTGTACAACAAATTATTATTGATAACCAGATGGAGGAATTGTAAAGCTTTGGCCTAACCGACAGGAGACAAGCTCGATACAAACCTTGTCGGGTTTTTTAACACACAATCAATTAGGAATTTTATTGGTGGTGCAGCGATTAGAAATATAGCTTCCGGAATTCAAGGATGAATCTATCCAGGGGCCCGTATCACAAAACTTAGCAATGGTCGTAGAAGATTAATCTACGAGTGATTGCATTGACTACAAAGAACAATAAATCGTGAAAAATCAAGCGTACGATTAATTGCTACCTTTGTGTTACGGGACCCAGGCTTTTCCATTGACGAACCAGCAGGTAATATCTGAAAGGTGTGTATTTATAGAGACAACGTGTCATATATGGCAAGAATTGGCAAGACTATATGAATATTTTTTTTTACATATGTATATATATAAAAAAGCGTTCAAAGCTGGGGGCCCGGGTTCGATTCCCGGCAGAGACATTTTTTCGGCATCACCAATTTTTCCAAAGGGTAGATAGCTCTGGGGAACCTTGATTTATGCTACGCCTACCATTGTTCTCTTCATCCATTTCTTTACAATATATATGTATATATATATGCCCATAATCCATCCCTTTTGACTAAATTTCTCTAATAGAAATCAAGTTGAGCTATCTAACCACTTGCACTTAAGCCTACCTACACAATTCCTGTTTATATCGACGCAAATAAGTCTATTTGAGTAATTAATTGCATTAAAGTAAGAAAAGGCAACACCAGCTTCAATCACTGCAAAAAGTCCTGTGTTGATTTAACACCTGCCCGGAATCTATATATGTCCACACCAGAGAAGTATTGAAACAACACCAGTTTGGAATCAAACCGATGCTGTTTTAATACTAATTGGTGTTGTATTAACACCTATCTGGTGTTAGACCAAAACGAAACTGGTGTTGTTTAATACTTCTCTGGTGTGGACATATATAGATTCCGGGCTGGTGTTAAATCAACACCAGAGTTTTTGCAGTGTAATACTTCTATCCTCCGTGTGTTATGAACGGAACGGGAGGTTATGGGTTCGGGCCCCTGTCGAGTCAATACCAGAGACCTAAGATGTTTTCAAGGCAGCTTGGCGCTCCGTTATTATAAATGTAAGTAATTAATGAAATATATAATACTTCTAGTAACTATTATGCAGACAAACCTATTCTCTCCGTGACTTCTATTTACCATCTAGAAAAATATTGGGTAAAATTGCTCCATGAGGGTAATTATGTGTCCAACCAACATTGGGCATTTCTTTTGAGTATCTTTTATTCATCCAGTGTGATGAACATTTTGACCATTCTAAAGTAATTGCTGCTTATTTTTTTACCCTTACTGGACAATATGCTTTCCACATTGGGTAAAACACTGCCCAAAATTGGGTGGACACATAATTACCCTCGTGGTGGTAAAAATATACCCAATATTTTTTTACAGTGTACATATATATATATATATATATATATATATATATATATATATATATATATATATATACACAACAAATAATTGTTTTATATTATTCAGTTCATTAAGTAGGTTGCAATCTTATTAAATACGACACCCTCTCAAACAGATATTGTATATTTCAATTTCCATTCCAGTCTATCACATTAGACAAGAATATCACACACCGATATATTATCACAATAGCGTTAGAAATCACTGTGAAAATGTGATATTTACTGAACACATTGCAACGGTCTCGAGGCGCAGACATTATCCAAATATCGATTTCCGGAAACCTTCAATAAATAAAGTCAAACTCGAATTTTGAAAATACTGGTACACTCTACAATATGAACGTTAGTTTTACTATTAGTCTGTTCCCATGAGGTTTTCCACTACGAGGTAGACGGGTGATTGTTTTGAAATGATGTCATGAATGTTATCTCCACCTCCCATTAGCAACAAAAACAGACTAATTAATCGTGATATCAAATACATACCAGAGGATTTTAGTTCACTAATTCATCTAAAGCCAGGGTTACACCAAAACCGAATTCTCCCGAATAAGTTCGGACCGATTCTGCCAGAATATGGCTTGACTCGGATGGATTCTGTGGATTCGGAACCTATTCGTATCTGATTCGGGGAGCTCCCCGAATCAGAGTACACGTATTCGGCAGGATCCTGTTCTCCCTCCCCGAATGCGAGAATTCGGGAAGGATTCGGGATCATTCGTGCAGGAATTCAGCTCGTTCTGAAATGTTCTAAAAACCAGCCGAACACCCTCCAAAATACTCCCGAATGTAGCCACGACAAATTTCATTCGGGTCACTTTCGAGATGTACTAGCTTAAGCCATGGTTACACAAAAATCGAATTCTCCCGAATAAATTCGTACCAATTCTGCAAGAGTATGGACCGATTCGGTCGTTTCGGAACCTATTTCGTCTCTGATTCGGGGAGCTCCCCGAATAGAAAGGAATGGGTCCAGAATAGATCCCGATTCAGCGCAGAATCGCCAAGAATTGACCCGAATCAATTTTGGCCATCCCGAATAAGGCCGAATGCCACCGGAATATTGTCAAGATTCCAGCCGAATGTGGCCCGATTGCTCCGATTACAGCCGAATGACGATCCAAATGTTGACCCGAATCGGAACGAATATGGCTCGGACAGTTACGCCCCGAACGATACGAACAGGTCTATATAAATCTGTATAAGTCTATATAAATGTCTTCCCTAATCCAACCGAATGTCATCCGAATAAATCCCGAATAGGGCCCGAATGAAATTTGTTGTGGTCACATTCGGGAGTATTTTGGAGGGTATTTGGCTGGTCTTGAACATTTCAGAACGAGCCGAATTCCTCCGTGAATGTTCACGAAATCCTCCCGAATGTTCTCGCATTCGCGGAGGGAGAACAGAATACTCCCGAAACCACCCGAATGCGTGTATTCGGATGGATTCGCAGCTGAATCGGTTCCGGTGTAACCGTAGCTCTAATGCAGCACTCAAAATAACGAGAAACGAATCCTTCTTTACTTCGAGAGCGCACAATTTCCTGAAACGTACCCAGAAGCTATCCATAATGATGCTACAATAATGTATTTGTATTTATAATGTATTTTACTCAATAAAGGTGAACCATTACATTAAACTGCTGCTCTTCAAAATATCAAATAAAAAAAACGAAATGGACTACTGTAGAATAGAGTAAGCAAAAGCTGCTATTGCTGCTATTATTCACTTTTATTTTCTTTACTCTTAATATTTTTTTTTGTAAGAGCACAACGTGATATAATCATTCTATTGTTATTTTGATGTCCGTTCGATACAGCCTCACTAAGTGCCCTTCAATCTTGTCGACCTTGGACCTAAAAAGAGATTCTCCTCTGCTGGAATACTGTTATCATGATTGAGTCATTTCACCTGCCTTTTCTCCTTGATTTTTATTCATTACCGTTCCATTAAAATGATTGCCTTTCGCTCTTTTTTCACCCTTTCTGTCATGTCCGTTTAACAATGATTGCAAAAAAGAATCGTTTGATATAGAAGAAAATACAACATCAGACAATAAAATGAAAAGGATTATCAAGACAATGAGGAAATGTGTGAGCCCAAATGTTTATGAAGTGTGCAATATGAAATATCAGAATAGTATAAAAAAATGTAGTTAAAGGCATTGGCTAACATTGAATTGAATTCTAACCAGTAAGGTCCTACTTGTCACCTTTGTCTGTGCTATGTTATACAAATGAAGCTCAGAAAAAAATCGCGCCCGAACATTATTATTTAGTGCTTAAAAAGGTAACATGTTAAGTGACCGGAAAAACCATCTTATATTAGTTATATTAGTCTGCCAAGGAGGCTTACTTAATCATTATGTTGCAGTCACAGATATCTTGATAGTGGACGGCTTTGATCCTTTTCTTCTTCCTTGGCGTGTCTTTCATCCATATGAACAGTATTAAATACAACATGAATCAAAATTCATATTAAAAACAAAAACATCAGACATTGGTAATAGTTGCCTATGACTCTAAGGAATGAAGAGGAATTCGTTTGACGTGCAGACAGTGCAAGTACATTTGCTTTGGAAATGCTGCCTATTTAGCTTGACTTTACAATATTACTTGGTGATTTCATCTTTTTTTTCTGCATAATTTATGCGAAATCGTATTCACACTTGAAAGTATCTGATGGAAATAATCTCATGCGGTTTGCGTTTCCCCATTGCAATGGATAGATGACAACTGAATGCGTAGAGCAATCAGAATATAGCGAGATTTCAAACCAATAATTGATGGGACATAAAGTACTTATGCTACGACCATATGGTCACTAGTCTCGATTTAAGTGCAGGGATTTATCAAAATTGCACCTAAAAAGAATCGGAAATGCATCAATGTATCAAAATCATGATAAGGATAAATAAACAGCATTTTATGGATTGTTAACTTGGTAATGAAAATGGCGTCTGAGTACTTCTCAGTACTGAGTAAAAATAGAAAAAATGTGTAATAGTTAACAGGGTTTTTTTTTTTTTAATAACGCCACACTGCAAATTCATGATTTTCAATTGCCTATGGTGTTTTATCAATTAAAAATATGTTTGAATAGAAACCAAAATTCTGAGCCTTCCATTACATGCATATCATAAACAACATATCCATGACCATTTTCCAGCGCGGTGAAATTGTCGATTTTAACCCCTGCAATGTCTAGCAGGCGTGGACATGATAGCAAGAGGAACGTTGATCATGAATGTCGGGGATGGTTGGGTTAAAGTCGTTTTGCCCCGTATCTCGCTCCAGCCACCCTTCCATCAAGGCCGGCTGCATGGTGTATGATCGAACAACTCGAACGCGCCCATGTAATAGCATTAAAACATCGTTAACTCACAGCTGGAACAATTTCGCCCGCGTCCCTGGGGAATGCGAGAGCCAGCACCAACTACTACCATCACTTTCACATACGACTGTCACGTTCGGAACGGATAAAGCAATCATGTATTCAAATTAGGAAGCGTATTTTTCTTGTATGGTATATCAATGAAGGAAAAATCACAAAGAATGAATATCACAGTAGGTCCATATCTTACCTAGATTTCACGGTGATGGTTGGATGTTGCGTTACACTGGCGATGGGTTAGGAGCCAGGCATATAAAATCCGTTCCGAAGTTACGCTTAAAAAGGACGTGATCTTGCAAGTACCATGAATACAGGGACGGTGTTGAAAATGAAAGAAAGGTTGAGATCTGTCAGAAAACGGCTCCAACTCGCAGAAGGCACAAACCACCAGGTAAAGCTAAAACTCTTCCAGTCATGGTTGGATCCAATGGGGGGTAAGAAATCCGTTAAATTGTTTCCAAGAGAGGGGGACGTTCACAGATTAGTCATGTGAATAATCCAAAAAAGCTCATCAGGCGCCGAATGCTGTCAAGACAAAAATAGATGATCTTTGTTAAAAGATTTCTTTACAGTTAACATACAACGTATCCAATGGTGAGATCGTAGAAATGATGGAAGAATATCATCACAATATTTCACATGATTGTTTTCGATTCAATATGATGTATTCATCCGTAGCGGCTTATTAAGTTATTTCTGGCATTGTGAACAATCCAAGGGGTGAAGATATGCCGACTGGTATTACAAAATACTTTTACAATTTAATTATTGTAGAAATAATGGCGACTACAAAGAAGCGTTTTATATTCGCGCCCGACAGTTAAGGTCATGGATGATGCTAGTCTAGCACCGCTGGTCAGAAAGCCGATGGAGAGAAGTTGAGAGAAAGGGAGAGAGGGGGAGATGATGATGAGAGAGAGAGAGGGGTAGACAATCTTCACGGAGAGTACAGCTTTATTGTCGAAGAATAAGGCTATACCATCACAATCGCAAGTCCGCCAGTCGGGCACCTTACTCGCTTTCTGTCACTATCTAGATGAAGCATTTTAGGGGGTATCGTTCAATTGTCGCGCCACTCTGACAAACGATACCTAACACACGCAGTAAACGCACTGATTCACGTGCGTCTACTCGCCCACACGCTCAAGCAGATAGCTCACGCACATCCACGCGCGCACACATTCTGTCTACGGTAGATTCCCCTGACACGGCCTCCCGCAAAAAGGGGGCAGTGTACTGCTTACACATGGAGGCGTAATGTAATTGTAGAGACAGAGCTAACGACCGAAATGTGGTGTTCACTGACATGTTTCACAATTCTGACAAGCTTGAAAGAGAGAGAGAGAGAAAGGGGATGAGAGAAAAAAACGATATAGTAGGGGAGGGGGAAATGGATGGGGAGAGGGAGAGAGAGAGAAGGGAAGGGACAAACACACACACCCTCACACACATACACACTTATATGAGAGAGAGGGGGGCATAGAGATACTGTCAAACAGAGGAAAAAAGGGCCTTATATTGAATATATATTTCTAATCCCCTCCTTAATACTATTAATGATATTCACTACAAACGGAAAGGATTCATTTGTAACTAATTGAAACTATCATATTCAGATTTCACATTGTATGAAAGACAGAAATCGGGAGACCCTTCTATCGCGTCCATTTCCAATTAGGTGGAAAAGAAATCTTAATTTCTATATCACTTATGCAAGCAAACCATCGGGGGCTAAATGGTTTTGTTTTATCAAACTCAAAACAATAATCGCCTGGAAATGTCAACATAAAGCAAAAGATAAAGTAGGTCTCATGACGTATTTGTGACGTAACAGAATCCCTTTGCTCTATCTAATGACGACGGTTGAATTTGTTTTCATTTGAGATCGTTGTCTTAGACATCTCTTTACATTCACACCTCGGCATACTGAGTTACATAGTTTAATGATCTAACATGTCTAAGATACATGCATTATTGACAGTCCAATGGACAAGCTTAAAGGCAGGTGTTGAAATGACAAATGTCTTCATTAAATCCTGATCTTTGATGTGTGTTCTACATATAGATATTGTTTAAATGGATTCAAAAATAGGAAGAAAAACAAAAATCTAATTCGTGCAGAAACTTTCAAGATATCTGTGACTGAAAAATCACAATTTAATCTATCTCTTTTGGAGATGAATATAATAACACATGCATTAAAATAAAGAATAATCAAGGAAATTCTTATCATATCACCAAAGTAAGTTGTACAAGCATGCCAAGAGTTTTAGAAGGCAAAGCGTAACGAAATAAAGAAAATGTGGAAAGTGGGCGAAAAACTGAGTACACTGAAATCGCAAATACAGAGATGCATTCCATTCATACGTGGGCTTCTTATTTTAGAAGTTTAATTGCTTGGAAATGAACTAATGAATACCTTGCTTTTTTGCTTTTAATTAATAAATTATATATTTTATACAGGAATAAATACGCATGGTCTAACTCTGCTAAAAGTATGTGAAATAAAAAAACGTAAAGATTATGTTTGTATTGTATGTTTCACATGATTACTTTACTCTTTCTTCACCCTTTAAAGGTAGCAAAGCGATTTTAACTTTCAATTCAAAGACAGATAAGAATGCGTTGAATGTTGAATGAGAGTAAACTGAACCTGTATTTTTGGTGTAGGAAACAGTGGGCTCATTTCCGTCTTGTTAGATTTAAAGGCCACGCATTGTTTTTTAGCTATTAAATTGATCAAAACGAATTTCAAATAAAAAAAACAGTGGGGAAAGCCCCAAAACACAGAAGAATATTGAATAGAGGGGAAAGTAGGAAGCACATAATACACCCTATTTAAGAATAAAAAAGAATTACGTCACGTTTCTCTCTGACCCCTATCATTGCCTATGGGAATATGCCCCCATGGACACAAAATTCCTTACAAAACACATTCTAACGGCGTTTTCTCCCCGTTAAACTCTAGTTAAACTCTATTTCACCTGCATGGATTTATGTAAAATATTATTATTGATGTTGGTTTGGCATAGGTAGTCACCTCGTTCGACGGTAACAAAAGATACAGAAGGATTCTAAAACCTATGAATATTTAAGATTCGCAGGTGGGGGATAAGAAGGGAGATTTCCATTTTTAAAAGACATATTTCTGTTGCCGTCAAGGAGATCTGTATATCTCTACTAATGCATTCTTTTGATATTGTACATCAGGACACTAAGCACCATGAAATATATTCAGAAGATAGTTATAGAGATTTTTTTTCTCTCTGGAATGGCCTGATCGGTCAGTGAACTGCCTCTGGATTATTTTATGATTTTTTTCTCTTTCTCGTGACAGGTAAATAGATTTAGGCAACGAAAATAAAGTTATGTTAACACTTAGGAATTCGTTTTCTTTTTGACATCGGACAATATTAGTAATGTTTTCTTTTCTTCACGACCTGCTCCAGAATCAAATAGTTTCAACAAATTGTGATTATTTATTTCGAACTAGCACACACTCTAGATTATATTCCTAAAATGTGGTTGGGATTCATTATTGGTTTATCCGATTAAGTTTTCATCTAAACGTGATAAACGAATTTTATTCCAAATTCCAAACAAATGTACTCGTTACGTCATGTATCGAAGGCTCCTTTCTAATTTGGTCCTTATGAAAATATTACTCTTAAGAATTTTTAGTACGAAAGTATCCAAATGGGTGAAAAGTGAAGAAACATCATTACAAGATACAACTTTTCCCTATTATAACATATTCTTAAAATTACTAGGAAAATGCATTATGGGTCAATTTTAACTAAACACTGCGTGAATTCGGTTACAATAAACAAACACGCAATACCATCCTCAGCATAATTTACCCCAAAGTGGATGAGCAGTTTAGTTAAGAATATACCTGTATAGGAAATTTTCAAATTTTCCGTAAATATTGCTTCATCGGCGACAACATTGGATTATCCCTTGTTTTAGATCGTGTCTTGGAGATAGCTTATCGCAAATTAGTGGCGTGTGGTCTTTTGTGTCTGTCTTTGCTTTTTCCTGTCTGAGACTACAACAGGTGTTTATCATCCTTAACATATAAGAAATTGGTATAGAGGGTGTGGGATTTGACTCCTTAATCAAACAGGTGAGGGGTCGAATACATGAAAATACAGTTTATACAGCATATGATAAATATAGTGGTACGAATAGTAGGTTTTAAATTGGGATTTTATACCTAACTTTAAAGGGGTACTCCGGGCTGAAAATAATAATATCTAAATAAATAGAGTAAAATTCACCGAGCAAAATGCTGAAAACATCATAAAAATCTGCTAACAAATAACAAAGTTATTGAGTTTAAATTTTACTAACATTCTGTGAAAACAGTTAATGCAGGTTGTCATGAATATTCATGAGGTGGACTGATGATGTCCCATCCCCACTTCCCTTTTTGTTACGTTATTACATAAAATCGTAATTATTTCATTTTTCATACATGTGTGAATGATACGTCTCCCTTGTGATAATATAAGTTGCAGCAAAGAGTATTGAATCAGTTGTCAATCCAATTTATTAGTTCTAAGAGGAAAAAATTGAATAAATATAATTTCATGTACTAAAATGCTAACGAACAAGTGGGGGATATGAGATCATCAGTTCGCTTCTTGAATACTCGTGAAGACATGCATAGAACTGTTTCGCCGAAATAATGCAAATCTTTAAAATTTTATAATTTCGTTAATCCTTGTCCGATTTTGATGAAAGTGTTTTGTTTGTCTGATTTTCCTTTATCTGTTACAAAGTTCAGCTTGGACTACCCCTTTAATGCCGGAAAATGATTTTAGGGGTGGCTATTAATACAAATAGTAAGGAATTCCAAATTAACCAAATAGCAATCGACTACATCAATTTGAACTTTGAAGCATGTATATATTTGTTTAAGAAATGCTAATTAATTTTTCTTTTGAATCAAGTCATCATGAAAGTGCCCATTAATCTGGGCTTTTATGACCGCCCATACCCTTTTATAAGTTTAACGTGAAGCTTCTTTGAATTTGTGGCCCAAAAATAAATAGGTGGCCATTAGAACGGAAGTTGATGGAATTAAAAAAAATATATTGTGTCGTTCATATATATATATACATATATATATATATATATATAATTGTGATGAGCAAGGACCTAAACATTGCATGGGTGCTTCAGTGAGTAATATATATATATATATATATATACAGTATATATATATATATATATATATATATATATATATATATATATATATATATATATATATATATATACTACTGCTAACCACGGTATTGTTGATTGATTGACGTTTTGTCATTGCATGATAATCATTGTGGTTGTATGTTATTGCGTTTATCAATTGTTCCCAAATTTAATTTTCTTTTCGTTTTGGGGATAATGAAGAAAGCGTTATGCCAAAAATACATGTAATCAACAAACTCCATTTAATAAAAACTGGTATAGCATCATAGTTTGGTCTGATAAGAATAGAAAGAAAATACATTCAGTTTCGTGTGACGTTCGAAATTATTGATTTCATTTGATTTGACTTTATTTTACATAGTCCACATAATTATGAACGCAATACAAAAAACAATATAAAACCAGAAGAATCAACCCAGTATATAAATAGGAAGTTGCATCATTCATATGAATTAATAATTAAGCGATTTGAAATCAAAGACAATTTAAAATAATTATGGTGAAATATGAGGGAACCTGCAAAAAATGAACGCTTGTTCAGCCTGCAGGATCCAAGCCATTATGTCATACACCTGTCGATATCATGGGATTGTAAGCATTGTTCTTAGTAGATCTGAGTTATTCTTTAGTAAATTATGGCAATTGTAATAAAAAAAAATAACAATGAATGAACGCAGCCTTTCAATGTACTCGAAATATAATTATCCAGAGAGATAATAAAGCAATTGACTAATCATTACACAGAAATACATGCGTGGGACCTATGTATGCGACCCGAACATTTCGCAGTTTTTTTTTTTTTTTTTTTTTTTTTTTTTGGGGGGGGGGGCAGGAATTATGGCACATGACCAGCGATAGTCTGCAGTCCCTTTATATTTTCTATAGTATCCATAACTGCCTAGAAAAAGAACACGAAAAAAATATACACACGAAACTTTTTTTACCCTTCCCACAACAATAGTCCCCTTTAAAAGGAAACGATGCTATAAGGAAGGAGCTTCAAGAATGGATAAATAATGTGGGCGGGACCTGCGTCACTCACAGATAAACAAATTGGGAGACCGAAAAAAAAGAAGTAGGCGGATCTTTTTGAAGTCATAAGAATGAGCACCGGCCCCGTGTGACTGAAAGTGCAGGTAAATGCTGGATTAATGAATGAAAATTGCCTGAACTTTTAGGTGTTATGAGAAAACGGTTGTAAACACATTTGAAGTTTTAAGCTTTGTGTCCACTGCCATCGCTAGGTAAAACTGATCATCAACCAAACAGATATACAAACCTTTGAAAGCGTGGCTGATAGTGCCAAGGGACGTCTTATTTCGTTATACCATTCCTGAGGTTTTGAAGAGTCTTACGTACGACTATCATTTCAAGTTCCACAATATAAGAAGACATTTTGAAACTTGGCCTCATTATTAAAGGACAAGTCCACCCAACAACAAGTTGATTTGTATAAAAGGAGAAAAATCCAACAAGCATTACCCTGAAAATTTCATCAAAATCGGACGTAAAATAAGAAGGTTATGACATTTTCAATTGTCGCGTAATTTCACAAAACAGTTATATGCACATCCTGGTCGGTATGCAAATGAGCAGACTGATGACGTCACCCGCTCACTACATGTATTTATTTTATATTTTATTATATAAAATATCAAAAATTGAAATGTTCTCTTCATTGTAATGTGAAAGAAAATTTATTCCTCCCTGAACGTGTGGAATTACCATTATTTTAAGTTTATGGTTGAGTCAAGTTGGTCCTTATTGTCATATCTGTAAAAATTGAAATATTGTATATTTCAAACAATGAAAAACAAAAGAAATAGTGAGTGAGGGACATCTTCGACTCTCCCATTTGCATATCACTGAGTTATGCATATAACTGTTCTGTGAAAAATAAGCGAAACTTTAAAATGTCATAACTTTCATAATTTACATCCGATTTTCGATGAAATTTTCAGCGTTATGCTTGTTTGATTTTTCTCTATCGATTCAAATCAACAATTTTCTAGTGTTGACTTAATTTTTAAAAGGTATGATTTCACTCCAAAAGTTTTCATCTAGAGTTTGAAAAAAAATGTAGCCTATTTAAACTTCGAATGCATTTCGAGAATTACAATCTTAGGTAAAATACGTGAACTCATGTACTTGCAGTTAATATAGAAACTGATTCTGCTCATCATGTTTGGCTGGTCAAATCCTAGGCATTAAAAATGTACAAAAAGTTTCTGAAGCTACAATAAACTGAAGCTTCATTAAATTTTCCCCAGAAATGATTTACTGATCTATCTGAGAAAAAAAAATATGCGTAAGATCCTCACAAAACGACAGAAGTTTGAATAAAAACATTAGTATATTCAGTAAGTAAAGTCCTACGAGCAGTAGCGGTTTTGATACTACTTGTTTTTTACTCCGAGAGTTTCTTACTCCCATGTGGTTGAGTTTGTCGTATCGTTAAGTATTTTATGGCTCGCTGTAAATAGAGTCCCCCTGCCAGTCGCATTAATGGCTGACAATGAACTTGGTTAAAAGGACGTGTTTGGAGATGAGTGACAGGAAAGGCAGCCTATTTCACCAAGTAAAAAAAACTTTCATTCAGTTATGGCAAAGACATCAAAACCGCATAGAGTCCGGGGTCACTGCAATAAAACAAATTCGATTGCAAAAACTAATGGAATTTGTAAACCCACTTTGCACTATAATAGTGATCGCAGTATTATTTCAACAGCAATCCTGGCAATAGTAAACGTATATGTATAATTTGGATTCCGCAAGTAAAGGTCGATTTCTTTTCCTTCCGACTAAGTATTGATTTAATCTGATAATATCCAACTATTGAACGGCTTCCGGAGTGCTTCCTGCGCAATTCTCCCCTTTTTGAAAAAGAGTGAGGTCTTTCGAGTTCTGGTCCCAACCCATTCGGGTTTGTTGTAGGTCTATGGTTTTTAGTGGAAACTGGAAATCAAAGTAGCAAAAACCTGTGAGTGTGCTGATGATAAATCGTTTTAGATCATACAATCTTGGTGTTGAGGAAAGGATATGTGTCAGAGAAGCACTGCCAAGATATTTAGCCCCCTTACATCCACTCCATCCAGGAATTCATCATGTCCATGATGGATAAGAAGTATAGTGACCTCCTAGCATGAACTTCCTCATGATTTGCAGTCTCCCTCCCCGAGGAGCGTCCCCTATGAGATGCTACTCATTACTGTGAGATCCCAGAGCTGTCAAGGTTGATTAACATTCAGACAATGATGACAAGGGCCTCAATAGAGCTGCAATGCCATCACCAAACCGTGCGGCCCGAGAGCGCCGAGACGTCCTCCTTATCTTCTACATCCTCTTCGAAATCTCAGCTCGAAGCACGACAGTGTTGCCCAGAAGCGCCATCTCCACACTGCCAATGACACCTCCTCTGATTCAGTGAGTTGTTGAATCATAAGCGAGAAGATATGGGTTGTGTGGTTAAAGCATTGCTCCCATGATCAAGAGGTTGTGAGTACGAATCCCCGCTCGGCTATTATCTCCACTTGAATGAAATAAAGGCCTAAGAGTCATAATATATTTTGTCTTTAATGTCAGCCACTAAATTAGTAACTTAGACGTAAAACGTTTCCTTTCCTTTCCTTGGTTATACCAGTTTGACGTTATGAGGCGGAAAGCGGTGTTGTCGATTTCCTACGGGAGTTACTTGAGCAGAAAAACAAACAGATTCACAACAGATACGGCTATATGGATCATATCGATATTTCACGTATTACCATGAATAAAGATCTGAGCTAGCAGAACAACCGATCTCGCAACAATCGCCATCTTCATACTGCGGTGACGAACCATCTGATAAAGTGAGCTCTTATAGGCAAATAGCGAAATAAGATGCATAACAGATAAGAAAGAACCATTATCTTGTATCCTTTATATGTTTTACTCTGGATAAAAAAATTTGCAAAAAAGCCAAACTAAATTCACAATTAAACTAAACAGGTTTTGTCACAAGATGATGTTTAGTCATAATTTCCTACGGATTCAAGGGTTTCTGCCCTTTATGGTGAATTCCAAGAGAAGTTACGACGTGCTACTTGGCCAGATTTTTTTTTAAATTCAAGTTAAGCATTAAGAACTACTGAAATGGGGGAAATGTTTCATACTGCTCTTGTATTCCATGCTTTTGTGGTTCACCGCTGATGGAATTTGAAGTACAAGTGTCAGGGAATAGGAAAACCATGAACCATTCGGAAAAGGAAGCAAAATGTTGATTTAAATCTTTCCATATATAATAAACCACAGAATCACCAGCAGATGCAAAACTATAGTACCAAATTGTCATAGATACAGTCAGTACTATGAGCACATACAGCCACATACCTTTACACACACCCCACATACTATTCTCATCATCATGTTAGCAAAAAAAATATTTCTTAACTCTCCTAGTCTTAATCATTATGTTCAGGGACACTATGGTTTATACATATTAAGACATCAGAAAGGAGAAACGATACATTATTCCGGGTTTAATGTAAGAAGAATGATACCGATCAATTAATCTTCGAAGTGAAAAAACGCCTAAGGAACTATCAAATCGATTATTACCGGTAACGAGACAAAAGATATTCGACGCATTTATGAAGTAAACCACTTCCAGTCTGGTGTCCAGTATAAGCTTGAATAATCTATATATAAATCTACATTATTGCAAATTGAAGCAAATTCAGAGAGTTCTGTAAGACTTGATATAGCCTCGAAGCATGGTGCACACATTTAGTATTTGGAAAGTATAAATATAGCTATTCAAGGTATGGGTCATAAAAAATCAGCATACCTTCATCTCCATACCATATTTATATTACTTTGTAGATAGATGTTTTATAACCTCTTTTAATGCATAGATC
The DNA here is from genome assembly GCF_037042905.1 of Lytechinus pictus. NCBI lineage: Eukaryota > Metazoa > Echinodermata > Echinoidea > Temnopleuroida > Toxopneustidae > Lytechinus > Lytechinus pictus. The sequence continues at coordinate 8,566,775 of NC_087262.1, read as the reverse complement.
GCTCACCAGTCTTTCATCCATTCTTTAGAACTCAAAGGCTTCTCTAATGTACTCATGAAATTACCAATCTATTGGCATCATGTTCGCAGACTGCTTAAACCTCTTCATGATAGGCCTATCAAGGGGGCCGTTTCTTAAAGCTGTTCGTAAGTTCAGAGCGACTTTATGAACGACTGGTGAACCCTTCTTACGCCCCAAACCATCGCCAATTAAATATACCATTTACCACAGGAAAGGATCACCAGTCGCTCTTAAAGTCGTTTTTAACTTACGGAACAGCTTTATGAAAAACAACCCACCAGAACACACAACGCCAGAAATGTGACAATATGCACCTTTGCGACCTTCCATGAGCTGATGACTCTGAAGAATGGAATCTTCTCACAACTTAAAACGTCTTGCGCTGTCTGACTATCTTCTAGATAAGATAAAGCCGACGTTCGTGTCAGAAGTTGGTACACCTACAAGACGCCATGCTTTGCAATCAACTATCAACCTGCTCAAGGGCATCCAAAGTCACCTTTCATCTTCTCAACTACCATATAGGTTGTTAAAACTCTGAACTTTAAAGATAATAATGAAATTTGGATACCAAGAAGCGAGATTTGAAAAAGCACTAATTCATGTACTCCTTATCCCTTTCCTTTTGCCTTATATTGTCTAATATATATATAAATAAATAAATAAATAAATATATATATATATATATATATATATAAAGTCATCACATAGTCTTCATCAGTTGGTGAAAACGTTTGAATGTTCAGAGGTCAGAAGTCTTCTGAAAGTACACTATGCACATAAATTGAATTGAATTGAATTGAATTTATTCAAACCAGTCAAAGGAGAACAAAGTACAAACAAAATAAATGGTTACATTATAAAGAACTAAAACAAATGACAGGTTTGGGACCCCAAAGAAGCACAGCTTGTAATCAGGGGCCCCTGCATATGATATTTTACTCAAACATGGAATAACGGTAAGAGGTAAAGGAGATATGCATTTATTCAAGCTTATTTCTTCTCCTTTTTTTAGTTTTCAAGAGCTCATCACCTAGGCCCCGTGCAAATTTCCTGTACGAAAAATTATAACAATGATGGATTTCCATATGGTTGAGGTTGGTCAGATCAATTTTAACTGCTAGAGATGCAGACACTGAAGACGTCCTCGAGATGTGAATCACGTGAGGGCGCCCCATTCGGAAGAACTCAAGAATATTCCCTGTGCAGGAAAAGCCTACTCAATGATCTTTCTAAAATTTACGTAATTTACACTCATTTGCAAAGTTCTTTATCTTTCGGAGTTAATCAAAGAAAAGTCCACAATGCATAGGCATCCAGGTAATAGTATCATTACTACCATTTCTACGTCATCTCACATTGATTAGCATTCATAACACGTCCGTTTGCATTTGGTTGACTGACCAACCTGAAGCGATTTTAAAAGTCCTTCTGATAGCTTTGTACCTCGTTGATAAATATTAATCCATATTAAGACAGGCGATGAGGAGCTCTCTTCTACCTCATTAGACATTAATGCCCACTACTGCCCATATCGATTGGCGAAGAAGTACACCGGTTCTTCAAAACATTTCTAATCCTCAAACCAGCCATGAATGACCTCTAGCTTGAGGTGCTTCCACAAAGAAAGAACAAAATAGAACAACGTTCATCTTAGCATGCTGATTGTTAAACAAGATTGTTAGCTGCACTTTGTTTAAGATGTTTCTACCCAATATCCCATTTTCAGCATGACTGTTCAGATTTGATAAACAATCAAATATTTTACAGACATCTTATTTGGGTGATTTGCCACCATGGCCGCGAGGGTGAGATGTCGTACAGGCTCGATGTGGATGATATGAACAACTTAATCCTTCATTTCAAAGAGAGTAAATAGAATGAGACAGGCTTGGTTGGCTTCTCGGTGACTATCGATTGAATACTTCCCAACATTTTTCGCTCTCTCTCTCTCTCTCTCACCATCTTCAGTATATGCTACAGTCACACCTAAGAAACCGGCTCAAAATCATCTGGGGCCCGTTTACACAAAAATTAGCAATGATCGTAGAACATTTTTCTACGATTGATTCCATTGACTACAATGTACAATCAATCGTGAAAATCAAGCGTACGATCAGTCGCTAACCTTTGTGTTACGGGCCCCTGATGTTCTGTCGGTGGAAATACCGTTATACCTATTGTCGGTCAGGAGTCGGCTTCGTCGTTGTAACTGTAAGGGTGTGTGCGTGAGGGTGTGTGTGTATGTGTGTGTGAGAGATTGTGTGTGTTATATATGAGGGTGTGGTATAGTGTATTAATCAGATATGATTATTTAAGTGTGGGGCCGACCTTTAAGGTCACCAACCGAAAGACTTGACCAGGGCTCCAATCTAGCACATCTGCAATTATTCTGCAAACATTCCCCCATCATGCCCATGTAGCTTGGAATACAGTCGCACGCCACAACGCCCGATGTGACTTTTGCATGAGCAACCTTACGTCTTCTGATGAAGTGTTTCTTTTGGTAACGCCAATACCGGAAAGGTATCAATGGGGTTAACCCCCCCGCGTCTTATTACCAGGAAAACGGTTCTAAGAAGTGATGTATTATCAATCCCATGAGGAATAAGGCTAATGACATAAGGGTAAGGATCTTCATTTGATAAGTTCTTTGTCTGGGCAAATGATGGACTTGCTATGGAAGAAACCAGGGGTGGTTCATGAAGAGAAGAGTGTTGTCAGTGATTTCTACTGACCTATTTCCTGTCAGCAAATCAGATGCAAGGATTTTGCTAGAGAACCTTTACACCGATTATTTGTTTCATGGAATGCTTCCCCGGTCTTCTAAGGATCTTTAACATGTTTAATACCAATCACTGACAAACTGAATATCTCATAACAATTTGACCAGCGTGTCACAACCTGATAAACAATTTACTAGTTTTCACCCATAATTTTCATACACAATATAGATATATATATATATATATAGGGATTGGTTTCGCCTTTTGTTGCATTACAATAACACCCCCGACTCGTCCGTTTGACACAATGCGATCAAGGTTTCGGTATAGATCTGAGTCCGTCTACCGCAAAGTCACAAGGTTAATTAGGGAACAGAATGGGATAAATTTAAGATTGGATAAAGGATTCAGATTAGCAGGTGATTATCCGTTTAACTCTTTAAATTTGTCATTAAACATCAAAACGCCATTCTCAGTGCTCAGAAGAGTTGATGAGAGTCTAAATGGCAACGAATAAACAATGACATTTTTGGTCCTAAAATTAAAGTTTTCATGAAAAACACATTCCCTGGAAGGAAAACGGGCTTGTTACAGGAACAACGATTTTTTAGATTGATCTCACTATTGCTTCCTATTGTAAGAATATTGTTGACGCAAAACAATTTTCTGGGATTTGTTGCCTTTTGCTCTACCACGGAATAATACAAAAATCGGGATTAATCCCAAGCTGATTATTTGCCCAAAGGAAACATGAAACCATGTCTCATCTAAATGGATGATCTAATACATTTTACCTATCATCTTATCATGTAAGCATGTTTACATGATCATGATTGCCAATATATTTGTAGTTATCATTCTGGGACAACAATGTTGCTATCATTTCTTCCATATTTGATACCTACATTTTCATAAATTCTGTGAATAAACTTGACTTGTGATCAAGTTCTAAAACACTAATGCCTTGAATAAAAAAATGTTATCATACTTGTAATTGAATAATAAAAATCATATATTGTTCACGTACCAGCTTAGGTGTGTAGTGGCATTCCTCTTTTCCTGTGCTTTTAACATTAATTGTATTTCTATATTTTATCAATATTGTTGGCCATTCATGCATACACATTTCTTTGTAATATTGTAGCTTTCTTTCTAATTCAAACGTTGCTCTAAAACAACATATCTGCTGATCATCATTTAAGCCGGTATAAATACCTTTAAAAAAGGGGAAAAGACAAATATCCATATATGTAATTGTAAATATCATTAGATCTAATGCTAATATCATAGGGGCAGTAATTAAGGGCTTGGAGAGTACAAAAACCATTGCAATGTTATAGCCCCATTAACACAAAGTGGGAGAAATAGGCTTTCTGTTTCAATTATACTACGAAAGTAAAACTGATTAGATGGATTACTAAAAGTACACGGAAAAGGGTAATGCAGGAATATTTCAATGCGTTCATCATGATAATTGCTGAACTAGAGTGAGGACGAATTAGGATCATGACATAAATCACCTATGGAAATGACCACATGCTTCAATGTGTTCACAAAACCTAGGGCAAGGTGTGTATATAACTTCAAATTTAAAATGTGATCTAAAAATTGGTTATACCAATAAGAGGTTAACAAGGAGATGTATTATGTAGAATCAAGAAGCATTTAGAAAGTATAGACTTAAAAAAGCAGTCGTCACAGGTACAGATCGGTAAATACGATTTGAATTGAAAATGTAACTCGTGCAACATTTGGAAATTTCCAATCACAGTTTATAAAATGAAATTGCAACTTGTAAATAATTCTTACTATCGTACATCTGCAGAGTACCTTTCACTATAAAGTAAATTTCCTTACGTCTTATAAATGATTCAGTTGGATAAATAAACTATGGGTATTATTGCTGGATGGTATTACATTTGAAAAACAAAAACCCACACCAAACAATAATTTTCTTTATTAAAGAAATGCCATGCAATAAACAGTTATAACATTTCCCCCTCATTCGTGAATTGGATTGTCCTGATTCCCAATTAATGTTCATGATTCCTTATTAATTGATATCTGTACACATGGATCGTTGATAATTATGAAAGTACAATCTACAATTGAGTATAAGAACTAAACAAGTACCTGACAATTAATTCTGAGTGAATAAAAAAGAAATCGTAAACCAAACCGTAAATATTAATATCGCAGCAAATTATCAATAATATTAAATGATTTATGTCTTTGTCCAATGGTAATTTTTTTTGGGTTAATACATAAACTTAATTTTTCATTCAATAAGGGCACTTATGGGTGGAACTACAGACATTTCAGGAATATAGGTTATACACAATATCGGCTCATGTATGGAGTAATTTCGAATTTTACCTCAATTTCAACAAAAATATACATGTGTCCTTCTTAAACTCGCATAGGCATACTCAATTGCTAATTAGACGTGTTCATGATTGCACTTTAAACGTGTTTAAGTAGAAAGTACTGAGAATTTGTTCAAAGCATTACAAAATGTGAGGCTAGACATTGTTTTTTTCAATATTGCATAGCATACATGAAAAACAGAAAATCAGAGAAGAGAGCTTACACCCCTTTATCAAAAATTCACAATAACGTTGTTTAAAATATCATACCACGCTGTTTACTTCAGTATATGAACCACTCAGTAGTTTATCAATTTAAATAGCCATGGCTAATTCATTGGGGATTAAATATTTGAAATTAAAGTATGTTGTAAGGCTTTAGACACTAATTTTTTCGTTAAACTGTTCTGTACAGCAACTGTAAAGTTCATATAGTAAAATGCGTTATATAAAAAATAATCAACGTTTTTACCATGAAGTACAGACTTGTTACCCCAAATATTTCCAAAGTTACAACTCCCATGGTAACTGTGATGTATCGTTGTAGATCACTTGAAAAATTCTGATAAGTATAAGGAGCTATATAAGCAAGTAAAATTATTTTCATTTCTCCCCAAGACAACCAAACTATCAAAAAGAGGAATCATAGTTGATTGACAAACAATATTGTCATCTTACCATGCGATGAAATGTACTTGTGTTTGGTGGCGGTATAGATCCAAATACTCATCCAAAAGCAAAAGAGGGCAGAAAATTTAAAACTTGAAACAAACAAAAAAACCGAAGAGTAATTCCAAAGATATATCATTCGAAACACAAAAGTGCGCTACCGGTGAAGTTCTAGGAGATCTCTTCGCCGGCCTGAGCTGGATAGAATAATGTCCACGGTGACGTCGTTTTTGTCACACCGCACACGCATGAGTGCTGGCAATAATCCTACAAACTTTCATCTGCTTACGACACAAAACTTGTTAACCAATAAAGGGGCTAATCCGACCGTGATCCGTATAAGCATTGGTTAGTGCAGCCTTTGATCAAACAGATGGGGGGTATTCTAATTGTAGGTACTGGGTGAGCTTAGGAAAAGTAACTGACACAAGAGCACATGTTTTCGGTGTCTTACCAGACTGAGTCTGTATCTGCTGTATGTAGTCAATACCTGACACCCCTTCCCAACGCCGTTTTTGTATGGTTTGAATTGCGCCTAGTTCTTGGAGTTACATCCATGATCGCTATCGAAAATCGATTCTAGGGTGAAATTCCTTCTGTTCCGTGGATCTACCGCAAGAACCCGTGGTATGTGTACCCCTTGTTAATCTCCTACATAATAGCGGGGAAGCTTTGCCCCCTTCTCTTACCGTCAATTGATGAGGTGGGGAGCGTTGGCAAAACAAAAGCGAGGCGTGCAACGAAAAGGCGTATAATATGTAATAGCTACCTTCCTATCCGTGTCCTGTACGCCACTCTCCTATCGGGTGAAGCCATTTAGACTTTCCCCTTTTTAAGGATGAAGGTTAACGAAAGTGGGAGATTATACATTATTAATGATCGCCCCGCTTTGAAGCTGCCATATATGCATTCCAATCGAACAATAAACGCCTCCCCCATCTCAACTCCATCGGGCTCTTATCAATTTTAATAATCGACATCACTGCAATCATACGATCAAGGCATGATGCATGCTATACTACCTGTCGGTAAACCTTGATTGGTTAATACCCTGATGGCCCACCTTTACCATAAAAGCATCGGTGCCCGATAAAGCGATCTAACAATATTTTATTATCAAGATAGGTATGACAGTTTCATTTCATCTATATGTTCTGTCCTCTCAACATAATTGATAACAAGATCAGAGGATTTCATTTCAAGTAAAGATTGTGCTGGTATAGTGGTTTGCGTTTTTTGGTTTCATCCCCAACACTTTCAGCAGTTTTCAACACCTGATCCAACTGACACAAACACAGAGCTGGTTACTCTGCTCATAGTATTCTGGCACGGTTAAATCCAGCACCAGCATTAGCACTAGCACCAGCACTAAAACCAGCTTTTAACATTCAATACAAAATATTCGACTCGGGCTCAGAGCTGGTAGCTCCGTTAATAGTGTCCTAATACTAGATAGGCCTATAGTAGATGTACCAGGTGTGAGAAGAAGATGGATATGTCTGGGTAAAGCATATATGTGATTGTACGTCGGCTTATGGCACAAACTGAATATAGGAACACCAATGATCATATTAATTATTTATAAAAACACAGGCAAAAATTGACATGATTGATTCCGAAAGTCTGGTTGCACCTGCCGTTAATATGATGCCCATTGGTCTTTCTGGATAGCCGGGAAACAGAGCAGGTTGGTGGCGCGTATTATAATGTCCTCTTTAAATTCTTGCCATGTTCTAACTCTGTGATAAAATTATGGCAAGCCGAAAATAACAAACGTACATTTACATTGTTCGTTTCTAATGTTTGCTTCGACCTTTCCCCGTGCTTTAAATTGTGATGAAAACGAATTTAATCATCATTTCCAGATATATTTTGATGATTTTTGTGTAAAATAAGCTGTTACATTGAATCTCTTCCATTGGAAATTTATATCACAGTTGGCTAGCCACAGTTAAACCACAAATTTTGGTTCTGATAGAAGTATGAATGAACGTTATACACGATGAACGTGTGACTAAAATCCCTCAAAGAATATAGTCCGGGTTATAATTGAGCAAGGTGCCACAAGAAAAAGGAGAAATTTTCATATAGTGCTTCTAGACCAGTTTTTTACGCTGAATATGAATATATGAGGTAACCAAGCTGTATCCTGAAAATTAACCCGTGAGGGCGCTTTTTTCAAAATGGCCGCCAAATTTTCAGAACATTTGAATTTTCGTACATAGATTTTGACATAATTATTCCATTGCCACAAAATTAGTGTCATATGAAAGACAAATAAATTTTCTACAATTTGGTACTATTTATAGGGGATAAGTAGGTCATTTGGCTGAGATTTTAAGTAGAAAACTGCATTTTTTGTCATTTTTTCCCAAAAATTGAAAATTTAGCAAATACATGATTTTACATAATTCTGAGAAAAATGAATGAATTACCTTGAAATGTTCCAGAAAACTTTATTGACATACTATTATCATGTGGATGAAATTCCAACTCTGTATCATTCTTCTTAGCAAATTTATAAGGTATCAAACTTGAATACTTCAATTTCAGAAATGTCGCTTTTTGTATGCATTTCCATAGACTAATACGTATAACATGTACATGTATAATATGTATAATGTATAGTTTAATAAAATTTAAAGGCAATTATCTCCGCTTTTTAACCACTTGGAGAGTTAAGAGTAGGCTTTTCTCTATCAGCTACATAAAACAAAATGTTGGCACATCGAGGCCTAACACTCTCATGGGGTGGGGGTGTCGAAGCCCCCCCCCCCCACCCCCTTTGGCTATATCATGTTGTTGTATATTGCCTATTGGAAAATCACTATTTTTTTAAGCACCCATTGAGGCAAAAGGCATTTCTGCTATACAGTACAGCCACTTTAATTACTTTGAAACCACTTGGAGAGGAAAAGAGTAAGCTTTGTCATGTTTGTTCTACCAGCTATATCAAAAGAAGTGGCACGTACATCGAAGCCAACCCCTTTCGGGGGGGAGGGCGCTGGGGAAGTCACCCCTCCCCCTTTTGCTTATTGCCAATGTATTTGGAAATTCACCATTTTGGACCCAACATTGAGGCAAAAAAGCGTTTGTGCTTTATAGTATTTTATCAATTTGAGAGAGTAGAGTTTGTTCTACCAGCTACATAAATAAGCGCTAGCACATCGAACCCTAGCCCTCTCAGGGGCTGTCTAAGTCACCCCCTCCTCTATATCATGTATGTTGCCTATTTATTGGAAATTTCACCATTTTGGATCACCCATTGAGGCATAAGGGCGTTTCTATATCATACAGCCAATTTTATTTTCTTGCAATTACTTTGAGAGAAAAGCGTAGGCTTTGCTCTATCAGCTACAAATTATTAAGAAGCGCTGGCACATCGAAAAATATCCCTCTCAGGCGCTGTCTAAGTCAACCCCTCCCCCTCTATATCATGTATATTGCCTATTTATTGGAAATTACACCATTTTGAATCACCCATTGAGGCAAAAGTGCGTTTCTACTATATAGCCAATTTCATTTTCTTGCAATGACTTGTAGAGGAAAGAGTAGGCTTTGCTCTATCAGCTGCATATAAACAAGTGCTGGCAAAGAAAAGCCTACTCCTTCAAGGATGCTGTTGAAATCACCCCATCCTTTTGCATTATAGCATATTTATTGAAAAATTCACCATTTTGGAGCCCCCATTTAGGCAAAAAGGCGTTTCTGATATAGTTCTGCCACTTTTACTGCCTTGAAACCACTTAGGGAGGAAAGAATAGGATTTGCTTTATCAGCCACATATAAAGAAGTGCTGGCAAATAAAAGCCTACCCCCTCCGGGAGGCTGTTGAAATCACCCCACCCCTTTTGCATTATTGCCTATTTATTGGAAAATTCACCATTTTGGAGCCCCCATTTAGGCAAAAAGGCATTTCTGATATAGTTCTGCCACTATTACTGCCTTGAAACCACTTAGGGAGTAAAGAATAGGTTTTGCTTTATCAGCTACATAAAAAGATGTGCTGGCAAATAAAAGCCTACTCCCTTTAGGGGACTGTCGAAATTACCCCCCCCCCTTGAAATTCACCATTTTGGAGCCTCCATTGAGGAAAAAAGGCGTTTATGATATATAGTTCTGCCACTTTTAAATCCTTGAAACCACTTAGGGAGGAAAGAATAAGCTTTGCTTTATCAGCCACATATAAAAAAGTGCAGGCAAACAGCAGGAGGCTGTCGAAATCACCCATCCCTTTTGCATTATTGCCTATTTATTGAAAAAATCACCACTTTGGAGCCCCCATTGGGGCAGAAAGTCATTTCTGATTATGTTTCTGCCTTGTTTCACCCTTGAAAACTCTTGGAGAGAAAAAATAGGCTTTGCTTTAACAGCTACATATAAAGACATGCTCGCAAATAAAAGCCTATCCCCATCAGAGGGCTGTTGAAATCACCCCACCCTTTTTCATTATTGCTTATTTATTGGAAAATTCACCATTTTGGAGCCCCCATTGAGGCAAAAAGGCGGTTCTGATATATAGTTCTACCACTATTACCGCCTTGAAACTACTTGGAGAGGAAAGAGTAGGCTTTCCTTTAACAGCTACATATAAAGAAGTGGCTCTACTATATACCAGAAACACTTTTTTGCCTCAATGGGGCTCCAAAATGGCGAGTTTTCCAATGAATTGGAAAAAATCGTAAAAAAGGTGGGGTAGTCCCCTGAAGTGGGTCAGGCTTCGATATGGCAGCAATTCGTTATACAGTGCGTCCCAAAAAAAACTATACACTTTTGAAATGGCTGCCAAATAAAAAATTGAGCATTTTGCTGAAAAAGACTTACATATATGGAAAGCCACGAAAGTCAACTTTCAAGTGACACCAAACAGTTGGAAAACTATTCATACTTGAGCGAGCACTGCCCACTGAAACAAAGGGTATGAAAATTAGGGTGGGCTGGAATTAGCCTTCCAATTTGTGTCAGTTTTTAAGAGGCAAATCCTTTTAAACTTGCAAAGTTAAGGGCGTTGTGATAAATTAATGATCAACCATGACCAGTTTTGGTTGCATAAGCAAATTTCATAAATTATTAAATTGAACTTTAATGCATTAGTGAGCATAAATTATACTTTTGGGGCAGCATTTCAACTTTATCATTTGGATCTCTTTTTTGGGCAGCATTTCAACTTTATCATGTGGATCTCAGCAATGTGTTTATGGGAGTCTGGAGGATAGGGGGTGAGATAGGATTTAAGTGGGAGAAGCAGGTTGATGGAATAAGGGTCAACAGAACATTGAGTCCCCGCCCCCTCCCTCTTTCCCACCCTCCCCCTCCCTCTTTCCCATCCTCCCCTCCTGTTGTGAGACTGATGGCTATTGTCATGTATGCGTAAGGTCCAGAGCAGAATGTCGATTTAATGATAAATTCTGAATTGGGGCATCAACTTTTTCCTATCAATCATTGAATCAACAATTTATTAGTAAATCAACTCATTCAATGTGCAATGTGATCAATCAAACATTCATTTTTTTTCAATAAATTATTTCATTAATCATCATAATAATTAAATTTCTTGGTAATGATTCAATAAAAAAAATGACCATCAGCCACCGGTCACTTGGCAGTTAAGTTTTGAATAGGCTACAATCCAGGAAAAGAGACAGAGAGAGAGAGAGGGAGGGGGGCTGGGAAATGGAGGTGGAGAAGGGATGGTATACATATGACTATTAATTTGTTAAAGGGACAAAAAGAAGAGGAATGCCCTTTTAACCAAGTCTTAGCATATCTCGCCCTCTTGCTTGTAACAGGTACCATCACATTACTCTGCCTCTCACGAACACACTTCTGAGGTCCACAAGATGAATATGCTAGTAACTCGTGAAATTTGCCTAAGAAACCAAAACCTATCTTACTCATCAATTTAGCTTAACACCCTTAACTTAGCAAGTTCCAAGGGACTAACCACTCCAAAAAACTGTATTAATCTCTCAGGAGAGAAGTGGGGGGGGGGGGTGGGGGTTGGAGAGAGGGGTTGCTTAAATGTTCTGTTGAACTTTATCCCATCAACGTACTTCACCTATACCTAAGTCATATTACCCCCTCTTCTCCTGACTCTCATGAACACATTGTTGAGATCCACATGATAAAGACAAAATGCTGCACTAAAAATTGCAATTCATGATCACTCATGCATTAGATTTCAATTTAATAACGCATTAAATTTTCACAAACAACAAACTGATCACAAATGATCTTTAATTCACCAAATAACCCTCAACTTTTAATTACCAAACAAAAAAACCTGAAAGAAATTGGAAGGCTAATTCCGGCCCACCCTAATTTTCATACCCTTTGTTTCAGTGGGCAGTGCTCGCTCAAGCATGAATAGTTTTCCAACTTGTTGGTGTCATTTGAAAGTTGACTTTATTGGCTTTCCATATCTATAAGTCTTTTCCCCCAAAGTGCTACATTTTTTATTTGGCAGCCATTTCAAAAGTGTATAGTTTTTTTTGGGACGCACTGTATATAGCTGAAAGATGGGAACCTACTCTTTCCTCTCCAAGTGGTTTCAAGAAAATGAAATTGGGTGTTTTATACAGCAGAAGTGCATATCGCCTCAATGGGGGCTCAAAAATTGTGAATTTTCAAATAATTAGGCAATAATGCAAGAGGGGTGGGGTGATTTGACAGCCGCCAAGATAGGTAAGCTTCAATGTGCCAGCACTTCTTTGTAGAGCAAAGCATATTCTTTCCTCCTTAATTGGTTTCAAGGCAATAAAAGTGGCAGAACTTTATATCAGAGATGTCTTTTTACCTCAATGGGGGCTCAAAAAAGGTGAATTTCCAATAAATAGGTAATAACGCAAAGGGGTGAGGGGGTGATTTCGACAGCCCGCAGAAGGGGGTAGGCTTTTATTTGCCAGCACAAAATTATGTAGCTGATAGAGCAAAGCCTATTTTTTCCTCTCTAAGTGGTTTCAAGGCAATAAAAGTGGCAGAACTATATATCAGAGACGCCTTTTTGCTTCAATGGGGGCTCCAAAATGGTGACTTTTAGTGGGGTAACTTCTACAGCCGCTTGAAGGAGATACGCTTTGATTTGCCAACACTTCTTTATATGTAGCTGATAGAGCAAAGCCTACTCTTTCCTCTCCAAGTCATTGCTAGAAAAGAAATTTGCTGTACTATATAGTAGAAACGCCCTTTGCCTCAATGGGTGATGCAAATTGTGACTGTCCAATAGATAGTCAATTACCGAAAATTGGTGGGGTAAATTCTACAGCCCCCTGAACATTCTAAAGGGGATAGGCTTTGATTTGCCAACACTTCTTGATATGTAGCTGATAGAGCAAAGCCTAATCTTTCCTCTCCAAGTCATTGCAAGAAAATAAAATTGGCTGTACTATATAGTAGGAACGCGCTTTTGCCTGAATGGGTGATCCAAAATGGTGAAATATCCAATAAATCGGCAATATACATGATATAGAGGGGGAGGGGGGTGACTTAGACAGCCCATGAGAGGGCTAGGGTTCAATGTGCCAGTGCTTATTTATATGTAGCTGGTAGAACAAACTCTACTCTTTCCTCTCTAAGTGGTTTCAAATCAATAAAATGGGGTGTACAACAAAGCACAAACGATTTTTGGCCTCAATGTTGGGTCCAAAATTGTGAATTTTCAAATAAATTGGCAATATTAAGCAACCCCCCCCCCGAGAGGGGTAGGCTTCGATGTGCCACTTTGTATGTAGCTGGTAGAACAAAGCCTATATACTCTTTCCTCTCCAAGTGGTTTCAAAGCAATCAAAGTGACTGTACTGTATAGCAGAAATGCATGTTTTTGCTTCAATGGGTGCTCCAAAAAACAGAGATTTTTCCAACAAATAGGCAATATACAACAACATGATATAGCGAAGGGCAAGGGGGGGGGGGGTGACTTCGACACCCCCACCCCATGAGAGGGTCAGGCCTTGATGTGCCAACATTTTGTTTTATGTAGCTGATAGAGAAAAGCCTACTCTTAACTCTCCAAGTGGTTAAAAAGCGGAGATAATTGCCTTTAAATTTTATTAAACTATACATTATACATATTATACATGTACATGTTATACGTATTAGTCTATGGAAATGCATACAAAAAGCGACATTTCTGAAATTGAAGTATTCAAGTTTGATACCTTATAAATTTGCTAAGAAGAATGATACAGAGTTGGAATTTCATCCACATGATAATAGTATGTCAATAAAGTTTTCTGGAACATTTCAAGGTAATTCATTCATTTTTCTCAGAATTATGTAAAATCATGTATTTGCTAAATTTTCAATTTTTGGGAAAAAATGACAAAAAATGCAGTTTTCTACTTAAAATCTCAGCCAAATGACCTACTTATCCCCTATAAATAGTACCAAATTGTAGAAAATTTATTTGTCTTTCATATGACACTAATTTTGTGGCAATGGAATATTTATGTCAAAATCTATGTACGAAAATTCAAATGTTCTGAAAATTTGGCGGCCATTTTGAAAAAAGCGCCCTCACGGGTTAATTTTCAGGATACAGCCTGGTTACCTCATATATTCATATTCAGCGTAAAAAACTGGTCTAGAAGCACTATATGAAAATTTCTCCTTTTTCTTGTGGCACCTTGCTCAATTATAACCCGGACTAATAAAAGAGTTATGGAATCTACAAGTTTTTATTTGTGACGTCACATGAGAGCAAATGCCCTATAAAATGTGTTATAGCTCCAACTCCTAGTCTTAATGGGTCACGATGGCCGCAAATTGTCACAGAAGCCTGCATGGATGATCGTTCTTGGGACGGTTTCGATGGGGTGACTGCAGCGTAACCGAACCGCGCGTTCACACGAGGTCCCGATATCATCCGGGTACTACCTTACTCATCGAACTTTTATCCGGGCACATTCAGCTGATTCACAATGCATGTCACGAGTCTGATTAAATAGATGTTATATTACCTGTTGATACAAGCAAATCACTGGGTACCTTGGTTATTTTTCCCCATCTCACTCCGGATCTTTGTGTTGACCATTAGCCGAATATGGAGATCGAAAACCTGCCATATATATATATATATATATATATATGTAGAGCACCGGGTGTCACTTAAAATGTGGTAATCATTTTAGCGCTTTTCCGTTAAAATAGTTCGCCTCTTAGTTCATGCTTCATGGACATTACCGTTATTTTTGGCACACGTGATGAACGTTAATTACCTTGAACCCATGAGCTATTCAAACAATGTGCTATAAGGGCTGTCGTACCTAGACGTTTTAGCCACCGTTTACCGACTTACGTGTGGTACGTCATTTTTTTCATTTGATTCCATTTCATGATATAAAAAAAAATCAATTTTGATTTTATTATATGAAAAATCGAATGCTTCTGACCAAAACATATTTTTTTATCTGAAATAAATTATTTGGTAATAACAAATTCTTGAATCAAGTAATTCTTCAAATAAAGGGTTTAATTCTTGTCTTTTCTTGATATTAGAAATAGGATTAAATCATATAAATTGTGATATGACTTGTTATACGTACACCTGCATACATTGGCTTAAGTGAACAAGTGTGACCGTGTCTTCCGATCTAAAAGTATTTTCATGACGTTAGTGTCACAATAATACAGAAAGTGTATAGGATAACAAATCCACCTAGAATATATATATATATTTAGCTGTTAACTGATGGATAATAATACTAACATCAATAGTAATAATAACAGTAATAAATGATGATTAGGATGATTCTTGATGTTTCTTTTTTAAGTTAGAATATTATTTCATTTTTAATCTTTAAGTAAACTAATTTCATTTGTACAACCAGCTACTTGCCATTATTAAATTATTATCACAAATCTTTACATATTAAAACAGAAAAGGCTATTAGCATGATTGTGACTAGTAATATATGCTAATGTTTATGGAAAATGGTAAATAGTGAATGATGTGACGTCTTACATGCTAAGAAGGCATGAATGCTTGTAAGCAAGCAATCAGAGTACCGACGCCTTTATGTCCTCTCCGAGGGACCTGGTAATGAGGATTTAAATGCCTTACCAAAGGGCACAAGCGCACCAAGTGGGAATCGAACCCGGGTCACCGGAATACAAAACCCCCGCTCTACCCACTGAGCTATCAATACACAATAATGTCATACTGTATTTGGGCAAAACAGATAAATCAATAAACCGACATCCTGGCCCGACACTTACCCAATTATGGTCATATTTCAAGAAAAATGAACCTTAGTTTCTACGACCTTGGGAGATGTTTTAAGGTGTTTCATTTTTTAATGCTCCTCATCCTTTACAAACTTACACAAGATTTAACTTCTTAAGGATCGAGAAACAAAGCAACTTACACACTGGACGACTCAAGAAATACGTCAATGAACTACTCCCGTAACTACTGATAAACAGTATTTCATGAAACAAAAAATATCCAGTGACTTTCACTGGTTTATGTTATAAACTTCTGGAAATCCTTGCATCTGATTGGCTGACAGCAAATTAGTAGGTGGGGATTATTCAAATATTTTTTTCTTCAAAATTTCCTCTACAGGCACACAACGATTATGGAATAAAGGAAGTGATATTTCATGGTTAATGTATCATGTTAGTAAAATAATTTTGATCTCTTATACCTACTTGATAATCTAAAACTGTTATGATCTTAAAGTGTTATGCATCCGTTTTGCCTGATGCCACTTGCATATACAACATAAACCATGCAAATTGAGCTGCTTTTCTGATCTTAATTGGGGGAAAATTTGTACGGCAGCTGGAAATGAAACAATTAATATGCAATAGAGGAATCACGGTGACCTATTATCAGCATTAAGACCACGTGTTTCTAATGCGAGATGGCGTCTAGTCCTCGAAACAAGAACTGCACAGACTTTTGACAAGTTCAACCGAGACTGGGAAAGATCAGGTTGAATGCTATGTGAGAATTAACCTCATTATAAATGAGACTGAGGGAGAACAAAAAAAATTACCCATGACACAATTCATAAATGCAGGAAGCTGGTTCAATGACTAAAGCCTTCAAAAGTACAATTTTTTGTTGGACGCGGGAAAGCTATTGAGCTCAAAAGGCATAATGACTACGTTGTACTGAAATCCTCCAAAGTCGAAGTGTTTTCGATTATTCGTTGAAAACGTTTGAAGAGTTAAAACTGACTCAGCCAACCCGGAACTGGTTCACTTCTCTTTCAAAATGGACACCAGCTGTAGGCCATAGAGAACAATAACGAGCTGTGACGTTTTCAGACAATCAGACCCTCATGATAATGGTATAGATTGCAAGAAATGATTAAATCGCTTTTGAACGTGAGGCAATATATCTTTTGAAAGGTCATTTGCGTTTGGCTCGGCAGTGACTTGAAATGTCGGCTTGACTGTTCGGTGGAACTTGGAAACACTGAGGAAAAAACACTATCTTACTTGAATCAACAGAACTTGTCAAAATTCAAGCAGCACGGCATCCTCTTGTTTCCTAACAAAATTATGTTCCCCCTACAGCACGCATCATTCCCGTCCTCTCACTCAAAGCCACAAACAGCTATAAAAAGAAGGGGAAAAACATAACGAGTTTGCACAAATGATTATTGACACGCCACAATTTCTATGATTATCTTCTTTGTAGTTTGTATGTTTTATAATGACATTATGGACGAGTTCTCCTTGCGGTTTGGAAGGAATACTTTGATTGATTTCTCTTTCCTTGTTCTTTTTACTAGTGTTCTGTCACATCGTCATATCTTCTCGGCTCTACCACCACAGTTTCCCAAACCTTCATTTCCGTGTTTCCTGTAGGAGTAATTCAAACCGCGTTCCATACACCTCGGCTTTGACCCCCAGCGAAGCCAAGTCTATTTCCTCCACGATATCAGTTACATGACAAACAAATGGAATACTCGAATATTATACCGACAAGTGGAAACCAACCAAAATGATATATATATATACAGGGTTGGCATGTTTTAAACGGTGTGTTTTAAAACATGTTTTAAAACGCGTTTTAAAACACCAGTTTTTTTTACAAAAAAAACGTGTTTTAAAACACCGCATAGGCTTGTGTGTTGTAAATTCATGGATGTGATTTTAGATTACCAGTAATTTTTTAATACTTTTATTTCTAAATTGGTGTATTATTTTCTTCTAATTAAACTCTTTCTCAACAGCACTCTTTTTCTCCTCTTTCTCTTTCCCCCTCTATTCTCCCTTTCTCCATTGCTTTGTCATGTTCTTTTCCTCCCTGTTCTTACGTGCACATGTCATCATTCCATATATATAAATATTCTCATTTTAACAAATAGAGTCTATATCTGAGTGTTGTGCTCACTTTTTGGACAGGGAAAGAAACACTATTTGTAATAAGCTCAAATACATGTAGACTACAGTACATGTAATAGCATTAAATACTTGAATGAAATGGAAGTGTTGCACAAGCATACACAAACAAAATCGACTATAAAACTGACATTGTACTTTTGAGGTACACACGAAAGCAGGTGAAACTTTGCGCTTCATAAAGATGAAGTAAAGTAATTTAAACAGAATAAGATAGTCAGCTGGCTAACCTTAACCCTAACAATCCAAGGGGACCTTAACACTATCTTAACTGGGCTATTTCAGACCAAGATATAATGGGGAGGGGTCAATTTGACCCCCCTCTCCAGATCTCGGCCGCTGATTGCGCGATCGCCGTGAAAATTTGCATGCGCGTAGAGCCAGATGTAAACTACAAGACTGTATAGTATAATTTTCTAAAAATTGATTGTTTATATATTTTTTTGAAATTAATTATGGAAATATTGCGTATGAAATTCGCCCTAAATTTGTTTTTTATGTATGTTTTTGCCTCTAACTCAATTTATGTAGCTAGTAAAATGCTAATTTTTGGTGAGAGTATCAATTTTTACATTTCTAACAAATATATACAAAAAAAATTGCAAAAATTAATTACTTTCTTATGTATTTTATTGTTTTTGAAACTCTTATGTATTTCTTTGTTTTTTCAAACCTTTGTTTTTTATTGTTTTTTCCAATGAACTTAGTCGGGGACACTTTTGCGATCATAAATAGCATAAAATAAATCCATTTAAAGCAACAAAAGTAAAAATAATCATATATTTATGATTTTGGGTTGAAAAACATGATTGGCATTGACTTTGTACACGGAATCACATTTTTAAAGCAATTTCGTGTCTGACATGCACTTACAAAATGTTGCGTAATGTCAAAACCGCGTACCCGGGCATCGCAAATTTGGTCTCAAAAGATGCAGCGAGCAGCGCAGTCAAAAAATTTCCCGCGACGGCATAGTAATGAATTTGTCAAGGGGGGGGGGGTCGATTTGACCCCCCCCCATGCTCAGTAGCCTACCTCAAAAATTTCTATGATAAATCCTTAAACAAGACAGGGCCACATCATAATCATTCTAGACTATTTGGGGGATGCATGCATGGGTATGCGGTAATGATATGACACAAGTGCATGTCAGATCCTGAATTGATCAAATACGTAAATGTGTAAAGCCAATTGTAAATTCTTGCCAAAATTTGTATCCGTTTCATTATTTGTACATTTTATTAATGATTGGAAAATTATTGCCAATAATTTTCATTAAAAAAACAATTAAAAATGTATTAAAAAAAACTGTAAATGTACATAAGAAAAAATAAGAAAACAGTTTAAAAACAAATTCTAAAAACATTTTATATATACTGATTATATTTCTAATATGCATTTGATCAAAATTCTTTAATAAAAAAAAAGCAGTTCAAGGGCTATATTTCTAGATTTATCCAAGAATGGCATAATTGATTCAAATGAAATAAAGCATATTGGAGCCCCATATATCATGTCATTTCCTTCCAAAGTGAAAATTCTTCTCCCCTCCCCCCCCTAGATTGACAAGACTCAAAATACCCCGAGACTACATGTATATGTACATGTATGAGGAATAAAGTTATAAAATGTAAAAGTGTTCTTTTTAGGCATTCAATTTCCATGATTTAGAAATTTTGGGGGAAATATGAACTTTTCTGTTAAAAATTCAGTATCAAAACTTGTAGTCATCTCTTACTTACTCCAAAAATGCATTTAAAACATAAATCAGACTATATAGTTTAATTGATTTATGGAAAATTGCATCATTCGATGAAAAAAACGTTTTAAAACGATTTAAAACGTTTTAAAACAATAAAAAACGTTTTATTTATTATTATTTTTTTTTATAAAAAACGTTTTTTATCACAACCCTGTATATATATATATATATAACATACATACGTGTGTTTGTAACTGACAGAAGCAGAGAGGCTGAGAGAAGTAGCAATATGTTCACAAACCTAATATACGCTAGGAAAGCGCTTATGTCACCGGGGACCGACCTTTGACAATTCATCATTTATATCGAAAAATCAGTCTCGATGTAGGGTATATCGATATCGGTATGAAGCTAGCTTTTCGCGACGCGGTGCGTCCTGCGTACATAAATGCGCGAAGTCATTTAAAAAAAAAATCTTTACCTAGGTACTATTGCAAAGAGAATGATTGGTTTATCGACTTCGCCCCTCTTTGATATGTATTGCGCATGCGCACAGATGAGAGGTGACTTCCCCGATGTATATGGATCACAATGGTTTTGTGTTTGAAAATATGTGTTTCGTTTAGCTTCAACTTTGCAGGGATAATGGATATTCCCATTAATCAGAAGTAATCATCAACCCCTAAAAAGAAAAAGAAAAAAAAATCAATATACCTTAGGAGCGTGTCGTAACTGTGTATACGACCATATTTGGATAAACTATTCTTATTAAAATAGTCAATATTGTGCATTATTAAAAAAATGACAGGTAATGCTCTATTGCGAGTTTGAATGTTATTTCGTGCAGTGAGTGTCCATTATATTTATGTTACTGAATATTTGTTAATAATTATTAGAGAACTGTCAGCTTGTGGTTGAATAAAACGAGTACCTACGTTTAATACGATTTTCTCAAAAGATTAAGACGTTGATTTAGGTTCTGGAATTTTCTTTTTCGCTTATGGCTCCTTGATCAAGCGGCCCCTGCCATTTCTTTGTCAATAAACCATTCATTTTTAATCACCGATGAAAAATAATGCTCCCTCCCGATTAGCTCATTCCTTTGCAATAGGGTTAAAGGCACCCATGAGTCCTTTTAAAACTGCTCAAATTGGGACCAAGGATGGGTTGAAATCCGATGATTTGTTGTATAGGGGAGTGCTGGAGTTTGGAATATATAACGAACAGAAATTTAGGGTCTTATAATCCTGAGGGAAATTTCATATGGTCTGGTGCAAGGGACAATTACCACGCCCCCCCAACCCATCATTAAGGGTAAGTCCACTCCATCAAAAAGTTGATCTGAATAATAAACAAGGAAAAATATCAAACAAGGACAACGCTGAAGTCTTTCTTTTTTAAAATAAAATCGGTTGAAAAAATGATTGAAGTTAAGAGATTTTAAAGTTTTGCTTAGTTAAAAAAAACCCACAAGTATAATCATGTTTATGCTGGTCGGTATGCGAATGAGGGAATCCATGACGTCATCGGTTCATTATTTCTTTCGTGTTTTATTCTAATAAATACAAAATATTTAATTTTCCCTCAATACAAATACGTGATGGTTGCAAAGCTTGAGTCACAAAGCGTCATGCGAAGTATTTTAAGGGGTAATGGCTTTGCATTTTTAAATCAAAGTTTAAATCTGTATTTTTCCCATTTTGAAAAAGTTTTCGTTCATTACCAGAAAAAAACACGAAAATACTTGCAAATATTTTGCAACTCCAGACTAGCTTTGTTATTAATGTCGCAGAAAATGTGTATGCCGAGCGAAACCTTTGATCTTTTTTTGTTTGCCGCACTTTGTTAAAGAAAATAGAATGTTTATATTTTGTAGGAATGACATTTGACATTTTGACAAGTTAAACGAAAACAGCGGAATTGAATTTGTACTTCTAAAGATATTTTCATCACTTTGTGGGTATGATTTCCGAATTTTCTTTTACAAACATGGCTTAGATTTCTATTTCTATTGTCATTTCGTAACCGATCGGTGAGAATTTGACAGAAGCCGGAGTGGCATTTCGGAAATTAAAAGTTCTTGAAAATGGTCAAGACAAAATTCCAAGATTTTGCAGAGTATGAGCAATAATGAGAAGAAAAAATACTCAGACCACATTAATGCTTTGAACCATATTTTGAAAACGTATTCACGATAAGTTCCTCTTTAAAGTATCTAGACAATGAAATGCAATGATAGAAAAGTACTAAATGAACCCGCTTAGTTGTCACTATGAATTCAGGCGCGCAGGCTTGGTAAGACAATCGTAACAATCTGAACCACATTCAACATTTGGTTTATATTTTCCACATCAAATATGGTGAGTGATGGACTGAACAGATAGTCAGTGGTGAATCACTATTATTCATGAAGATAACACTCTTAGTTTATTTAATAAACTTTATTTAACTTGGGTGCGTCGTGGTCTAGTGGTTCTGACTCTCGCCTTTGAAAAAGAGGGTCGTGTGTTCGAATCGTAGCCATGGCGTATTTTCCTTCAGCAAGAAATTTATCCACACTGTGCTGCACTCGACCCAGGTGAGGTGAATGGGTACCCGGCAGGAGTAATTCCTTGCATGCACTGAGCGCCGGTGATGGTAGCTCGAGCTAAAGCCGGGGTAATAATAGCAGCGCTTTGTATCCTCTGGCAAAAAGCGCTTTATAAATCCAACTATTATTATTATTATTAATATAGTTGGTAGATATGCGATTATATCACATTTCATCAATGTTATGAACTACGCATATTGAGCGAAATAGGAAGTTTTGCCCACAGTATAAATTTCATACTATGAAAATTGATCCCAGTTTGTATCAAAATTCCAACTTAAGGATTGGACGACGGAGGAGAATGAGAAGAGGGAGGAGAAGAAGCACGACAAAATGAATGAAGAAGATATGACCAACATAGAGAGAGAGAAAAAAAAAAGAAAAGAAAAGGATTACAATAAAAGAAAGTGTAAGAGGAAAGAGAAGAACAAGAAGTACAATTATAACAGATGAGGTAGCAAAATTTATTTCAAAAGGAGTACAGAGAGAATAAGAAGAAGGAGCAGGAGGACGAGAAGAAGAAGACGAAGATGAAGAAAAAGAAGAGGCACAAAAAAGAGAGAGATAGAGAGAGGGAGATAGGGAGGGGGTGGGGGGAGGAGACGGATAATTCGAGCAGGAAGATGAAGCAGAAACGAAAGAAAAAGGGTGACGAAAAAGTAATAAGATAGAATACACGAAGAAAGAACAAGAGAAAGAAGAACGAACAGAAGGAAAAAAATAAAAGATATTAATGAATAATAGAAAAAAAATGTTTAATAGGCTTAACTATTGCAAGATATTACAAGAAGCAAAATTCTTTAACGCGCAAAGTTGAGCCTTATCCACCAGTCTGAAACCAACTTGATCATGTCGATGAACAGGAGCCTAAATTCCAAGGACTTTTCTACGTCTGAGCCTCGAGAGCTACGAGGGAAATTCAAGTCGGTTTAGTCGTAAAGACCTTGTCACTTCGACAACTTTTTGCTTTCAATCAAACCATCAATCCCTTGCTATAACATGCACTTTTCTACCTACCATATTAAATTCCGCAATAAGCCTTTGATGTGATTCCCGACCGAACGTACCTTTTTAAGAATGTGGGTTTTACTCGGCATAAAGTGTGTTGAGGTTTTATGGACAACATGCCTAGTCAATCAATCAAAAAATGAAGGATTACTTAAAATAAATCGTGTGTTGGTTTCTTTATGAATCGCTTTGACATGTATTTCCAATAAAATATATTCAAGTATCCATTAGTGAAATTTACATATTTGTTTGTAAGCATACATGTAGATCATGAAACTACTTAAAAAGACGAAAAGTAGTTAAAAAGTAGAAGTTTAGCATCAAGTGCATTTGCATGTTCGTACGCGCATGTGTGTGTGTGTCAATTGTACGTGTGTATTTGTATACGCGTACGCGCGCGTGTGTATGTGTGACATGGTGTGAGGGTGTGGGATGGGTGTGCTGATGAGATGTCGGTGTATAGAGACTGACAATTGTGGCCACCTCCCATGATTGTTACGATTGTTAACAGAGAAAAGAAAGCACCGTTTTTTACTTGTAGTAGTCTTTGTTATAGAATTATGAAAGAGATGATTGATTATTCGTAAGGCCAAGACAAAATATCATGTTCAAGGTTTGTATCTGACCAAATTATTGTATCGTAAACATCAAACTAAGGGTCAGACTGTCCTTAAAATACCTGCGTTTGACACTAAGGGGGTGTTCCATGAAACAACCAGTCGGCAAATTTCACTGACTACTTGTTACAAGCTCCTGAAATCAATGCATCTGATTGACTCAGAGCAATTTTGTCTCTGAAAATCACTGACAAACTTCTTGGTGATGCTCCGGGTCGGTAGAATCTGGAGGGATCCCCCTACCAAGGTTAGCCATAAGTCGCATTTGAAGTGGGAATCAAAAAGCCATTTTACCTACTCACAGGACGATTAGGAAAGCTCCCGACTGGTTAGCCGTCCCTGCTAACAAGGGTCTTTCTTGTGGACTCTGACAAGGGATCGGTTCATGGTTGAAGCGGAGGATGAGAATCTTGGGATGAAAGGACTTCGCGTTGACCTTGAATCTGCAGGTGGGGATGGGGGATCATATGCATCCATATATATCTTCGGGATCGAATATTGTGTACGTCAATGTAATGCCACACCGGCGAAGCCGACTTCAGACCGACAAAACCATATGCCAATGATATGCCATCGGTCGGTTTGGAGTCGGTTTCGTTGATGTGACTGAAGCATCACAAGCAAGAAACATTCAGTTTGAAAGCCGTCTTGCGACTTTTAGGTTTATCTAGTCATAGTTTCGTTTCATTTTCCAAAGAACATGAATACTGTCATTCATTTCTATGTGGCACATGCAGTGTCTTGATAGAAGCCGTTTGAGTTCAGGCTAATGACTTCGGGAATACAGGTAAATCTACTCCAAAAACCTCTGCACTTTTTAAAGAGTTCACGCCACTCCACGTGCAGGACACAAAACTTAACTGTCCTGCATATTCCCCCTTCCGAATGAAAAGCAAAAAGTCTCAGATTGTCTGTGTTTCATAAAAAAGGAATTACTGAATTAGGATTACAACAGCAAATTGGCCTTGATTTGCGCCTGTCAAAAACCGTTCTTGAGGTTTCAAAAAGGGAAAGAGGTATAAAAAAAACGCGGATGAAGGAAGTGCTAAGGGAGGATAAGAGAGAGAGAGGGGGAGGGGGTGGGTGGGGTAATGAAGGGGGAAAGAGTGCAATTCAGGGCAAAGAAAAGGAAAACAGTTATCTGACAAATCGCAATCTAAACTAGGAGCTACTTCTTTTTCTTAGTATTCTTTGATAATTGAAACAGGATTTTCAAAAGTTCCTTGTTCTAATTATGCTACTGGGTATCCAAAAGATCATAAATATGTTTTTCATTAAACGGAACCTTAAACAGAAACCCGATGTCTAACTTTCGAAAAAACATGTCCCCTTTTAGGGGGAGAATCAAAGTCAATGGCTGTGGGGGTGACGCATCGTGATGAATTATCTGTTAACAATAATACTTAACATAATGGTTTCCCCAGTAATTTCATAATTCTTTATGAATCCATTGTATCAACACCAGGTTGCTGTACTCTTTGTTCCTTGTAATGACATTAAACGTTCTTTAATAAATTTGTGACCAGTTATATACATCGTAAATCGTACTTTCGATTGGAACTTTGATCTGAGGGATTTAATTAGGCTTCCTGAAACAACTCGCATCTTAAACCTGTTTGTTATCTTTACAGAACGTTCTAAGATTTCTATTCATTTTCTGTATAATTTAGCTTTCATGCTTTGCAGTATTTTACACTTATACATTTGTTTGCTCGCTTATATTTGTGACAATGTATTTCGTATTTACTGTATGATTTGTGAAATTGGTTCGTCAATGTAGGCCAGTGAAAAGGTCTCGCGGATTGCCAGTTTTAATCTAAACGAATTTTATTCTGGGTAAATATGTGAAATAAATATTATCTGCATAACTTCCCATGCACTTGTGATATAAAGGATATTAGTCATTGCTCCGTCATAAAATGAGAACATAATAAGCAAAACAATTAAAACGTGTGTTGCATTATGCATATTCATAATGAAAATGAATAGAACGTGCTACTTCTTAAGATATTCACTTCATCGACATGAAGACACTTATCTTGTCATTTTAACTCCATAATTGGCGCGTTGTGCTTATTCATTAAAATGGATCTTAATCTATACGTAGTGGAATCCAAAAACGCCAAGAAACCGATTGGCTTTCATTTTATCAAATGTAAAATTAAAATCATTAAAAGTTGTTTCCTAATCGATATCTCATGTAATGTGCGTCGAAACGTTCAAAGTTAAATTCAGGGACACCACAGACAGAATACACTTTGCTGACAACTATGAAAAAGAAAATCTCACCACATTCAATGATTTGTCAACAGCAGTCGACAAATGATATAAGCAGTCTCGTTAAAGGGTCTAACCTATATATGTATTAAGGTCAGTACACCCCGAAAACAAACTCGTCAGATTTGACTTAAATTAGCAGACTAGACACATACTAGCGGGACTCTAGACTCAATCAAGATAAATCTATTAAAATGATTACCAGATGACAGTAAAATTGCTTGACCAGATTCTACATTCCCAAAGAAACCATTATTTCATTAAAATATTAGCACAATATTCAAATTAATATTACAACATATTGTTCAATAAACATAGGACATGATTCAGAATGAACCAGAATTGTTTAAAAAAATATATATATCAGAAGCTCTGATATCATTGACAATTTGAATAGAACATACCTAACTTCATGGGACGGTGCATTTCTTTATAATGTGGTATAAAATCTGATTAAATCTCTAAAAATCAAAAATCTATTTTCATATATTTATTTAGTTAATTTTTATTTATCAATATTATCATAATTTCTTTATTTTTACTTTTTTTTTTAAATCACTAAAAAAGGGAGAATTTCCATAATCCTCGCTCTTTATCTAAAAAAAATTAAGGCTCTAGCCCATTTTAAACGGTAACCTTTGATACCATGTCATGGTAACCAGTTTCCGTTTAGTTTTTAATTATTGTATAGTATACTTTTTAGATTTTTTTTAGAAGGTAGGTCTGTAGCCCCAACTTTTTGCTGCACCCAAATTTGCTATATCAACCAGTATTTTATGAATAATTAATGGTTTAAAACCCTCATCTAATAAAATTGGGTACAATGAAATAAAATTTCGTAATGTAATCAACTAATTCCGATTTCGTAAACCATAATTTATAGATTTTTAACTTATTCTACATGGTTGAACTATGCGTGCTTTCTTAATGATTTATACAGCATATTTCCTTGATATTGAAAACAAACACATATTTAAAATACTATAATAACGATGATATAATATATTTTTTAAATATTGTACACATGCAATTAATGTATCTACAGATCTATGAACTATCAGTTTGCTCAATATCATACTAAAGATGAGTTTTAAAACACACGATCACCTCTGTTTAGCTCCGACGAATGACCGCTGAATAATTTGTTTCATGTACAACACACGAAAGAACATCATTCTATAACTATACACCGTAAAATCTAAAGCCCCAGTCGGTGTTCCAAAACGACCCCAACCTCGGACGTGAAAGATACACCACGCAGTTTAAGCACAACACCAAGTAGTATTAATAGAACAAACAGAATGTGCTATAATAGCATCAAAGTGTATTTAACGCTAATGATTTAACAATGGTGTTTTAACACCAATGATTTAAGAAAGGTGTTAAACACTGATGATTTGAACCGGCGTTAGTTGTTTAATGTGGTCCTCTGTTAACATTTGTGGTGTTTATTGACCACCACTGGTTTTTTTTCAGTGTAAGATAACTTTGATCTACATGTTCTTGAAATTGTCCCTTTAAACTGTAGCCGGTGAGTCCACGGTGTTGTGCGTGTGACATGTACTTTTTTGCCTTATCACTTGAGCCCCAGGTTACTGCTCATGATTGATGAATTTTCCACAGATGTCATTTTACTCGTCGATATTAGAAAAATGGTGGTGATTTCTTTTAATGAATTTAGCAGAATTAGAGTTTCCTATTCACAAGTGTATGTTGGTTGACCTTTGACATTGGAGGGAACACAAATTCATATGGTAAACTCCAATTTGTAAACAGGCACATTGCACCTGAATGTAGGTGGCATTTTCAAGACACAGGAGAGAGTTCTGCGAAGTACCACTAATGGAAATCGCACTGGCAATACTAAGAGAACAAAAAAAAAATATTTTCGAGTTAATAAATAGTTTAACATTGACACATACAATGGTTCTTGACCATATGAAGAATAAGATATAATTAAAAGCTAACACTCGAAAAGCTTGAAGAAATATTTTTTTTAAGCTAATGAATATCACACCCCGCAGCACGAAAATCTCTGCTCTGCAAGAGGACGGTGATTTGGGGAAGCAAAGAAGCGCTTCGCGCATTCAAGGAATGTATTACTACATGAATGTTCTCAACTGACTTTTATCAGCTCTCATAATTTCACGGCTAAAACACGGTTTACGAGCATTTGTGGGAGTGAATAAATGTGAGTGGGTGGTTGATGAGAATGCGAGTGTAAGGTGCGTGTACACCCCCTTTTGACATTCAGTTTCATCCCATCCATCATGCCATTTTTATCAGTCACTTGTTGCATTGAGACAAAGTGTTTTCGAATTAGCAATTACTTTCGACCAAGGTTCGTAAGAAGCTCAGGTCATATTGATAATATTCCAATCGGAATAAGTTAGGCCAATGGGTTCCTGATGATAACATTTATTTCAAAAGCCTCCTATCCCATGTATCTGCGGTAAAGTCGATACAGTAACAGGACAGGGCTCCCGTTAAGTGTTAAAATGTTTATTAAGAGTGATTGCTATGAAGTCAATAAATCGGCCGAAGGGGTGTGATTCATATTTCTACACCTGTGGGGGAGCTGGCCACCAAACAATGTTAACATATTCCATCGGATTTGTCATCTTCAACCCTTTCGAGGTGCAACATAAGCATGATATCATCTGAACGAAGAGCTCGTATTGCAATACCCAAGATAAAAGATAGATCTGCAGTACACATGTCTTTTCGAATATTCGTCATATTTGTGGATCTGATAATAAAATGTCCGACAAAAAAAAGAAAACGAAAAATAAAAATAAAAACACGAAACCAATTCACTGGCTTCAATAATTTCCTGTTGATTGTATTTTGGCGTTCAGTCAAATAAGTACTAAGGATTATTGACAGAAACATAGTAAAGGATCTACACTAAAAATTAATACCTCTAGCGTTCTATTAACACATTTTCTTATTTTTATTTGCGTTACATTACACTCAGATGATTTTAAATTCAATTGTGATGCTCACCTCGGAGTTTCGTCCAATTTTTTTTCTGCACCACTACATCCATAAATCCATTGAAGTGTGGGTTTGTGAAGTAGGTTGGAAGCTGGATGAATGTCCTCTCACGTCGCAAGCTACGCCTTTGGATAGATATTCAAAGACGACTCGGGGATAAATCCATCTTATAATTTACCACGCACGCCATGATCAACAGCGGAGATAATTCCTCGATTTATAAAACTATGCATACAGATTAGGTGAATCCTGGCTCGTGCAAAGTTCACCAGCGATTGAGGTATATTCCAAATTATAATTGCGATGGGAAAAAAGGTGGCATAAACTTAAAGGCTGATATGCCGACCTTGCAGAATGATGCAGAATGCAACTGAAGATAGATCGAATTGCGAGAGAGAAAAACTGTAGAGCACACCACTTCTACACGAGTACTTGGAGTACATTCCCGTTTGGTCTCTTCTCGTCAAATGACTGGCAGTTGCATACAGGTAGTTAGGTTTGTACCCAATTGGACGCACCCCATGGATACTATACTGGCTGGTTCAAGTTTACGTTCCCTTTAGCGCCGCTGTTTTTTATGGCAAAAACACGCTTTCTGTTCGGGCAGGGTGGCCAAGCACATGTGAGCAGTATACCCAGGTGCGAGCTAATTCTGCAGTCACATCATTGCATCTAACGCCAAACCGACCGATAGTAAGGTAAGGGGAAACAACGTATTAGGTTTGGTCGGTCTGTGCTCGGTTCACGTGTGTGACGGTGGCATTAACTATCAAGTGGTTCCGGAAAAGCGTTTTTACGCAGGTCGTTGAACAATTACGGTATCCCATCCAAGTTACCTCGTTTTTTGAGACAGTTATGACAACTCGTACATATGGTGACGAATCACGATTTTGTAGCAAAGTCGTGAGATACCTCTTTAAAATGTCTCTACTTGCTCATTTTCCAAATTATTTTCTTCGTGATCTGACAGATTTCGAGATAATCATTATACAATTGCGGAATTTATATTTTCAATAAATAAGGTTCGTCTATCACTCTTAAAAAAAATATGAAAAAATAACACCGAGTGTGCTGATTATGCCGAGCCTTTTTTTCTTCATGTGAGATACAATGTGTCTAAAAAAATCAGAGAAGTCGATAAGATTTTTCTAAAAAGGCTAAGGACAGGTAACCTACTGAGGTCTGTAGAACAAGGATTGTACAGGGAACTGTTGGGGTTTTGGGAGATATAAAACATCCTTTGTAAAATTTATTTCTGGAGGTTCTGAAGAGAAGGGCCGAAGAGGATCTATCTTACACCTTTTACTTAGAGGGAAGGATGTTAACGGGATTAGACATGCACATCCAGTCATTCCTTGGAATAGAAACCATGCATGTTTAATAAAAGTAAGAATGTACATTCTTGTAAAGGCAAAGCCAAATATTAGCCCTGGTTAATGGGTAGGAGTCCGGGATATTACGAACAATTTGATATCATTCTGACTTCTTGATAATGCCATTTTATTCTCAAACACCAACCAAGGAGTACAAAAGAACCTCAAATCTAACCCCATTGCGAAGCCAATGCCAATAACCCTATTATTGTTTTCCACGCCTCCAAAGCCTAACAGATCACAACCCCTCCTCAAAAACAGATGTGATTGATCCGAACAACCTCAATTATGAAGAGCCAGTAGCGCCGTGATTATTTGTCTACAACCAAACGCATTTATCTATTTGTCATTAAGGATCACGCTGATAGAGCAAAGGAATGAAAGTGCATGAGTTTTGTGTCGTATTCGGAGGACTCGATTACGTAGTCCACATGCGTTCTGATTAAGATAACGTGGTTGTTTGCTTTCCATAGTTGTGGCTGATTGGATCAATAATACTCCTCTGTGAGACAGCCCCCTGATCATTAGTACTCTCAACACCATGGCGATCTGCAGGAGTTTTGACAGGAAAAACAAAAGCCGAGGACGCCGCCGAGACCCCGACAGAAACTTTGTTGGGTCATGGTCTTGGTGAAGGGAAAGACTACAGACCTTGGGGCAGTTTCGGAACGAGGAGGTTGGGGTACTTTTAGTAATTTCGCTAAATCATTTCTGTGAGTTCAATTGAGGAGATAGAATGTTGGAATTCCATGTTAGTTATTGTTGACAATAAACAGGTCAAAACTAAAAAAGCCATCATTTATTTCTTGAGGAACTTTGAAAGACTTTTTCCTCTGTTTTTTTCTTCAAACAAGTTATTCATCGCAATCCTTCACTATATGCCTCACAAGAAACACACCAAAGCTCCCTGGTATAAGTACGACTAGATAATTGGACCGAATGTTCAACAAATGATATAATTATGATTCTACTAAAAATTAACAGTTTTATCTCAGCAAAACCAGAAATGTAGTGAAATTGTTTGCAATTTGAGGTAAATTTTGATACTATGATCCTTCAAGTACAAAGACTTTTAATCTGAATGAATAGAATAAAACCTTGGAATTTTACTTGAAGTCGACCCCCCTTTTTTTTTTTGGGGGGGGGGGGGGTTGATAAAATGGCTTTGTTGTATGTGACTACGTCCGTTTTACAGCCAAAAAAGAAAATTCTGTTTTTACCATCATGCAGTGTCTGGGAAATTTTCTTAATTTTTTATGAATATCAAGTAATGAAGAACGATTTCAAACCTCCCACCCCCTCTTACTTATGTCTGTCCTGACATGCCAGCAAGAGAGGTCATAGCTCTGTCAAAGATGAACTTTAACCCCTAAGAAGAAGAATACCCCAGGATAAGGGAATCTCCCGCGGTTACTATATGTTTCCTGTCGTCATGGCGCGTTCAGAGGTGTAATCTCTACCATGAACTTAACATCGAAATTCTTCTAAAGGCAAAAGGTGATTGAGTGAATTTCACAATGGTACTTTCTGTGTAAAGTGAAGCGTTTTACCGGCATTTTCGCTGAAATGAGATTTTCATGAAAATGCAGTATATCAGAGACAAATCTATACTATTATTATTACAATGTGTGGAATATGAAAGAAGAATCTAAAAATCATTATGTAGATATGTTGTTTTGTTGGCCTTATTTGTTCTAGTAACCTCGAATATGACAGTGTATTTCGACGAGTATTGTGTGCGTGTGTGTGTGTGTGTGTGTGTCAGGGGGGGGGGGGTTAAGACGACGAAAATGTAAGTTTTTTTTTTAAATAATTTAAATAATAAGAGTATTTCATAGTTACACTGCAGAACCGGCCCTGAACTTGAAACAATTCTACAAAGTGAATGGGGGTCAGTCTTTGCTGAGGAGATGAGGAAAACTTTAGCCAATAAAAATGAGACCTATACTAATGATAAGAATAAGAATACACACTATAGATAAGAAATACGTAAATCAGACATTCAAGGTGATTTATAATAACATTTTATATAAAAATAAATGCGTAATCCACAATCACACCCAGGTGCAGTGTACACTCTCATTCAACGAACACACATATTGGCCTACGCACACACACATTAATGCGCAATCCACAATCATACTCACGGGCAGCGTGTACTCTTACTGAACGAGCACGCACATTAGCCTACGCACACACACACACACATTAATGCGTAATCCACAATCACAACTACGGGCAGTGTATACTCTTACTAAACGAGCACGCACATTGGCCTACAAACACACACATTAATGCGTAATCCACAATCAGACTTACGGGTAGTGTATACTCTTACTGAACGAGCACACACATTGGCCTACACACACACACATTAATGCGTAATACACAATCACACCCACGTGCAGTATACACTCTCACTTAACGAACACACACACATTGGCCTACGCACACACACATTATCTGTGCATCAGGATGAAAATAGAAATAATCATACACAATACACATGATACAGATAAGTAAAACAACACTTAAAGTTGATAAAACAGCTTCAAATACATATTCCATAATCACACCAACATACAGTCGCACACAACCAACGCAACACACACCACAACACATCATAGGAGTGTTAGAGGAAAGGACTCGTCGGATATTTTATCTGACTAAGTGTTATCGGATAATCACCATGATGACTATATGAACTATTTTTGTCGGCCAATCAAAATCAGAAGTTTTCAGATCAAATAACATGGCCTATCTTCCACAATATTTATTTACCTTTTGACGAATCGGCCAACAATATTCAAATCTGGAAAAGGCGAAATATAATTATCAAGTTATATTTACAGCATTGTTAGATCTTTTGTAATGTCTTTCTTAGCCTTCTCATTTTCTATATCAAGGTTTTACCAGTGAATCATGTACTCTAACATGTTGCTTGTACGGATGTAAATTTTTTTTCTAAAATGCGACAAGAAAGTTGTAAATTGCGATAATTTGGGCACGTAGCCTGAAGTCACAGGGGGCCCGTTTTAAAATATTTTGTATTCCCTTAAGTATGGGTGTTGGATACACGCTGTGTGTTTGTTTGTACAACTGCTCGAAGACTCACATGTCATTGTAAACATCATTGCTGTGAAGTGTTGTCAGAACATTTACAACGGTAACTATAATTCAAATGTTTTAGAACAGATATTTGAGCAATATAGGTGTATGAAAGGTATGAAAAGTCAACAGTTTAACGCATCTACTCTTCTGCCCCAAGTCCAAGTCATCAGCATCTACTCTTCTGCCCCAAGTCCAAGTCATCAGTTTTTAAGTGGTTTGTAGTCTTTTTAGCCCCTCACCTCAAATAAGAAAGATGTCCCTGATTTTTATCTTTCTCTTCCATATCTTTCAATACCTTCTCTCATGTCTCTATTACTCCGTGATCCACCATTCCTTTTCAAGACTAACACAACTGTGAACCTCCTCTATCCTTTCAACTCTGATATGTTTCCCTGCAGACCATCTTTATTTTGCCCTTCAAGTAAAGGGACGAGCATAGCCATTCTGTAATCCTCTTATACGTATGAAATGGATAGTATATTTTTGGTAAAAGGTACATTTCGTAATGACAAGGGGGCCATTTCATAAAGAAGTTCGTAAGTCTAGGGCGACTTTAAGAACAACTGGTAATCCTTTCTCACGCGTTAAACCATCGTCAATGAATATACAATTTACAAGAAAGGATCACCAGTCATTCTTAAAGTCGCTCTTAACTTACGAACAGCTTTATGAAACACCACCTGATAAAGTGAGAGCATCTACATGCCTCAGAATGCACCCGCGTCTCACCTACCAACTTCAGACTAAAGATACCGATAAGAACGATTGATCTTCAGTGAACAAGGATATGAACTTAAACGAATCTTAAGTGGTTCATCATACGAACATGATTGGTTTAACGAAGAAATTCTGGGATTCATGAATGTATAAAGCCATTATTAATTATTGGATTGTTATAATTTCCATTATTATTATTTTGGGTGATTAAAAAACTAAATTAGAGTGCATACATATCATTCCAACCGTCCTAAAAAATAATGTTTTCCAAACAAGTTTCTTCGCGTCTTGTTTGAGCTAAGAACTGAAATTGAAAAATGTTATCGCCTTTTTCGATTTGCTTGGCATATGCATTCGACTTCATCTCGCGCTATCTATCTCCCATATATAGATATATACATACATACATATATATATATATATATATATATATATATATATATATATATATATATATATATATATATATCTATATATATATATTTATACATTTGCTATAATTAATTATGCAATTAAATTACTTTATAGGCACCCCATCCCACAAAAGATGAGACTCGTGGCAAAATAAAAACCTTTGCCAATTCATCTGTGATCGATATGAAACTTACATAATTCTTTCGGACCTTCATAATTCGGTATGACATATGACTGCCAATGGTAACGGGATCCTCAAACTTCAATTTCGTTACAATGATTTTTGTTTTGTCTTGACCACGCTTTTAGTCTGTCAGATTGAATGAATTCTTTCACTTGAGAGTACAACATCCTATGCCTCCCCGCTATTCAGGGAGAGTACAGGAACAGACATTTTCTTCATATGCTTCCCCACTATTTAGGGAGAATACAGGAACAGACATCTTCCTGTATTTGTTCTCTCGCGAACCAACGTCAAAAACTTTGATATCAGTATCGACATGCTGGGGCGGTCATGTGCGTTCCCTAGA
Source organism: Lytechinus pictus (assembly GCF_037042905.1). Classification (NCBI taxonomy): domain Eukaryota; kingdom Metazoa; phylum Echinodermata; class Echinoidea; order Temnopleuroida; family Toxopneustidae; genus Lytechinus; species Lytechinus pictus. The sequence continues at coordinate 8,531,300 of NC_087262.1, read as the reverse complement.
GCTTATTAATTAGAGCCTTCCAGCCTAGGTTGAACTCTTAGGTTCGATCAGAAGCGCCCTCAATGTGAGTTTACGAGACAGGTTTATGAGACAGTTCTTGGTATAAGTTTGTATTAAAAAAGAAAAAGCAAGATGTACAATAAAGTTCACGACGGGGCTGATATGTGAAAAATTAAGGATAAGATAAGGGATAAAGAAGGCAAAAGGAATATCGGATTTTAACAGCATAAGGGGATGAAGAAGCTGCATTCCTAGAATCGGGACAGCGCCCTACTTCTTTTAAACTGCACTTTACGTCTCGCTACTACTGATGCCTTTCTTAGCTATTTTGAACCATTTACCGCCGATGTTTGCAGAACACCAATCCGAACCCCAAACCAGCGATATCTCGAAATTCGATAATCTTGCTCACGAACTTGACGGTTTGACATTCTGACCCAGAAGCCTCCTCGTTCTAAATACTTTGATCGCCTGGTAAATCCTTACAGTCGGATCATATCAAGATCCCTACCCTTTGATGTGCTTAAATTGGCAATCGTTCCACTCTCTCTTTCCTCCAGCCAACCAAGGATAATAAATATAGAAGCCAATACAACTGTGGATGTAATATACACATATGTTTTTCTTCAAATACTTATTTCGATCAGACATGGTATATGTCACCACATGACAGGTATATGGATACCCCAGACCAATCCCAGAGTTCAAGAGTTCTGGCTAAAAACTAGGAAGTGGTATGGACTAAAACATCATATTTCTCTGCACATGGTGATATAAACGACATTTTAATGCAATTTAAAAACATACGCTATGATGGGAATCACTGTCATATTAGGGAAAAAATGACCCGCTAAAGGAATATGCAAAACGTCACTCATGTTAATATTTAATTTAAAGGATCACATGTAATTTGATTCATAATCATGTTAACCCATTGAATACCTGGACCAGTGTGTACCCGTTGATGATAGATCCAATTTCCTCAATGGTAAGAACATTTCAACATATGTATGTGAAGCTGTAGCAGCTGTAACAGCCAAAAGATTCTCAAAATACTTCAGGGTTTGAAGTCAGGACAGGGAAAAGAAAATCATCAAGCGAATTTCACAAAACAGTCTTGCAGTCATGAGTTACTGACAATGTCCAAATCTCATTGTAGAGACTTCCTAATGAGTCTCTCGGCATGATATAATCTTGCATCTATAGCAGGTCGCCCCGTCTACAGATCCAGGAACGAAGAATCAAGGGAAGAAGGAACAAGGAATTCAGCACAATAGTCGAACTCAACGCTTTGTATAAGAACGTGAGAAAGGGTGAAAGGAAGTAGAAGCTTGAAGTTGTACCTCGTTGATGATCAATAATGAAACCTAACAGACAACCGCTTGTTAAGTAGGTTCAGTTATATACGATGATTCAAAATGTCATGAAAGCCTTTTCGACACAATATTGAGTATCTTGGATGTCTGGAATCTTTATAGACTGTAATAAATCTGATAGCCACTTTTGAAACCTCCCTAATCATGGTAATATGGATGGTCAGCCAGCATACTAAGTAGTGCAAAAGGGTGTTTGATTATTATGACCATGGTTGGAAATTCATGACTATGAACGTCAATGATTTCGCGTAGCATGCATGGGCAAATCATTTCCAATATCGCGAGAAAGATCATCCAGGAATAGAATTCAATTCAACTAAAGCATGAACCTTAGGCACACGAAACCCATGCCTTTCTGGTTGGTTACGACCCAGCGGGAACCTAATCGTGGAGTCATCCGACCGCGCCGTCCAGACCATGTGGTCCTACTTTTCCCTTCAGACCGCAGAACTGTTGAAAATGTCCTAAAGGATCTGCTTCCCACAGTTGACGTCTGATTAGTGCAATTAACCCCATCAGGAATACCTGGTAAATCTGTCATGTTCAAGTTCAAACAACGCCTGGGACATATATGTCGAGATTCCAAGAACAATGGATGGATGGTTAGGAAGCAACTAGAGACATTAGACCGGTGATATTAATTAAGAATATACACATAACGTTCTTACACAGGGTAGCCACTTCAGTTATGGAACTCCTCTACAAATAGGCCCTGCATAAGAAATTCTATTATAATCACCGTTCTCCAATATAAATGCTGAACACCAAGTTAGAAGGCAGAAGTTTCCATTTTTTAAGTCTTTGGTATGACTCGGCCAGGGACTCGAACCCAAGAGATCCCTTTCATGAGACGGGCGTTTTACCTCCGAACCACTCAGGCTTGGATGGCTGGTTAAGCCTCAACCCTTGAGGCACTTGGTCTACACCCGCTTGGAATACTTTCTGTTCGGGTGTCATTCTTATCATGCTAATCCTAGTTCGTCTGAAACTAGTTCGTCTACTATCCATATCGTCTAATTGTCATGTAGCTCTTTAACCATTGGTCCAATTTCAAGTAAGGTTATACGCATTTCATGTAATTGATCTAACACCACTTGGTCTGTATGATTAAACGATCTGGTGCCCGTTTCATAAAAGTTGTTATAGTAACAAGTTTGCAATAACAATTTAAAGCTACGGAAATCGTTCAATTTGACTGGCTGATTGTAAACTTGTTATAGAAACTGTGCATTTGTTATTGTAACAAGTCTTAATGAAACGAGACCGAGGTTATAATCCAATTCTTTATTTGAGTAAGTGTAATATGATAGAAGACGAGGTGGTAGTCGACGTTCTCGTCTCAAGAGTTACTTGGGAGTTCTCGCAACACTACACAGACGCTTTCTTGAACGCTGAGAATCTATTGTTCAAAGCATTTCATGACAAAGAAGCTTTTGTCGAAAATGAGTGAATCGAAAACAGCAGTGTGGTCCTAGTCAAACGACAAATTTGCAATATTTCGTCAGCTCAAAATCTTAGGAAGATCTGCTGTCCCAGTTCATTGCGATTTGACGGGCATTTTCAATAGATTTACTATGTTGTAGAATCCGTCTCCGTTGCAGTGCTCAACGGCCAATCATTATCAACGATAGCACGAAAGTTGCCATGTGATTGCAAAGTGACCACAGCGGTACCTTTTCTATTCTGAAACAGGATTGGTGAAATAAGTCTCGTAGGAGTATTCGATGACATCCGATGTATCAAAAATCCGCTTAGGAGTACGTTTAAAGTCGATTGAAAAAAAAACTTGAGTTTATGATAACTCTTAAATGATAGTAACTGTTATTATTTACCCATTGTAGCCACTTCAAGCAGGCCCTACATAACATAATATGTTATTATTACCCTTCTCCATTCTCTATTCATTGTCATCATGCCCAGTTTCGGTAATAATTTAGTGATCTCAGCTCGTTATCAAAGACCTAAATCTTTTTTTAATGAATCAATATTCGTGTTGATGAACTGCCATGAAATTTTAAATATTGCTCTTACAACGATGGATTAATTGATGACAACAATCAAATTACTTATGTTCATCGAATCATGTATTTACGTACCTGCATCCGGGATGGCGCCAGGGTTATTTTGTATTGGGGGAGGAGCAAGGTGATATTTTTCTTTTGTGCTACTTTTTCTTCCCTTTTTATTTCCCCCTTTTCCTTTGCTCCTTTTTTATACACGACTTGGACAAATCATAGAGGGGGGGGGGTCGCCCGCAGCCCCTCTCTAGCACCGACCCTGTCTCTAGCTTATCATTCTAGGAATAGATAATCAATCTTCTAATTCTACCTTTTTCTCGCACTGTCTGCAGCTTTTTATCCCATAATTGTTTGGTTCAATAAGGTCTATTGATTGCACATAGTTTCTCGCATTGTTCCATTCGTAATAGGCAAATTATTGCTATCAAAACTTTAAAACATAATCAGCGTCTGGGCCTCGATTAAAAACCAGCAATGATACGTCATTTTTTAAATTTAAGCCAGCGGTAGACCGACACCGAATTCTCCCGAATAAATTCAGATCTATTCTAGCCGAATTCGGCCTAGGTCGGATGGTTTCGGTGGATTCGAATGTTCCTGAATCCTTTCTGAATTTTCTCGCTTTCACGGAGAGAGATAGAATACCCCCCGAATACGTGTATTCTGATGGATTCGCAGCTGATTCGGTTCCGGTGAAACTAGGCCTTTACACGAGATGGAGGAGGTTATAGGGTTGAAAAACAAAACTAAAGTAGTGAATATCATGATAAAACACTCTTACTCGATGTAAATGCATCTTCTTCTTGTAAATCTCAGTGGCACAATAACAGATATGACCTTTTCATCGGTGCCACTGAAACCCATGTATATTTGCAATTTAGTCAAGCCTTAAGACATAAGACCCATAATGTCTTTGTTAATCGTAACATTGTTTCATACAATCTTTTAACGCATAAATTATTTCAAAAATTGCATTAGAACACTACCGCGTTGTCAACATTTAATGACGAAGGATTACGAAAAGAGTTATACAAATTAAAATGGCTAAAGTCGTGACCTTTAGCAATGCTATGATATTGATGATGCAGTATCAAATTATCACTTCCAGGGGAGAAAACCATAAACTGTTTAATGAAACTCGATAGAGTCAAAAGTTAGGAGGAGCAGGGGAAACCCCACTGGTATCTCGGCTATATATAATCAATCAGCGAGCTTCTTGATATAATGCTTTACACTTACTCGTAGCAAAGAGAGTAATGTCGTAAAATAAACATCTAATAAATTCAAATAAATAGGCTGGAGTGTGCTGGATTACACAATGTGCACTTTTGTAAATTCTTTGAGACATCGTTGTATATAAATTTGTATATACACCGACGCCAGACATGTTAGATTTTTATTGTCCCAAACTTACTCTTTTAATTCAAGCATCTCCGAAGAAGAAAGTGGCGAAGTTTGATATGGCTACCTCCCCATTATCGAGCATAAATCCTTTGCAAATCAGACAGGTATTCTTTCCCAGGGGCATCTGCTGTTATTCCAGCAAGACAAAAGAAAATACACAATAGTCCCTAGAGAAAAGATTTATATTCTCAGATCAAATATAGAAATGATAAATCACAATTTTCGCCCGAAATAAAATAAACAGTTCTTAAAATACACTTACACCGTCTGGTCGAGTGAGTGCGGGTTTCCGTGCCTCAGAACACGTAAGCTTATCTCTTAATATATTTTTAACCGTTCTTAAAGCGACATAAAATAAGTGGTTGTTTAGGTCTTTACTGACCATTAACTTTCGCAAGGCATCGCCAACGAGGAAATCCACATCCCGTGTTTAATCCTCATCTGAAACTGCCAAGATCTTTGGATAACTTTACTTTTCTTATGAAACTTATCCATTTTATATTGTCCGATTGATTTGACAAAAAGGTAGGAAACAGCTTCCACAGAATGGACTTTGTCGAAAGGACCCAGGACGATCAGGACATTGCGGTTGCAGCCTCACTGGACTTTTCCCGGCACTCCCCGTATTATACACCATCCTTTTCTAGAATGTGAAAAGTATGTTCGTGATTCTCTGATTCGATTGATACTGTCTTCTCTTTAGTTATCGGAGCATAGACCTAAATAATAGAGCAAGGAGCAATACCCGATCAGCGGAAGCGGGATAGCAGGCACTTATCTGAAAATCAGTGCCATTTTTTGCTGCGCCTTATTTATTTTAGGAGGGATCTCTTTTCGCGTTGCCGATATTGCTTGAGCTATGCTAAATAAGAGGGTTCCTAGGGAAAAGAAGCTGAATGGGACTGACTTCATGCTGTAGCTGTGGAGCTTCGTGGACCAGTGGATTAGTCTCCGGACTTTGAAACAGAGGGTCGTGGGTTCAAATCCCAGCCATGGCGTAGTTTCCTTCAGCAAGATATTAATCCAAATTGTGCTGCACTCAACCCAGGTGAGGTGAATGGGTACCTGGCAGGAATTTATTCCTTGAAATGCCGAGCCCGTGAAACCTGCTTGAGCTACAGCCGGGTTAATAATATCCAAGTCCTTTGGAAGCGCATAGAGACGTTGCTCATAATGTGTTATGCGCTATACAAGAAATGACTATTATCATTATTGTTATTATTAGGTCAGTTAAAATTCCTCCGTACCCATGAGCTGTAAGGAAAAAGCACCCATTCGTGGAGAAAACCCATATTTTCCATACCTTACATCAATCAAAGATTGCTAGGATAACAATTCGGTTTACAGATATCCGACATTACCGGATACATACAGTTTCAAGATAAAATATACGATGTAGCGTATAAACAAAAACATCTATAAGATGTGTAACGATTTTGTTTCCTTTCCGAAAATGTACAAGTTTCTATATTAAGCAAAGGGTCAGATAGGGTCCTGTTTTGGTAGCGGAAATGTTCCTTCACACCTTTATGGTTTCATTTTATGTTGCTCAATGTCTTATGAATGTTGTTTGTATGATAACATACCAATACCCTTTTTACACAGGATTTTCTTAGCCCCGGACTATCGCTAACCCCGTGCTATCCTTAACCCCGTACTATTGTTTTCCTTTTCACACATGCCAAATTGTTATTGCTAACCCCGGATAAGGAATGCTTGCTTTTCACACACGAAACTCGCTAACCCCGTACCCTTTTTACACACGCTAAAATTACCTTAACCCCGTACTATAGGTGGGGCTAAATTGCCATTTAGCCCCACCTAAAGTACGGGGTTAAGCTTAGCCCACTTTCGTTTTACACTAGCGATCTTAACCCCGTACTATCGCTCTTAGCACAGCAATTGCTGGGATAACCCTGCTTTTTTGCGGGGCCAAATAATCCCGTACTAAAGGTGGGGTTAGCCCACTTTGCAAAAATGCTGTGTAAAAAGAAAGTGGGCTATGCTTAACCCCGTACTATAGGTGGGGCTAAATGGCAAATTAGCCTCACCTATAGTACGGGGTTAAGGAAATTTTAGCGTGTGTAAAAAGGGTACTAGATTCAATACGACTAGTCGCGATCGTTTCCTTGACAGAAGGGTGGCGACGGCAACCCTCCTATCAAACCACAAAAGTCATAAATCATACCGAAAAACAATCCTATCGCTGCTTCACCCTACGATTTGTGAAGACATACATGTAGGTAGCATGCTGTAGGTCATACCATACCTTTTGAGTTAAGGTGCAGATCTAAACTTGGCGAAAGAAGATTTAAGAGCGTAACAGGTGGGCCTATAACGTTTTCAGAAGGGACTGAACTTGAAGATAACCTAGGAATAAATTTTCTTTTCATTGGGCGACGACTGTTGGAGAGTACTATCCACTTAACCCATTATCAGAATATGCATTATTGTCCATGTATCATAAATCATTAAATTATTCACCATGCACACCATGAATTGGTGACATTAAACCAAATGGCTATGACTGGTAAATGGTGCGCGGACCTTATACGTCTCTAGGTACCGCTAAAACACCAAGGAATACAACCTGTGAACAATTTAACTATTTAGAAACAAGATTATTTTTAAGATCCTACTTCGGCCTCTACTTCTACGTTTACATCTACGTTTACTAACACCATCAACTCAATCCTACTTCTACCACCACCACCACCACCACTACCACTGGCGGATCCAGGGGGGGGGGGGGACACTGCTACTACTCTTATTACTGCTGCTGCTACTACTACAACTACTTCTACTTGTTCTTCTTTTGATAGTAGTGCCTCCACCAATACTAATACATACATGTATTCTACTACAACAACTACTACCACTACTAATATTACTACTACTGCCATCACCATCACTATACTATTGCTCCTAGTACTATCAGTACTAATTTTACTTCTAGAACTATTACCACCACTAATACGACGACAACGACGATGATAAGTGGTATAGGTATAGGTACTATAGGTGTCTTTGAATGTTCTGTGTTCTTTGCTGATATATATTTTTTGGTATTTATTTGCTTTTTTTCCTTCAAATCTCTGTGATACTTTGACCGACCCCAATTTTCCAATTACACCCCTTTATAATCACTCACCACTTCTCCAGATGGAAGAAAGAAAAAAATAAATCCGACAGAAATTTGAATATACGGATCTGAACTTTTCTTTAGATATATTCCAATAATGGTGAAAGGCTTTGCAAGGCATGAAACAGTGGTTATCCAAACGTGATTTATTCTCTGATTAAATGGCTTGGCTGAAATATTTACGACCAGCAATAGACCAATTGTAACAACCATCCCGTTCGTATAAATATACAGGCGAGCTACCCCAAAAGGCTAGATATATTTGAATGTATAATATTGTCACGTTCCATACTTTAAAACGTAGTTTTAGACTACACCTCTTTGAAGATGAGAGAGCTTGCCCTGTCATTTTGCCCCCATTAAAAAAAAATTGAGTGATATCTAACGTCTCCCTTTTGAGATTAAATTCGGACAATTTGTACAAAAATCACAGCTCTTCAAGAGAACACTCTCAAAGGAATGAATATTCATTGCACAGAGAAGAATTCTTTGCGTCGATATTGCAAAGACGAGTGAAATGCATTGTAATGAAATAAGGTAAATAGTTCGAACTAATTTGAAAAATAATAATTCAATTCAACATAGAGGACCACACCAGTTGTTTTACACTGGTGTTAAATTAGTGGTGTTAGTTTTACACCCATAGGTGTTATTACAACACCTTTGGCTGTTACATCTACACTCTTTGGTGTTATGTTCAATCTCTAGGGTGTAATTTTAACACCTCAGGGTGTGGTCCTCTATTAACACCAACTGGTGTCAGTTTTAACACCACAGTTTTTACAGTGTAGGTTATCACTATTTGTATTTATTTTGAATTGAAAGTACCCAACATGTCTATAGGTGAGAAGCAGAATTGAATTCAGGAAGACCGAAGCGATACAATTTTGCCCAAAATATGAATAGGCTTACGTAAAATCCTCAATATTCTTTATGTCTGCCAGTTCAAAAAGCCAAGGTAAATTCCAGTTCTGGTAACGATCTCAAAATGACTTTTCACAGAATCTAATATAATGACCACCCAAGTGTCTATTTGTATGAATAAAAAATATGTGCCAAAGGATTCTGGAAGAAATTATGTAATTGCTGAGAAATAAGCGAAATAAGCGCGGATTCGGTCACTTAATTCCGTCGGGTCTTTATTCCAGCAATAATAATACACTGTCCCACGTGTGCCTATCTGTGTTGGCGATCTTCAGTGTGATCGTATTTCAGCTTAGATTTTATGATTTCACAAAGTTCAGTTTATGTAACTGTACCAGATCTAGATCCACGATGATATAGTCTTACTTCACCTTGGTTTTACAGACTTTTTCACGAAATTGGTGTTTTACTGCAACTACTTTCATTTAGCTTTAAGTATCGGTATGCGGTGAATTTCTATACATGTATGTGGGTGTGGAAGAGTGTTCGTGTTTGAGAGGGATAAATGTGTGGGTGTGTGTGTGGGTGGGTGGGTGGGTATGGGGTGGGTACGTGCATGCACACTGTATTGGAGTATCGTATTTATTTTTCTGAGTCTATTTTTCTAGAGTCCTTTGTTTCAATTAATCCACTCGGAAGCAATATCTATAACTCTGAATAAAGAAGCGAAATTGAGAACTGGGATTTGCCAATAAAATATCCCATTTCCTCACTTTGGCTATACTTCACCTACCCGTCTGTAAGCTTGAATAAGCCGAGAAATCCGGCAAAAGGGTAGCCGTGAAGCCGCCTTAAGCTCCAAAGATCGCACCAACCATTTTGGAATTTAGATATCTCTCATCTACTCTTACATCAAACTCTTCTGAAAGTGAAATCCTGCAGTTAACCCATATATCATTTATCCTGGTTGTTTATTGCGGGAGTAGAACACCTCATCTAGACCTTCTAAGAGTTCAGCTCGAATTTAGTATATATAGGATTATCTACCTTTACATCAGTGAAAGCGTAGTGGTGTAGCGGTTCTGATTCACGCCTTTTATTCAGTGGGTCGTGGGTTTGAATCCCATGCAGAAAAAGGCATACAGAAAGAAATTAATTTCTAAACGAATCTGACTTCAGAGTACTGTATTGTATGGCGATCATAAATAGGGATTTCAAAGGACATTAACACTTTTAAAGGGTTATGCAACAAGTACGTTGCGCTGCTATGTCAGTGTACAAATCAACTCTCTGCTCGATACCTTGCTCAAGGTATCCTGGCCTGGAATCGAACCCTTGAATCTAAAGTGTCTTGTCGGGCGGCTTAGAACACTCATATCAGCTACGGATTGTCCAAGACATAGGCCTAGATATACTTAAAATACTAGACCAAAATATTTTACCTAGACTTATTTATATTCTTAGAACACTCGGACACGGATCCTCCAACATATAGGCCTACATATACTTAAAACATTCTGACAGGAACTTAGACATAGAACACCGGCCACAGATTCTCTACAGTATAGGCCTATACTGAAATGGCGTCACATTCAGACACACACAATACGCTAATACGCTATTTAAAAAAAATTATCTCGTCGGAACGTAGAGAGAGAATTGAGAGATACTTTCACAGAGGATAGGACATCAATGTTGACTTACTCATCGGCATTGTCACGAACTCAAGTTTGATTGTGTGGGGTTGAGGTAGGGACGCCCGGATGAGGTCAAAACTAATCTCGATATTTTCCCCATCTCCGATCGATATTTTAGATCCCGAGCTAATGTCTTGTCTTTATCGGCTTACACGGGCATCTGCATAGGTTCTTTATCCTTTTACTTACACCACTTAGCTTTTACCGATAAACTAATCAAGCTGCACACATCCACGATATTTATTGACAGCTGGTTGGCAAAAAGATCATCAACTTGGAGAAAGGGATAGATGAGTGGGGGGTGGTGCCCCTCTTCCAATAAGTTATATTAGCGCCTTTTCTTTTGTAAGAGGTATTTTTTATTTTACTTTTGATTAATTCTACTACTATTGCTACTACTACTACTGCTACTACTACTACTACTACTACTTCTACTTATACTACTACCACTACTTCTTCTTCTTCTTCTTCTACTACTTCTACTTCTACTACTGATCCTACTACTACTCTATTATAATAACTAATAAAATTGCTACTTCAACTACTACTCCTACTACTATTATAACAACTACCACTACTACTACTACTACTACTACTACAGTATTAGAAGTAGAATCAACTGTTTTATGGGCATATTTATTTGTTGAAAGGAAAACACCTACTCATTAGTCATGTGTTCATTCATTAGCTATCTCTCTCTCTTTCTTACTTTCAAACACAAGTTGTGGTTCATGCGGCTACACTAGAGATTAATGTATTTTTACAAAGGATTTTAAACATTCATCAAGGTATGGCTGTCGAGGGAGTACTTTATATATTTTGTTCTTGAGGTAGAATCTTACCTTTCTAATTCTCTTTCTGAATTTCCTCTCATTCTGACACGCGAAGTTTTAGTTCGTAACTATTCTCTCTAACATCACGGCAGTGCACTTATAAGCGACTGTTCTGCGCTGACAAACGGACCGAGCATACATGCGGAGGGATTTGTGGTTGGTGGTTTCAGAAGATGGGCGGGTATAATGCTACGGTATCTTCCAGTCGTCTGCTCAGCATGACAAAATCAATTCGAAATTCCTCATCACTGCACCATTCTCTTTCCAACAAAAGTGTCCCCGTTTTCTTTCTACTCCTCAGAAAGAGGGAAAATGCGCATGGAAATTAGAAAGTGGATTTCAAAGAAAGAAACCACTTTTTGTCGTTTCATTATTTAAGAGAACTGGAAATTCCGCGGCTAACGGAATCAAATGCGAGCTATTAATTATTCATTACAATTAAAAAAAAGAACAGGCGCTTCCTGTGAGATACGATGACTAAATTATGTCGCAACCACAAATTAATATGTTATCGTATAAAAGTATATTAACAACGATTATATCAATTTGTTTACAATCTATTTTGCAGAATACCAAATGTTTATCATTTCAGATATTTACAAGTTCAAGGAAGACTGCACGAATGGGTAATCCCAGTATTGCTCAGTGTATATTCAGTCATCATTACAGAAGAATTGCTCAGAATACTTTGCACATGTTGTCGTTATAAGGACCAAAGAACCAGCTTTTATCGGATTTCAGACCACAAGTATGACCAACAAAGGATTTTCTTGACATCATTCTGTAACTCTTATTCGGAATACGATGTCGTAAATCCGATTAACGCTGTCTTGCCAACAAGAGGTTCGACGCTTTCTTCTTCAATTCAGCACCAAACTATTCTCTGGGTTAAATTTCATCTTTTGAGGAAACCCCTGGTGTTTCTTTTGTGTTTAATCCAACTCATTACAGGGGTTTGAAAGTGTATTTTGAAACGTGCCCTTCTCCGACGTAGGTGGTAGCACGGTTTGATAACTTCCCTTTAGAAAGGGTCACACCGAAGAACGACCAGATTGGGTGGAAAATCGAAATGGATGGTTTTGTTCGGTTGTTTCGGCAGAAGTCATAATGATGCAGGAAAGCCATTCAATTGATAGAAATTGAAAGGCGATCTCGGCTTAAAAAGAATGAAGTGCGCACATACTTTTACTAATCTCGAATTCCGTTGGTGAGTTATGACGTATCCATCTTGGCCGCCCGAGAATGACTGCATGATGTTAATTATGACGTTTCAGGGACTTAAAAATGGCTTCGTTTAACAGTATTATTACACTGCTCCTTTTTCTTTTTTTTGAATTATGTTTCCATTATCACCACTTTCAACCTTTCTTTCGGCGATTATTAAGTTTTCCTTTAACTGAACATTAACATCGTTTCTTTCTATCCTATGATATAGTCCTACTTGTTCTCAATCTTTCGGTAGAAGATGCTTCAACTAACATCACTATGAAAGGAAAAAGTTCTTGAAATCCAACATTTGAGAAGCCCAGTTTATGGGCAAAGTGCATGTACTAAAGAGATGCTCCAGGCTGAAGATATTTATATCTCAATAAATTCACAGAGCAAAATGCCGAAAATTTAATCAAAACTGGACAACAAATAACGAAGTTATTGAATTTTCAAGATTCGCAATATTCTGGTGAAACAGTTCTAGGCATGTCTTCATGAATACTTATTAAGTGGGCTGATGATGTCATATTCTCACTTGTTCTTTTGTATTTTATTATATGAAATTAGGTTTATTAAAAAAAAAATTACCAAGAACTAAAACAATTGGATTGACAACTGATTAAGTGCATTAGTTATTTATGGCTGCAACTTATTTCATCATAATGGAGACACATCATATACACATTTATGAAACACGTTGTATGTAACAACATAAGAAAAAGTAAAGTGGGGATTTGACCTCATCAACCCAACTAATGAATATTCATGAAGATAATGCCTTGAACTGTTTCACCGGAATAATGCAAATCTTTAAAATTCAATAACTTCGTTATTTGCTATCCGATATCGATGAAATTTTCAATATTTTGCTTTGTGATATTTACTCTAATTATTTAGATCTGAATATCTTCAACCCGGAGCATCCCTTTAGCCTTCAATCAAATCCTACTAGGTGGAATATATGAAAACACATGGTAGAATAACTATATTGACCACTTCAGGCATGAGGCTGGTACAGGAGCGGGCCCTGCATATAACCATTCGTCACGTTTTATGTTATAAATGTTACCACGTAACGCGCATATGTAACGCACATTTTATGTATCATCATAAATCTTATGAGAGGTTCTTTTCATTTGATTTTGCAGCACATTGAAATTTGAAGAAGAAGAAGAAGAATATTGAAGAGTCATGCTTACAACTGTATTTGTCCCTGGCTTATAAGAGAACGTAAAACTTTAGTATAATGTCACGATGTGATCGATAAATTGAACATACGAGATAAGTAAGCATCCTTTTCAGTGATTCTAGAATTCGTTTATATGTTGAAAAACCTAAAAGTTGTTCTGTTATGAATAAATAATGAGTATTTTCATTATTATCTATTCTTTTCGTATAAGTCTCTGATTGGATTATACTGATCTGAGTTTCGTATCTTTAAGAAAAATAATGGTTTACAGAATCAACGGAGCGAAGCTATTATCGTTCGTAATTAAAAATTGACACTTATACACATGGACATTTTAGCCAGCGGGCGCCGACGTTCTGTCCGCGAGACCAGCCGTTTTTTCTTCGTATCAAACATTAAATTCTTGAGATGAAAAATTGCACTTCATCAATAATACAAAATATCAAGAATTCAATTACTCTTTATAAAGAATCATTTAAGTTGTATTTATAATGAAAAATACCAAGAATTACATTCCTTTTTATAAAAAAAAAACAATTTATGTTGTTAACAAAAGACAGTTGAGAACTAGAAATGGGACCATGAAAACGGCTTGCCATAGCCTACGTATGTCGTCATTAGCTTGCTATAACGTTTGGGGTGTGACAGCCCCTTTAACCAAGCTGACAAACATCACATCGTTATATTACTACCTAGTCGTTTGACGGATGGGAGACTAAAAATCAAAAGAAAATCGAAGTCCTGCGCCCTTTGATGTGATCCGTTTCAAGTTATCACAGACTAACAAACAATTAGCCAATCCAACGCAATCGTTCTGGAGCTTTGAAACCGTTACCTTCGCTCCACAATAGATGGTTTCGATTTTAAGGTAACCGAGACGGTGATGATTATACCCTGGACAAGCTGTCGCATATGACCTGCCTGCCGTACGTTGCAGACATGACTTACAGAAAGAGTTGATTTAAAGAGAGAAGCCATTGTGGCAAACGATTTCAAAATGAGTTCGTAAAGAATCCAATGAAATTACCACCCAAGTGTCAGTTTGTATGAATAAAAAATATGTTCCCAAAGATTCTGGAAGAAATTGAGTAATTGCTTAGAAATTAGAAACATAAGCATGGTATTCCATCCAAATGTCGGGTGTTCTTCAAGCATGCCCAGGCAATAAAATTCGCTATCTCACATTGTGCTCGTCTGTGTTGGGGATCTTCAGTGTGATTTCATGCCTTCACAAAGTTCATTTCATGTAGCTGTACCAGAGCTAGATGATATTGTTTTACAGACTTTCTCATGAAATCAGTGTTGCAACCGCTCTTATTAAACGAAACTCACAAAATTAAACGCACGTCCAAAAGGCGCGATTCTGATTGGTCGAAAATCAAGCAGCGATTGATTGTTTGGAGATGAGTTTGATTACAACTCTTTCTGTAACGGGCCCCTGTAACCCTCTTGCTCGATTCGGGCCGGGATATGGTCTACACAACGAGCATTGATAAAATAATGAAGTTATCCACAATAATTATAATCTCATTTTCATAGGTTGGGGTCACCGTTTTGCTAATGGCAGATGTGCGGGATTCTTTATTCCTGACAAAGTTTTAAAACGAATGCTTTGATAATACCATTAGATCGACTAAGATCAAATTCACCAGTAGAAATTCTGAAACCCTCACACCAAAACCCATCGCCGCACTGACTAAACATGCATCTCCACGGTAATGAACTCTGTGTTCTTTCCTTCGACACCCCTTGGCTGATAAATGATCAGCAGCTGAGTAAAGGTGGGTAGCTCTTTTGATCTTGCCTGTTTGTCCATAAACTCTTGTGCTGATCTCTGTAAAATAAAGAGTTCTTGAAAGACAAAGAGCTCCTGCAGCTGAATAATTCACGTTTTGCGTCCCCCTTTGCCATGCGACGGTACCACCACCAAAACCGACTCCAAACCGAGCGATGATATGTCATTGGTAATAACGTTATGCCTTTGGTCGGTCTGGAGTCGGTATCGCAAGAGTGACAGCAGGAATAGGTTGGCATGGTTGGTCTTCTTGTATACCCACCCCAGCTCTGCAAGGGAATGTCACAATGTTGGATCAGGGCTCCGTTGCATAGAACGTTCTTTACTCAATCGACATTGCCATTATGGTAATTACCATGGTAACAGTACTCAGTAGACAATCAAAATAAAGTAACCAAATCAAAATCCTGGACTAGGTACTTTGTGCAGCATTCAAATTTGCAGCCATCAGATTTCTTTGTGCTACAATCATGAAATTGATTCTTGATAATTGGGCACTGAAGGTACAGGATGTCTGATGCTCATATGAATAATAGGAGCATGGAGGCGGCAGTTAAAGCAGAATGAGCTGATGACGTCACCATCATCCTCGTCCTTATCATCTTCATCTCATTATGAACTGTCGTGTTTTTTTTTATAGTAAAAAATAAACCCATTCTGCTGTTTCAATGTCTGTAATTACTTTAATGAGTTTGAATCTGGGTTGTCATTTTTTATTCGAGCAATCTTGCCTCTGATGACAAACCTTCTCCTGCTAATTGTAAATGTTGTAATATATTGGTTGTGGTTCATTGGTGTATGTGTGTGTGTGTTGCGTGATAGTGTTGTACACTTTATCTATGATTCATGCCAAAACTTACAGTATACAATTTTATGTTTGTTATGTTAACAAACATAAACATAATTGTAGACCCTTGTTATGAAAAATGTCTTATACGAAAGAATGCATGCAGAAGAGAACAATAAGTAAATCAAATCGAATCAAAGATTGAAGAAGCAACCAAGTTGACGAGGGGAACCCTTCGCGCCCACAGGTGATATTGAGGTCATGTTCTACTAAATTGAATATAATCATGATTAGAATCACAAACATGAAACACGAAAAAAGGGGCGTTTGGAAAGACGTTTCTGCAGAATCACGTACGAAAATGTTCGAATAAACGATATCGTGATTACAATCATGATTATATGACCTCACTGTTGTGTCGGGCTACTTTCGGTTTGACTCTTGCCAAGCTCAAGGCGCTCTATATGCTCATTGTATGTACATGACTATGTACTATGAATTCATTTCTTGTCATGTTCAAGTTCTGTGTTGGTCATCGAATCGTCCACTACTTTTCACTTTTTGGTCATGTCTTCAACTTCAAGTTCTAGTAAATGAATTAACTGGACAGACAATGATCTCAGTTGTTGTTGAGTATACAGTATCAATATCAAATTGGATCTACGCTGAAATTCACTTCCGAACACCATTTTGGATAAACTAACAAGATGAATAGAAGCATATGGACCCTTTATGATAGAAGTAATCAAAATGAGGTATAGACTGAATTCTGATGGAAGCAAAAGAATTTTCGAGAGCCGAAACACGTGCGAAAATGAAGGTCGTCTAAACGCTGATTCTGTGATATTGTGATTCATGTTTGTGTTTTGAATCATGATTCAAATCATGATTCTGGCTTGAGGTCGCATAAACGCAGCCTAAGTCTAATTCTTGTGGAGCGTTGTGGCCCAGTGGATTAGTCTTATGGCTTTGAAACAGAGGGTCGTGGGTTCGAATCCCAGCCACAGCGTAATTTCCTTCAGCAAGAGAGTCATCCACATTGTACTGTATTCAACCCAGGTGAGATGAATGGGTACCTGGCAGGAATTTATTCCTTGTCATGCCACCGCGCTGTAAAAGTCTGCGGGGCTAAAGCCAGGGTAATAATATTTCAAGTCATTTGGAAGTGCACAGGGATGTTATGAAATAATGTGATATGCGCTATACAAGAACTGCGTTATTGATATTATTATGATTATTCCTATATCCTACCTTAGTCTAATTATAGACCCTTCGTAGTAGGGTCCATGGTCTAATCATGGGTTATGGACACAAATACGAGCAAAAAGAATGTAATTCATGAAAGCAACCTGTCTTTCTTAAAGAGGAGGTGAAATATGGTTACAAGCCCGTATGACCCGGTGCGGCATGTCCCGAAAATCTTTTTTTTAAATCTCACACCTCCAAACTTGTAAATCAGTGGCAATAAATCACCAAACATTGAATCAAACTTCTTGTATCGAGATTCAAGGAGGAAACATTTTGATGTTCGCCAGTTACAGAATGATGGTTTAACTTGTTTTCTTAAGGCATCATGTCAAATTCCTGAGGGGCCATTTGTGCCACTTCTTGGAGTACTTTCAAAGTGTGATGATCCAAACTATAAATCTTCATTGACCACACCTACGATATACCTTTCACATTCTAAAGGCTTCATCTTCAACTGCCTTTGCCCATCTTTGTCAAATCCCACGACTTAACAGTAATCAATTCAGTCGGGTGTTTCATAAAGATGTTCGTAAGTTAAGAGCGACTTTAAGAACGACTGGTGACCCTTTCACGTGGTAATAAAATGGTATATTGAATTGGCGATAGTTTATGGTATAGCGCGTAAGAAAGGTTCACCAGTCGTTCTTAAAGTCACTCTTAAGTTACGAACAGCTTTATGAAACGGCCCCTGGATGATAGATATTTGAAATGGCTTTTGAGTTCTGTGATACTTTTAATTACAGGCCATCTTGGTAAGACTATGTCTGGTAGGCTCTATGCTTTTTGTTTAGACTTGCTCAACAACGTTCAGAAAGATTCTTTACATGTTTCAGCCGAATTGTAAGACTCATTATGAAGTTGCCGAAGTTCGCACATTTTACGTATTTAATATACAACACAGAAACCATGATATTTTGTTTTTTTGTATATATTGTTTTTATCGGTCTATTTGGCGTGTGAGAAAAAGGTAAAACTGCATTGATTTGGTGACGTCACACTTAAGACCGCCGGGCTCCATGTAGATGTTGCAATGTAGGCCTGTGTTTCCCAATATCAAGACCGGCCACAAATATATTTTTTCTGGATCTATACCAGCGTTTGTTTAAAAGAAACAAAAACATATCTGAACAGACAAAGTGATTATTTACTAAATGAACAGGCATATAAATATATAAGTATATGAAAAAATATATATATAAGTAAATAAATATATGTGTAACTAAATGAATTAATGAATAAATGAATACGTAATTGAATAAATAAATAGATAAAGAAATAAACAAATAGATAAAGAAATATATAAGTAGATAAATGAATAAAGTACATAAAGACTAAGATCCTTGTTATCAGGCAAATGGTCACTGAAATTTGCAACTTTTCAACGGAGGTTGCTCATGCGTTGTCACTTTTTCAACTTTATCACTTTTGATTTAACAACTCCTAAGGTTTCCAATTTGGTATCATTTTTAAAGACTAAAAAGTACAAAAAGATTCAAAAACTTAAATTATATAGGAATATCTTTATTTTTTTTATACAAAAGTGCAATGACCAATATTTATGATTTTTCTAAATCATGTTACAGGTTTATTTTGTGTATATCAGAAGCAATACACGAAGAGTGTTATCTGAAATTTCTGCCCCATTCTATGCTTAAGCATTACAGTTATTTTATACGAAAAAAGGTAAAAGGAAATTAATACGAATCACTTTAAATAATCGTCCCCTGCATGACCCAGTTAGGTCATCACAGGTCGTAGTTTGAACATGCAACAAAACTGATAAGATAAATACTTCGCGTGTCCTTTGACAAGATTTACAAATATCGGTGCAATATAATAGATGTCTCCATTCGAGTGTTTTCAATGTTTTGTCTGCCGCTATAACTGACAGATATTACATCAATATGAAAATTATAAAGAATGTTTGGAGAAAATCAATCCAAGAAATAACTTAGAATTATGTTTATTGGCATAATGAGAGCAGCGCTTCATAATATCATGTAATACTTTATCTTTTACATAAAGGTGTCACCTATGGTGTAATATTTTGTTACAATGCCATTTAAAAAAAAAATTGTACAAAATTGTGTCCGATTACATAATGAGCGTATACGGTGAAAGGATTTGTTTGTGTTTACATAGCACTAAAAAGAAAATCATATTGCATCAAATACACGACTGTGTGGGAGCTGCTCTCTCTGTGACGTCACAAAATGAAAACTTTAAAGATCTATGGCATGTCTTTCGTTTTAAAAATGAAATGTTTTAACTTCATCAAAAAAAAAATTGAAACGGAATAGTGCAAAATCCACAACACATTGTCGACCCCTTAATTTTGTAAAAAAGAAAAAAAAAAATGTGAATGAATAAAACAAAACGCGATATGATGTACGTGATATGATTATACTGTATGCATTATGCTAACTGTGCTAATAACGCGTCTAATGTTCGTCAAGTTTGATTAAACATGTTAAAATAAAACACGTTTTCTTGGGAGTTCACATAGTATTTACAACGTTGACGACTTAAAGTTCACATAGCGGTTAAGGAAGGCTTAGGATGATCAAAATGTTGCCATCATAAATGTGACATTTCAGCGAAAATGACAGAGGAAAGAGAAATCCAAAACTTTTGTGCTACACATGTTCTACTTCTGTATTGTAGGCAACCTACAACCTTATCCACGGCAATTTCTTTTTTTCATTTACAAATATATTGAGACATAGCATGCTATTTTCTGATATGTGAGACAATTCTAAATGAAAAGAAAATTGTTGTCATGACGTAATAAAATCTTCGCACGTTTTCTGCTTCAAACTCGAAACAAATAATTTCTTTGCATTATATGAAAGGAAATGAATAAGAACGTTTAATGATTTTAATAGTTGTGAAAGTTCTGTACAGTCACCATGGTCACCTCGCACTTCCTTACAATAACTTTCTTCCTTCACATTTGTTTGACCAAAAAAAAAACCCAAATGGTTTCACAAGCTAATCCAGGTTTGAAATCATATCATGAGCGGCTATATTTCACTTTCTCTCAAATTCCTCGGAGGTGTGTTATGTTATCAAGCCTAAAAACGCTTTATCTCACATCTTGCTGTATATCTTGGCATTATTCATTATAACCTCATAACCTACAAAGCCTAATCCAAATCGTTTTAGAAAATGTTCCCACGACAAAATATGGGGTGTGTTTCACGAGGTATTTTGTCAGTGATTTTTCACTGACAAATTTCCTCTGAGCCAATCAGATGCAAGGATTTCAGTAGCGTATAACCGTGATCAATGACAATCACTGTCTATTTGTTTCATGAAACACTCCCATGGTCTCGCCCTTTTGCTATTTATGTATTTTTCTTGTATATTGTGACCTCGAGAAATATTCGCAGAAATACAAATAAACACGTGGCGGGAAACCCTTGTGGGGGAGCCTTTCTTGAAAACGAATAGTCAATGGGTTTTCACTGACTATTTGTTATAAGCTACTGAAATGCTTTCATTTGATTGGCTCATAGAAAATTAGTCAGGAAAAAATCACTGGCAAAATGCTTCATGACATGCTCCCCAGGGTTCTGTACTATCAGCTAGCATTTCGTCCCCAGTTGTTCAGATCTGTTGAATGATCCATTGTAAACTACATATTGCATCATTCTGTTCCAGATATCCAAGGAGACCAGGGGAGCGTTTCATCAACATTTTCATCCGACAAGTTGTCAGATCTGACATCTTTCCTTGAATTTGATTGGCTGAGAAGCACAGTTACTATGGTTACTGTCGGAAAAATGGGACTTGTCGGATAAAACGTCCGACAAGTCCTTTCATGAAACGCTCCCCTGACCTAGACATTGATTTCAAAAGCAAAAAAGAAAAAAAAAATGATATCCCATCCCTCCTCATTTATCAATTGTTTATACTTAATAATAATAATAATGATATAGGTATATTGACCCAGGGTAGCCACTTCAGTTTCGAAAACTGTTCTACCGGCGGGCCTTGCTATTATTACCCCAGCTTTAGCTGAGCTGCCTAGGCGCTCAAGCATTCAAGGAATTTATTCCTACCGGGTACCCATTCACCTCACCTGGGTTGAGTGCAGCACAATGTGGATGAGTTTCTTGCTGAAGGAAATTATGCCATGGCTGGGATTCGAACCCACGACCCTCTGTTTCAAAGTCAGAAGACCAATCCACTGGGCCACAACGCTCCTAATCGAGCCTAAGCCGGGAAAATTGTTGCGCTTTATATCCTTTGGAAAATGCACTATATAACTCAATATATCATCATAACAATCATAATCATGAATTTAAAGGACAAGTCCACCCCAACAAATGTTAGATTTGAATGAAAAGAGAAAAATCCATCGAGCAGAACACTGAAAATTTCACCAAAATCGGATGTAAAATAAGAAAGTTATGACATTTTAAAGTTTCGCTTAATTCACAAAAACAGTTATATGCACATCCTGGTCGGTATGCAAATAAGGAGACTGATGATGTCATCCACTTACCATTTTGTTTGTATTTTATTATATGAAATATGGAACCTTCCAATTCTCTCCTCATTGCCAAGTGAAACAACGATTAATTCCTCCCTGAACATGTGGAATTAACATTGTTTGATACTATATAGTTCAGTCAAGTAGGTCGTTATTGTCAAATCTGAAGAAAAAAAAATTGTATAATAAAAAAAAAAAAAAATAGTGAGTGAGGGATATCATGGTCTCATTTGTATGTCACTGAGTTGTGCATATCACTGTTTTATAAAAAAAAGAAACAAGCGAAACTTTAAAATATCATAACTTTCTCATTTTACATCCGATTTTGATGAAATTTTCAGCGTTATATTAGTTTGATTTTTCTCTATATAATCAAATCAACATTTTTCTAGGGGTGGACTTCACCTTTAAATTAATTGAATTTGTTAAGCATTATTCATATAAACTGGGTTCCAAAATAAACGTATCAAAGTTTTACAAGGGCACTGCGCACTCACTCATTTCACTTAGACAAAATGAACAATGTTTTTACACAGGCTACCATCAATAACCTTTACTTCGCACATGTCAATGATTAAGATATTGGTTCAATCACAGAGAGGCTCTAGCCCCTCACATCAAGTGGTTTCTGAATCCAAATTCACAAAACGGCAAAAAGAAATACCTATGAAAATAAAATGGGATAAAAAAATATTCCCAGTTTATTACACATATCATTCATGGGTATGTGTTAAAGTGACTGGCTCAATCAAAAAGAAGCTACAGGAAGTTAACCTAACAACAATCACACAGTCACACACAGAGACAGGCGGGTTAGCTAACGTCAAAGAATATTCTGAATCAAATGTAAAAAAAAGCACAAATTGTGACATTTGATTCAGAACATATGGGTAGACGGAGCTTCAAGTACCCCAGAGCTGTCTTTTCTTTAGAAAACTTTGGTGAGGCCGGAAAATGTCTGTGCCGGGAATCGAACCGGTACCCCAACTCTTGAACGCCGGTGCCTTAATCACTAGACCAGAGAGACGGACGAGTGGCTAGGGCGAATCCTTTATCCGCCTGACTGTCAGATAAACAGATTTTCAGCCTCACTAATTATATTTCTGTTGTCGGGTGTAGATGAGGAATTATCAGATTTACTTTTCTATTAATTCAATGATATTAACTCTATCGTTTCTATCTATATTCTTGATATATTCTGAAGTCAATAACAGCAAGAATGTCGGCCACAATATAGTTTTAATGGGTTCTTGGAGTAAGAATTCTTGAAAATTTGATATATTTTATTTTCATCCAAAAGATTGAACTAAAAATGACCCTATTAGGTTCCCGTTGGCTACAGTTATGGCCATCAGACTGAAGAGAGTCACCTTGACATTGCATTCTTATGAATTTCAATAAACATAATAACAGACCCAATAAATAAATATAATGCCATATATATTGATATAAATGACAAAAATGAAAAATATATTGATTTTTGCGTACTTAAATGAAACGTGGGAAATGGGGAGTACAAGAATATTCTAATTTACTTTTTGATTTGTATATTGTACGTGACCAAACGGTTAACAAAAGAATGAGACCCAATATTTCATCCCTTCGATTTGATTTACAGATTCTTGGCTGGCTTTTCCAAATTCCCCACCTTTCATATTTTCAGAAATGAATTTTCGTTTGTCAGGTGCCTTTAAGTGCCATTATACTTGTACATTCGGTACAATCAATAGAGCAATTAATACTTTTCAATTTTTACAACGAGGGTTTACAATTTGACCTAATTTCGTTATTACGTAGATGATCGTTAATCGTTTTAGCTGAAGATTCTGTCTGTTTTTATACAAATATACGCGATGCCTTTGATGACGTCAGCACATGTAAAGAGCTTTACAAATTATTTTTTCGATAAAATTCGAATTCATCAAAATCTATTTCTGACTTATGAATATATCATTTCCTTCTTCCACACGTTCTCTAAACCATTTGAACTGTATATAAAAGAGAAAAATGAAAATAAAAGATCAATGAAAGATTTTAAGAAAATCGAATAAAGAGTAAGAAGGTTATGAGAATTTGAATATTGAGATCTCTAATGCAATGGAGAGCCCCCAATTGGCAATGTGACCAAGATGTGTGATGTCACACATAAACAACTTTTCCTATTCTTGGTGTTCATTATGTCACTTTACCTTTCTCTTTTTTAAAGTATATCGTCCTTATGAGAGAACTTGACCATGTTGAAATATATGCTTCTCAAAGTATATCATGAATTAATTTTTTGTCATATAATCAGAATGAGAAGAAAGAAATTTTTATAGTCTATATTCAGTGCCCAAAAGGTAGAGTTGTTATTGTGTGACATCACAGTTCTTCTCTGTTGCTTTGCCAATTGGAGGATTTCCATAGCATTGGAGTTATTGACATTCTTATGCTCATCACTTTCTTATTGTGTGTCCAAATTTTCTCCAGATTTCATTGTTCTTTTATTTGATTTTCTGTTTTCACACAAGCATACTTGTTTGTAGGGTTTCACTCTCATTTTGAAGGGATAGATTCAAGAGGTATATATACCGTACATTTTCCTATAGTGTATAATCAACATTTTCTGAAGGTTCTGGGGGGGGGGGGGTTGGAATTGAAAACTACTTGAGGTTCACCACACACAGTGCTTGGCAGGACATATAAGGTACGTTTTAGCTGGCCCAGTCTGCCTGTAGACAAACATAAATTGAGCTTACTATATAGAATAATTTTATTGGTATTGTGGTACGTTTAAGATTCTACCTAAATATCGGCTTAGTCGGTAAATCTTACGCAATTCGCATTTGACCTAGATAAAAATACAACAGAAACTGGAATTGTGATTTTCTTTTAGTTAGGAATGGTGAACCAAGTTACAAGGCGCATTAAAAGTGTATTCCTGCATTCACCTATATGGGAAATGTCGAATACATCTCCACCCTTTTTGTTCGAAATTAAAAGATATTCATAGCTCAAAAGCTTTCTGTGGTTAACAGCTAAACGAATTAACAATCAGCGCGCAGCATCTCGATATCAATTTGCGATAGAACACTGGCGTTACGCATCCGACGGCCTCCGTGGCATGATGAAACATATGTTAGACCAATTATTTAAAGGTGTTAACAGAAAGGTGTTTAGCAATTAAATGGAAAGCAATTACCACAACAATCTTCCATTGAGACAAATTTCATTGGGAAAGGATCTACATAGACGACTCGTGCAGATGATGGTGACGGCACAAAACGTGTGACCCTTGATTGTTTCATGATTGGTTAAAGCATTGAACCTATGTGGGTCCATGGTTAAAGGGGTACTGTCGTCACAACAATCAGAAAACAGTGACATTCGATGGAAGTATGACAGTGAAAGGTTTTTGTGTCAATATCCATCAAAATATTTGGAGATTTCGAATCAATGTTCAACAATCTGTGAGAAGCTTTAGACTCACTGTATGGCAAAAGGTAGAGATGAGTTTGAGTCACTCTCCAACAAAATGTGAGAAGCCTTTCAGTCAATGTCCATTTATATGTGACAAGCTCTTGCGTCAATTGACCCCATAATTTCAGAAGACCTTTAGTCATTTTCCAAACAAACTGTGTTTTTTTAGTCAGTGTCCAACAAAATGTGAGAAATGTTGGTGTCAAGGTAGGATACATATTACACGTGAGAAGCTTTTGAATCATTTTTCAACAAAATGTGAGAAAATTTTGATTCAATGTCCAACAAATAGAGAAGCTCTTACGTTAATGGACATCGTAATTTGAAAAGACTTTGGGGCATTGTCCAAATAGAATGTGAGAAGTCGGTGATTTCAAATGATGTTATCTGCATATTGTATGAATGTTATAAAGGTTGTCGAACATTGTTTGTGACGTGTTTGGTAACATACAGACGGTACAGGTCAACGGATTGTTTTATAAATCAATATATTTCTACGATGGAGTAGCTAAGGAAAACCACTTGTGTTTACGCTGTGGTGTAGGGGTGATTCTAACTCAACATACATTACAACGCCATCAGTATCAAACATCACCGCAACAAATCATAGCACAACGGAAGGGAAGTTTTCTTTCGTATGGATAAGTTCTCCGCCAATTCGTGACAGACCAATCGTGAAAGAATTCCTTGCTCGAATACTGCATCCCAAAGTTCCAGGAAACACACTCAGTGTGTATAGTAGAAGTAAAGGAGAGCGAAAGGTTCGGGGATGTAGGAGTTATTAGACATAGATTAATTGTGGACATATCTTAAGCTTATTTCTTACGCTGTAGGATATTGAATTCCTGTTGGGAATTATGAAAATCGGTCAACTTAAAGATGTACCTCGGATCTGCTTCCTCGTTCTATCTCTCTTGCTTTGTACACACGAAAACACACCCTCACCCTTTATGAATTCACTCACATCCACACCCACGCAACTTTTTCCGCTCTCCCCTTCTCCCGCTCCTCTCCTCGATCGAGCTCCCCCTCTCTATCTGTCATACACAAACACACACACCCGCACACCCTCATACACCCACCCAACCCACATTAAATCTGATCCTGGATCATCTGAACACAAAGATTGTAGAGCTTCAAATTATTGGAGCTCTTGTGGGTTGTGTTTTGGGTAGGATGTGTGTGTGGGTGAGAGTGTGCGGGTGTGTTTGATAATGCGAGATGTAAAATTCATTAACCCCCATTTAAACACATTCATCACGGCAAACGGTGTTAAAAATTTTCCTTTTTGTCTAAAGCCATCTGAACTTTATCAATCATATTATATTCTTAGACTTATAAACATTGTCTCTAATGGAAGTAATTTGTCGACAATAAGAACAGTTCGATTCTATCAAATCTCTCAATGCACAATTCACTGCTGCCTCTGCTACCATTTACATTAAACTGCTTGATTCGCATTTCAATTCAATCGTGTATTACCTCTCATTTTAGAACTAAACATGGGATGTTTTTTGGTACAAATCTTGACTTTGTTGATGTGTTGATCACACCCCTGACGCGTCAGACTCGGAAAATTGAATCATGTCTTTATTTAATGTGAAAGAACATGAAATGATTTCCGCAACCGCTGAGCGGTAATATACTCAATTTTAGAAATATGTATCCATCCACACTCAACTTCAAGACAGGTAGCAGTTGGTAGCAGAACTAATTCATTTAAATGATTAGGAATCGTCTTTATCGTATTTCAACATCTCATGTGTGAGACCTGGTATGTGTCTAAAGCAGTATGGACGTGCGGGATCACTTACTAGCACCTCAAATTAGATAATGAGTGGAAAGATATGATCCTAAGTGTTGATAAAACGTGATATAGGATTTCTTATGTGTTGGCGTCAGTAGTATGCAGTGCTGGAGGTTGGGTTACCGGGATTTCAAAGGGGTTCCAGAAAAGAGGTCCGAAGCAAATCCACACGTGGTCTTAGCCATAGAAAAAATGGATGGGATTCCAACTGAAGGAATTCCAAGATGAAGTAAATAAGTCGCGATGGGGTGGTGTGGGGTGGTTTTTTTTTTAAAGATGGGTAAAATGTTTGTGTGTGTGAGAGAGAGAAAGAGATGGAAGGGGGAGCGGATGCATGCAGATGCGAGGAATCAATGTCACACACACACACAAGCCTCCGTGCCTTTACACGTACATACCTGAAAAGAGCGTTACAGAGTCCCCCCCCCCCCCCCAGATATAAGAGAGAGAGAGGGGGAGGGAGAGGGAGGGAGGGAGGGGGGGGGGGAGAGAGAGAGAGGGAAGGGGGAGAAAGAGAAAGGGAGAGATAGTGATTATTTCCAGACTATTTAAATATATTAAGATTAATTTTTTGCTTTAAAAATGAAGAAAAAAACGGATATACATTGTGTGTACATAATCTTTGAAAAATGAAATATGAGAGAGAGAAAGATAGATAGATAGAAACTGGATGAGAGGAGAGGGGAAGGGGTTGGGTGCACGACACTGGCAAAAACCCTTCCAGGCTCCAAAGATTCTAGGGCAAGAATGGAGCGATGCAGACAGCTTGCTTACTTGCTGACATACTCACCGTTAAAGGGATGGTCCGGGCTGAAAGTATTTATAGCTTAATAAATAGAGTAGAATTCACTGAGCAAAATGCCGAAAATTTCATCAAAATCGGATAACAAATAACAAAGTTATTGAATTTTAAAGTTTAGCAATATTTGAAGAAAACAGTCGTCATGAATATTCATTAGGTGGGCTGATGATGTCACATCTCCAATTGTTCTTTTGTATTTTCATTATATGAAATGAGGTTTATTCAATTTTTTTCCTCCAAGAAGTAGAAAAATTGGAATGACAACTGATTTAGTGCATTAGATATTTATTGCTGCAACTTATTTCATTATAAAGGAGACATATTATTCACACAAGTATGAAATAATGAAAAAATATGATTTTATGTAATAACATAAGAAAACGGAAAGTGGAGATGTGACATCATCAGCCCACCTTATGAATATTCATGACGACTGTTTCACAAAATATTGCTAAACTTTAAACTTCAATAACTTTATTATTTGTTATCCGATTTTGATGGAATTTTCGGCATTTTGCTCAGTGAATATTTAGATATATATTTTTTCAGCCCGGACCATCCCTTTAAAACGGAGGAAAGAGGTGCAGAAAAAAAGGAAGCCTGGATAAGGAGGAGGAGAAGAGAGAAATAGAGAAAAAAAATCACTGCGACCCGACTTTGGGGGTTTTGGCCTCGCAATTCATCGCCCAAGGAGGCCTACCCCTGTCCTGCTGCGATTGAATTTGGAGGGAAAATGTTTGATGAAAAATTGGGATGCCCAATTGAGACTCCTTTGTGGTAAAATGGAACAAAATACATATGACCTCACACGATATTACCATCGGTCATATCATGTCATCTAAAGTGTGCGTATGTGTGTGAAAAGCAATATAAAAACTATTCTAAATCGTCCGACAGAACATTTTTTTTACCGAATTTGAAAGGATGAGTCTGGTGTTTTGGGATATGACGACACATTTGTATCATTTTGCCTTAATATTTATGACATGTTATAAAACAAATCAATTTATACATAATTATCAAAACAATCGAATACAATTATCAAAATTAATGGAATGAGACTTTTCAAAAAATATATGAACTAATTCAAATGAACGTTGTAATCATA
Source organism: Lytechinus pictus (assembly GCF_037042905.1). Classification (NCBI taxonomy): domain Eukaryota; kingdom Metazoa; phylum Echinodermata; class Echinoidea; order Temnopleuroida; family Toxopneustidae; genus Lytechinus; species Lytechinus pictus. Next base: position 8,502,064 of record NC_087262.1, on the reverse strand, counting down.
TTCTCTCCATTCAAAGTACACTTTGACATTATGGGCTAAAGTCTGTAACAATATCACTAATTGAAAATTGTCAGAAAATAACATCACTATTCATGCTTTTCGAAGATGTTTAAGTCGCAAAAGGACAGGGATTGTCACAGTTTTGTCTATAATGACTCAAGTACATTCGGTTTTAAAGATTAATACCAGTTGTGGTATGAGCTCGAACAGAATCCAATGAAATGACCACCCAAGTGTTTGTATGCATGAATAAAAATATGTGCCAAATGGCTCTGGAAAAGGTGTGTACTATCTGAGAAATCAACAAAATAAGCACGGAATTCCATAAAATGCCGGGTATTTGTCTAAACAATATTAATACACTGTCCCACATATACCTTTTTGTGTCAGTGATCATCAGAATTATCGGCCTCAGCTAAGATTTTATGATTTCACAAAGATAAGTTTATTTCAATGTATCAGAACTAGATCTAATATTGTGGCATTTAACCTTGATTTTAAGGACTTTCTCATGAAGTAATTGTTTACTGCAACTACTTTCTTTTAAGTTTTACTGAAAATCCATACTAAATTGCCACACTAAGTTGGCAGCATATTACTATTGAAAACTTAAAATATTGGAAGGTACAAAACAATCAGCAATTACATTTTTTGTTCAATTAAAACGGTAAGTATTGAGCATTCAATATTAAAAATTTGCTTATAAAAGGCTTCTTGGAAAACGTATTCCTAAAAGTATGGCGTTAGCATTTCAAATTCCGCTAAATACCCTAATAGGTCTTTTTGCCCATATACAAATGCAATATACACATAAAATAATTCTGTACAAACTGTATAATAAATAAAATATTATTATCGATCCTCAACTTTTTCAGCTTTTAGGACACCATGACAGTACCTTGCAAACAGGCCTATCGTATTGGAGGTTATTTTTTATTCTACATGTATTATAGTCCCAAAGCTCATGTTACATTCATTTCGCAATGCACATGTAGGGAGTTAAAACTTCTTTGCATGTGTATGCGTGCGTGTTGGTGCGGGTGTGAGCAGATGTGTGTGCGTGTGTCTGTGAGTGCGTCTGCTCACTATGTACAACTGTGATGGCTTTACTCGCTAATGAGTGCAAGCATTTACGGGGTCATTTTTAAGTCAACGAGGGCGTAGGTCAAGGGTAGTGATTTAAATATATGCAAATGCGTCAACGACTGCGGTTAACCGTAAGGTCAATGTTATTTTTTTAGCTTGATTTTTTTTTCTTGGCAGAGGTTTGAAGAGACATGAGGGAAAAGGGTCAGAGTACATAGGGGTCACAGACATCTGATCTTATTCAAAACGGGAAACCAACTACATGTATATAAAGATTATGAAATGCCTGGATGTTGATAAATAAAAAGAATAAGACTGAATTTATTGCCATCCACGGAACTTAACTGGATTCGGAAATTTTAAAATGGTTCTTGAGAGGGAACAAATACCTGACAATTTAAATTACATGCTTAGATATATATTTAACGAAGCATCTGATTATGAAACTGACTGAGGAGATCAGGGGCCTAGAGAATGCAGAGCCACGCAGCTCATAATATGATTATCATATTGTATCATTACAATAATATTCACAGATAAAGTAAAGAGGGTTTTTTTTCAAAATCATAAGACACGATCAAGAAACATAATAAACATGATAAAGTGCATCGTGATCATTATTGTGACGACGATGGCTCCGATTATGACAACGATGATGATAATGATGATGATAATAATGTAATGAAAAAGAAATATACAGAAAATATGACGATTATAGTGATGATGATGATGTAATGGTAACAATATCTTTAATTTTAATGAAATAAACAACACAAATAAAGAGAAAGAAATAATGGGAATTTTCATAGTGCCGTCTATCTTGTTTCTTTGATTCTGATAATATTTTGTTGATTTAAGCTGTATGAATCTTTCCCATGATGCAATCGCGTTAATGTCAGTTGATTTCATATAGATTGTCATCGTCATGAAAATCTCTTCATTTTTTAAATTACACTCATGCAAACAACGAAATCACACATTATACATTTTAAAATGTTACACTTATCGAATGCATTCGTATCAAATAATGAGGAATTATAAAATCATGCAAGCTTTGATTTTACGCTTTGCAACGCGATAGCACTACTATTTGAAGTTACGAACTTCTGGTCGAAAAAATAGTTATAATAATATATCTATTAATTATGATAATAAGTAGTCCAATTATCATGTGTGTTTGATTTCCGAGAAGATACACATAAATACATGAAAGAACAGATACAAAAATGAGTAGTAAAATACAATAATATAGAAATCAAATCACACGATACCTCCAATTAAGTAATGCTGATTATAGCATTATTATTCTTATTTGGGGTCCTGAATCAGGATTATCGAAACGTCTATTAGCACTCAAGACGGCATTCAGCGATTACAAATTACATATTCCAGTATCATATTCAAATTTCTTGTCAACATATAGTGTTTGCACATTCTCCACTCCCTGCGGAGTAATCCAGGCCGAGACCGAGTGCAATCAAAGATGTTTTGGGAATTCAGAATGAGATAACCCCATCTTTGCAATCGGTCTTCTTTGCGTTAGCCTCCGGCCATAGCCCTGGTCCGGTCTTACAAGTTGCGATTTGATCCTATCAACAAAAACTATGGAAAGCCAGCAATTGCAACATCGAAAATGCGCATGCCTCTCAGTATGATTGTATATCCATGCATTCGTCATTGTCTTGACAATTCAACGTGCTCATCTTTGTTTACAGAGGACCACTGTGCCAACTTCCTGTATAAAAATGATGACATTGCTGGCTTTCCATATAGTTGAAATTGATCTGATCAGTGATAACTTTTTGTAAGACGGGGACCAGGGCCCCGATGCACAAAAGTTATCGTTATGGTTACTTGTCTGGAATGCTTGGTTTTGATTGGTTGGTGATCAGCGTTACCATGGCAGTTACCATTGAATGGCAAAGTTACCAGGAATAGCAGCATTATGCAACGGGGCCCAGGTCTGCATTTAAGTACATGGCGCTATGAAAAGAACTCTCATTTAACATTGGATGACGAGAATGGCAAGACTTACCTCTTATAGGATCACACCTACTTCCAAATCGGGAACAATCACAAAAACTGGTTACAGTACCTTCCAAACATAAGAAACAAAGGAGTATGATCAAACTTCAAGACTGGTAGATGGAATAAGTCCAATTAGGGCTCCGACTGGTCCACATAACGTTCGTTCGATTGACTGAATTTGAACTGTCGCGTCGAGCCTTGATATCGTTCTAGGGCAGGTTTTTCGCGGCGTCGGGTCAGACTTGAACTCGTCTTGATATAACCTCTCCTCAGTCTGCAGTGGTGGCTGTATTGAGGGAAATGGGGGGGGGGGGGGTCTACTTAAAATCATCCAACGGGGCGGGGTGGGGTGCCAAGAGTTGAAATTGGGCCCGATTTCAACATGTAAAGATGGGGCCAACGCTAAAATCACGACCCTTTAATCTTTTGACATGCACCGATATCTTTCTTGGTTGTCCATCAAATTCAACTTTCGTGTCCCTTTATTTTACTTTTTCCTTCATTTCTTTCTTTTCTTTCTATCTTTCTTTCTTTCTTTCTTTCTTTCTTTCTTTCTTTCTTTCTTTCTTTCTGTCTGTCTTTCTTTCTTTCTTTCTTTCTTTCTTTCTTTCTTTCTTTCTTTCTTTCTTTCTTTCTTTCTTTCTTTCTTTCTTTCTTTCTTTCTTTCTTTCTTTCTTTCTTTCTTTCTTTCTTTCTTTCTTTCTTTCTTTCTTTCTTCTTTTTTATCATAGGAAAAAAATCCATCCATGCACGAGTGTTATCGTACTATTATTATTAATTTTAGTATTATTAATAATATCATTATCATTATTATCATTATTATTATCATTAGTAGTAGTAGTAGTAGTAGTAGTAGTAGTAGTAGTAGTAGTAGTAGTAGTAGAAGTAGTAGTAGTAGTAGTAGTAGTAGTAGTAGTAGTAGTAGTAGTAGTAGTAGAAGTAGTAGTAGTAGTAGTAGTAGTAGTAGTAGTAGTAGTAGTAGTAGTAGTAGTAGAAGTAGTAGTAGTAGTAGTAGTAGTAGTAGTAGTAGAAGTAGTAGTAGTAGTAGTAGTAGTAGTAGTAGTAGTAGTAGTAGTAGTAGTAGTAGCATTGATATTAATATCTTTATAAAGATTATTATTGCTATAAACAATATTCATTCATTGTTATAATAGCTTATATTATAATTGTCTATATTATCTTCATTATGTTCATCATCATTTTCATCATCGTCATCATCATAATCATCATCTTCATCATCATTTTCATCATCATCATTTTAATCATCATCATCATTTTAATCAACATCATCATTATTATTATCAATTTTATCATTATTAAAAATTTGTATCATTTATTATTATCACAGCAATATTTAGAGACATTTAGGTAAGGAGTGGCTTTACCGAAGAACATCAAGGTACGTGATGACGAAATTATTGTGTATGGATCCCAAATCCAGTCTTCTTGACAGATGCCACCACAGCCCATGAATGTAGGAAAGTTCGATCTTATTAGAGGAACCGTATACATGGTATAGATCACCAATCCGAAACGGAGCAAGGGGTGAAAGTATACCCCCTTCTCTATCCCCAAAACATAATCCTAATCTTAAACCGATCGATAGCTCAATTATATTCGCCAACTCTGTGTTGTAAACAATCCTGACACGAATCAATGATAATGGTTGTTCCCAGTTAACACGCCAATGTAAACCTTGTGAGGTATAAGAAAAAACAACTTCTCCGGTGGTGATCATGTTTACGTCCACTGCCCAAGACAACTTAAAGCTCTTCATGACGAATGAAACTATCCAAGACGCATTTTGATGATATCGCTGAGCGAAATAGATAATATGGTTCACAAGGAGTAGATGATGATATACAAATATCGTACAGCAGTGAGTGCATTTACAATCAAACAAAAACACTTAAACAAATAAAAACACTTAAATGAAAACAAACAAACAAAACAAACACACAAAAACCAACATAAAAACATACGTAAACCGTTCTTACAAGTTGAGAAAATCACTTTGATCTTTTAAAGAGGACAAGCAATAAACTAGTACTCAGTGGCATAATGGGCCCCAAAAGCGAGCAAATATGTTGACCTTTATAAAATGAAAATGTAATTTTGTGATTGATTTTGACATAATATTCTGAGTAAACGTCACATCTTACCATATTCCCTTTCCTTTTTTTTCTTGGTGTTGGAACTTTGGGGCAGACTATGGCCCCCAAGCACCCCCCCCCCCCTATCATCTGCGCGCCAGTGCTAGTACTTTGATTAAGGTTTTATTTTAACCATTTTATAACATATTAAACACGGAGATGTAATATTTACCAAAGAACAAACTGAAAACTGCCAATTCACATAGTCACCCCCCCCCCCGAAAATAAAAGTTTGAAACGGTTTCGTGGATATGATGATTCCGTATCATTTTTAAATGATACTTTAATTGATTACAAGATTTTGTATTTTTTTCTTATTCGCCCTTCTCCGTCCTTATATGAACGAGCGTCTGACAAGGACGCATCGGGGCCCCTTTCCTTAAAAAAAACCCCTGTTGGACAGAATAATAAACAGCCTCAATGTGAAAGCATAGTTTCTACGTGAACATGCTCCAAATTAATACAGTAAACACATTTCCAAACTGTGTTCAAACTTTATTGGGGAAAGTATGGTTCGTCAACGATTCGAACCCAGGACCCATTCTTCACGAGGCAGGCACTCTACCACTGAGCCACGATACACAATTGCGATGTCAGAGTGCTCTCGACATCAGTGGTGATCAGGGGCGGAAATCTCTCCCAAAAGGTAGGGGGGCAAGGGGCTGGAAAATTTGACAAGCAAAGAAAAAGGTTATCACCCCAAATTTAAGGTCATTTCGAAGAAAATAAATTTGACAAAAAAGAAAAAAGGGGTAATATCATCCCCCAAAAAAGGTCATCTCGTCCTAAAATACATGTTTTATTTCGATTTTGAATGATGTATTTCTTACCATCATAAAATACCACAAATAGGGGGGACATTTGATATTGTGTCCCCCCTGTCCCCCTGGGATTTCCGCCCATGGTGGTGATGCGAGTGTTTTGGGTCTAGAAATACATTTTTACTATAAAATATAATCAGGATATATAATTATTTTTAAATTTTCAGCATGATAAATGTGACAAATGTGATACCATTTTTTATTTGTTTTATAATGCATCAAATCGATATCACTGCTATATAAACCGCTGAGATACCATACTCTTCAAACAGGGCTTGAAGACTTTTTTTATTCAATAGTTCACTTTAAGAAATATCCAAGGCTACATCATTGTTCTGATTTCTTTTTACAATTGTCTTTTCTTCGTTTTTTTTTCAGCCTCTTCAATGCCTGCCACCCTATCCTCCCTCCCTGCTTAATTATAGCATTGCATTTTAAAGTAGACCCTTCTTTAGAGGGGCACGTTGCACAAAAAAATTGTGTCTAAACCGAAACTCGAGAAATCAAGCTTAAGTCACGCATACGCGTGTATCATTGGCTGAAAATCAATATGCGTTTGATTTTTTGAGTTGCAATTGATCGCAACTCTTCCTGCAACGGGCCCCATCAGAGGTAACTCATTCGAAGAGGATAATGACTTATTGTCAAAGTTTTTTGAGCGATAGTTGTCGCTGTGATCGATAGTATCGATCGGAAGTAATCCCTGTGGATTATTTACACGTATACCGGAATCAGTCAGAAACGGCAAGGATCACCGGTGGGGGGTAAAACCTCACCCATGTTTTGAATCCTATCCTAATCTATGTTCCATGGCTTCATAACTTACATGAAAGTGGTAATGGCCAATCAACATATGATAAAGTTACGTGTAAAGTTCTCTTCCACACTGCCCAGGGGGTGGCACTAGGGTGGTTTGATGGGGGGGGGGAGACGGCTTTTTCTTACTGATTTACGGAGGTAATAATTATAGCGTTACACGACTAGTACTTCTCTTTTCTTAAGCTATTCTTTCCCTTATCTATCTTGCCTTACTCCTATTATTCTTCCCCCCTTTCTTTCTTTTGGTTTCTTTTCTCGAAATATCATTGGGGCGATGGCCCCTTGCCCCCCCCCCCGTAGAGCCGCCCCTGAGGTGACAGCCCTTGTCGATTGATCAGAATTACAGTTTGAAAAAAACAGCAGCTGATTGGACAGATGTACCTCGATCACAGTAAAAAAAAACTGTTTAAAATGTTTAAACTACGCTTTTTACTAATTAGAATTTATATATTGTTATTTTTTCAGTAGTTTAATTTTTCATCAAAAATGTTTCATTTTCAATATCTAATCTTCGATGAATTAAGCATGGTTGTTTTAATTGTTAAACAACTACTCAAAGTTTATATATAGGACACAGCGCTGTATAAAATTTTAAACATCGTTTTGCTGTCAGTGTAAGTATTATACGAAGTTATAATACAGTTATAAAACATACACAAGTCGACATAAATGTATTTATACCTACACATATATGTGTACATAATTTTTAATTGGAAGGGATGGGTAACTATTACCGTTTTTACACGCTGCCCCGGTGCAGTGTGTAAACACAGTAATTATAGTGTCCAACCACCTGCGTCGCATTGCAATAAACAAACTTGCAATTTGAACGCCGAACTTTACACTTAACCCTGATATACACCGATATCCGAGCGGGATGTTATTGCTAACATGACTATAACTTAAGTGCACATCTGCCCAGGTGAGGCAAACATTCAATCATCGCTGATGCGCACACAGCGAGCCAAGTCAAGACAAAACATTTTTGACGCAGTCGGTATATTATGTTCCATAAATTGACAATTTAATCATATCATTTACAATGACCGAGTGATGGAAGGGCTTGGGCTTGGACCCACTCAGGAGGTCCGCGTTTCCATTGGCGTCAAATTTGAACGCAGCTATTCGCCCCAAGACCATGGCAGGGTCGTAAAGGGTGACATGGCGATATGGGGAAAATAAAGGAGAAAAGTGAAAATCTCGCCATAAATATATATTTATATATGTTGATCTTAATCAATAAATCACTTGACAAAGCCCTATGGGCGAAAATTCGTGAAATACTTTTCATTACGGAGTTTTTTTTTCTTTTTAGATTATATATATATATATGGTGCAGCAAGGAAGAACAGTATCGTTTTGGCCAAACCAAGAGTACTACGTTGATCCCATGAATGGTGTCTATACAAATGATCTGCCTAAGTTTATTGTAACAGAGAAAAGAACTATGTGAATAATCATGACAATATAGAGAATGAGATTCATTTGTCTTCATGCTATATTTTGTAACCAGTACTCTCAGTGCATCGCATCGGTATTGGCGGAGGGACCGCCAGGTTACACTGTTAGAAAATTTCTACTTTAAAAACAAACATTCCTGCATCAGCATAGTCTCGAGAACACCTGTAATCTTACTGCACTGTGTAATCTTAAGGCGACCGCACACCTTACGATTGGTCTGCGACCCGATTTCAGAATAAAATGTTGTAGAATTTGATGCTAATATTGAGACTTGGAATATCTTACTGTGTAGGCCTAATGTTCGAAATCATCGTACGAATACCTATGTTCAAATCTGTGATTTTGCTATCATCCTTCTAAGAATGAAATCGAATTTAATATCAAGTCGTAATGACGTCATAGCAGTCGTACGATTGGCTACGATTTGAAACTTTACTAATTTGGCCTTTACTCCAAAATAAAGGTTTGCAATCTTTCAAAAAGGTTATATTAGTATTCTTTCAATTGATTTTAACCTCAAATAAAATGATATGTTCCATTCACATTTTCAGAATATGAGTGCGATTTGTTCCAAAATCGGATCGCGAACAGTCGTAAGGTGTGCGGTGGCCTTTACGTGCAACTGTGTAAAATAACAGAAAATTGGTATGTGGTGTGTGTAACCTTACAAATTTCTTGTAATAAAACTGTTTTCCCCTTTTTTGAAAACATACCCTGTTCTGTAAAATTGTAATATATATATATATATACATTTCCTGCAATAACAATTTACAGAATGATTTGGTTACTTCTTTCTGTTAAATCTTTTTTTTTTTTTTTTCTGTAAAATTTTCTGTTTTTTCGAACAGCGTACAATGATTAAGCTTGCTTTCCTCTTTCCTGACCACAAACTGATGCATCGAAATTTTATATTCAAATTGTTTTTGTATCTTTGTTTGAAGTGCCGAATAAGTTGAGAGGAAATTAATTTTGAAACAGGAGGTTAATCATCATGGATTCATAATCACAAGAGAAATTATAGTTCCATGATAGAAAGAGAAGCTGTTTAGGATCGGTTGCTATGACTTTCAAACAATAATTTGGTATGGCTTGCAACTCGTGTTGCCTTGCATCTACTTCGGCACTTCATCATATTCGTATTCATTTGCAAATATATGCCTACCAAGCTTATGTAAAACTTATAATTCAGCACAATAAATCTTCACATTTTTGGATTGAATTTGAGCATTGGCTTTCTCTAAAACATTGCTAAACGAAGGAAGAAACTACAGTTTAGTTTTTTGTGTGTCATTTTTTTAAATTCATTTCCACACGGCTGTGTTTCGCAGTTCTATTTATAAGACTCCAAGTCACTTTCTTTCACTGAGCGCGAGGACCATCTAAATTGGATAATTAAGCTGATCGATTAGTCCAAATCTCTTGTGGGAACTCAAGGGTATTGTAATTCATGATTGAAACGGTGTTCTTTTATTCGAATTTGCAGCAGACCGTGACTTTCGTTGTAAAAGTTCCCTATTGAAGTAAATCGTACGACAGTCACGACAGTTAAACCCATTGATAGTGTGATGTCCATGTTTGATTGGACATAATATAAAAATAGTTTATGGAATAGCTATTCAAAAAGTGTAATATTTTATTTTCACCTGATTATGGTAATTTCTCACAAGTCAGGTTTTTTTTAATTTATTTATTTATTTCATTTCATTTTATTTTATTTTATTTTATTATTATTATTATTATTTTTTTTTTTTTGGGGGGGGTGACCCAACTTTATAAGCACATTGCTTTAATGGGCATTCAATTTAACTAATATCTTATGTGTATATAAAACAAACTATTGTGCATTTCTTTAAATATGATACATCATCTGTATTATGTCTCATTGTTATGCTTTGTATTTTTTTACATCCTTGATTTTGTATATTTTAATGGAATATAAATGAATTCAATTCAATTATAAGAGAAATGGAAATAGGTGACAGCACTCGTGTATAAATTATGAACAAGGACGGGCATTGTCTATATTGCCTTTTTATCTTACATCAAATTAATGGAAATGATTCAGGCATTATGGAAAATATGTCGTATGTAAAAAAAAAATGGTTGATTATATTTGTAAGTAATCGTGCACTATTATATGAAGCATTTTGTATAACGGGGAACGCCTTACAATGATTGGCGTATGATGGCGCTCTTTAAGAAGATGCTATAAATTTACATTCATTTATCCACTGAGATACAAGTTCACTTTATATAACCACGCTATCCAATGGTAACTACTTGCCGTTGGATAGCAATAGTCTACTACCAATCAAATTCAAGCTCTTCATGGATGATATCTGTGGATGACAAGGTTGCTACGATAGTTCATTTATTATGCAACGGGGCCCAGATATATTTCATAAAGATACTGTTTGTCATTTATTTCAAGAAATCTGCTTATAATGACAATCCTGCAAATTGTTAATGCTATATATTTATTTTTTCTGGGGGGTAGTACATGATATAATGATTACGAAGACTTTTTCTTTTCCTTTATGATTCATGCCAAAAATCAATTACCAATATTATTGTTTTTTTGTAGTAAAAATTGTATTATATACGAATGTTATGAATGCAGAAGAAAAAATAAATCAAACGAAATATTTTGAATTTAAGATGTAACAGCTATTATGAATCATTTAGTAGTAGGCGATAACCTTTACACTCATTTTTAGTTGTGTAAATGTTTGAAGCTCAATACAATTCCAAAATACATATTAGCTTGATACCGTGTTTTAAGTATGTAAGGCGGCGATTTCGTAATATTTTTGGTCAATTTAGGGGGTGGGGGCGAGACTATATAGACTCCTGTACAAAATTTAAAAATCGACGGAGTAGTACGTCCTCCCGTCCCCCGGGATCGCCGCAAATGATTACAAGTATGGGTATGAGAACTTCGGGGGCACGCCGTGAAATCAGCAACCCCCCCCCCCCCCCCTTAAAAAAAAAAAAAAAAAAAAAAAAAACCCGCTGCATTATCTATGCCTTTTCTCGTAAAGACGGATTGGCTGCGTTGCCCATTAGGGTTGTAAAAACACAAAATTTAGGGGAAAGCGAGTAAGCCCATGTTTTTTTTAAAGAAAAATGACCCCCCCCCCCGCCCACGAGGACTATGGTTTATTGAGGGCCCCCTCCCTGGTATCATTAGGTCCTATATAATTATAGACATTGGGATTTTCGAAGAGATTAGGAGAGTAGGCGGACCGGGGGTCCATTTTGGGCGACCTAAAACTTGACCCCTACACCATAACCTTTATCTAACAGTTTCACGCAGCCGACGTCGGAGTTTATTTGCACAGCACGATGGGCGATGAAATTTTAAGGCGCCATATATCACTTATACCTGATCTGCTAGAAGAGTACCGCGAGACATGACGGAAAGAATCCCGAATTTCTGACAAGAAATTTATATACCAAAAATGAAAAATTGTGATCAAATAGATGATTCCGGTAAGGCTTGAGCATTCTGAAAATAAATTGAATACATGCAACATACAATGGAAAAAATGAAGTGAAACGAAAATCGAACTACAAATACATTTCGCACACACGTTAAAATTGAAAAAAAAAATGTTTTCATTGCTATTGATATACGTTTTGATATTCAGACGCTTTTGTAAAATTTCCAAGACTATGCAATTAGATTCGAGTCAGGGAATATAAACCTACTGTATGGGGATTAATCGAGCAGAAACATTTAAAATATACTGTTGAAAGAGAAAGGCATGTGGTATTATACAGACAGAGAAAAGAAAAGCATAACAATAATAATGTAAAGCCACCCCCCCCCCGAATTCAACGACAATGAAAAATGGAAAGGAAGCAGATTAAAAAAGGAAAAAAGTTTGTGAAATGATGTGGTGTTATTTTTTGCATATCATGAATAGAATCTATTACATTTTTTTATTTGAAAAAGTAAAAAGAAATTGTCAGCTCGCTTCGCTCGCTCGTGACTTTTAAGAAATTTTTCCACACGTGCCATGCTGTGCCTCTTCCCTTTTTTTTTTGCTCAATTCTCCAATGGTTTAATAGTGCGGACGATCCAACACCAGACCACCCAGGGCAGCAAGTTCACCCTCGACACCATAACGTCAACAATCTATGTACCTGATCTGCCATCCAGTGGGGGCCTTGCTCCCGTGCTTGCCAGCCGGCTGAGCAGGTGACGACACATTGCGGACGCCAAGGCAATCCCTTCAGTAAACCAAGGGGACCCAGTTAACACAGCTGAGCACCCGCAAGCTATCATACTATGGTATCCATGGTCGCATACAGAGGGAAGGGACACAGGGAGTGGGAGGGGAGGGGGAGGGGCTCTTGACAAGAGAGATTTTTCGAGACCTACTTTTCATTGCAATTTTTTACCCTCGATGAAAAGGCATTTAGATAATAAATCCTCCAGCGAACCAATTCACTTCACCATCCCGAGAAAGAGTGCAGCAAAATGTAAAACGCCAAATACATTTTTCAATGTAATATTTAAATTAAAAACGAACCACGAAACAGTAAATTTGAAGTGATTCCTTCAATTTTAAAGCCCCGGCCCCCGCCCCCTTATTTTCGGAAACCCGCTGATAATCGTTTTTATCCGTCAGTGGTGTAATGAGCCCCCCCCCCAAAAAAAAAGGAAAACCAACAAAACAACAAACAATGAAGCGCAAATAATGTTAAATAATAACATGAATAATGTCACAGGCGTGGATTTTTTTAAAAGTCACAGTTGAGTTAAAATGTTGACCTTTTTCAAATGAAAAACTTAATTTTGTGATGGATTTCGTATTACCGTTAGATGATAGGGCCTACCATAAGTCACCCTTTCCCCCACAATTCTTTCTTTACCTCTTTCGTTCCTTTGTGCCCCCTTCGTCTTTGAACTTGGAGGAAGGGACGGAGCCCCCCATCCCCTTATATGTACTCCAGTCCCATCCATATGGTTATTATTACACTTATTTAAGATTTGATTGATAGGATAATAACTGTATATTCCAATATAATTCATATAAATTGATCTTCATCGAAATTTTAGACAGGCTTTAAATTTTGGCCATTCTCGAATTTTAGTTCACACTTTTATTTTCCATTAATTTGGCAATATCATGTGAATGAAATGTCTTTTATTTCTAATGACTAAACAAAATGTATTGAAGGATATAATACCGCAGATTCCCGATAAGGGTTGTTGGTTAAGCCTTTGAATTTCATTAGGCATATTTTCTTGAATTTCATCGAAAACTAAAAGAAACCTTAAATTTGGTAATTCAAATTCAAAGAAATGCTCATTTTCTCTGAACTGCAAGACTTCTCCTTTTTAAACAGGGCGCCATCACATGTTGCAACCATGCCAACATACCAGACGCTTTCGAATGATTGAAGAGAAATAACGGGAGCTGAAATTTAGAAAATATTCTATATTATCCAAGGTATGTGATGAATTATGTGATAAATAGTACAGGGTTAATCATACAATATATTCGATTCAACCGTGAACATTTATAGAGTTTTCGCTTCTTGGATCTGCTAAATTAATCGGAACTTCGTATTTCTGCGGCATTCAACGGTGTGTTGACATTTGTGTCCGCAGAGTTTTCGGCGTAAATTATGTCGATGTGTGGATGTCTCGAGATCTCGTCGCATGACTCAAAGACAAGTCTCAATGAGCGCAATCTCCAACGTTACTAACGTCAGAAAAAAAATATACTAGTACTACGTTAGTCCTTACACAACCCCCAAGCCAAAGCCAAAACCTACTCAGCAACTGTCAGCTGTGGAGGAAGGATTATGAGAAAAAAATTAGATGATTGATAAGTGATGTTTAAAGAGGGCGCGCGATTTATGTTCATATCTTTATACCTTTATACCGCATCTACTGGAAAAATACAGTTGTTCCCACTCACACGTATTGCGAGGTTAGTATTAGTATACTAACCTCGCACCACGAACCACGTTTGGCAGTGGATTTCTAACTAGTGCCTAGTGGGTCGCGCGTGCTGGGATCTCACTTCTTGGGTCCACAACACACGACTTCTATGGCTTGATTTTTCTGTGCGCGACGGCATGTAATGAACCCTTGGGTGGTTGTTCCTGCAGTCAAGTTTCCAGGTCTATCTTGTTGTCTTCCTAGCTTGGATAAGTTCGAAAACTGAGTCTGTGCTATTTGTGCAATGTGCTGTGCCAATGTATTGAAATGAAAAAGGCACTATTCCCATGCGTGAACATAATGCCACGCAGACCAGAACTTGTCTAACTTTGTCTTGAAGCCATTGATTGTTGATGACAATCAAAGACACGATAAGGGAAAGACTAGGCACCTAAACTATTTACACGCAAAAGCACTATGCGAAGAGTCCAATCTTTTGATTGTATAGACTTTGGTAGACCGTATTACTATTATTGACAAACGAACAAAGCTTGTACTGCTGGTTTCGTTCAAGGTAGATCTACATCAATTTTTTCTATTTTTTTTAAATTAGTCATCGTTTTAAATTATCTGCAAAAAAATATTTTACGATTGATTGTACATTGTAGTCAATGCAATCAATCTTAGAAAAATATTCTAAGATCATTGCTAAGCTTTGTGTAACGGGCCCCAGGTTGGTGTTTCTTAAAGTTGTTCGTAAGTTTCAAGCGACTTTACAAACGACTGGTTATCCTTTCTTGCAGTTAAAGATGTAGATCTACACCAAGTTTTCATTGATGTTGATTTAGCAAGTCATATGAGAAACTCTCACATGACTTGCTAGATCAACATCCTTTCTCAGAGAAAGGATCACCAGTCCTTCGTAAAGTCGCTTGTAACTTGTAAGCAGCTTTATGAAACACCTACCCAGGTTGAGTGAAGCACAATGTAAGTAATTAAACACTGGTTTGGATCTGTATTCTGCAACACAGAAAAGCATACTTAGACAAATAAATACCGGTAAATTGGTATTAATTAAAGAGCCGTATGCCTGACAGAAAGCCATGGATGTTTTTTTTTTGCTTATTACACAACAATTGCTCATTTTCTACAGGAAATCCAATCATAACTTAACCCATTTTGCTCATGCATACTGTGTGACCAAATATTTGGTAGTCATTTTGTTAAATTCTGTCAGTTATTCTTTTCCCCCAACTAGAAAGTCTATTTAGCAGTTGTACACCTTGGCACAAACACGTATTCTAGATATGTTACTAAATATTCTGTTGGTAAGCCATGAATATCGTAGTAGTTTCATGCATTTAGGAATTGATTTGACTTTCACATACATTGTAAATATTGCAGAATTGCAACATGGACCTGTCTATCCGGGGAGGACCGACACCCCGCCAGGCTCGGGTCTCCAGCGCTAAGGGGAAGAAACCGAACAAGACGAGTGGATCATTGTACAGCACACCAGATGCGCCAAGACAAGGAGGTCGACCTCCTGCCGGCAAACCACAACATCAACATCAGGTAATCATGTTGACTTGGCATGTGGGCTTTTTTTGTGACCTAGTGGTTGAAGTGCCTATCTCATTCACGTATTAAAGGTCATGGGTTCACTTCTAAATTTCGTCTCTGACTAAAGCATTTACTCAGGGCATAAACTTTACTATTATAATAATAATAATAATAGCTGGATTTATAAAGCGCGTTTTGCCTGAGGATACAAAGCGCTGCTATTATTACCCGGCTTTAGCTCGAGCTACCATCACCGGCGCTCAGTGCATGCAAGGAATTACTCCTGCCGGGTACCCATTCACCTCACCTGGGTCGAGTGCAGCACAGTGTGGATAAATTTCTTGCTGAAGGAAAACATGCCATGGCTAGGATTCGAACCCACGACCCTCTGTTTCAAAGGCGAGAGTCATAACCACTAGACCACGACGCACCCACTATTAGGACAAGGCCATTGTTCTAAACGGCACATTCCTATAGTAAAACACAGATAACAACTCAAAGGTAAAATTTAAAAAGGCACAAAATATATCTAAGGCCACTGAGAGGGGCATTGAGTTCAATTACACGTATTATTGTCATTATTATCATTTGTGTACTGCGCTTTTCCCAAAATGGCCCAAAGCGCTTACAACAAGAAAAAAATACATCAAACTATAAAATGAAATTTGCAATCCTAAAACTCTGGACTGGAAAAAAGAAATGTCTTCAGTCCCTTTTTAAATAAAGAGAGAGATGGTGATTGTCTGAGTAAAAGAGGTAACTTATTTTAATATTTGGAAGCAGTTACAGTGAAAGTCCTATCCCCAGCCAGTTTCCATGTTATTTTGTTTGTGAGCCAAAGTGGGTCCCTGGAGGCTCCAAGGGGTGTACAGGGTCAAACGATCATTTAGATATTGAGGTGCCTGTGTATTAACGGATTTTAAAACTAGCAAAAGTAACTTGAAAACTGTTTGATCTTTCAATCATTAGCAGGGGTGTGAGAGTTCAGATTTTTATCTGATTTCAAATTTTTTTGTTTTTATTTTCAGCTCAATTTCAGCTTATTTTTTACTTTCCTCTGTGCAAAAAGTATGGGAGCTCTTTCTTTTTCAGACTTTTTGAACACTCTTCAGCTCTTTTCAGATCTTTTTATTTGTGACCACTCACACCCCTGCATTAGGATATCCCAGGCCAATGAGGTCATGGTCTTTGATGATCCTTGATTAATTTAAGCCATGTTTACTACTTTACTTAATATAGATAAAGTCATTAAATTATTATTGTTTTCTTTCTGTGTATAAGACACTCTATATAAGGGTAACATACAATTTAAATTGATTCTTGTATATTTTCCTCTTTTTTTCAATCACCTTTTGAAATGGCAGGGCACTGGTATAACCCAATCTCAGATGGATAAATACACGAGACCAAAGAGCCATGGTCCAAAACCAGACAAGTAAGTTTTTTTATTCAATTTTCACTTTGTTATGTGTCTTATTGATAGATGAATTATTGTAAATAATGATGCAACAATGAATAAACAGTACATGTGTAACAGGATTATGATCAAAATTTGAATGAAATCAGTTGAAATTTATCCTATTTTGAATGTTTGGGATTTGCTAAGTTGAAGAATGCTGCCAGAAAATTACAATACTTGCTGTAACATTGCAAGATGTAAAATGTATTTTAATAAAGTTCAAAGTTACACATTATGACCAATAATGTCAAAACATTTTTGGAAACGTAGCTAAAGTGAGAATTCCAAGAAGCTTTTTATCTCGACGATGAGCAAACTACATATGTTGGAAATCATATTGCTCAAGACATTTTGTTGATAAAAGCGGAGTAATCATCTTGTAGAACATTTTAGATTTATTTCCTAGCTCTGAACAACTACTGCAAATCATGACTATAGATATACCATGTAGATGCACTTCAAGGAGAGGGAGTGGGGTGGGGAGATATAGTATGAACAACAATCCCTGTCACAGTGAGCAAACCTGTGCAAAATTGACACAATTGGCTGTTTTGTAGCTGTTTTTCAAAAGGGCTACAAAACAACTACAAAAGGGAGAGACGGTAGCTGTAATAGCAAGTTGCTCACTGTGTAATGCAGTAAGTAGAAATAATCAATAGAACTCTGATAATATTTTCTTTCAAACAACTTTTTTAATCTCAAAGGCCCGTATTCTGAAGTCAGGTTTAAGTTAGACCATGATCTAACTCTGTGCTAAAATTATGGGAAGCCAAAAGTGTCAAAATTTTTATTTTAAGTTGTATATGTTTTTTATGTTTACGGTACTGTGCTCTTTCCTGATTCATCGATGGTGAAGACAATCATCGATTTATACTTCCTAGACAATTATGAATGATCTGAGAGCTAAAAAAGCTGAAATATGATATCTCTTCCGTTAGTGATTTATGTAACAATTGGCTATCCATACTTAAATCACAACTTCAAACCTGAGTTTAAGTTAAACCCGACTTCAGAATATATCTTTTGATCTTTCCATCGTTCTGTACCATCTACAGTGTACCATCTTTAGACCTGGCTCGACTTGCTGACTATGACAACACATTATCAAAACCTCTTGAGGACTATGAGGAAAAGATGTCCATTCCAGATACAGCTAGCACTGTCAGGTGAGAAATAGATTGATTTATAGGCTGAATCAACTGTGATCATATGAAAACTGAATTACAAATCTTTATGGAATTATTTCTTTCTTTGTCCAATTTTGTTAAAATTTCAGAATTCTGCATTCTTATTTTCCCTTCTATTAAAACATCTTGCCATTTGGGGTTGATTTCCCTCAAATCAAAATGTCATCAAAGAACAGATCTAAACCAATCACCTCTCTGATTGACAACAATCACTTGCTTATCTTATACACAGTTTGAAAAAAAAGATGAGAAAAGGATGGAAGCAAATTAGAATGGATTATTGTTTCAAAAAGTAATGCAAATTACACTTTGAATCCTCTGCCAGTTAAAATAATTAAATATGAAATGGTCTGATGTATTCAGAAATAAGATAGTTATTGCATCAAAATCAAATCATTCAGGATCTATGTGACATTCTGTCAATGAAGTTACACAAAAAAGGAGGGCAAAGTTGGGCATCGTGCATAAACTATGGTGGGCAAAAAATGACAAGTGTTAAGGGGGAAGTGTGCTGTCGTAGATTAACATACTTTACATGTAGCAGGTAATTGCAAATAAGATTGGACACGAACGATCTTCACAAGTTTCAGGATGCGATGAATAATGCATTGTAATATACACACATGTCTATGACACCCCACTACATGTATTTTACTTTAATTATTGGATACTTAATTTGCCTGAAATAATTCTTTCAAATTTTCCTCATGGTGTTTTTCCCCCAACAGCTGGGGATACCATGACTACAACCCAAAACCGTCGGGAAGGAACAGCGCCCTCAAAACCCCTTTTGCACTCCATCACACACCTGACACCCCACTGTCAGCTCAGAGTGTGTCCTGTCGGCCGGCCAACGTTCCTAAGCTGAATGTAGGGAATAAAGAAAAGGTTAAAGCAAAGGTAAGTCAGGCTGTCTGATAGGGTCCTTTGGTCCAGTGGTTAGAGCATTGGACTCATAATCACAAGGTTGTGAGATTGAATCTCAACACTGCCATTGTCTCCACTTTGATAAAAAGGCCCGAGAGTGATATCTGTTGTCTATAACGTCAGCCACTATGACTGATTAAAGGTATAGTGTATGATTGGTTGATCTCAGACAAGGTCAGTGAATCAATTGTAAAGATATTATTTTCATTAAATATCTATATCAATGCTCTACTTTATCACTCAAAAGAAATTGGTATAACTCTTCTTTTTTCATGATATTGAGGGGTGAAATATATATTATAATATATCGTTTAACCGATATATTTTGTTTCCGCCCTCTCGAGTTAACAAATAAATTGATATTAGAACACCGTTCGAATCATGCATATTCATTACAACCTCATGCATATTGATGAAAACGTCATGGCGCATGCGCCGTATCAAGAAATCCCCGTATCAACAAAGTGCAGCGCTGTGTGCAGAAGTAGCTGAGTAGAAGCAAACACCGAACGTTGCGTGCAAGCTCAATGAGCCGATGCTAGCCGGCTAGCGATTAGTCCACGTCCTGGACGATTTTTATTGATTGGGCAAACCAGGGGCAAACCAGGGGCAAACCTTATCGGACCGTACCGGTACCCCCACGCGCACACATAACCAACACACACACGCCCTCCACTGATTCACTTACCCCCAGTGATTCACCTAACCCACTGATTCACTTTCCCCGAAAAAAAATGTTGTTTCGTGTGACTATTCAGGGGGTGTGTGTATGCGTGTTATGGGGATGTAGTGTGTTGTGTTTGGTAGTCGTATCGTACAAAATACCAACAGTCCAGGAGGTGGACTAGCTAGCGATATGCTTGCGCTCTGCATGCACGTCTACTTTAGACATAATCCACTGTTAGCGATAGCACACACTGGACAAGCATATTATATGGAGCTATATAGCTCCATGATTGAATCGTACGTGAATAAGGATTCAGACACTTGGGATTATCGAACGTGAATGACGAAGCAAAGGATTGCCCAATACGGCTTACTTTCGGAATATAATGTCATGAATCTGAAAGTACTCCAAGACTAAAAGAGATACGAGAATCCCAAAGAAGGGCAAGGGCCGAGTTTGATTTGACGGCCACCTCGCTCTTTGCGCTCGCATCAATATTGTTAGGTAGATGACAATCAGAGATATCTATGATGACAATCCTGTTCATGATAACCAAAAGTGCTTAGAATGTCAGAATTTTAGTTCAGAATATCAATCACTTTTTAAGCCCAAGTGATTGATATTCTGACCTAAAATTTTGACATTCTAAGCACATGTGGTAATCATGAACAGGATTGTCATCTAATTTTAACTAAACAATATTGAAGCAAGCGCAAAGAGCGAGATGAAAAACTTTCATATGTATATATATAGACGGCCACCCCCATTCTGTCTAGGGCCGAGTATGAAGAAAGGGAAGGGCGAAGAGAAAAACGATTATTTTCAGGGCGGGATACAAAATAGTCAAACATAAAAGGAAGATAAAAGTTGATGGGACCATGGAGGACACACAGTATTGACATGAAAGTAGGATTATTCTTCGTTGTTTAGACTGAACTTGCGAGGTCAAAAGGTGAGCTGAGAAAGCTGTTGATGCGAAGTATGTAGCGTAGTCTACATCGTGTAGACCGTGACAGTGTGTGTATCCGACCAATGCATCAAATTTAGAATACAGTGTTATTTGGTCAATCTTTACAAGCAGAGCAGAGGCGTCATGAGCCAAAGCAAAAAAAATTAGGGGGGGGTAGACGTAAGGGGCAAGATTTCTCGGAAAATTCTTATTCTTGCAGCCACACAAGAAAGCTTGTAGCTAGATGTGGAGTAATGAGAAGTTGAGTATATTCAATATGGTCTATGGTAGAACCGTTGCGCTCTAGGTATGCAGAGGGGTGAATTTCGGAGCCGACCCCGGGGGCCGACCGGCATGTTTTACATCAGAACTTTACAAGTCATGCCGTTTGAAACAGGGCAACGAAGTACGTGAAAGAAGACTAAGCAAACTTGGAGAAGCAACGTCCGAGGGGATAGTAATTTACGTCTGCTTTGAAACGTGTATCACTTATTTCCAGAGAATGGGTCGCAGAGTATTTCTCCAGTATGGGGAGGGTGGGGGTAGCCTATAGGCCTAATCAATCCATCAGTGGATGGATGGATGGATGACTGAAAGAATGAATAGATAGATGAATAGGCATATATATGAATGGATCATCCGATGAATGTATAGGCCTAACCCCAAGAATGGATGGACAAAGACAAATGGATACCAATGACGAATAATAGATAGGGGCGCCCCATGGGAGCTGTTGTTGAATGGGCTACCCCTTATTAAATAAACAATAAACAATTAAAAATAGATGGAAAGATGAACTTTTATTGCAACAAATGAGAGGAAGATAGGCCTCCGGGATACACGCATACAGTGTGTGCACGAGCAGTTCAACTGTTGAAAAAATGTGAATGACTGTGGTGCGTGGCGACGTGAGCAGGACAAAGACATCACTCACATCTTGATTGGCATAACGTAGACTTATTTAGCAATGAAAGTGGAACCGGGAATTGGGACTCCCATTTTCCTGCTATAAATATAGGAAAAACGAATGATAACTGTTGTTTTATAGCCGAGGAAATGTATTCTTCATATTGGGATTGGGACCAAGGAGATCCCGGCGTGTCGAAATTTCACAACTCATGGGGAAAATAATATAATAATCATTTTTGATGATTGAAAAAAAATGTGCTCAGTTCACACTGTCACAATTTTTTTTTTGGTGGGGTTACCTGCAGAAAAAAAATTGACAAAGCAAAAGAAAAACATCGTTGGTCATTCCATACATTTCTCAAATTTGACACCTATCAGAATTCCAGGGGGTGCTGCCCATGGAAAATAATACATGCCGCATCCCCAGCTCCACCCCCCCCCCCCCCCCCCCGCTTCCAAGAGGCATATAATCGCGGAATAATTAATTGTATCAGAAAGTATCAGATCAGTCAAGGCGATCGTATTGATCGTAGAAAGTGTTGGAATATGGTTCAACTATTTTGGAGATCAGTTATGAAAGGCCAATCGTGCATGGTGTTCGTGACGGATTGCACTATTGTAGGAATAAGAATATTTTGGGGCGGGAAAGTCGCCTACTTCCAAGCGGTGATGACTTTCGGGGAAAAAAAGAAATTTGTGTTTGAAATTTTTGGGCAAGCCAATTCTGGCGAGGTTCAATGGGTATACGCCTATTCTGATGTATTTGATTTATGGTGATGTGATGCAAATATGTTGCTAATAAAAATATAATATTTTGCCTTTATGTGTGTTTTACAACTCACAGGGGGGGGGGGAGGGGTCAAGGAGAATACAGTAATAGCTCTGAATACTGACTGAGAGACACTCCGATCTGCAAAAGTGAAGGCAAAGCTGTCATGGGGCAAGCAAACAAGTAATACTTTCTTGAATAGGCATACCATAATAAAGTTGAGAATGCGAACATAAGGAATACACACAACCTAAGGTTAGGAATTGTATAAACAGCGAAAAATACAGAAAGATGTTATGAACATGCTTTCACTATTCATGAATGTATAATGCAATGATATAAAGGGAAAATGTTTTAAGTTGAATTTAATTTTAACCAGTGGCGTAAATAATTAACATAACAAATGAAGGGGCCAGATATACATATGTACATATAGGGCACAAATCTTGATTTTTTTTTGTAATCTATGATAGATTTTGACATGATATTCAGATAATAGTTTCCCTTCTCTCTTTCCTTTTTTTTCTTGGCCGTGACAAATTTGGGAATCCATACAGCCCCAAGCCTTATTTTGAACGCCACTGATTTCAACTGAATATCATCAGAAAAATATTTACAAGGTAGTCAAGTGGCAGCCGACGCAGCGTGTAAAAACAGTATGAATTTCATTGCATGATAATAATAAAATGATAAATAATGTCATGTTTGGTTAGCGGAAACGAGGATAGGACGTTTTGTAATTCGCTATGCAGTAAAATAATGAGAATGACTGAAACGATAAGGACCGATATATATTCAAAATATAAATTTGATGAGAGACAAACGATTCAAACAATAACAGAGTATAATATTATGTTGCGTTCAAATTCCCTTTTGATCGTTCTTTTGATTCCCTTTCAACAATATATTTCTTTCTTCCTTTCTTCTCTCTCCTCCTTCCCTTTATTGGGGCGGCCGAGCTAAGGATGGAGGGGGTATCGGATATAAGGAAGCAGTTTAGGTGTTATGGCACATGACAAGTTCAATTCAGTGGCCTAGTACTAGTAGGTCCATTGGTAAATTGCCAATTCGTCAACTGCCAACTCATCCATTCACCACATGGTCTACTTTCATTTAGTCCATGCAATGCCAATCCGTCCATCAACATTTCATCGAACAACCATTTGGTCCAGTTTGTCCAGTATCCAATTCATTTTCATTCATTTTGCACAATAACACGTCCAATAACCAAATTGTATATGGACTAAAAGACTATTGGATCAGATGGTTATTAGACGGAATGCATGCATGTGGATAGTGAACCAGGGACCTGAGAAGCGGGGGTGCTGGGGGTGCTGAAGCACCCCCAGAAATTATCATGGGGGTGCTGCGTGTATTATTTTCCATAGGCAGCACCCCCACGAAATTAGGTTCCCCCTGTATTTTTTAAAATATGTTATAATGTACATAATTATCACATCAGACAATCGCAAATCATTTATATAGTCTTTCACATATTCCAATAACATCCCTCCTATACATTGTATAACGCGACTCAATCAAGCTCCAGCGGGGCAGCCACTCCGATACAAACGTAGTCGTGATACACACTGGGGTGGTTGAAACTTCCAGGTTTTATGTCGAATCAAGTGAGCGCGCGCCCGACCGCCCGTGTATTGTATACAATAATTACAAGTAATAGAAATCAAATTCTCACAGTCTTTTTCGCCCTGCCCCATGGCCCTACGGGCTGGGAAGCGGGGGTGTTCGGGGTGAAGCAACCCCAAAATTTGGGGGTGCTGCGGGTGTTATTTTCCATATATATAGGCAGCGCACCTCCTGGAAATCTAGTGGTAGCTGATAAATGACAGAAATGTAATGAAAATGAACGACGTTTTGTAGAACCCCCCCCCCCACTTCAGAATTTTCTGACACATTACTTGAAATAGTGTTTAAATTCACCCTCTTTCAGATCGGAATATCAAATGTTTTCTGCTCGCGCTTCGCGCTCGCATTAATGATTTTTATCATAAAAAATGTATTTAGAATGCCCAGATACTATAAAGGTCTAACTCTAAACACGCGCACGCATGTTTTATTCAGATACGCAGCTTCACCAGCTTGATTTTGGGGGGGGGGGGGTACTCCGGGCTGAAAATATTTATATCAAATACATTTTATCAAAATAAATAAATTTTATCAAAATCTGATAACGATTAGTTAAGTTATTTAATTCTAAAGTTTAGCAATATTTTATGAAAATGGTGATATGCATGTCGTCATGAATATTTAATAGGTGGGCTGATGCTGTCACATCCCCACTATCCTAGCTGTTCCTTGTGGAATCAAAATTGTTTCATTTTTTTTCATACCAGAATGAATGATATGTCTCCCTTATAATGAAATAAGTTGCAGCAAAGAATATCTAATGGACTAAATCAGTTGTCAATTCAACTGTTTTTGGTTCTTGAAAGGAAAATATTGAATAAACCTAAGTTTATATAATAAAATACAAAAGAACAAGTGGGGAATAATGCTAATCTTCAAAATGCAATAACTGTGATTCCTTGTCTGATTTTGATCAAATCTTTATTCTTATGTTCGTCTGAGTTTTCTTTATCTGTTCAAACCATTTTATATTCAGTGTGGAGTTTCAGATCAGAATATCAAAAGTTTTCTGCTCGCGCTTCGCGCTCACATTACTAATTTAAGAATATATCCAATTACCAATCATTTTCTTGATTAAACATGAATGGAATGTCCCGTTTTCAGGTCTGAAATCTCAATTTTGTTTCCGCTCGCATCAATTGTATAGTTATATACCTATCCTGTTCATGATTAGAAAAGTGCATAAGATGTCTCGTTTTTAGGTTTGAAATCTCATTTTTATTTCCGCTCGCGCTTTGCGCTTGCATCAATTGTATAGTTTTATACCTATACTCATCATGATTAGAAAAGTACTTAGAATCTCTCGTTTTTTTGGTCTGAAATCTCAATTTTGTTTCCGCTCGCGCTTCGCGCTCGCATCAATTCTAAATATACCTATCCTGTTCATAATTAAAAAACGTGCTTAGAATGTCCAGTATTTAGGTCGGAATGTCAAATTTTTCAGCTCGCACTTCGCGCTCGCATTATTTGATTGTTGATATATGTATCGTCTTCATGGGTAACTGCAAAACAGTCCTTATAACACGTCCCTTTCGATCAGGCCTGAGCGTATATAAAAAAATATCTGCTCGCGCTCACAATTATTTGTTACATACGCATCTTGGACCACAAACATTGCTCAAAATGTTCAATTTTCAGGACAAAATACATGAAATTTCCACAAAAAATAGCTCGCGCTTCGCGCTCGAATTATCTAATTATATATTTATGTTCTTTTATAAGAAGAAAGCCAAGAAGTGACTGTCATATATATGTATATTTATATATATATATATATATATGTGTGTGTGTGTAATTATGTTAAACTCAATAGTGTCTGTCCCCCCCCCCCCCCCCACCTCTGAGGAGAGATTTCAGCACCCCCACTGAAAAAATCGTTCCCAGGTCCCTGTAGTGAACGAACTGATGGTAGACCAAATAATGATAGTAGACGAGTTGGCATCAGACGAAATGGAAGTAAACCGATCCGATCAGTGGACTAGCGCCTAGTATCACGCCGGTATAGATAAGGAGGTACAATGTTGGAAACGATGCCCAACGGACATGCGCGTATCCAGGATCCATGATTGAGCCCGACTATTTTGGCGCCCCTGTGAACTTTTCGGAAAATGGCACCCCGACCCGCCCAGCACGGCAATCATAGGTGCCTTAAATGCAGTTTGAATTATCGTATTTCATAATCACGTGAAAAAGGCATCGAAGACCACTTTTTAATGTGTTCATGAAAAAAAAACATCCATGCATTTTTGGGTTTCAATTTAGTTCAACTTCTCATCAGAGTGGTAGACCATACTAAAATTATGTGCGGGAGCTGTAATTTCTTAACCGGGGGCGGATCCAGCTTTCGCCAATAGGGGAGGGGATATTTTCACCTCTTTTCCGATCGAACATTCTGAGTTTTATTGCAACATGATGGGTATATGTATTATCTAAACAATATTGATGCGAGCGAAAAGAGCGATATGAAAATTGTTCATATTCTTACCTAGAATTTGGAAAAATCTAAGAGCACTTTTGGTAATCAAGAACAGGGTGGGTATCTATCAACATTTTATGCGATCGCGAAGTGGAAGCTGACAATTTTTTAATTTCCAACCCAACACTGGACATTGTAAGCACTTTTCACATGTGTTTTATAATCATGAACAGGATGGGTATCTAACTAAATAATTAATGCTAGCGCGAAGCGCGAGTTGAAATTTTTTGATTTTCTGACATAAAATTTGGACATTCTAAGCACTATTGGGTAATCATGAACAGGATGGGTATCTAACAAATCATTTAATACGAGCGCGAGGCGCGAGCTTAATTTTTTTGATATTCCAACACAAAACTGGACATTCTAATTTGTAATCATGGAAAGGATGGGTATCTATTTAAACAATTGTTTGTGCGAGCGCGAGGCGCGAGCTTAAAAGTGATTGATATTCTGAACTAAGCACTTTTGGTAATCATGAACAGGATTGTCATCTAACTAAACAATATTGATGCGAGCGCAAAGAGCGAGATGAAAATTTTTCATATTCTTACCTAAAATTTGGAAAAATCTATGAGCACTTTTGGTAATCAAGAACAGGGTGGGTATCTGTCAACATTTTATGCGATCGCGAAGTGCGAGCTGACAATTTTTGAATTTCCAACCCAACACTGGACATGATAAGCACTTTTTATAACCATGAACAGGATAGGTATCTAGCTAAATAATTAATGCGAGCGCGAAGCGTGCGTTAAATTTTTTTGATATTCTGACCTAAAATTTGGACATTCTAAGCATTATTGGGTAATCATGAAAAGGATGGGTATCTAACAAATCATTTAATGCGAGCGAGAGGCGCGAGCATAAAATTTTTGGTATTCCGACCCAAAACTGGAAATTCTAAGCATATTTTATAGCCATGGAAAGGATGGGTATCTATTTAAACAATTGTGCGAGCGCGGAGCGCGAGCTTAAAAAGTTATTGATATTCTGGCCTAAAATTTTGACATTGACCAAGCACTTTTGGTAATCATGAACAGGATTGTCATCTAATTAAACAATATTGATGCGAGCGCAAAGAGCGAGATGAAAATTTTTCATATTCTTACCTAATATTTGGACATTCGAGTAAGCATTTTCGATTATCATGAACAAGATGAGCACTAACAAAAAAAAACAGTTTATGCGAGCGTGAAGCGCGAGCTGATTTTTTTTTTATATTTCGATCCAAAGTCGGACATTCTAAGCACTTATTAACCATGAACAGGATCGTCACCTTACTAAACAATTAATGCGATAACGTAGAGTAGGATGATTTTTTTTTTAATTCTGATCTAAAATTATAGGCACTTTTGGTAATCATGAACAGGATGAGTATTTGATGCGAGCAAACATGAATTTGGCGCCCACCCCCCTCCCTTGGTTAATTGAACCTGAATTTGGCGCACCGGGACAAACATAGAATAGGCGCCCTCGTGTGGTGAACATCCATTAGGCACCCCCTAGGTTGAACATCAATTCGGCACCCCCCTATGTCAAACATCGATTCGGCAACCCTATGAAAAATATCGATTCGGCGCCCCAGCCCCTAGGTTGAACATCAATTCGGCGCCCCCTCGGTGCCCCTATGTCGAACTTCAATGCGGCCCCCTCTTATATCAAACATCTATACGGCGCCCTGAGGTAAAACATTAATTCGCCCCCCCCCCCCTCCACCTAGGTTGAACATCAATTTGCCACCCCTTATGTTGAACATCAATTCGGCGCCCCCCTATGTCAAACATCAATTCGGCAACACTATGGAAAATATCGATTCGGCGCCCCAGCCCCTAGTTTGAACATCAATTCGGCGCCCCCTCGGTGCCCCTATGCCGAACTTCAATGCAGCCCCTCCTATGTGGAACATCTATACGGCGCCCCGAGGTAAAACATTAATTCGCCCACCTAGGCTGAACATCAAATGGCACCCCCTAGGTCGAACATCAATTCGGCGCCTCCCTAATTCGGACATCAAGTCGATGCCCCCAATGTCGAACATCAATTCGGCTCCCCTATCTATGTTGGACTTAAAATCGGCGCCCCTATAGGTCGATTATCAATTGGGCGCCCCCCTCCCTAGGGCGAACATCAATTCGGCGCTCCCCTTTCCCTCTTTTGTTTTCCTCCTCTCTTTCTTTCCCCCTTTTCTCTTTCTATTGTTCTTTCCCTCATTTTTCTCCCCTTTTCTCCCTATTTTTGGCGCCCCTTTTTCGCCTACCCGGGGGGGGGGGGGGGCGTGCCCCGAGGGCCCTCGAATACGCGCATGGTGGAGCTACGGATATAGAGAAATAAGGACAAAGATGTAATGAAAATATAAGAACTCTTGAAATATTTTACATTTTCTAGGTAAACAAGAATCCAAAGCGTATAAATAATGCCCGGCTGAATAGACCTCTATTTGCATCCTGTTTGATATGCTCACGTTTAAATAAAATTTCCTGCAAGTTCCATTGCAGGCTAAATAAAGGGCAAAAGTATAAGTTTTTTCTTTGAGAGGGGGGAATGACGATAAATAAAAATACCAGCAAGTGCGATGGGTGATAATCAGGGGCGGCGGAACGTATTTTCATTTGGGGGGCAAAAGAGGGCATTAATATGTAATTTTTATGCAATTGAAATTTTCACCATGAGATTATCATCTGCGTTAAGTAGTTGTGCGTTTTATACTAATTAAGTTGAGCAAAGCCTTTTTGAAGTCTTTTCTGATTGATTAAATATGTAATCAGGCTTTATTTTTCCGGGAGCGAGCGTAGCAAGCAAGCGGTTTGGAAACATTTTCAAATCTGAAGTTGTGAAACTCGCTTTTTGGTCAATTATTACCGCGCAAATTATTGTTAAAAGAGCATCCTTGCGAGATGTTGTGAGCGCAAATCGCGGGCTCAAAATTTTGGACATTGCATGTACTAATAAGACCTGAAAATCAAGCATTCCGAGCAATTGTTTTTGTTGTCATGAAAAAGATGTGTATGTAACTGAATAATGGACGCGAGTGCGATATTCCAACCTGAAAACTGGACAATCTAAGCACTTTTTGAAACCAATAAATAATAATTGATGCGAGCGCGAGCCGAAAATTTGTGATATTTCAACCTGATGGACATTCTAAGTTTTGAAACCAAGAATAAACAATAATTGATGCAAGCGGAAAGCGCGAGCTGAAAATTTGTGATATTCAAACTTGAACATTGTAAGCAGAAGTTGTAACCAAAACACTTGCACCCCTCTCCCAAAAAAAATCCCAGTAGGGAAAAAATGGAAAGTGCCCTTCTTTCAAAATGATGTGAGTGCGAAGCGCGAGCCAAAATTTTTGTGATTTTCTAACCTAAAATGTATTGTTTGACTTCAAAAAAGGTATTTTATTTTGAAAAGGGGCACACATCATTTTGAAAGAAGGGCACTTTCCATTTTGAAAAAAAAGATTTTTTTCCTACTGGGATTTTTTTGGGGGTGCAAGTGCTCTCTGCCCCCCCCCTCCCCCCCCCCCCCCCCCCGGTGCTAATATGGCCTCGGGTTATAATTTTTAATGTAAGTTGAAACTGGTATTAACAAAACATGTTGGTTTGACTGCATCAAATTTTGATAACGATGGTTTTCTTTAAAATATATATTTTTTTACCATTTCGATCCATTACATGTTTGCATTTATTTTGTTGTCCGTTGACATGCCCAGCGCTTAGAAGTCGTGCCAAAACGTGATTTTGCATAGAGCACACTCGCTGAACCATCATCGGAACTTCGGAATAACAAAGAAATGGAAGACCCCTTCCCCAAATAATTCCGCCTAGCTGTATGTCCTTGATATATCTCTCCATGATACGTACGCAATTTTATTCGCCGAGCCCAGAGGACCAAGGAGGAGTGGGGTGAAGGGGGAGGCACCCAGGAGACGTCATCATCAATTTCACTGAGAAAACTGTACTAAAGTTTTGGTCACAAAGTTGGACAAAGTCAAACGTGATACTTGTTTAGTATATACTACCATAACAAGTTGAAAAGAAAAATACAAAGAGAAACTTTTTTTTTGGGGGGGTTAATCGATGTTACATAAACATCAATTGCTTATAATATACAGGCCTGACGTACCGGTATCATAGGCGGATCCAGGAGGCCAACGGGGCGCCCCCACCCTATTGGCGGTGCATAATAGGGGGAAAGAAAGGGAAACAAGTAATAGAATGGAAAGCAGAGGGTGGGGGGAGAAGAAAAAATATAAGGAGGAAGAATGAATAAAATAAGGTGAGGGTAATTCAGACTTGGGGGGGGGGGAACCATGTCACTGCATAAAACAATTTAGCCCGCGCTTCGTGTTCGCATTGCCTCAGGTTCGATGGAATATCTATTTATCAATACCTATTAATTTATTTATTCATTCAGTCATATTTAAAAAGGTTCACAAGATCAGAGTTGTAATTACTGTTTTTTTTCATCTTGGTCCTTGTATAATAAAACATAGTAAAATAGCGATTACAATAAAAAGGTATTATTCATATCAAATTAAAGAAATATCAGCTAATCGATATAAACAAAAACAGGCCTCAGTAAAACAAACAAGGGAACTACCATTTACTAATTCAAATGCTTGAGCGCAGTTAGCCCAGCTAAAGCCGGGGTATTAGCATGGCCCGCTGGGAGAACAGTTTACGGAACTGAAGTCGCTATACCCAGTGCACCATAGGCCCTACGTACCGTTATGATTATTTTGTTTTATTATGATTAATCTTCAGAGCACATTTTCCCGAGGAAAATTTGACAAGCAAAAAAAAAATGATTATATCGATAGATTTTTACATAAGAAATATTGATTGTGCCTCTGAAGGGGGGGGGGGGGGGGCGGGGGGCACAGCCGGCCCGTGCTGCATGGATCCGTCAATTTTCAGGACACAATACACGATTTCCGGAAATTTTACCTCGCGCTCGCATTTTTTATAGGGCTTATGAGTAACCGTTACGACTATATAGATACAAAAAATAGCTTTGAGCTGCGGATCGATCGGGGAAAATATTTTTCAACCCCCCTCCCTCTTTATTAGTGAAAGCTGGATCCGCCCCTGGATATTGTAAAAAAAACACTAGGCCACGCGGTATTTGTCCAATTTAATTGATAAATACGTTGAGGCAGTATATTGACGAATTCAGTGGTGGAGAGCTATAGGACACACAAAGCAAATAACGAAATTGGCGGCCAATTAGCTAGTTCAATACAAAAATGATTTCTATTTTTTCCTTTAAAAAAAATGTAGCATAGGCCTATTATTCAAACAATTAAGCAATTACAACGTACTACACGTGATAATAATGAACACATCAAAATACAGAACCTTAAGAAAATGATAACAATTCAGTGAATCGGAAACAAAACAAAAATACATATAAAAAACTAGAAAAAATATAATAAATAAGAATATAGCCCTTTCTCTCCCTTGCACCTTTCTCCCTCCCTCCATACCCTGGAGAAATAGAGAAACAATACAGATCAACGAAGCAAAGATGAAAGCAAGGAAAAAGCCGTCAGACTTTGTTTTCAATGTACACGCTTTCTACGAAATGCAATAGAAACCGGGAAAGAAACCCGTGCATTCACGGTGTACAGACTCCGTTGAGACTCGCGCAGAGGCGAGAGCTAGAGATATGAATACTCATGAGCAGGTATTGATGTCATTTGGTCTCAAGGTGGCGCTCTTCATTTTTTATGTTAGTTCAAAAAAAAAATTTAAAAAAGCTCACTCGGCAAATCTTCTCATCTTTATATATTTTTTTGAGAATAAAAACAGTTCTTTCTGGCCAATGCAATACATTGTATGGACTCAGAACTTGTTTATGAATATCGTGGAAAGCAAAGAGTGAAATTTAAAAGAAAGTTTTGAAATAAACCAATGACACAATTTACCTTTAACCTAGACGTGAGATGTTTCATAGGTAATTGGTTATATGCCAGCTTGGCGTTTTTTTTTATAGCAAAACGCTGTCCTGCCGAGTTCCTACAGGAGTAACATTAAAACAGAAAACAGAAACAGTTTCCCCTCAGCATTGTTATGAAATAATAACAAGAGACATTTTATACAGCACTTTATATATAAACATTTCAAAGTGCTGCATGAAACTAAATCCAATTCGGGAATAGGTATCGTGTTGATATCTAGTTACCTAATGAGAGGTAGTGGTTCAATTGAAAATAACTTTTTTCAAATGGTTCTATTAATAACTGATCATTGCAGCCAATAGACTGAGCTATATGTTCAATTCACAAAGTAAAACGTGGGGTAAATAGGTAATTGGCAGGAATTTATTACTTGAAATGCAGTGCTCATAATAGCTGCTCTGCTAAAGCCAGGATAATTAATTATTAAAGTTAATGCATTAATTTAGAGCACTAAGTGGAAATGTAGCGGGCAATAAGGCAGAGCTAACATCTGGGTATTCTACGCGGCCTTGAACGCGCAGTGCTGTACGTCAAGTTGAGACAAATACTGCGTCCCCAGGCCAGTCATGTCAATTGCGTCACAATGGTAAAGTTCAGAGGCCCAGTCTGCTCAACATAGACTCCCATTCTTAAACTGCAAAATATTCAAATTTTCACGATTTTTGCCCTAGATGTCTGATTTGGTTAATAATAGCAATATTGACTGGCCTTGGGGCAAAAGGAAATATATCGCCCCTCACTTAATTGATATCACCCTCGTCTACGACTCGGGCGATATAAATTGAGTTTGGGCAATATATGTCATATCGCCCCGAGGCCAGTCAATATTGCTTTATTATAAGTCAGGATCAGGATAGTACGTTCACTATGATATACTGCATTCAGGATAAAGGTAATTTCACTGATACCTTCTGGAGGTTTTCTTAGCGGTATGAATCTGACCATACACATGCCCAAGAAAGAATGGTGTATTTTGAAGCCTCTGTGTTTACCCATAATGCATGTGTTGATTCCTGACATGACTCTTTACCCTCGAGGAAGGCATGTTTTTACAATAGCTATTCACAATTTATGGAAATGTTGGTCCCTCACCCCTCATGAAAATGTCCTTTATTACGTTTTTTTTTTTCAGTTTTGTTGGATTACTTGTTTGGTGTATATAGTGTAAAATGACATTCAGATAATGGTTTTCATTGGAAATAGACTGCATGGGATGAACCCGCTGTTCCAGATAATGTGCCCCCTCCCTCTGAGAGGCAGAAGAAGCAGTTGAAAGAGCACCAGGCTGAAGTGAAGCAGCAGTACAAACAACAGAAATCACAAGGGGGTGCAGGAAAACAAGTGGAAGGTCATGATCAAAAGCCAGAGTAAGTAACATACTCCCCCGTCCCCTTCAGACATCACAAATTGCAATGGATAGCCTTAATAATTTGGTCACAGACGACATTTGGTAAATGAACATGGTTTTACGCTGCCAATAAGATTTTTTTAAAGATAACATTAACAAGATATATCATATATGGGTACAGGAGCCGAAATTAATTTTATTCAATGATTTGTCAAAGATAAATGCCAGTTGTGGAAACAGTTTCAAAAAGATTTTGTGCAGAATCTAATTAAATGACTATCCAAGTGTCTGTTAACATAATAAATAATATATGCTAAAAGAATCTGGGGAAAAATGTGTAATTGCTGAGAAAAAAGCGAAATAAGCATGGGATTCAATCCAATTGTCAGGCCATTTTTGAAGAAATAATAATACACTGTCCCACATGTGCTTATCTGTGTTGGCGATCTGCACTGTCATTGTTTTTCAGCTTAGATTTCATGACATCACTCAGTTCAGTAAATGTGACTGTACTCAATCTAGATCTAGAATGATATGACTATTAATATTGGTTTTACAGACTTTCTTGTTAAATCAGTGTTTACTGCTACTACTTTCATTCATCTTTAACTGATTTTGCTCAAAGGTAGAGTTGACTTTTAAGAATCCATCTTATTTGTTTACATCTTTCAGACCAGAGATGGCGCCGCCCGATGACGAGCCTCTGAATACTAACTGGAATAATGCATCACTTAGCACAAGACGAGAGATCAACAAGAGGGTAGCAGCGGTAAGTAATCATTTATATATAGTTATGTTTTTTATATTATACCATATTATAATAATAATGATATGGACCATTTATATAGCGCAGCTACTATATTATATACTCTACTGCACTTAACATTTGGTATCATAATATCATTACCCCGGCTGTAGCCGAGCAGCCATATAGGCGCTCAAGCATTCAAGGATCTTCTTCCTAATGGGCACCCATCCACCTCACCTGGGTTGAGTGCAGTACAATGTGGGCAAATTTCTTGCTGAAGGTTAGGAATCGAAACCCATGTCCCTCAGATTGAAAGATGATAGTCGTAACCACTAGACCACGACAACCCCATCTGATAATCAGGCCAGATTATCAATTAAGTACATGTGTAGGGGAGACCGGGGTTAGTTGGAACATGGGGTAAGTTGAAACATTGTAATTTTCTTTAACGTCTTTAAATAAATTTCTGCAATACTGCCCTCAAGTTATTGTCATTATCAACGGCCATCCACCATATTACAGACAACACATGTGCAACAAGCCTGGTGAAGTTAGAAACAAATTTTTGATTTTTGACCTTCTGAGTAAATTTTTTCTCGTTCAGAAATGTTTGATTATCTCAGAGAAGTTTACAGATCAAGTTGGCCAGTTTAGGGGTATAATAGACACTTATACCAAGCTACAAAATGAGGTTATTAATATGCCATGGTGAAGTCCCTTTTTTGTGCTGTAAGCTTATAAACGTCAAATGAGCCTCCGGGGTTAGTTGGAACAAAATTGAAGGGGCTAGTTGGAACATGTTCCAACTTACCCCAAACATAATTATGAATGAAAATATTGGATATGAGAAAAAAAAACAAAGTATTTCACACTCTTCTGAACATGTATTGTATACCATGCTTGTTTTGTTTATCAGTTAGGTCTGAGTGTGCATTTAAGGCCTATTGTAGGCACCTAATGCAATGTTAACCCTTATCAAAAGGGGGGGGGGGTCAATTTGAGCCCCCCTCAAGAAATTTTGTCACTACGCCGTCGCACGAATTTTTTTTATTACACTGCTAGCTGACTTTTTACTTTCAAGTCTTGCGCATCATTTGAGACCAAATTTGTGATGCCTGTGTTTCAAAATTACGCAACAAAAATTACGCAACAAATTGTATGTGCATGTTCGGACCCAAAATTGTTCAAAAAGGTGATTCCATTAACAAGGTCAATGCAAATTGTGTTTTTCAACCAAAAGTCATAAATGTATGATTATTTTTTACTTTTGCTGGTTCAAATAGATTAATTTTATGCTATTTATGATCGCAAAAGACTCCTGACAAAGTCCATCGGAAAAAACAAAGTTCGAAAAAACAAAAAATACATAAGAAATTATATTTTTTGCATTTTTTGGTGGATATTTGTTATAAATGTGAAAATTGATACTCTCACCAAAAATTCTACTAGCTTAATAAATAGAGTTTAAGGCAAAAACATACAAAAAAAACAAATTTCTGGAAAATTTTATATGCTTATTTGCATAATTAATTATGAAAAAAATAAAAACAATCAATTTTTGTCTCATAAATTTGATGCAGAAGTACATGAAATTGCTGATAGTACACTTAATTGCATGTAAACTCAAACGCACCCAAATATGCGGAATTCTACTACACAGTCTGCTTGCGTGAGTGGCTGTATAATAGAAAACATAAAGTTCAATGAATCCACACTTTAATATTTTGAACTTGAATAAGATAAAGCAAATAGGCTAAAACTATTTATTACCATAATAACCATAATAGAGTTAAAAATTTTATGGGGTACATTTGAAGCCCTGAGATATATGCTTCAAGCTGATATATTTATTGTTTCTCGAATAAAATCTATTTGGATTTTACAGCCATTTTTGTCAAAAATGTTCCAACTAACCCCGGTCTCCCCTACATGTACTAGTTTGGAATTTCCTTTTTGAATTATTGTCATTGGGCTTTGCTGTTTCTTTTCTCTGTTGTCTTGCACTCATTTGTTATATTCAATTCAGAGCTGCCAACCAGTACGTTTTTGCAACCAAAATACGACAGTACTTTTTTCTTTAAAAATATGATTTGTAAAAAAAATAAAAAATAAAAAAATCGTAATTTATTGAAAAAATCAACTCTATATATATCTCTATTTCATGAAACTAACACAAAATTGGATCAATGTAATTTCTGGTAACTTTTTTTTTTTCAATCGTTTTGTTAAAACCAGGGTGAGATATACACATTTGTCAATGTTTTTTTTTTTTCATCTGCAAGAGCAGTGCACATTTTAGCTTGCATGGAGCTTGAGCGCCGCGATGAAATACGTTTTTTTTTGGGTGAAAAATACAGTTTTTTTATCACAGAATACAATTTTTCAATCCCAGAGGTTGGCAGGTCTGTCAATTACATCATGATGATGTTTTATATTTTTTTTATAGTGTTCAAGACGGTCATTATTGTAATGTTGTTTTTGCATACAGCCCCCCCTATAAAACAATACTCTGATTATTGAATGACAGGACTACCCTGTTGAGAGAAAAAAAAATTAAGAAAATGGAGAAAACATAACATTTAATTGAACAGAACATCTTTCATATGAATGCACTTCCCCACCATGAAAATTATACAGTGATTGTATTTCTTTGCA
Source organism: Lytechinus pictus (assembly GCF_037042905.1). Taxonomy (NCBI): domain Eukaryota; kingdom Metazoa; phylum Echinodermata; class Echinoidea; order Temnopleuroida; family Toxopneustidae; genus Lytechinus; species Lytechinus pictus. Next base: position 8,464,534 of record NC_087262.1, on the reverse strand, counting down.
CTTTCTATATCAAGTAAAATGTTACAGAAAAGGCATGCTTGAAATGCTATTTGTCATTATAATTGTTTAATTTGTAGGAATCTGTTGTTGCAGAAAGGAGGAAACAGCACATAATGGAGACTGTACTGGTAGACCAGTTGTCACGGTAAGGCACCTTTCTAATAAATCATTGCATTGCCATTTTAGCAGGATTCCCACTCAGCGTCTCTCTTCGTGGCTTTCCTTCAAGTTCCACACTGTTTTGTGTACGTAGAAATGGGAGGATTGGAGAGGAAAGGACGCTGAGCAAGAATCCCACTCAGCGTCTCTCACAGGTGCTTTCCTGCAATTCCCATTGTTTTGTCTGTCCTGAAATGGGAGGATTATAGACAAAAAATATTCTGAGCAAGAATCCCTCTCAGCATCTCTCATTTTTTTATCCTCCCCTTCCAGGATTGACAAAACAATGGTAAATGCAAAAAAAAAGCTGCAGTGAGAGACGCTGAGTGGATTCTTGCTCAGGTTCTTTTCCTCTCTCTCATCCTTCCATTTCAGAAGAGAAAATGAGAGACGCTGTGTGTGTGATTCTTGATCCAAGAAACATCTCAGACTTATGTTAAATCCAGTTAGAAAATTTAAATTTGTCCATGATTAAGATTAAAAATCACGTATTCATCTACTTATTAGTCATACTTCCAATAAATCAGGTTGACTGCAATAGCTAAAGCTTTAAAGCAAAGTGGTCACTTATCGTTTAAAATATTCATGCCTTAACTGTAAGGGATCCACCATACTTTTTAAGGTTTCTTTCATCAGGCATTGTCTCCATGTTTCGCAAGTGGCCGCAATGGACCACTTGTATGGTTTTACCTGTTAGGTGCTAAATCTTGATTACTTGTTGTCTTTATAGAACTTAACCCTTTGCGCACTGATTTTGCAATCTTGCACATTCGTACAATTTCGTTCAACAATCGTAATAATTAGTTTTTTCCCCAAACCTTCAAATTAGATAAGCTAATAAAAGGCAATAGTTCTTGGATAAGATCTACATGTATATAATACTAATTAGTATCAATGGAGCAATATGGAAATCTTGAATTAAAGAAAATAACATGGAAACAAATGTCATTATTATCCCCCCAAAATTATTTCAGCGTGCAAAGAGTTAATGAACTCAATTTGAGATATTTCCATATAGCATTCCATTGCACTTTGCCTATTTGATATATATATGCTGTTGCCACATCTTTGCAAGTAATATATCACATGATGGGTTTTGTTTATTTTCAGAGCTCCAATAAGTGACCCAGAACAGGACCAGGTACCCACACCGGGATCAAGCCATCGCTACTACGCACAATCTCCTATCAGACCACGTAATCTACATGCTACCAAGTAAGGCACCTTTTCGAAAGTCTGAGCCGTGTCTTTCCCGCAGGAAAGCTGCAAGTGACTCATAATTACAAATTTTTGCATTTCATCAAGTACTTGAGAATAAGAAATGTTGGAAAGACGCATAAGTCCACTCGAAAAAAAAGTCGGTTTGAATAAAAAGAGAAAAGTCAAACAAGCATAACACTGAAAATTTCATCAAATTCGGTTGTAAAAAAAGAAGTTATGACATTTAAAAGTTTTGCTTAATTTCATTAAATAGTTATAGTCACATCCTGGTCGGTATGCAAATGAGGAAACTTATGACATCAACTACTCACTATTTATTTTGTATTTCATTATGTACTTGGAATAAGAAATATTCGAATTTTCTCCGCATTGTCATGTGAAACGAAGTTTGATTCCTCCCGGAACGTCTGCAATTATTGTTTAAACATGTTGTGGTTGAAACAGGAGGGTCCTTATTGTCAAATCTGTAAAAATCATCAACTCTCTCATTTACATATCACCGAGTTGTGCATATAACTGTTTTGTGAAAAATAAGTGAAATGCTAATAGACTCTGTAATGTAGGAAAGACGCATAATGCCTTTAATAGACGCTGTAATGTAGAAAAGACGCATAGTGCCTTTAATAGACGCTGTAATATAGGAAAGACGCATGATGCCTTTAGTAGACGATGTAATATACATGTAGGAAAGACGCATGATGCCTTTAGTAGACGCTGTAATATAGGAAAGACGCATAGTGCATTTAGTAGGTGATGTAATATAGGAAAGACGCATAGTGCCTTTCCCACATTTCATTATGAGTAAATAATGGGGAATGTTGCACAGACTATTGGCAAGTTGACAGGAAAAAGGGAAGAATAAATGAAGGGTAAAAGGAAGAAGAGAAGAAAAAGGAGCAAGTAGTGTTGTGTATATAGAATGGATAAGAATAGAAAAGGGGGAAAGAGAGGAAAGACGATGAAGAAAATATGGAAGGAAAACAAATCAAAGAACAACAAATTGGAAGAATAAAAAGAATAAAAAGAATGAAGCACAGGGAAAAGAAAAACACCCTTTGTGGGGATAAGGAAGAAAAATGTAAAGATATATGTATAAATAAAATGAGACATAATGAGGGGAAGAAGAGATGATAGAGATTTGAAATAAAAAAGGAGAAATTAAAGAAGAAAGATGAATAAAAGATGAAAAGTGAAAAGGCTGGAAAAGAGGAAGGGAAAAGATGAGATATATAGATTGATGTCATACTGGCTTTGTACATCAATGACTTACAAACATTAAACAGTTAAGTATCTGACACTTGGCTATTAATCTTTGCTGAATAATACATAATATCTTTCTCTTTGTCTCCTCTATCTCTGTCTGTCTGTCTCTCTCTCTTGCTCCCTAGGACCAATCCTACCAACTCGGTCACGGAGAAGATGCTTGCCAAACGTCTCAGCTTCAGTTGTCGGGTGGTGTCCAGGAACGGGAACATGGCTCTTAAAGAGCTCTGTGGTTTCTATTTCGCTCTAGACAAGACAATGACCATCTACGAATTCAGGCAGTTTGGTAAAAAGTGAGTATGTCCAAGGCCCTGTCTTACAAAGGAGCAGGATTGATCAAATCATTCTCAACTATGGAGAGCCAGTGACACCAGAATTCTTAGTTTATAATCAATCACACATATCTCTTTAAAAACAAGAACGATCAGCAGATGAACCGGAACCAGAAGAATATGTGAATATTTTTCTTATTTATCGGACATGATGCAATATTTATTAATAACACTTGCCTGCTTAATTTTTATGAATCAAGAAAGCAATTGTATGAATGAATACAATTTCAAAAATTGTGGTATTATGCCAATTTTCTGATGTGTTGTTTGGTTTACCCAGAGCTTCAGCTTTGCCATTCATCAAGAGAGATAAATACAGGAGGAGAACTGGAAGGAGAAAAGGCATGTTATACACTACACAGGATTTAACAAGGGTAAGAAGGAATCAACATGCAGTTTGAAGATGATGCTTATTTGTGATCTGGGTAACTTAAACAGTTTTCAGTAACTCATGATTTTTTGGTCCACACTAAAATAGTCTGCACCACAAGCGTTCAGTAACTGTAGCAGATCCGCGCTACTTTTGACGCTAATGTTACGATGACACTGATTTGGTGCTGATAAAAGCAGCACCAAAATAGCCCAGGCATGGCGCGAATAGCATGCGCCATCGCCATTCATAAACTAAAATTTTACGACTTAGTCCAGGCCTGGTCTGGATCAGCGAGTTACGGAAAGCGGTACTACATTTAGGCACCTGTAATGACAAAAGTAAGCGTCTTTAATAATACTCATCAGTTCTTTTATAGCTCATAACACATACACCTGTAGCTCAGCATGTCCCTATGCACTTATATGAAACGATAGAAACAAATGCTAAGTGCAAAGTAAGACATGAAATTAGGAAATGGTTGAAGAATGTTGGGCACTGAGTTCATTACATGTTAAGCAAATACTTTTTTAGAGAAGTCTTGAACTTATCTAAGTCATGTATATTTCGCATTTGGTTAGGAAGTGCATTCCATAGAATGGAAGAAGCATGGGCAAATGAGTGCTGGCCGTAAGTTTTAGTAGCAACAGTAGGAATAGCAAACATATGCATTGAGCTTGATCTTAAAGTATGAGTGGGTTGATGCAAAGTTAAAAATTTGGTCAAATATGATGGGGCTATCTTATTGAAAGCATTTGTATGCAAAAAATAATTATTCATAAGAAAATGGGGATGAATGTTCCAAAGGGCGGGTGATTGATTCTTAGTTTTTAGTTTGAGTAACGAGTCTTTCAGCAGAGTTTTGGATAGTCTGTAGTTTTTACTCTGCTAATCCTCCATTTACAGCTTATATAAAAGTATTGGAAATGCAGAAAACGTTCTGTGAAGTATTACTGGGATTCTTGTTAAAAAGACATGACAGAGACTTCTGATTGATGCCTAATTGTACTTTCTTTGATATACCTGTCTTTATATTCTCTTACTGAATTTTTTGGTTAATTTTTCTATTTTCCTTTCCACAAACAAGGGTGAAGATCTTAGTTTTGAGACGGAAGACCAGCCATCTTTACCGGAGTGTCTTCAAAAGAAACCGGTCGTCGTTCTCAGAGTCACCGATGTCGATGAAGATATGAAGAAAGATTTTATGTAAGTTTTCAATTGATACATTGAGATAAACTTATCTTTATGTAATCATGAAAGTTTAGCTAAAAACCGATAATTCTGAGGATCACTGACACAAAAAGGCATATATAGGACAGTGTATTAATATTTCTTTGGGGAAAATACCTGATATTTTATGGAATTCCATGCTTATTTTGCTAATTTCTCAGCAATTACACATTTTTTCCAAGAGTCATTTGGCACATATGTTTTATTTATGCATACAAACACTTAGCTGTCAATTTGATTGGATTCTGTCGGAACTCATTTTGAAATCGTTGCCACAGTTGGAATTTATCTTTAAATACACAGTACTCTGCACACAATTGCAATGGACATGCTTGTTGCATATTGTAAATTCCCTTGAGTGCGCTGCATTGCCACATCACTTTCATAATTGTGTAATATTTTTTAATAAAAAGGAAATAGTGATTACATGTCATCAGAGATTCCCTCATTTGCAAAATGCCATTTATGTGCATTTCAAATATTGGAAAGCAAACATTTTCAAATCTCATGCATGTACATTCAGTTTCGATGGAATTTTCAGTGATCAGCTTGTTTGAACTCCATTTTTTAAATATTCATATTAACTTTTTGTTACGATGAATTTACCTTTCATATCATATACATGTACAACTTCCTATTCAAGTTGTTATAAAGTCAGTTGTTATTTTACCAACTGTTTTATGAAACACCCCTCTTGATATTTTCAAATATTTTTTGTTTAGCTTTGGAGATAACGTACCATACAATGATGTAGAGCTGAGGAAGGGAATGAACCCGCAGAGAGCTAGGCAAGAAACAGAGGACTGGAAACTAATATCTCATGTTCAGAGTAAGTACTTTTAGCATATTCTCATGATGCAGGCAGAGTGATACAATAATCACAATTTGAGTCGATGATGATCTAGCAGCACGAACTACCATAAACTGTCCCCAACTTTTTTTACCTGAAATCTTCACATACAGAATGACTGCTAGCAGTGGCGGACCGTGACCCGGAAGAGACAAAGCATTGGGGGGGGCACAGCATTGTTCACAAACAATACAGTGCCCCTCCAATGCTTTGTCTCCTCCGGGTCACGGTCCGCTACTGACTGCTAGTATATACTACTGCAAGCTTTGAAGAAACAAAATACCAAAATGTTGGTTTCATGCACTCCCCCTGCTTTATCAGCTGGGTAATTTGCTCTGAAAAAACTCAAATTTGCAAGCCTCCAAAATGGACTATATTGCACTTGTAACCAGTCTAAATTCTGTAAGGTCATGGTATGTGAATGGAACTTTGATTGTTTGTGTTTATTTAAAAAAAGGGATCCCTCTTTTCAGACTGAAGTCTGAATTTAGACTATAACATCTGACCATCAGCCATAGAAAAAACATTTATTTGCACAAAATTGCTCATTCTTTGATGCATAATTACCAACCCTCAAGAAATTTGCGATCCTCGTCATCTAATCTCTTACAAATTCCAGTTGCTAAGAAATCATGCGGGAAACGGGCCTTTGCTCATGCAGGGCCTAGCCTGTGGAATTCTCTCCCACAGAGTTTGAAAACCCACACTTCAGTGACCGCCTTCAAGGGCAACCTGAAAACATACCTGTATAAGAGTGCTTTTTGATAGACATTGATTTACTGTTCAGACATGTATTACATGTATATGTAAATAATTTTTGTTGTTCTGCTCTGAAGCGCCTTGAGCATCTAATCAAGATGGAAAGTGCGCTATACAACTCTCATGTATAATTATTATTATTATTCTAGATGATTTTCAGAGTCTTTTTGGTCAATATTGAGTGGCATCCCTGAGTGGCATCCCTGAGTATTGCAGTTGCTTTGGAAACAGAACAGTATGCCATATTATTTTCCTTGTTTAACTCTGCAATTTTGCATTTTCTTCAAAAAACAGTCTTTTAATTCATGCATAAACATTCTTTGTCATCATTTTGTTTAATTCGATTTGAATTCATTTGTAATGTGTAACAACAATTCATGTTTATCCAGATGAAGTTCATAAGCAGATCAAGAGCCGAGCATCACGGACATTAACGGGGCTCGGGAAACACTTCAAGAAGCTTGACAAATCAGGGGATGGTACGCTAGATAAAGAAGAGCTGACGGAAGCACTCAACACTTATCGTATCAAGCTAGATAAAAAGGTGAGTTTTCATGGTAGCTAAATGTAGATGATATGCTGGATGTTCATAGTGATACATGTATTGTTAATTTGAGCTTTGTGAAATAGAATGAAAGAGGAAAAACAAATTGCCACAAATTCGGAAATAAAGTTATTCCATTTTTCTTCAAGTCTTTGCCTGATACAGACAGATCTCTATGATATTCACTTCAAAACTTAGATATGAAACCTTTCTTGGTCCAAAATGCAAAAATTCGAAATATGGGTTATTTGAAACAATTGTTGGTATTACAATGGTGAAAAGGAGCATTACTCTTTTTAAGCATTGTGAATAGAGAACTTCATTTAAACTTATATTTAAGTCCATTTTAATAAATGACTGCTTAGAAAATAAATTATGTTTGGTTCTGGCAATGTACACAGGCGAAAGTTAATATATTTATTCAAGGACAGGCCCAGAATTTTGGTATTTTAAGGTCAAGGGCACTTTTCTCTTTGTTGTGAAATGAGGGGAAAACGATCATATGAACTTACAGTGGATTACTATTAATTCTTTGGGGCATGTGCATTATCTTTTCTATGAATATCGAAGGAGAAAGATCATCACTAGCATTCCATTCCATGTGCCTCTCATTGAATATAAATATTTTTCTTTTCAGCTCTTTGATCAGCTTTGGTTGATAATTGATCAGAACGGAGATGGAGCAATTGACTATAGTGAATTCTGCAGAGCATTTATTGGTGAAATGAATGAATTCAGAAAACATTACGTTATCAAGGTAAGTGTATGTAGATATTATCATCATTATCCTCATCTTTATTATCATCATCTTCATCATCATCATCCTCATCGTCATCATCATCATCACCATCATCATCATTACCACCACCACTTTTATCGTCACCACCATCACCTCCATCATCATCTTGATCATCATCATCATCATATCTTATTTTCCCCAAATTTGTTCATTTCAGTAATGTAATACTGTACATATCTTTGTTATACCCAGAACACATTTGGTGGTATTCTGATAAGTAAACCTCTGCTTAACCCTAGCCTACACTAGAATTTTAAACTACAGGTTGCATGATATTTCTTCCATATTTGTAGCAATTATAATGTACCAATTACTTCCTTGAAATGCATTATATTTTTGCCTTTCCCTATTCCCATTTCACAACTCAATTCATTTTTGACCACTTTTGGAGCAGAAAAAGAATAAAATTGTTCAAGACAGTGATGCATGCATGAGTACACATCTTATAAAGAAAACACATGAACAGACATGTATTCAAGATTTTGGCGTCCCTGGCTTTCCATACTCATGGGATTAATCACAACTCCGTGAGATGTCATTCCGTAGTTGAGGGTGTTTGTCTCCATCTTAATGATGCGCTGCGTGTGATTTTGTAAGGCTTTCAAGAAGACTGATCCAAATACCTGTAAGTCCGGGACTGCTGGCATTGATGAAGTCCAATTTTATTATTATTATTATTTTTTTAATAGCCTTTAAGGTGATTGATCCAAATAGGTCTGAGACAGCTGATAAAGAAGAAGTCAAGTTTTTTTTTACAGGCATTCAAGAAGATTGAGGCAATTAAGTCAGAGACTGCTGGCATTGATGAAATCAATATTCTGTTTATATTCATTTAAGAAGATTGTGCCAATACGTGTACATGAAAGTCTGGGACTGCCGGTATCAAAGTCAAGAAGTTCTTTTTTTTACAGGCATATAAGAAGATTGACGCAAATAAGCCCGGGACTTCTGTTATCTATAAAGTAAAAAAAGTTGTTTCTTTTTTTTAACAGGCATTTAAGAAGATTGATGCAAATAAGTCCGGAACTGCTGGTATCGATGAAGTCAAGAAGTTCTTTTGCGCTCACAAGCATCCTCATGTTATCTCAGGTAAGAAAGAAAGAAAGTAAAAAAAAAAGGAAGTATTTGGACAAAGGACAACAAACAAGCTTTTAATCGTTTGGCACCGCAAAAATTTGTTCAACTTTAATGAGAGAAGAAACAAAAATTGATCGAGAAGAGGTATATAACCTATGTTTTGTATTGTTTTGTTTAAAGAGTTGCTTCGACTTGGATGAATATCCACTTTATTGAAGTTTACCTGTATTTGAATTATGTTCTTTCAGGCAAGTCTACAGAGCAACAAGTTCTGACTGAATTCCTGGACGTGTTTGGACCTCGAGTGAAGGAGATATCATACGGCGAGTTTGAAGACTACTATGAGGGTGTCAGCATTGCTACAAAGAGCGATGACAATTTCATGAACTTGCTCCAGGGGTGTTGGACGTTATAACTGATCTATAAAAATAAAGGTATCAGAACTTATCGGATTTGTTGCCTCGGGCCCGTATTCTGTACTCTTCCTTAATAAATTCTTGTCCTCCCCCCTTAACTATACACATGCAGTGTATATTTGTTCCAGATTCTTTGAGATTATTACCCCCAATCAGAAGTTATCAGGATTTTGGGGGAGGAAGACCTGCAGGTTATGGTTATTGAGTTAACCTTTTCCATACCCAGACAACCTCTCCAATCCTCATCCTTGTCTTATTTTCTTTATCATGCAACTTTGTAACTGTTCTTCTCATTGACTTTTTATTTGTAACTCTGTATTCTCGATGTATATGACATGCTGAATGAAATAATATCAATTTTAATGAGAGTTTAAGACTTGGACCCACATTCTGAACTCTGCTTTAATGAACTCTGGTCCTGCCCTTACCCCCCGCCCTCCTCTTAGACAGTGGTTCCGACTCTCACCTTTCAAACAGAGGGTCGTGAGTTCGAATCCCAGCCATGGCGTGATTTCCTTCAGCAAGAAATATACCCACATTGTGCTGCACTCAACCCAGTTTATGTAAATGGGTACCGGCAGGAAGTAATTCCTCAAAAGCTGTGTGCACCGTAATCGGTAGACTAGCTTAGCTGGGGTAATATAGAAGCGTCTTGAGCACCTAGCAAGGTGGGTATGTGCGCTATACAAATGCTATATTATGTATTTTATTTATTATATGGGCAATTCCATAGGTTGGTGGACATGAGCTCAATGTGTCTTTGTACATATAGCCCATCTGAACTGTAACGTGAGTAACCACTTTATCTGCACCCCTAGTAAAAACCATGTGTTCTTTATTTTTTTAATTGTATACAAATTTGTCTCCCTAATATACTTCTTTGAAATAGATATAATCAACTTTCATAAAAGCCTTGTATGAGGACACTTTTCACTTACATGTATGTCCACTTTTCATTTTATGCATGTCCCAATCATGTAACATGAGTAACCGACACATTTCAAAGATTTGCCAGGAGCATAATGAAATTTCCCAAGTTTTCTTTTTATACAAAGGATAGTCAGACTGCGTACTATGTTGTGATAAAGAGATGTTTAGTTCCTATCAATAATAATGGAGTTACAGCTCCAAGTATGAGTCAAGGTGTCTCCAAATGTAACGTGGGTAACCGTGGAATAGCCCATATGCTTGTTCCACTTTCTTAAAGATACCCCCTTTGGCAACTTATCAAAAGTCTGTGCCTCGTCTTCTATGCGTTTTCTCCTTTATTTTGTCTTTGAAGAAATGTGAGGATCTGTATTGAAAATTTGCTAGTATTCTGTATAGTTTCATTAACCTTTTCTGCTCGCATTTTCGCCATGATTCAGCTTCATGTCACTGTGCATGAATCGCCCTTCTAAAGATGAATTTGATATTTCCCCAAGTCAAAAGCAATAATTTCAGGGTAATCAAAACATGTGTTAAATTCAATTCAAGTGAAACATGTTTTTGTTGTCTCAAGAGCTTTGACTTAGGCATAATTACCTGGGCTGGTATTCAATTAAAAACTTGGATTAAGCAAATGAAAAATAAGTGCATTTCTCAGTTGAGTAAATATTTTTTTTTCAGTTCAATACATGTACTTAGCATTTTACTTTAGTTAAGCCAAGAATAAGTAAGTCAAAATTCTTTTACTGAGGAAGAAAATTACAGTTTTTTCTGACTTTAATATGGTATATACTGCATGAATTCAACACAGGCCCTACATTTTAGTGTATTTTGCTTAAAAAAAACCCCCATCAAAATACAGACCACCTATCATAAATGGATTAATTTGAATTCCATTATTGTCTTTCCTTCAGTTTGATGATTATATTTTATATTAATTTAGTACCAATTATTCACAACAACTTGTAAGAAATAGCATTTTTGGTGAAAATGATTACCTATTGTTCAACTGTACTTTTTAACTTATAATAATATGCTGAGCTCTTCTTTATTTTCTTCTTTAAATTAGACATGATTTTTCTGGTGGCTATACATCATCATGTACTGTTTATAGCAATGAGAGTGTGCCATGCCAGGCGGGTGTTTCATAAAGCTGTTCGTAAGTTAAGAGCAACTTTAAGAACGGCATGTGATCCTTTCTTACCCACTAAATAATCCCCAATGAACATTTAATGGTGAATATCATTTACCACAAGAAAGGATCACCAGTCGTTCCTAAAGTCACTCATAACTTACAAACATCTTTATGAAACGCCCCCAGAATTTATAGCTCACTTCTCTATGATCTACATTCTGATTGAGAGTTTGAAAATCCTGGTTCAACTCATGGTCAGTTAATACAGTAAAATGTGTGCTTTTTAAAATGGTTTTATTCATTCTTGCCATTGAGGAAAATGAACAAATTTTATTTGAAGTAGTGTAGGAAAATGTGGTGTCACTAAAAGATGCATAATGAAGTGTTGAAAATCATATTTACAATAGAGGTTGTCTGACAAATACCTGTGCTCATTAATAAATTCAGCTTGTACATTTTAAATGTTAGAAATATAGAAATAACATGAATATATTGGAAATTATGTTTTAAATGAGATTATTTAATGACTATTAAATGGGAAGTTCACCCTGATATCGTGTTTTTATAACAGGAAAAAGAGAGAAACACAGCAACAAAAATTTGAGAAATATCTATCAGAGTATGACAGAGTTACAGATTTTTTTTTAGATATTTTTTTTTATCACATGCAAGCAGCTCCTCATTATATAAATAGACCTTCCCCTGAAATGAAATTTTTCTCGGAGAAATTGAAAATTATTTTACTGTTTCATTCAGAATATCATTAGACTGGTTATTTCGTATACATTTTCATGAGGAACATATTTTCAGTCATTATTTACAATTAGAAAATTTGGGATTTCAATTTTATTGTTTAACCATCAAATACAAAAACAATACAAACAAGTTGACAACAAAATCAAGGGAAAATTCCAGACATTGATGGTAAGGTTACCCCGAAGAAGCAAGGCTTATAAAAAGGGGCCACCAAGTACAATTATTCAATTCGTATTTATTTTTCACTCATAAAAAGAAATCAACAAAGTACAAACATATAAACAGATAAGATAGATGACACGAAGATACAATAAAATCTAGGTAACATGAGTGAGGGCAGTGGCAAGAAAGGACGAGCCTTACAAACGCCAACCCAAGATACTTAATGAAATAAATTGAAATAACACAATTATACTAAAAATTAGGAAAACAAAATACCGTACAGCGTACATACATACATGTACCATGGAGCTATAGCTCTATGTACATACCAACAATTATGAAAAAAAAATTATGAAACATTTATAAAAAGTTTTTACATGGCATATATAGCTGCTTGCTTATGTCATTGCAAAGTCCAAACTATTAAAAAAATTACTAATTCTGTTATTTTTGATGGATTTTCATCAAATCTACATTGATATGTTTCTCTTGTTTTTCTGCTAATCAGGTAATATTTGAGGGGAAACTTCCCCTTTTAAGATGTATGTTACATTCCAAAGGCATTTTTTTAGTCACACTGCATCTTCTGCGGGGCGTTTCACAAAGATTTAAGTATGACTTAAGTCGTCACACTTAATTGCCTGGTTGCGTACTGTATAAAAGGCATGACCACATTGGTCAGATCATGCCAAGAGGATGTGCACTACTGCGTATTAATCAATAAGATTTACACGTTACAAATCATGTACGCATCAACATTTAGGTGCGACTCCAAGTCATACTCAAATCTTTGTGAAACACCCCCCGTGCTCAGTAGATATGCTCCATGAAAATGTTTATTATAATTGAATTTGAATTAGTGTACAGGTACAGTGTGATATTGATATAACTTATTCTTATCCTGTAACATATATGAATCATATATGATTAAAATATTAATTTAATGATGTATAAACTATATTTCTTGCAATTTTTTAGTCAATGGCTGGTACAGAGATAGAGAGAGAGAGAGGGGGATGAGAGTTAGATGAAGAGAGAGAGAGAGAGAGTGTGTGTTTGTTTGTATTATTATTATTATTATTGAAAGAGGGGAGAGACAGAAAGTTTAAAAAAAAATTGGCGGGGGGGGGGCAAAAGGAGGGAAGGAGAAGGAGCAGTTAGTGGGGGCGATAATGAGAAGACAGAGATGTGAGAAGGAGGAGGAGGAGAGAGAAAAAGAGAAGTTTCAATATCCTCCAAATTAATAACGTTACAGTGATTTACTCACTCTGATAATATTGACAAGGGAAGAGAGAGAGAGAGAGAGCAAGAAATTTCAGACATGTTAATATTGACATGCACGAATGATTGACAATGGAAATGTATTTTTTTTTCACCATCAGCCAGTAAATATTTGGACAAGATCTTTAAAATATCAGACCATTTAATTTGCCAACTCCTACGGATTACGGACCAGGTCCAAGAGCATGAACCAAAAAATAGAAATTACGCCATACATACCTTTGGTAAACATACCCGTTGTAATATTAGGGGCCCATTTCATAAAGAGTTTCAACTTAACAGGGCTCAGCAGCCAATCACGATCAAGGTATCCATGGTAGTTACAACAATGGAAAAGTTATCATAATTGAAAGTCTTTGTGAAACGGGCCCCTGCACGTGACCGATAAAATAATCCTCCTCGGGGTTGGGAGATAGTTTAGGAGATAGTCTTCGACTCGGCTTCAATCGACAACCACCGACTGTACCAGCTTGTCAAGATTTAGCATTATAATCAATTTAGGATTAGAATTATAGTTATTTTATAAGATGCCTACCTATAAGTTCTTCTACTACGACGGTCGGGCTCGGGGAGAGCCGGTGAGGATGCTTTTTGCTTTGGCGAATCAGAAGTTTGAGGACATCCGTTTTCAGGTAGAAGGAGAAGAATGGAAGAAAGCAAAGAGTGATAAGAAACGTAAGATAATTCTATTCAAAATTCGAACTTGGAACCCTCGTGTTCATTTCTGTATGATGATGTTGTTGTTGTTGGTCGTGGTGACGACGACGACGACGATGATGATGATGATGATGACGAATTTAATGGTGATGGTGGTGATAGTGATGATGGAGATGTTTGTGATTATAATGGAGATATAGATGACAAAATGAATGATTATCACATGTGTGATGATGACGATGATATTGATGGTAATGATGGTGGTGGTGATGATGATGATGATATTGATGGTAAAAGATAATGGTGATGATGATGATGATGGTGGTGGTGGTGTTGGTGATGATGATGATGATGATCTTCATATCGTTTCTTGCATATATGCAATTTCATCGCACAGGGTTCCCGTTTGGTGCTATACCGGTACTAGATGTTTCAGGTCGTCTTATTGCCCAGAGTCGTGCCATATATCGCTATCTCGCCCGAGAATTCGGTAAGTTGATATCCACTCTTTGATATGGGAGAATAGAATATTCCCTGGGCATCGATGTAGGCAAAATATATTCAACTATCAAATAGAGAAAGAGATATTCCACTTTTCAAATGTTTTTTTTTAATCTGAACGCCAATTGAATTCAAGGGCAACTCGAAGAACTTTTGTTAGTTGTCCATATTTGGCTAGGGCATTTAATACCCCGGTCCCTTAAATAGAAAAAAAGAAGAAGAAGAAAAAGAAAAACCAAAGTCAATGTTTCCTATTACATTTTTTCCAGTAAAAAATGCCATTTCTTCTGCGTTAAAAAGCTAGTAAAAGACATAATTATACACACAGAATAAGGGAAAAACACATGACTAGGCATGGGTTTGCTCTTCACACCCGATCTTAGTTTTCAAACTTTTTTTAAATCATTTCACGCAAATTGTGTACCCGATCCTTCTCTTATAATGTTTTGATTCTGTAGTATTGATGTTTACTCTTTGAAAAGGGTATTATGGAAGTAACAACTGGGAATCTACGGAAATTGACGAGTTTCTTGGGATAATGTCCGACTTTGAGACTGCGATTAGGCCAGCCTATTTAGAAAAGGATGCAGCGAAAAGAGTAAGTATCTGATCAAATAGAAATGGAAAAAAAAAAAAAATGTAAATAATCAGAGTATCTAATACGTCGAATAAAGAATCGTTATGAGAGCCATATACTCGAGAAGTGAATACTGATGAGGAGTGGGTCGGTATCAAAGGGTATAAAATAAGAGTAGATTTATTGAACAATTCCCTTTATCATAACTATTCCATCAATACAATAATCAATAATGTATCTATGCTTATTAATAAATTAACGTATACATGTTTATTCTATAAATTCTTAGTGGATCAGTTGGTTGGGAGGCTGAGGGAGTTCAAAGGCGGTCAGTCCTGGTCTAATATCAATATTCTTCCAACTGAAGGAGGTTTAAGAAAACCTCTTGATG
This sequence comes from Lytechinus pictus, assembly GCF_037042905.1. Taxonomy (NCBI): domain Eukaryota; kingdom Metazoa; phylum Echinodermata; class Echinoidea; order Temnopleuroida; family Toxopneustidae; genus Lytechinus; species Lytechinus pictus. The sequence goes on along the minus strand of NC_087262.1, from coordinate 8,449,127 downwards.
CTTCTCTGTTTATTTTCAGGGGCCGCAGAACGGGCGAGGGCCGGGGGGGGGGGGGGCTAATTCCCCACTTTAAAAAAATAAATGTGTACAAAAATATTCCTTATTTGTATTGCTTTGTATGGTTATTATTTCATATTTGTGTATTATGTTGAGTCGAAATGAAATACAGGAAATTTGAAAAAGAATATATACAATAATTACCATATGTTGTGATTTTGTGAATGTAGGCCACCCCCTTTTTTTTATAACAACCGTTACACCTCCCTTGTATTGTTCTCTAATTGTTTTTAATGAATATTTGAAATCAGTTTATCGGGATATAAAAAGGATAAGTTCCGATTTAATCCCGTTTTTTAGACGGCTGATTTACTCAAGGCAAGGGACACAACTCTAAAACATTTCTTTGAATTCTTTGTGGAGAAGCTTCAGAAAGGGGGTGGAAAGTACTATGTTGGAAATAAGGTAAGAATAATGTCCATATATTTAAATTTATAAACAACGCATGATTTATTTTTGTCTTGCTTTTCCTTTTCTTTCTTCACTGTATGCTTTTGATTCAGCCAAAAGATTATCTAAGGGTTGCTGTTATTTTTTCGGTTACTTTTTTGGGGTAAATTAGTCGTATAAGTTATGTTTTAGCGCAACAGCTCAGGCGGCGCTACAGGCGACCCTCTATGATTTTTTTTTTCAAATAATGAAAACAGGAGGAAATTAAGAAGAAGAGGAAGAATATAGAAGGAAGAAGACTGTAAAAAGAAGTCTGGGTCGTGTGTTTCTATATGACCCGGTTAATTGATAAAAATCGTCATTTTTAAGTCATCTGCACCCCATCAATATACTCTTACGCCGTCCCTGAGAAATATATAAGAATTTGAACGATGTTTAGCTTAAAAAATAAAAGCAAATCGTCATTTTTAAGTCATCCGCAACCAATCAAAATACCCTATAACGCAGTCCCATAGCAAATGTATAACAATTTGACTTATTCTAGCTTTAGAAAATAAAAACAATTAAATCGTCATTTTTAAGTCATCTGCACCCCATCAAAATACCCTAACGCCGCCCTGGAGCAAATATATAACAATTTGAATGATTTTTTACAGCTTAAAGTACTACTTACTAAAGGAGTAAACAACCAAAACATGTGATTTACTCTTAATCTATATTCAAAAAGTTTATACTGCAATCAACCTATTATGTAACCAAATCATTCATATTTAAGCGAGAAATATTCTGATAGCGATGTCAACGAACATGATAAATGGGCTTGAATAAAACTAAAAAAATATTTTCTCATAGATAAGCCTGGCTGATCTGTTGGTCTTCAACTTGCTTGATGTCTTCCTCAACTCAGCTCTCCAAGTCGACGGTTATCTGGATCCTTACCCATCGCTTGTCAAGTATTACCAGTCCATCAAAAGTGATTCGCCACTGTCGTCTTATCTCAAGACGAGGAAAGTCACGCCACTCTGAATTACACTTGACAGAAATAATGATATTATAATACATTAAACATGTTTAAAGAAAAAAAATATAAAGAAAAAACAAGAAGTTTGAAGAATGGAACATGTTTTAAGGTTTTCACACCTACTTGCATTCAACTATTTTCACATTTTTTTTGTACATTATCTCATGGTTAAAAGTGGTTAATTTTCACTCGCTTTTCATTCCTCTTGGTAGTGATGACAAGGATCACTCAATTTGGAGTGAATTTTAGAGTGAATATACGAACATTACACAAAAATACTTTGTAAAAGCTGAATTTCACTCAACAACAAGTAAAAATCCTTCTTAATCTAACAAATTTTATTCACTCATTCAGTTCGAGTGATTTATTTACTCGAAAATGTTCATCCTAAGCCAAAGAATTTAGAAACCATACATGATGTCCGTTCATCCTGAGTATAATATATACTTCCTTGTTTGGATATTTATATGATCTACCTATTTTAAAGAGACATAGGCCTATAAGGAGTAAACGAAGGAAAACATGAAACGTTAAACAAATGTAATAAATATTATACATATAACCTGGCTAAACTGATTGTTTGATACTTTAACCAAATTACTGAAAAGTTAAACCAAAAAGCACTGATAAATGTTTAAGCAAGAAGTTTTGAACGATAGTCATATAATATAATGATATATTGTTATTGGAATTTACAAAACATGTGTGAAACCCGCATTGAAAAGTAACCGATCAGTTCGTAGTAAGTTATGATGAATAAAGCATTTTTACTGTGGCATAATAGAAGAAATTCTAAAAATCATTCATGTTAGATCTGGACTTTTTCTAGACTTTTATACAAAAGTGTAATATACACATTTATCCAATAATCATCTTCTTAAGGCAAATATGCATGGAAAGAAATATTTATCTTATCTTTCGACAGGCAGTTTTGTTGCACGTTCGATTATTTCCTTTTTGAAATATTCAACAATGTATTGGCTAAATTGGATTTTGCTTTGTTATCGTGACCACTAATAAACTGAAAAATCCTCCCTAGCAAATATTATCAAAATTATTAGAGAGTTTTTATAAAAAGTATGTCGGATCTAACCTCATTGCTTTAAACTATTAAGCGCCTTACAAATTGTATTACTATTATTAAACTGCTCTGAGCGAGAGCTAGGTACATGTACTGAGAAGGGAAGAGATAGGAGAGAGAGAGAGAGAATTAAAGAGAGGGAGAGGGAGGGAGAATAATTATGAACGTTTGATTCCCCCTTTATCAATAATCAAGTTATTGCTGGTGTGAACATTACCTTAATAAGAGCAGGTCCATGACAATTACTATGATATTTTTAGAACATAACAGACTGTACACATTTCTCTAAATTAAGATATATCTACGTACACTGCAAAAACTCTGGTGTTGATTTAAAACCAGCCCGGAATATATGTATGTCCACACCAGAGAAGTGTTAAACAACACCAGTTTCCTTTTGGTCTAACACCGATAGGTGTTTATACAACACCAATTATATAAAAACAGCATCGGTTTGATTCCAAACTGTTGTTGTTTCAATACTTCTCTGGTGTGGACATATTCCGTGCTGGTGTTAAATCAAAACCAGAGTTTTTGCAGTGTAGTTAAGACTGTGTTAACCGAACACAGGTGAGAAATCACCCTAGAATTGGGTTCCTGAATATGATCATATAGCAAAATACTTTATGATATATAATAATAATAATGATAATAATAATAATGATGATAATAATAATAATTATAAATGATGATAAAATGATAAATGATAATGATAATACTAATAATGATAATGATGATGATAATGACAATAATAATAAAAAAAAATAATAATAACAATAATAATAACAACAACGACGGGATATTCACCCATGGTAGCCACTTTAGTTCCGAAAACTATTCTCCCAGCGGGCCCTAGATGCTATTATCATTATTACCCGGCTAAGCTAGGCTACCGATTCAGGTGCACACAGCTTTTTGAGGAATTATTTCCTGCCGGTACCCATTAACCTCACCTGGGTTGAGTGCAGCACAGTGTGGATACATTTCTTGCTGAAGGTAAACACGCCACGGCTATAGGATTCCAACCCACGACCCTCTGTTTGAAAGGCGAGAGTCAGAACCACTAGACCACGACGCTCGCCCACAGAGATAATTAGATTGCAGATATACCAGACACATTATTTTTCGACAATAGTGAATCAGCAAAATGGTGCAAAAGAACTCGTGTGAAAAACACATAACTAAAAGATATGACACAATCAAACTGCTGGCAGTATTTTTACATTTCTCACACGATTCTTGCCCCTAAAGCTTGCAGTATGAAACGGAAACTAGAATCACAAGATTATTTCTATTGTATGCTTGTTTACATAATGATTTTCCTTAGTCATTGTGTCCACATTGAAGAACCCTTGGTGAAAATCATTTTGTGGGTACAATATTTTGCTAACTCATCCCACAACTAGAGTTTTAATTATTGTCACAATCTTGCACTACTAAGAAAGGTATTGCATCAGCTGATAGTAAATTTCTGTATTATTTTGATAATTACTTATTGAAAAAATAATTATCAAAATAATATCCTTTAACACCTGGATTTATTTTGGGGTGAACACCTCGTACAAGTAAAAAGGTATTGGCAAGAATGAGCTAATCAACTTGTGCCAAATAAGGCAATGAAATGTAAATTTAGTATGTAGCTTTGAATATGATCTCGAGTGTTTGCCCGACTTGGCAGGCATCTTCCTCCCGGCCCCTTCCTCCTGTTCATCAAGGCTTGAACTATAATGTATTTTAAAGACGACTCGGCGATTTAAAATGATTTATTAGTCGGTGAACAATACCATGAAGGTATTTGTAATTTGGAATGGCGCGGTTGACGAGGTGATACGTCACAATGGCGCGCCAGCCTGTTTGGTTTATGCGCACAATGACAATAATTTGTACTGGGCGCAAGGAGCGCGCATGTTTTGGCGCGCGCCTAGGTGTGAAGGCGCGAAAAATCCTTCATTTTAGTCTTGGCTTTCAACGGAGATGAACGTCCAAAATATTCGCTTGTAATTTTCCCACCTCCTCCCCAACAACCACCCATGTAAACGGTACGTTTGGGTCAAACGATGTTGGAATATTGTTTAAACATGCGTTGGAGAAGGTCGAGAATGAAGATACGCTATACGTATCATTCAGAGTTGATTTGTGTTTTATTGGAATGTACAGCTCGTTCAGGATGGAATAACGGGATGTAGAACTGTCGATAATGGACATTTGAATTAGTTTACTTACATGAATATAATATTGATTTATATAACGAAACACGAATTCAAATCCGGAGGCAGTTTGCCTGGTCGCACACCAAAACAATACAAAGATTGTCGTGCATTTAGAAATGTGGGCCGTAAGGGAATTTTATCCTTCTGATCTATTTTGGACTGTACGTGGTCAGGTGGGTTTTCGCCCTTACCCGTTTTTGTGGCTGGGTGTTCGTTATATATTGGTAATTCACATGAATTGTATTGTCATATTATTGACATGGCATATGTTCTTTAATCCACAATGGTCACTTTTGCAAGGTGTTTAAAGCAGTGAATTATATTTTCGCCTCTAGTTATTAGATTTTCCACTTTGATGCCATGTACGTTGATTAATATTTCATATTGAATCGGGTCCTCATTCGGTACCTAGACGAAGGGGATTTATTTATAACTTTACATAGTACTTTAAGAACGCAATTGTAGATTTGAATGTAAGGGTGTCACGCTCGAACTTTCAGTTTAGGCCTCACCTGATCTCATAGGCGGGGAGGCTGGTATTCTGTATACATTTATATTTTATGTAACCCAGGTAACAATACAGCGTTGGACCAACGTTGGATCAACGTTGGGAATTTTTTTCCCAACGTTGCCTCAACGTTGGCAGGCAAACGTTGCATCATCGATAGAAGTGCACGCGCATACATCGTCAGACCAACAACATTTCCAACGTCAGTTCAACGTTGTCCAGCAACAATGTTCCAACGTTGTCTGGCAACGTTGATCCAATGTTGGCTAAATAGTCAAATACAACATTGCTACAACGTTGGTAAGCAACGTTGCATCATCGATAGAAGTGCACGTCCATACATCGTCAGACCAACAACATTTCCAACGTCAGTTCAACGTTGTCCACCATCAATGCTCCAACGTTGGTATAATGTCGGCTGAGTCATCAATAACAGCGTTGCTGCAACGTTGATGGGCAACGTTGAATCAGCGATGGACGTGCACGTGCATACATCGTCAGTCCAACTATGTTTACAACGTTGGTTCAACGCTGTCCAGCAACAATGCTCCAACGTTGTCTGGCAACATTGCTCCAACGTTGTTACGTTGTCACAACGTTGCTCCAACATTGCTCCAACGTTATTCCAACGAATGGCAGTAATTAACAAAACATTAATTGGTTTCAAGGTGAAGTCCACCATTACAACTCTACACTCTAATCTTTTACATCATGTCTTATCCTATCCTAAAATCCTACATCCTAATCCTATTCCTATCATCCTACACCTATCCACTGAATCCTGTCATTGACTCCTATATATAGAGCAACTTTGCTATACTTGGCAGAATACAGTTAATATCATTTTCCACACTTAACCTTGAAAATTTCACTTAGAATAATATGTTTTGATTATAAATGATATGGTAATGGAGCCACATACTTTTCTAAAACTTTTCATGGTGGAAATATTGAATAAACATAAATACTTTAATTATTATAGCAATATTACCTAAAATTTTTGTCATTTACTGATGTAATGAATATTCATGAGTGCATAATCATTATGTCCAGATGAGGCAGGTATGGCAGCGTTGGTCCAATGTTGGTCCAACGTTGGGTGACGTTGATCCAACGTTGGTCTAATGTTGGTCCAATGTTGGCGTAAACGTTGATTCAATGTTTGTCTAATATCGGTTAAATGTTATTGTAACGTTGGTTCTTTGTTGGTCTAATTTTAAACAAATCCAACGATGCGCCATCTCCATCAAACAGTTTTCAACACTGTGCCATCATCATCTGTAACCTGTTCATGATTCTGTCAAAAAACATTACAACTATTATTACAGCTATTCATTTCTTTTCATTCTTTCTTTTACAAGTCTCTTCACATAATTAAGAGGAATCAAGAGAATTACGTGTGATATTTATTGAGGCCTTTGTAGCATTCAAACTTTTTTGACATCCTCTTTTTCTCAAACAAGACTAATACCAAAAAAACATATGCATATGTAATAAGAATTAAGATGTATTACATTTTCTTGCGAGTTGCAATCTATGCTTCTGTCTACAACTGTTTAATGACCTGGTATGCAGTGCCAATTGCAACGTCAGTAATCATCACAAAAACTCACATGTGTAATTGCAGTCTCTCAGGAGGTCGCGTAACTTGGCCTCACTCAGAGTAACGTAGCTACTGCCTACTGTAACTAAAGAGCGCCTCTTTTTGATTAAGATAGAAGTCAACTGATATCTCAATATGCATGGCCATGGCCTAGTCTCGCTCATGCCATAACTCTTAAATGATATTTCAGCGTCAAGTGTAAGCATGCCTCACGTAGCAACTACAGGTTTGACTGCAGTTGGAAAACACTCGGTCCAGGCAGGACCGACCAGGTCAATTCAAGGCAGCGTACAATAACTAAGGCAGGAATGCCAGGTAGCAAGTCATTGGGTTATTTCAAGTACGGTGTACGGTGTTGAGAACGCGAAAGGGCTGCTGAACTGAGCTCCAACACCAAGCGTAATATTATTTTTCATTGAAATGTATTAAAACTCTAATGATTTGCTCTCATCTTAAATGTAAAAGATAATTTTATGGAGATGGTTTGTCGTGTTTGCCCCCTGTTCGTGAGCTACAGTTCATCAACACCAACACTGAACTTTAAATCACGATTCTCCCAATCGATCCCTGGGGGTCGGTGTCGCTGAATGGGGAAATTGCACGTAGATCATCAACACCATGCAGCCGCAGTGCAGTGTTGGGTTCAGCAGATGACAATCAACACCAGCCTTCAACACAAACTGCCGGAAATACACAATATTTTCCGAGGTCAATCTCAACACCAGCCTGATTCAAGTACGGTGTTGTCACAACACCAACACCAGATTTCAACACTGTACTTGAAATTATTGAAATCACCCAATGACTGTTGTCTTGCCCTTGGTATCGCATACTCGTTTCCACTCACACGTATTGCGAGGTTAGTATTCGTCACTCACACAAGTACGAGGTAATATGTTATAATATATATACTGAGCAGTGACTGTTAAGTACTTACACGAAAATATTAGCGTCGGACAGTACGCGCACAGAAGCTGCCTCCGGGATCTTTCGGAGGGGATCAACGGTTGCAGTTACCGATTATCTGCAAGTGCAAAGAAAATTCCACTGTAGATTGTAGGTCCTAAATATGCAGCTTATAAGTACTGTTCCAGATCACTAGATATTCAGGAATTTAATTGTCTATATCCAACCAGATTCTGCCTGATTCTTCAAGTTCAAAATTGAAGGAAGCAGACTACATAGAAGGAGTCCGACGTCGCGACTAATTCTGCGCTGCGCATCAGAATAGTATGGTATTTTTAAATAGGCACATTTTGATGCTTGTATTTCCTTCTTCAATTTCTTCTAGTTTCGTGACGGTAGGCCTATATATATCTCGTACTTACTGTGAGAGGCCTAGCCAACTGCAAAGGACGAGGGCGTTTCTGGAAATTCTGGTCCTGAACTACATTTATTTTCTTGTTTTTCTCCTTTATTTTCTATATTAAAGGACAAGTCCACCCCAACAAAAAATTGATTTGAATAAGCAGAGAAAAATCAAACTAGCATAACACTGGAAATGTCACCAAAATCGGATGTGAAATAAGAAAGTTATGGCATTTTAAAGTTTCGCTTATTTTTCACAAAACAGTGATATGCACAACTCAGTGACATGTAAATGAGTCAGTCGATGATGTCTATCAACACTCACTATTTCTTTTGTTTTTTATTGTTTGAATTATAAAATATTTAATTTTTTACAGACTTGCATATAGGGACCGACTTGACTGAACCATAAAGTATTAAACAATGCTAATTCCACATGTTCAGGGAGGAATTAATCACTGTTTCACTTGACAATGAGGAGAAAATTAGAATATTTCATATCTCATATAATACAAAAGAAATAGTGAGTGGATGACATCATCAGTCTCCTCATTTGCATACCGACCGGGATGTGCATATAACTGTTTTGTGAAATTAAGCGAAACTTTAAAATGTCATAACTTCATTATTTTACATCCGATTTTGATGAAATTTTCAATGTTATGCCTGTTGGATTATTCTCTTTTTATTCAAATCAATTTTTGTTGGGGTGGACTTGTCCTTTAATCGACACATTTGCATCCCCCGGTGCATGCAGCCTCTCTATTCTACCCCATCTTTATTTTTGTTTTCCCCTTAGTTTTAGTTCCTCTTTCCCTTCCCATTATTTTCCTTCTCTCTTGATTTATTTTCCCCTTATTGCTAGGGGATACCAAGGGTGACAAGGATAGACAAGCAAACTTACTTGATCGACCCCCCCCCCCCCCCTTGGCCCCATTGGAAATTATGCGAGTAGTCGTCTGTATATCAATTCTCCAATGAACCAGTTTCTCATGTTCTCAACACTGTGTATAATATGCCAGGATATCATGTTGACTGTCAAACAAATATCCAACAAACTATAGTTTCCAACACTGTGTCAATGTTAAATGTCAACAATTCTCCAATAAACTATTCCAATTACGCTGTCCACGTTGTGCCATTGTCCGTTGTTCAACAACTCTCCATCAAACTAGTTTCCAACTTTGTCAACGTTGTGCCATTGTCGACTGTCTAACAAATCTCTAAGAAAATAGTTTCCAACGTTGTTCCGTTGTCGGTTGTTCAGCAACTCTCCATCGCACTAGTTTCCGACGTAGTCAACGCTGTGCCTTTGTTGGCTGATGTTCAACAACTATCCAATCAAACACGTTTCCAACGTTGTGACGTTGTTGGCTGTCCAACAAATCTCCAACACACTAGTTTCCAATGTTGTGCCATTGTCTGTTGTTCAACAACTTTCCAACGTTGCCAACGTTGTGTCATCGTCGACTATCCTACTGATCTCCAACCTACCAGTTTACAACGTTGTGCCAGTGTCAGTTGTTCAACAACTTTCCATCTAACTAGTTTCCAGCTTTATCAACGTTGTGTCATGGTCTACTATCTAACTAATCTCCAATCTACCAGTTTCCAACGTTGTGCCATCGTCGACTTTCCAACAAATCTCCATCGAACTAGTTTCTAGCTTTGACAACGTTGTGCCATAGTTGGTTGTTCAACAACTTTCCATCGAACTAGTTTCCAACGTTGCCAACCTTGTGTCATCGTCGACTATCCAACTAATCTCCAACCTACTAGTTTCCAACGTTTTGCCATTGTCGACCGTCCAACAAATCTCCAACAAACTAGTTTCCAACTTTGTCAACGTTGTCTCATTGTCGGTTGATCAACAACTTTCCATCGAACTGGTTTCCAACGTTGCCAACATTGTGTAATTGTTGGCTGTTCAGCAACTATCCAATTAAACATGTTTCCATCGTTGTGCCATTGTCGACTGTCCAACAACTCTCCAACTAACAAGTTTCCAACGTTGCCAACGTCGTGTCATTGTTGATTGTTCAACAACTTTCCAGCGAACTAGTTTCCAACGTTGCCAACGTTGTGCCTTTGCTGGCCGTTCAACAACTATCCAATCAAACGGGTCTCCAACGTTGTGACATTGTCGGCTGTCCAACAACTCTCCAACTTACTAGTTTCCAACGTTGTGCCATTGTCGACCGTCCAACAAATCTCCAACAAACTAGTTTCCAACTTTGTCAGCGTTGTGCCATTGTCGGTTGTTCAACAACTTTCCAGCGAACTAGTTTCCAACGTTGCCAACGTTGTGCCTTTGCTGGCTGTTCAACAACTATCCAATCAAACGTGTTTCCAACGTTGTCACATTGTCGACCGTCCAACAACTCTCCAACTAACAAGTTTCCAACGTTGCCAACGTCGTGTCATTGTTGATTGTCCATCATCTTTCCATCAAACTAGTTTCCAACATCGATTCAACGTTAATCCATCAAGTTTTTCCAACGTCCAACGACTTTCAAGTTTCCAACGTGGAGCCAACGTTGGCTTGTTACCTGGGAAGGGTGTCACGCTCGAACTTTCAGTTTAGGCCTCACCTGATCTCATAGGCGGGGAGGCTGGTATTCTGTATACATTTATATTTTTCGTGAAATTTAGGCCTCACCCAAGTTCTCATGCGGGAAGGCTGGTATATATATATATGTATATTATATGATATAAGTATGACATCTGTAATCCACCGATTTGCCGGTAGCTCATAAATGTAGTTCATAGCTGTGCTGGTATTCCTGTGCGGCTAGCAGAGAACCAGTGGGAAAGCAGCCGCGAAATTTAACGTTGAATTTTCTGGGAGGGGGGCCTTCTAGCCGGGGGTTTAACCCCCCTTCGGGGAGCTAATTCGAGGCTATCGGTTGGTTTCAGATATACATGAATGTAAGTCTCTAATCAGAGGTATTCATATCTATGTTTTATACTTATGTGATTGTGACACCAATTTCGGGAAGCGTTCATCTCTATTGAATAAAGCCACGACATAATCGCATATTATTTTGTTTTGTCATTTTGTTTGCCGAGAATAATGCCCCACAATTAAGGGGTAAATTGCCACTATACTAGGTCTACACATGCACACTTTGTCTAATTTCCATTTGGTCTCATTCCTTATGGTCTAATCCTAGTTCATCAACAATCAGTTCACCTACTAGCCATTTGGTCTAAATGTGATCACTTTGACCACAATAAAAAAAAATGTCTTTCAATTATTTTTATTTCAAATGCTTCACAGCATAAAAATAATTATACATTTGTCTAATTTCCAGCTGGGCTATATTGGTACATTTTCCATCTTGTATCCACTTGGTCTAATACCACTATGATGCAATAATACTACTACTACTACTACTACTACTACTACTACTACTACTACTACTACTACTACTACTACTACTACTACTACTACTACTGCTACTACTACTACTACTCATAATGATAATAATGATAATAATGATACTTGAGGGGAAACAAGAAAAGAAGAAAAATGAAAAAGGAAGAGGGGAAGAAGAGAAAAAAAGGAGAGTGAGAGGGAAACAAAGAGAAGAAAAAAGAGGAAGGGGAAAAGGAAAAAGAGAGAGGGGGCGAGAGGAGAAAAGAAGAGAAGAACAAGCGAGGAAGAGGGGGAAAGAAAGAGAAGAAAACAAGAGAGATGGAGAGGGGGAAAGAAAGAGAGAAGGGGGAAAAAGAAGAGGGAAGGGGGAAAAAAGGAGTGAGGGAGTAGACGAGGTGGAAATAAATGAGACCATCTGAGAATCAAATTAAATGACAGTTGGCTAGAGTCAGTATTAGACCAAGTGTGGTTGGACCAAGTGGCAAATGGTTCAAAGTGATAGTATACCAAGTGGATTAAACCAAAATGGTGTTAGGCGAGATGCTAGTATACCAAATGAATACTTACCATAATAAACGTACCCAAACACACAGAATGAAGTGCCTTTTCAAAACATTAGTTTTGCATTCAAATTAAGTTTCAATTTCTAATTATTTTAACCATTTGGCTCAACTGGTAGATTAGTAATATTGCCGGTTTCTACTTAAACTATTACATTAACCAATAACCAGGGGCGTAACAGGGGTCGGTGGCCGGGGGGGGGGGGCAAGAGCCAAAAATTTCCCGGTCATATGGTATGAACATGATTTTTTTATGATTGTGCCCCGAGCATTAGGGCGAAGCTCAATGCGTGATAAGTACCCCCCCCCCCAAAAAAAAGGGGGGGCACAGCGTGGCGCGCGCAGCATAAATTTGCTTAATATAAGTCCCGAGCGAGCGAAGCAAGCGAGAAAAAAATCAGCTTTTCATGATAATCTAACTTTGAGACTGATTTTGACATGGTATTAAAAAAATAACATCATATCTTACATCTTCCTTTCCTTTTAATTCTTTCATATTTTCTTTTTTTGTTCTGAGTTGTAGAACTTTTGGGGGGCCAGTGCTATGCGGATCGGGGGTCCGGGGCAATGGTGACCCCAGGATTTTTAACCTCGGGGGAGGCAAAAAAACATTTGGAGAATGGGTCAACGCACAAATATTTTTCCTCTTTCTCAAAATCGAACAAGAAGCGCGAGATATTATTTTTAATGTATACCCTACTGACTTGAAAAGGGACCTGTTAAGGACTAGCTGTTCGCATTGGGTCAAGAAGATGATATCTCACCAAATAAATAATGCGAGCGCGAAGCGCGAGCTGAGATTTGTTGACATCCTGAGATGATAACTGGACGTTCTATAAGCACTTTTTGTAATCATGAACTGGATAGCTATCTAATTAAACTTTTAATGCGAGCCCGTAGCGCGAGCTGAAATTTCGTACGGATGATGCGTATCTCGCTAAAAACGAATAATGAAAATTCTAATCGCGAGAAGCATATTAACTAGAACATTGGATTTTTAAGCCCCATTTGAACAGATAATTTACTTATCTCAGTCAACAGCTACTGCGAGCTTGTGTAGCGCGGGTGACATTTTGAATTTTATAAGCCTGAGAGATTTATGTTACTGACAAAAATTATTGGGAGCTAACAGTGAATATGGATGAGAAATTTTTCAAAATCTAAGGAACGAAAAAGCTGTTTTGGAACACTGCAGCTTAAGTAGGATGCTTATGACAACATTTACTATCCTTTTTTTATTTTTCAAAATTTCGGGGGTGGGGCTAACTCACTGGGGGCAAATGCCCCCTGCGCCTCCCTCTTGGTGCCGCCACTGGTCTGGGGCGGAGCCTCCGGAACCGAACCCCGTGATATTTTTTAAAATTGCAGATGGCCACTGTTTTATCAAATCGCGGGTACACACACAACACATATTAACTTCAACGCAGTTGCGGATAATAAACTAAATATTGTGAGGTAGCACAACATAGGAAATGTGGAAAAAATTGTAAAAGTCGCCAGCGAGCAAAGCGAGCCAAAAAAAATTCGGATTTAAAAATGATTAAATTTTACTTATTTGATAGTAGCTTTGGAAAATTAGCCAAGGTAAACAGGCTTTTTACGGTAAATCTAGCCAGCGCAAAGCTTTACTTAGGTTAGGACATAATATCGGGGATATCATAACTAGCCCTTGGCAAACCCTACTTTGGCTAAGGAATTTTCCCGGGATTGTTTGTCCCGATTGTGACCATTATTGCATAAAATTGAGCAAGCTTATAATAGACGCCATCCACCTTTCTTCCCGTTCTTTATATTTTTCAATCCTCAGCAACCCGGTCGTGTTAATAAGTTATTCTCTTATTTCTCGTCCCTTTTCTCTATATTCTGATTTTCAAATTAAGCTTTTGGTTCTACCTTCATTTCCCGTTTCTTTCTGCCTCTTTCTCCCATTTTCCCGCCATTCTTGCCTGTGCCATTGAGTCATATCTTTTGATTTTATATCCCTCTCTTGCTAATCATGCTAATGTATTAGTATTTCAGGATATTTGTACTTCCTCACGTGTTCTTCTTTCCTTTTCCCGCTTTCTTTCCATTTTCCCTATTTTTGTTCTTTCCCTTTCTCTCTTTCCCCCTTTTTTATTTTCCCGGTGAAATCCGCCAGGGGGCAACTTGCCCCCCACCTATTACGCCACTGCGGCAATAACAATACATTCCCTTTAATATACTAACTTATACAATGTCGATAATGCACAATGGTTAATGTTCTAATGCACTAACAAAACCAACCTAATACATGTAATATATCACTGGTAATTTAACATCTTTCTAGACAAGAGAATCCTTGTAAAATCATACGGCATATAGATGTAGGATGTTTTCTTTTTTGCACCAAAAAGCCATACTGGCAATTTGCTTGATATATTAATTTCTATATAGAATAATGTTGAGTGGAGCTTATATTCCTTATATAGGCATTATACTAAAAAATATTGATAAATGTTCAATTTGTTTCCATACGAAAACAATCACACATAAATAATAACAGAGTCAAGCAATATACCATTTTCAAATATAATATTTTTTTAATAAATACACATTTTCTTTCTCTTCTTTTGTACACATGTATGTTAACAGAAATACTATACATACAGGCTATCACTGTAAATAATATTACAATGATGAAGTTGAACTTTGCTTTAAAGCTGAATTACAACGGCAAGTCAAGATTCCTATATTTCATTTTTTGCATCAAAATATTTATCTGTTTTTATGCTTTCAAAACTCCCCAACAAATAATAATGCATACAGAAAAAACCCATAACCCCTAAAGAGATTTTTTAAAAGAGAAAACCCCTCATTTTAACTCATAATAACGGTAATAATAATAATTTTATAGATAATGAAATATATTTTGAAGTGCAATATCACAAAGTCCCTATGCAGCCTAGCTATCACAGTACACACATCAAATTATACAGAAGACACAGCCTAAGAAATTTATGGTCTCAATGTGTAATAAAGATATTTACAGTTGAATACCCTGTAAAAAAAAGTAGTTTACTCTTCCATCTCATAAGGTTTTTTCGAAATAACATAACTCACAAAAGCTTGTAAATGGCATCGTTTGTGTTTCAACTTGAATATAAATGAAGTGACAGCCTAGACTGAATTGGGCATTTTGCATGAAAGTAGGGCTGGGCCAGGTCGCATAACCCGTCGATGGCAAAATTGATGGTACATGTAACAAACCATGGAAACCTTTATTTTTTTATTGGCTGTAGATGCCGGTTACCATGGTAGTTTACCATTGATGGAAAGTTAGTATGAACAGTAAGTTTTGTGTCATTTCATAACAGGCCCTTCAACATAAAGCGCTGTGATTTATTTTAACAATAGATTGTACCAATCAATATGTTCAATGAATCAGAACAAATAAATCCTATAATACATTACTAAGCTTTGTGATAAAGGGACCAAGTATCTAAAAAGATCAAACAGTTTGTACTTGTGAAAATTATATGAATATAAGATAACAACATAGAATAGCCTCATAAAAACTAGAAGAAAAAATTATGAATATAAATTAATAATAAAACAAGATTTCATTAATGCATTCCCAGGATAACGAATGATTAGTATCCCAAAGTTATCATGTCAATTCAATTACTTTAATGTTTGTTTTTCAAAGCAACCCATATAGCAAATAGAATAGACTTAAAGAAGACTAATGAATATAAATGAATAATAACAGAATTAATCATTCATTCCCTGAATAAACGATGATTAATATCCCAAATATGATAACCTCTTTTTTTATAGATCAAGTGAACGCTGAAAAAAATTTAGAAACAAATCTTTAATGAAATGAAAAGAATTATGACGTTATAAATAAGATGACAAAGCAGGGACATTAGTTACTAATTTAGTTTCCAGCTCTTGGAAGGCATTTTGAAGTGCATTTCTTTTGTAGTCCTTAGACAAAAAGAACCTAAAGAGACTATTCAACTTAATTTTCATACTTTTCGACAAGAGATTCCGGAGAACATTTTTATCGCTACCAGAACTCTCATATCTTTCCACAGATTCAATACTTTACATCTAAAAGTATATCATTAAGAGGCTCATACTTTTCACAGATTCAATACCTTATATCTTACATGTATATCATTGAGGGGCTCAGGGGCCTGTTTTATAAAGCTGTTCGTAAGATACGAATGACTTTACGCACGACTGGTGTCCCTTTCTTGTGCTATATGATATATCCCTATATAGCTGACTTATGTATAACAACATTTCCAGTCATTCTTAAAGTTGTGCGTAACTTTACGAACAGCTTTATGAAACACCACCCAGGGCTGTTTAATAAATATCTGGGCCCTGTCTTACAAAGAGTTATGATTGATCTGATCAATCACAACTATGGGAAACAAGTAACGCCAACATCTAAAATGCATACATCTACAGAGTGTCATCGTGAATACTCATCCATGCCTCATCTCCTTGACAAATCTACTTTTTTCCCCCAAAGTAAATGCAGTGAGTATTCTCAGTTTGAAGAATTAGGACATTCAAGAATTTCCACAGTTAAAATTGACTGGCTCAATCATAACTATTTGTACGATGGTAACCGGTTTGGTCACAACCCTAATATATAAATTTACTTCAACAAAGATAATCAAAATATAATTCTAATGCCCGTATTCAAGACTTACAGTAACATTGTGAGCATATAACCAGTAAGAGAATATTACATATCCAACCCTTGAACATGTCACTCAGACATGTAATTTTTTTTTCTTCCTAAAATGAAAAAAACAAAACTCAAAAGTTTACCATTCTGGGCCTTGTAATTTCATAAGACCTTGTTATCAGCAAATGTTAGAAATCAATTATATATCTATTCTCAACTCACCAACAGCACCATTTCAGTATTGTCATATCATTGCGTGTTCCCTGAAATTGATGTTATCTCAATAGCCTGTTTCCAAATAAAATCAAACTTAGTACAATGGTTGGATATTCTTTGAAAAAATGTGCAAGTTGAAAAATCGAGCAAAATATACATACTAGTAAGCATTATATACAGCAAATAGTCAATCTCAATTCATGTATGAAATGGCCCGTATTCAGAAGTTTAAGTCATGGTCTAAATCTGTGCTAAAATTATGGAATGCCAAAAATATCAAAATTTTATTTACATGAATGTTTTTCATGTGTTTTAAAGTTTGTCCCATGAGAAATGATTTAAGATATTATTAACGGAAAATTGTGAATAAATTAGACACCAAATATGCTCACAAATGGAATCTCCACTGTTAAGATAAGTGGCATAATTTGCTGTCCATATTTTAGCCACAACTTTAGACCAGAGTTTTATAGATTAAACCAGAGTTCAGAAAAGGCCAATAACTTTAATATCAACAGAATATAAGTGAATTTCAAATGCGTTTCAGGTGAAGGGGAGCAAATTCTGAATGTTTACAGAAATTTTAGGTGTAGAGTCATACTTGAAAGTCAAGCTTTTGGGACAGAAAATGAAAATGAGGCTGAGCACAATTTCAATCTCTTTACATTTGTCACGCTGACATGTTTCATTTTCTTTCTCCTTACCAATGTTTGCCTCTTCTTTTTATCCTTCTCAGTATTTGCTTATGAAAATGCAATTATTCCAATCAATCCTAAAAAAAAAAGGAAATGCTCTATGAATCATATTCTTATAAAAAGGAAGAGGTATCAAAAGAAACAGTATATGATTTCTTAGAAATTTCATTTGGGAATGCTAGATGCTTGATTTGCTATCAATTCATGTAAAGAACAAAATCATACTTTAAAAAATGTGATACCACTTGTGGAACATAAACAGGATCCACTATAGGTTGCAAAGCGTACAGAAATACAGGCAAACACAGAGCATCAACAAATGGCAATTTTGCTCTTTGAAAAGGAAAGGTGTATGAAAAAATGAAAACGTAAATAAAAAACAACAAGAAAATAAAAACTCCAAAAAAAAGAGAAAAAAATCAAAGATAGAACCTGAAGAAAAGATACACTGAACTTATTCCTGTAGACTAATTCATATTGCACCTAACGATAATAAATTAATGGCAAAAAGAAGCTGCTGAAAACTGCTTATCTAATAAAAGAGAGCCAATGGAGTAAATTATAAAGTCAAAAAGGGGCCTAAGCTTTCGATCCTAGCAGAATCTTCGTCGGAGGCAAAATGACAAACATATAAAGTGGAACAACCATAATATAGACCACAAACAAGCTACAGCAACACTAGAAACAAGGAGACAAAAGGGGCATTAGTGAGTAGAGAAGACCAATCAGGTTAGTGAAGGGGATGAAAGAAAAGGAGTAGGCAGACTAGGCAGATAATAAATTAAGACGGACATCTAGGTATGTGTTTCATGTGAGTAGAAATTATATAATATATATTTACACCTCATTAATAGCACCCCTCTAAATGTACATTTATTACATTTTCGTATTATACAAATGCTGTAGTGTGTAGCAATAAGTTATTAAAAAAAAAAATGGAACTTGCATATATTGGATGTAGTAATTCACTTAAGAAACAAAATTTTGTAAGAAATTCCAAAGTCTGTTTCAAGTCAAAAGAGAGTATTCGTAATTAAACATGGAGTTGTCACCATAAATTAAACAACATGGAGAAAACACTAAGCCATAACACCATAGAGTTAACTTTAAGGTGACACGATATTTGCTCCGGCGACAATTGCTCCAGGCTTTATTTCCTCTAAGATGGAGGGTTAGGGTTGCAATAGGGTTTTAAGATGGGTTTATGGTTACAGTAGGTTTAGGATAGAGTTTAGTGTTAAATCCAGGGTTGAAGTTGGTCATTGCATCAGTGCGAGGAATTTACAGTGGAGCAATCGTCGCCAGAGCAAACGTCATGGAACCGACATATTATCGAGTGACAATGACAGAATATACAACTATGAAGTTGAAATTCTAATGGCCACAACAAATTTACAGTGGAGCAATCGTCGCCAGAGCACACATCATAAAACCGATATATTATCGAGTGACAATGACAGAGTATACAACTATGAAGTTGAAATTCTAATGGCCATAACAATTTCAGTGGAGCAATCGTCGCCAGAGCAAATGTCATAGAACTGATATATTATCGAGTGACAATGACAGAGTATACAACTATGAAGTTGAAATTCTAATGGCCATAACAATTTCACAGTGGAGCAATCGTCGCCAGAGCAAATGTCATGGAATCGACATACTATCGAGTGAAAATGACAGAGTATACAACTATGAAGTTGAAATTCTAATGGCCATAACAATTTCAGTGGAGCAATCGTCGCCAGAGCAAATGTCATGGAATCGACATCTTATTGAGTGACAATTACAGAGTATACAACCATGGAGTTGAAATTCTAATGTTGTCAGAGGCCATAACAGATTCTAAGTGTGACAGATTTATTCTAACTCCTGTGAGCACACACTCTGAATAGAAATCGATAAAACTGTACCTAGCACGCAAAATGCAATTTAGTCTAGTTTCAAACAGGAGGCCAAAGCCAAACCAAAAAGGATATTACTCTCCATGCGATGCAAGAGATGATTATGTGAGCGGTCTGATTAACAAATTAAGTACATGTATGAGTTTGAACGGTCATATAATATCTATATGTTCCTTGAAAAGAATTATGAATTTTGCACTACAGGTAAAGTGTGACTATCATTCTGTAATTGCAACATGTTTTGTACAGGAAACACCAGGGACTCATTGCATAAAACTTTTGCCATAAAAAAACTCTGGCAAACAAAATTATGCCATTGAAACTTCCACAAGTCTGGCAAAAAAAATTTGCCATTTTTTTATGGCAAAAGTTTTATGCAACGGTTCCCAGGGGGCATTTCAATATTTTTGTCCAACAAGTTGTCAGATCTGACAACTTTCCTCGACTCTGATTTGCTGGGAAGCACCATTTCTACCGTAACTGTTGGATAAAACAGACTTGTCACATAAAATGTCTGAAGTATCCTTTCATGAAAGGCTTCCCTGGCTCGGGTATGCAACATGTTGATTGCTACACTTGAGAGTCCATAACAGAAGGTCAATCGCCTTTGCTAGATATCTGCTCCAGAAAGTTAACAGCAGCCCAACTGATTCACGAGACTCGACTGTTAGGTGTCTACAATAAAATCAGTCTAATGCAATGTTGATCTGAATAACTGGAAGTCCATAACTGCAGGTCGATCTTCTTGGCGAGATATCGGCTAAGGTAAAGTTCACATGGGCCAAACTGTTTCATAAGATTCAAATGCTAGACGTCCAAAATAGAATTAGAGCCTACTATACTTCTTGATCAACATCGATTTAATTGCTACACTTAGAGACGGTTTCATGGAGCATCTTGTCCGTGACTTACACCAACAAATTTGCTCTGGGCCAATCAGATGCAAGGAACTCAGTAGCTTATAACAACAAGCCAGTGCAAATCACTTTTTGTTTGATGACGTGCTACACCTGGGGTCCGTAACTGAACGATGGTTAATACCTTGGCTTGATATCTGCTATGGTACCTTCCCATCAACCCAACTGATACAGAAGATTCTGCAGGTCCATTATCTTCGCCAGATATCGGCTCAGGTAAGTTCACATAAGTCTAGCTGATCCTTAGGACATGGAGTCCTGGAACTCATTCATCTTGGCCCGAGAGTTGCTGTTGCCTCGGTGTTGGTGGCTGAAGCGTTAAACTCTCTGCCGTCTCCACGACCGGCTGGGGCGGAGTCACACACATCACATTCACCCCTATTTGCATCGGGAAAGGGGCGTGTCTGTCAATGTTCAACACCACAATCTCCTGAAGAGAAAATGTCAAACAGATTTTCTGTAAATTAATTATTTCCCATCTGTGCATGTCACAGACGGATTCTCGACTGCATGCAGTCGAGAATAAGTATACACAACTAGCAGTCTAAAATAATGACATCAATGACCTTGACCTTGGGACTCCCAAATCTCATTTGATCATCATCACTCATATATTTGGCCTGGTTTAAAGTTGAACCCTCAAAAGGTTATTCAATTATTGTAAGAATGTGATAAAACAGGTACATGATCTCAGTGACCTTAAAATCTAATCAGATAATTGTCCCTCCAATATAACATGAATAAAGTTTGGAGTTGATCCCTAAAATGGTTATAACAAGATACTTCAATATCATGGGAGTGACCACTAACAAAACAGTTGAAAATAAGCTAAAATCAAAACAAAAAAGGTGAACAATCACACCCCTGTGGAACACCCCTGATGAAAGCCTGTGGATGTTACTTACCTCGTCTTTGTGTAATGATAATGGAGTTAGCTCGCTCAGCTTTTGGTACAAGATCTGACCCTGACTGTCATAAGATATCACTCTTATTCTGAGGAAGAAAGCAAAAGAAAGAAGGTATTCATTCATTCACTCACTCATCCATTTGTTTTTTAAATCAACTGGGATAGCTTAAAAATATCCATTTTGATTGTTAAGAAGATTGATTGATTTGACCACTAACAAAACTTTACACAAATTGTTCTCATATTTATCAAAACAAATCTAGTTTAAAGAGTTTGAAATTAAAAAAAGGTTCAGATTTACTTTCACCCATTTTATGTCTAGCTTGGAACATATTCTGGGCCTCATCTTACAAAGAGTTGTGACTGATCCGATCAATCACAACTTACAGAAAACAAACACCTAGAATGATATATCTGTTCCGTTCAAACTGTAAATATGTGTATGATGAAGAGTCATACATGCATAACTACTTTGACCAATCACTTTTCTCATTTAGATTTTTCAAAGGGACCACTGTCGTCAATTGCAAAATGAGGTGAGATGATCAGATCAATGGCTACTCTTTGATAGGCAGGGCCTTGGAAGAAAAAACTCAGACCTACCTAAACATGATATTCCTGCTATTCTGTAGACTGACACTGGCTGTAACAGGATGGGTACCGGTATTCCGTCTCAGAATAATCAACCTTTGATCAGAGAGAAAATACAAAAATATTAACAATTTGTCATACTGCTTGAACATGTTAGATGGTCTAAAAAAAATTTCAGGCACTTTTTGTGAGAAAAAAAAACAAACAAACATTGTCTCGGGTCACATCACCTATCAGATAATAATTTTTAACCACAAGAATGTGAATTACTACAATATTATCACTCTCTGCAAAATCATCCCACAAAATTTATGGCTATTACTACAAATAATTATTACCAAACCATTATCATTTCTTCAAAATCTCCACTAAGATCAGTTATGCATGACTCGATTGCAGCTATGGTTTGCACTTGTCACAAAAATGTCAAACTTACCTATTTGTAAATGTAACGAGAAGGTCGACTCCAAAATTGAACCCCGTCCATCTCCAGCAATACTACAGAAAAGAATATAAAAGAGAGGAAGAATATGTTTACTTTTACAGTGCTCATGTCATGAAGAGAAAAAAATAATGATTTGGTCGAGATTAGCCTCCTTTCGCTCATTAGCTTGGACTATCCCAATATATGAAACAAATCAAATGAAAATAAATTTAATACAATAACATACAAATAATGCTATGCATACATGGATGTAAGCCGACGAGACATGTGCTCCTGAGACAATTGCTCTGGGCCCCATCTTACAAAGAGTTGCGATTGATCCAATAAATTGCAACTATGGAAAGCCAGGAAAGTCAACATATAAAATGCATGTTTACTTTTAAAAAATCTAGATATGAATGTATATCCATAAATTCATTGATTTCTTGACAATTTGGTGTGATCTCCTTTGTTTACAAAGTACATTTTGCAAATCTCCTGTAGAAAAAATTATGACACTGCTGGATTTCCATAGAGTTACGATTGATTGGATCAATCGTAACTCTTTTTAAGACAGGGCCCTAGTCTTGATATCTCAGAGGGCATAGGGTAATTAGAGTTAGGATTGTAATAGAGTTTTTGGTTCAGAATGATGTACAGATAAGGATAAAGGGTTTATTCAGTTTTGGAAGTTAGGCTTTATGTATGGCTTAGCGTGCAGATTTTCCATCGGAGCAAATGTCATGGAACCAAAACACCACATGTACATAAAACAACAGCTTTTATAGAAGGATCAACTGTTTATATAAAGACCACAAGTTTGATTTTGCTCAAATAGTTGTTCCCATTGAAACATGTATTACAGGAAAATGTCCATAAAGACCAACTGCTCATTATGTACAGATTACTTTTCTTGTCTGCTGTGGGTGGCCTTTACTGTTAAACTTGAAATGCTTGTGCGGTGAAAAAGCACTTATCGGGGAAAAGCCAGGGTAATAATATCCAAGTTACATGTAATTGGAAGCGCCTTGAGATGTTAAATGGTACATGATATGCACTACTAGTATACAAGAACTATTATGATTATTATCATTTATACAGAAACTGGGGAATATTGTAAAGTAGGAATGGAACCATACCTCTGCATCTTTTTTGATAATTCTTCCACACCTCATACTGAGCTGATCGAACTGATCTGTGGATACCGTCTCTTCCTTAGGTCTGTGAAAGAGAAAATAATGAACCCATTGCAATTCCACTACATTATTTTGAAGTGGCTTATCACAAATTTTTATCGAAACTTTGCTCCTAGTCAATTAGATGTAACAATTTTAGCTGATCAAAACGACTCTTAGGTCTGTGAAAGAGAAGATAATGACCCTTCACTGTTCAGCTGCTATTATCTGCAGACCTGCCAACCTCTGGGAATGAAAAACTGTATTCTGTAATAAAAAACTGTATTTTTCCCCAAAAAAGTGTATTTCATAATAAAATGCTTGGCGCACTCGCTCATCGCGGCGCTCAAGCTGCATGTAAGCTAAAATGAGCACTGCTCTTGCAGATGAAAAAAGACAACATTGAAACATATGTATATCTCACCCTGGTTTTAACAAAATGATTAAAAAAAAACAAGTTACCAGAAATTACATTGATCTAATAACCATATTTGTGTACGTTTTATGAAATAGAGACATATAGAGATGATTTTTTTTTTTACAAAAAAATGTATTTTTAAAAGAAAAAACGTACTGCCGTATTTTGGTTGCAAAAACGTACTGGTTGGCAGGTCTGTATTTGGCACATGTTTTCTGAAGTGACTTATCCCTGATTTTCAATGACAAATTTGCCCCAAGACAATGGGATGAAAGGATTTTAGCTAACTAAATGATCCATGGAAAATGTGTCATCCTCTATGTCTATGAAGAGAGAAATTGCGGACCCTTCATGGCTCATTTCACATAACTGAGCGTGTGTATAGAAAAGTCACTTGAATTAAAATCTTAAACTAGCTGACATAACGCTCTTAAAACTCTGAGAGGATTGTCTGACATATATGTAGCAACACTCTATTCATCACAAATATGAATCACTCAAGAGCCTCTATATCAACAAACCTACAAACATTCAAATACAGTGAGTGTGTGACATCATAAGCTCCTCATTTGTATCCATTTAATGCATAATTGATTGGTGATATTAAGCAGGCCTTGGAAATGTCAAAACTTTCTCCATCCTACATGTATGTCGAAATAAACTCTCAGTGGTCTGCTTGTCTGATTTTTCTTTAAATCATGTGGTTGTTGGGGGTGGGGACTTGGCTTTGAAATGAAGTTGCTATCTGACAAAGTAGTAGTTCATCAGATACCCTACTCACCCCAAGTCCTGGCCGTGCTCCACTGCCAACATGTGCTGCCATTGTTGCCTATACACTGGTAGAAGAAAATCTATAAAAAAACGAGAGAGAAATTATATAATTTACAGCTGGCTCTGCAACTCATTTCTCATATGCATTTGTCATTTACAATATTCATTACTCCTTTACTGTGGAATCATTTTGATTGATCTCGGTATATTGTATCTTGTATGTTTTTTAGAGATGTGAAATAAATTAATTTGAATTTGGACAATTCGAGATAAAAAATCAATCACCTCACTTCATTTCAGAGACCAGTACACATCCAGAACAAGTCCTTGTATAAAACGAAGCTTAGGCATAAAGAACTGGGCCATGAAACCTATTACAAGTATACTAGAAATGCATTTATAAAATTTATTTCCACATTTTTGTTCTTTGAATATGACTGCTTTCTGGTCGTTCTGTTACCATGGTTGGAATAAGAGTTCAGGGTGGAAGAGCTAACAAAAGGCATGAAAAATGAAAGCAAGATACAAAACAGGCACAAAAATTACACTGCATGAAAAAAAATTGATTTGCCTTACTTCACTTGTAGCCCGTCCATATTATTCAAAGATAAACGGTGTCAAGAGTGCAGTCCAAGATCAGATTTGTTGCCCCAAAAAATGTAATAATAATAATAATAATGTGGTAAATTTAATTTTCTTGCAAATCATTGTTTCTTAGGAGACACCTTACGAGAATTGTAAGCGAAAGTGAATCTCTTTTTGGTCGGCATTTTCCGTTGTTTAGTCACCTGTTACGTAACGTCAATGATGTTGTTACTCAAGAAAGTAAAAGTAGTTCCTCAGATTTATAGCTGATTATTCTCATAAATACATGATATGTGTGATTTTTGTGTTAAAACCATAGTTGTTTCCATTATACTTTTCATTGATACTAAATGTAGTAATATGTCATAAATATTTGTGATGTTGTGGAAGGATATTTATACCAGGTAGCGTTCAAGTGTAGGTGGCGCGAAAGAATAAGCGTTTTGGTTGTTACGGCGGTAGGATAAATCAGAAAGCAATTGGTGACGACAGTGTACGTTAGGGTTACATGTTCGTTCTTCCAAGTCAAGCTCGACAAGGAGGCATGTAAGTTTGAATCTAAAATATATCGTTTGTCAGTTTAGCAGTTAAGATTTTGACTACGTTGATATCATTCTAAAGAAAAACATTATTACGGAGAGTAGAGTTGAATGTCAATTTAATTTTGTATATCTGATACAAGATCGTTATATGCTTCATGTTATTGTTATAGTCAATTTCACATTCTAAAAGAGAAGATTTCTTATGATCAGTTTATAAAATGAAATTATATCATGTTTGTTTTCTATGAGATCGAGTATATTAAGCGAAGTTGATTTTCTTGTCAGTATGTTGTCATGATCAGATTTGTATACCCCCCCCCCCCATTCGCTGTACGTAGAAAATGAATGAACTTTATTTATTTTGATTATATTTGGCGAGTGATAGCAGTAGTCTTAGTAATTCAGACTCGATTAAATTAGATGAGTTTTAGGAAAAACCATACTAGTTAATTTTGTTATGTCAATTTTAGGGAATTGACGTACCATGTACATGTATGAGCGATGCCGAGTGAAATCTCCGGAGGGTGACTTGGTGGATGTACCCTGTTATCTCTTGGCCTATAGTAGGGTGAGTTAGTTGGTAGGATGGCCAAGTTATGGTTATTTTGTTGTGATTTACATGTATAATAAGGCAATAATTGTTTAAATATTATATTGTAATGTACTTAAAAAGAATGATTTTTAATCTGTGCTGTATTATTGCTATTATCATTGGTTAATTGGAATATATTTTTTTGTAATAATTACGACTTCATTGAAAAGTGATCAATAACTCTTCTTAGTAATGTTATAGACTTATGAACAAGAAATGAATTTATGTATATTTACATGCAATTTTTGTTGTATAATTTCTGCGGATTATTGAATTAAATTCATGATTACATATATTATCATGCATTTGATTAATGAAATACAATTTAATGATTAATGAAATACAATTTATCAAAATATGATATGATAATCACGTGATCTTGGATCAGTATTGATGAACTATTATATTCATTGTATACATATTGTTCCCTTTTTTACAGGGGTTTTTCCTCGTTTTGTATGATCTACCCGGCTGTCAATAAATGGCTGACCCACCCCTACTTCTTGTCTATGGTTGCATTCCTGACTGAGTACTAGAACCCCAACCCATACTACCGCTCGCGCCCAGTTTACTTCAATGGTGTCAGGAGTGGGATCACCGGTTTGAGATTGATGCAACCCCCTACTACGTCAGAGGACTCCAGCAGGTCAAGAGGATAAGAAGACGCTATTAGATATAAGCTAATTTAAGGTTGGAAGGTAATTTGGTTAAAATAGTTGAAAGAAGTTAAGAAATTATAATTGTATTTTGTAAGAAGTTGTGTTGTTTTCAAAATTGTCATAGATTTCTTTCCCCAAATAAACCAGCAGGATGCCTGGAGATAATGTTGGGACTGGGGCTGGTGCAACCCCTAGCACTAGCCTCGAAGACATGATTGCTTCTATGACTGGTGCGTTCCGAAGTATGTCCATGACTAGGTCAATGCCCTCGATGAAGTTGCCTAAGTTTAAGGGTATTCCACAAAAGCCTGGTGATTTGACTGTACGTGAATGGTTTGATGAATTCGATGAATACTGCCAATATTACCAGTTATCGGAGAGAGAGAAGGCACAAGTTCTTGTGACTCATCTAAGTGGTCCAGCCAAGGATGAGATCATGTGTAGGGAGGCAAGTCTACGTGAAGATCCGACTGGCCTGAGAAGGGTGCTGACGACTCGGTTTGGCTCAAGAGAGAGCGTCCAAAGCTTGAGTAGTGAACTTCACAGTCGTGTTCAACTTGACGGAGAATCACTTGCCGATTTCAGCAGTGTTCTTATCCGTTTGCATGATAGAATGGAAGCAGCCGCTTCGATACCTGAGAAGGAGGCTCTGCAAAGATTGAGAGACATGACCCTCAAGGAAAAATTCGTGAGAGGGGTGCGGGACAAACAAATCCAGAGAGAGCTGAGGAGGATCCTAATTTCTAGCGGATCTGGGACATTCCTGACGATGAGAGAAGAGGTCCTGACTTTATTTCAAGACACAGATACGGTCCCAAGACCAAGGGTGAGAGAATGTGAAGTAGAGACTGCTAGGGTCGAAGCATCTTCTGAGACAGCTGAGATAAAATCAATGAGGGAGGAAATATCTCTTCTTAAAGAAGGACTTAGTGAAGTTGTCAAGGAAATTCAGGCCCTACAGTTCCCCCCTCATCTTCGACAAAAGCCAAAGAAGAAAGGAGAGTTACATTGCTTTAACTGCAAACAGAAGGGCCATGTACAGAAAAATTGTGTTAAACCACCTAGATGTTATGCCTGTGACAAGCCAGGTCACTTTAAGAAAGATTGTCCAGAGGTTATGGAAACGGTGAAGAGTAATCCTGGAAATCACCTGAGTGAAGGATCTGCTGAAGTCCTCACAGTATCCAACTCAAATTATCTTTCATCGCTAGTATCAGAAAGTCCAAAAGCCATAGTGAAGATAGCTGGAGTAGAGACTGGATGTATTCTAGACACAGGTGCCGAAGCGAGTCTGGTTCCACTGAGTTACTACGAGGGATGTTTAGAGGGGATCATCGGGGATCTCGAAGGTACTGATAGCGGTTTAAGAGTGACTGGCATCTCAGGAGCCGTCCCAATCGTAGGTTACTTCAGGGCACCAGTTACAGCCAATGGGAAGACTGACGAAGTAGGATTTCTCGTGATTAAGGATGTAGTCCCTAGTAAGAGAAAGGAATACCCAGTTTTATTAGGCTCCAATGCTCTTTATAGCTTTGTGGGAGATGATGAGTCCCAAAGTAGAAAAAGTGACTGGCAGATGGTTGCGGAGGTCTTAAAGGCATTTCCTAAGCCTGTGTTGAACCAGGAGACTTCAACTGTGCTGAAGACCGGAGATAACGATGAGGTGATACCACCACTCACTGTCAGGAGATTAGAGTGTCACGTGGACAATGCAGCCCAGTGGAATGGTCGAGATGTTCTTGTCCAAGCTGTACACGATGAGTCAGAAGACATACCAAGACTGAATTCAATTGACCTCTTTGATGGTTGCACTCAGGTGAAGGGAGAAAGACTTCATGTGACAGTAGCCAACCGGAGTGAGCAGCAACTTGTCATTGAGCCCAATACAATACTGGCATCTGCTACAAGGATTGAAAGAAAGAGTGAAATAGTACTACAAGAACAAAACGATACAGTGGAAGTCATGGTCACTGATATAGAAGTTGAGCCTGGCGCAGTTGATAATGAGGCTCCAGTGAGTGATGCGATTGACGGACCAGAAACTGATAGCCGAATCCACACTTGCCTGGACGGTCGCAATCTCAAACTACCTATGGGGGTTAATTTAGATGGACTGGAAGCTGAGAAAGCCGATGTTATTGCTTCGCTTTTGGTCAAGAATGCGGCTGCATTTTCTGAATCAGAGATGGATTTGGGTTGCTGTACAGTCATTCCGCATCAAATCCAGACGTCAGAAGGTCCACCTATCCGGTTGCCATATCGTCGTGTTCCTCCTAATCAGGCTGCGGAGATGAAGAAGTTACTGCAAGAAATGTTAGATAAAGGAATAATCCAGCGCTCCAGGAGTCCGTATGCAAGTCCGGTAGTTCCAGTGCGAAAGAAAGATGGCTCGTTAAGGCTTTGTATAGATTACAGACAGTTGAATGCTCGTACAATTCGGGATTCCTTTCCCTTACCACGTATAGAGGAAACCCTTGAGGCCCTAGGAGGAGCTTCATATTTCTCCTCCCTAGATTTGGCTAACGGATATTTTCAGGTAGCCATGGACAAGGATTCCATAGACAAGACGGCGTTTTGTGTTCCTTGGGGGCTGTTTGAGTTCAAGAGGATGCCGCAAGGCTTAGTTAATAGCCCCAGTACATTCCAGAGGGTGATGGAATTGGTCCTTGGAGATTTGAATATGACGCAAGTAATCATATACTTAGATGACATACTTATCTATTCAACCACATTTGAGGAACATATAGAGAGGCTTCAAGCTGTTTTCACAAGATTGACTGACAACAGTCTTAGGCTCAAAGGGAAGAAGTGCAAGTTCCTTCAGGAAAGGGTGAACCATCTTGGTCATGTGGTGACTGCAGAAGGCATATCTGTAGATCCAGGGAAGATTGAACGAATCAGGGACTGGCCAACCCCTAACTCACCTGAGGAACTTCGGTCATTTTTGGGTTTGGCATCATATTACCGTAGATTTATCACAGGTTTTGCACAGATTGCCTCCCCTCTTCATGCCTTAGTAGGGAAGACACAGAAGTCATCGAAGAAGTCCAGGCGGTATCAGAAGAAGAGAGGTGACGTATCAGCAAAGTTTGAATGGACAGATGAAGCAGAGAAATCATTTGCCACACTCAAAAGATTGTTGACATCGACACCAGTTTTGAGCTATCCAGTATTCGGGCGTGAATTTGTCGTAGAGATCGACGCTTCACTGAAGGGCTTAGGAGCCTGTTTATCTCAACATGGCGATGATGGGAAGTTACACCCATTAGCATTTGCTAGTAGAGGTTTGAGAAAGGCCGAGAAGAACTATTCAGATTATTCTAGTTTTAAGATTGAGTTATTAGGGCTAAAGTGGGCAGTCACGGAGAAGTTTAAGGACTATCTGATTGGGAGCCACACTGTGATACTTACGGATCACAATCCTCTAGCCCATCTACAGACAGCCAAGTTAGGAGCAACGGAGCAGAGGTGGATCGCCCAACTAGCTCCCTTTGACTTGGAAATCAGATACAGGTCAGGGCGTTCCAATAGGTGTGCTGATGCACTTAGCAGGTGTTCAGTTCTTCCAGTGGAGTTGTCGACTGAGTCTCAAAGCAAGAGGAAAGAGTTAAAGGAAGAGCCATTGCAAGCAAGTGGCCCTGGAATCTTCCCTTCGTTCAGCCTCGAAGAACTGAAGAAACTCCAAGAGCAGGATGAATCACTTGGGGTGATTTGGGACTGTTATCGGAAAGGATGGCAACCAGGTCAAGTGATATCTGAGGATAGTAAAGAGGTGCGAAGTTGGCTGAAAGAGTGGACAAGTTTGACTGAGAAGAAAGGAGTACTATATAGACAGGTCCAAGTGATGGGGAAGAACATCTTACAATTGTTAGTTCCTGAGAAGCTTCGGAAGACCATTCTCGAATCCGTTCACGACAGATGGGGACACCAAGGAGTGACACGAACCTTGAGTCTATTGCGTGAACGGTGCTTCTGGCCTGGTCTACATGGAGATGTAAGACGTCATGTGAGGAACTGCTTGAATTGTAATGTGGCCAAAGCTCCATCACCAAGAGTGAAGACACCCATGAGACACCTTATAGCTTTCAGACCATTGGAAGTGTTGGCCATAGATTTCTTGAAGGTTGATAAGGGGAGAGGAGGATATGAAGATATCCTAGTCATGTCTGATGTCTACACGAAGTACGCCCAAGCTGTTGCGTGTAAGGACCAAACAGCGGTGACAGTAGCAAGAGTGCTTCGTGACTCATGGTTCTCACATTATGGTATACCACAGAGAGTACACTCTGCCCAAGGCAGGGACTTTGAAGGGAAATTGATACAGGAGCTATGTAAGTTGTACAATATCAGCAAGTCCAGAACCACCCCCTTCCACCCAGAGGGAAACGGGCAAATTGAGCGTTTCAACCGCACCTTGTGTACAATGATTAGGTCGATGGAACCTAGTGAGCGCAGACGCTGGCCAGAAATGTTATTTCATTTGGTGTACATATACAATAGTACACCGCACCGAGTTACTGGTTACTCACCTTACCGACTGATGTATGGGAGGGTCCCATCAATACCTCTTGATCAACTCTTATCTCAGGAACAAAGAGACTGGGATCAAGACTATGTTGCAGCTCAAGCTGATGCTCTTACTAAGATGAATGCAATAGTAGAAAACAACACGAAGAAGGTAGCAGAGTATAACAAGAGTAGGCATGATCTTGGGCTGAAGGAAAGGAAGATCACGATTGGGCAACATGTATTATTGCGAAGGACCGCGTTCAAAGGAAGACATAAGTTAGCTGATCATTATCATAGAGACAAGTATGTCGTGGTTTGGATCAATCCTGAAGAAGATGTATGTAGCATCAGACCTTTACATGGAGGCAAAGTACAGACAGTGAACAAGAAGTATCTATTAGATTATCCGAGAGAACCTGAAGAAGGGGATCCACCAGAACTATGGCCTCCAGGAGAAGATGATGAAATGTCAGACACCTCTAGCAGTGATGAAGATGACGAGAACCATATCATGCTCCCTAACTTCAATGATAGACTTCCAGTTTGGGAGGAAGTAGGTCAGAGGCAACTACGACGCTCGACGAGAGTAACCAAGGGAATGCATAGCAACCCTTATAATCTGCCCAGGACGGCAGTGAAATTAATTTCACTTTTTCTTCTGTCATTTTTCTTTCCATAATGTTGGATATTTACATTTTTCATTTTGAAGATATCAAAACTACTCAGATGAGAATTTTTGATTGAAGTTTAGGTATAGATTGAAATATTTCATAATAGGAGCATATTGAATAATTTATATGGTAAAAATGCAATTTTTGTAAAAATTGTAATGTTTATTTAAAGAATTGAAAAATAATTCTAGGAGAATGAATATTATCAATAATATGGAGAAAATGTTATTTTGTCAGGATGGATTGTGGTAAATTTAATTTTCTTGCAAAATCATTGTTTCTTAGGAGACACCTTACGAGAATTGTAAGCGAAAGTGAATCTCTTTTTGGTCGGCATTTTCCGTTGTTTAGTCACCTGTTACGTAACGTCAATGATGTTGTTACTCAAGAAAGTAAAAGTAGTTCCTCAGATTTATAGCTGATTATTCTCATAAATACATGATATGTGTGATTTTTGTGTTAAAACCATAGTTGTTTCCATTATACTTTTCATTGATACTAAATGTAGTAATATGTCATAAATATTTGTGATGTTGTGGAAGGATATTTATACCAGGTAGCGTTCAAGTGTAGGTGGCGCGAAAGAATAAGCGTTTTGGTTGTTACGGCGGTAGGATAAATCAGAAAGCAATTGGTGACGACAGTGTATGTTAGGGTTACATGTTCGTTCTTCCAAGTCAAGCTCGACAAGGAGGCATGTAAGTTTGAATCTAAAATATATCGTTTGTCAGTTTAGCAGTTAAGATTTTGACTACGTTGATATCATTCTAAAGAAAAACATTATTACGGAGAGTAGAGTTGAATGTCAATTTAATTTTGTATATCTGATACAAGATCGTTATATGCTTCATGTTATTGTTATAGTCAATTTCACATTCTAAAAGAGAAGATTTCTTATGATCAGTTTATAAAATGAAATTATATCATGTTTGTTTTCTATGAGATCGAGTATATTAAGCGAAGTTGATTTTCTTGTCAGTATGTTGTCATGATCAGATTTGTATACCCCCCCCCATTCGCTGTACGTAGAAAATGAATGAACTTTATTTATTTTGATTATATTTGGCGAGTGATAGCAGTAGTCTTAGTAATTCAGACTCGATTAAATTAGATGAGTTTTAGGAAAAACCATACTAGTTAATTTTGTTATGTCAATTTTAGGGAATTGACGTACCATGTATGAGCGATGCCGAGTGAAATCTCCGGAGGGTGACTTGGTGGATGTACCCTGTTATCTCTTGGCCTATAGTAGGGTGAGTTAGTTGGTAGGATGGCCAAGTTATGGTTATTTTGTTGTGATTTACATGTATAATAAGGCAATAATTGTTTAAATATTATATTGTAATGTACTTAAAAAGAATGATTTTTAATCTGTGCTGTATTATTGCTATTATCATTGGTTAATTGGAATATATTTTTTTGTAATAATTACGACTTCATTGAAAAGTGATCAATAACTCTTCTTAGTAATGTTATAGACTTATGAACAAGAAATGAATTTATGTATATTTACATGCAATTTTTGTTGTATAATTTCTGCGGATTATTGAATTAAATTCATGATTACATATATTATCATGCATTTGATTAATGAAATACAATTTAATGATTAATGAAATACAATTTATCAAAATATGATATGATAATCACGTGATCTTGGATCAGTATTGATGAACTATTATATTCATTGTATACATATTGTTCCCTTTTTTACAGGGGTTTTTCCTCGTTTTGTATGATCTACCCGGCTGTCAATAAATGGCTGACCCACCCCTACTTCTTGTCTATGGTTGCATTCCTGACTGAGTACTAGAACCCCAACCCATACTACCGCTCGCGCCCAGTTTACTACAATAATAATAGTAGACATTTATATAGCGCCATCTATCTAGAAATATTCTATTCCGAGGCGCGTTGTTATTATCATTACACCCGCTTTAGCTCGAGCTGCCTCTCAGCGCTCATGCATTCAAGGAATTAATCCTGCTGGGTACCCATTCACCTCACCTGGGTCGAGTGCAGCACAATGTGGATAAATTTCTTGCTGAAGGAAATTACGCCATGGCTGGGATTTGAACCCACGACCTTCTGTTTCAAAGTCAGAAGA
The DNA here is from genome assembly GCF_037042905.1 of Lytechinus pictus. Classification (NCBI taxonomy): domain Eukaryota; kingdom Metazoa; phylum Echinodermata; class Echinoidea; order Temnopleuroida; family Toxopneustidae; genus Lytechinus; species Lytechinus pictus. Next base: position 8,414,661 of record NC_087262.1, on the reverse strand, counting down.
CTTATCCACTAGGCCACAATGCTCCATGTATAAGATGTCTATGGTAATTGTTGCACTTTAATATAAAGTAAGAAGGTAAACACAATTAATTAAAATCCTGACTAATAATAACCAAAATGTCTGAACAGATACACATTTGTTTTGAAGAGTTTCCAAGCTTACCTTGCATAATAATTTTATCGTCTTCAACGTGCCTACAAGAACTCGGCTCATTGATGATGCTTCCTAACCTCAACACCGCAAAGAGACGTGCGTACGGCGCCCCCAAATCAGACTTTAGAAAAGCACCCGCATCTGAGAAGCATATAAAGAGGAAAAAATAATTCATTTCCTTCCTTCTTTTTATAGTTTTCTTTCTTTCTTTTTTATTTTGCTTTCTTTCTTAATTTCTCTGTCTTTTTTCCCCTTTCTTCCATTTGTATGCTTTCTTTCTTTTCTCTCTCTCTCTCTCTCTTTCTTTCTTTTTTCCTTCCTTCCTTCCTTCTTTCTTTTTCTTCATGTTTTTCTCCATCTTTCCCTCCCCAACCTCTTTAAATGCGGTCTTACCATATCTCCTGAAGAATTTATCAGCTTCTCTTCCAAGCATCTTTGTATCGCCTTGCCAGGATGGTGTCAGCTTTAAAAACACATACTGATAAAAGGAAAAAATACAGCAACGAATGTTCTGAAATTGGTCTGCTTCATGTTTCCAAATCCTAGTTATCATTTACCAACTGATTAGACGACAAAGAGTGAGCAATATATTCATTAAGTCTGCTAAATCACAGTTAATTGTTATAATCAATGATGATCTAGGAAGAAAATTAATAAACCAATAGAAGCGTAATACAAAAATAGCTAAAAACCCGAGTCCACTAGAATTGCCAATGTGATAATAATAATAATGATAATTAAAATAACCAGTTCTTGTTGATAGCAAATAACTTTATGGTACAAAATCTGTATTCACTACCAAATGACTTGGATGTTGTCAACCCGGCATTATCCTTTTACAGCGCACAAACATTTCAAGGAATGAATCCAGGCAGGTACCCATTCAAGTCAACTGGGTGGAGTGCAGCACAATGTGCATCAATTTCTTGCTGAAGGAAATTATGCAATGGTGGGGATTTGAACACACAGCCCTCCATTTCAAAGTCTGGAGACTAATCAACTAGGCCACAATGTAGACCAGAACAATTAAATCTTACCTTTTTTACCATAGAATAGACATCCATCTCAACTTGTAGCACAAAGAGGTTTGGAGATTGAATTACTTTCTCAAATAATTCACAGCTGTAGAAGTGGTGAACGCAGTAAAAGAAGGAGAGAGGATAGGAGAAAGTGACGGGAACATGAGTAGAAGTAAACACAAAAGAGAACAGTCATTAACTCATTTTGATATTAGGCAAAAAAAAATATACCAAATGATATGTCAATTTCAAATCTTTAAACATTTAGGAAAACAAAAAATGAACCGTTTGGGTGCTCCTTGGGCCATCACAAAACAAGTCGCAAAACTGATAAGACATACAAAATTTCTATCTGAAGAAGTGTTTTATAAAGTTATTTGTAATGGCTGGTGACATGTTCTCAGGGTCAAACCACACCCATTATCATTTTCATTGGTACACCAAGGATAAAATCTAATCTTTGGATGATAAAATTCTTGTTCAAATCAAGCTCCTGGATCCAAAGTATATCTGTCAAAGTAAGATTAGGGTTATAGGAAATTCACTCCCACTCTGTGAAAACAGGAAAAATTTTGTATTATCTAGTTTTAACACAAGATCCTGTCACCAATTGTGCATAAAATTGGTGTAACTTTCAAACCGCTTAATGAATGGTCCCAGCCATATAGATTCAAGCAATAGCTCACCTCAATTCCCTAAGTAATGTTGGTTTCTGCGCGACCATCAAATTCAGCTCCAGCCACTCAAAGCAACTGCATCAGGGGAAAAAAAAAGGATTAAACATTTTAAAGGTCAATCTAAATGATTTCTATAGCTTATCCTTAGATGTTTGGAAATAATATCAATTTGAAACAAGAATCAAAGTGAAGAAATAATGAAAACTATTCTGTGTTTGAGTTATGATAATGCAATTTCTAGCATAATGAGTTCATAAAAATTCCAATACCTTTCTTCTGATTTATGCTCTTCTGTTTGTATGTCAGTTTAAGTAGCAGCTTTTTATATTGCTTAATACTTACTTTATCAGACACATCTACGCACTCTACAATGCATAATTACCCTTGTTTTAGCAGAGCAGCTGCTAAGCGCACTGCATTTCAAGGAACATATTCCTGCAAGGTCCCAGTTAACCTCACCTGTGTCGAGTGCAACACAATATGGATAAATTTCTTGCGGAAGGAAATTGACACCTTTTTGTAACCCATGACTTTCTTATTAAAACCAGATGGGTGTCGGCTTTCATGGGGCGTGGATTATTATTTTGCTGACCCTAGACTTTTTAAAAAGTATTGAAAATGCCTGTAACAGAGACATCTTCGGGGGAGAGCAAACTTGGAGCCCCAGCGGGACATTCTTTGGCCAAGCCTTCTCAGCCTCGGACAATGGTCAGGCCAGGGAATAGTGACATGATGGCTTTAACCATAAGGCAAATTCCAGTGGTGTTACATAACATCTGCTTGTCATAAAGCTTGTTCAACTCTGGGTGATTTATATCCGAATGGTTTCAAATTCTCCATGAACACACACAGTAATCAATATGAGATGGAAGTTAATTGGGCCAATGAATAGTCCCCCTCACCCTTGCCGCACTACAATCCACTTCGGTATGCTACCAAGTTGGAAAGTGCGGCTCTTCAGTACATGTAAGATCAGTATGTTCAGGGGCCTGTTTCATTAAACTTGTCATAAGAAATTTGCAATCACAATTTAAAGCTACTGAGGTCCTTTAATCTGATTGAATCTGGTTGATAGTACATTTGTTATAGAAATTATTTTAACAAGTCTTTATGAAACAGTTCCCAGAACCACAACACCATGGCATCTCTCCTACTAACCTCTTTGCCACTTGTTGTAAGCCATAAGATGTTGCTGCTGAGTGGTAGCTGCATACTGTCTTGGGGCTTATTGTTTCAGTCATGATGTCAGCACACTGTTGGATAAGCCCTTCCTGGTTTTGATACAGATATCAATATTCACACAATCAGTACTTATGTTTTCCTCTTTTTTTTAAAATTAACTTGTACAAGTTGTATCAAAATTTAATTTGCTCAATAGTATTCAGTTAGTTGCAATAACTGTACCACTGCCAAATTAGCAACATTACTCCATATATTGTATCATTTCTTTGCATATTTAGATTAACTCTTGATTTCCAAGTGAATTCAAGTCTACCAGTATTTTCAAATCAGATATTTGTAATGGCTGGTTTGGGAATTAATCCCTAACATACCTGCCTGCCTGCCTATATATAGCAAATCATACATTCTCCAGAAGAGATGACCCCTTGATTGCATACGTGATTCATCCCAATTGGAATTTACGTTCTTGTCCATGAATAGTACCCCAACAAAGAGCAATTAAATGTTTTGTCTCTATCTTCATACTGACTAGCTACCCCCCCCCCCATCCATCCTCTCCCCTAGTACTGTAGACCAGTTATTTTTTTTAAGGAATTACTAGAACTAGACTTGCTGATAGCAGATATTTCTTATACAAATACTGGAAATTATCATTAAACTTTATGAATGGAGACTAAAGTGAATTATACAACCCCCAAGAATGTACTGTAATCTGATTGGTCCAAATCGGGTCACATGATATTCAGCGAATTGCACTATGGCATCTAAAATACACTATCCTGCACTCTGACATCATACCAAATGTGCGAGGTCTGGAATTATCAATAATTATCTAGAATTTAGATCAAATATAGCATTCGGGGAAACTCAGTAACATGGGGGAGGGGGTTGTATAAAACAAACAATGCATGCATTCTTGTGCATAGAGGACCTAAATAATGAACTCTGTGCTCGACTAGCCAAATGGATATACCGCACTCCCTGCGGACCTCGGTGCTGTATATCCATTGGCTCTTCTCGGACATCGTTCATTATTTGGCCCTGCACGCACACGCTTATGTGCATTATTTGTATACTTACTAATTGAAGTAGCGAAGCGGCGGCAAGAACGGAAACTACTTTAACAGGTTCTAAGAGCACATCATCTCTGTAAAGTGAACCAAGGGCTATCTGTAGAGCTGTCAATTAATGGTATGAAATGAAAAAAAAAATGAATTTGTCTATAAATTTAATGCAAATGGATTTTTCTCACCTGTTCATAAAATAATTATTTTCATTTGCTATTTTTGTTTAACCATATTTATTCTACATAAAGGTTCTGCAATAAAATAAGCCCCCCCCCCAAAAAAAAAGCCAAACAAACAAAAAAGGTAACAAAACTAAAGAAAAACATCATTCAGAAATTCATAAAAAATGAAATATAAGAAATTCATAAAACAATAAAATATATAATAAATAGTATACATGATATATAATAAATTTATTTTAAACACATGACTGACCAAGTAAGCACTCACCTTCATTATCAATGTTAGTATCCGGTACATCAATGTCTATCTCTGTGAGTTTAGATTCTCGCCAGGACCCACTGAACATACTCGCAAAGTAACTTGACTGTGTGAAAATCAAAGTAAAGATTAACATATTTAGCATCTAATGGGCTACTGTAACAGTCGAAGATTGTATCCTGAAATCTTTAGCCAATTCCTTAAATGAAGAGTGGATTTATATGAAAAACAAAAATCTGGATATTTGAAGTGAATTAATAGTGAGATTGCTTTTAGAGAGATTTACTAAAACTAAAAATAGGCTTTAACATTGGAGATTCAAACTGTGTAGGCCTACTTCCTAAATTATGTGAATTTTTCAACTTATATTCTTCCTATAAAAATGATCAGGATATGAATGGAAACCCCACAACAACTGTTTTATATCACACCAATTGAACATCTGCACGTCTAAAATGTGAACCTTAAACTAAACATAATTTTCTCAAGATTTTTTAAATTTTACTTGATATAGGCCTACATGTAATTCATTATATTCTCAAGAGTGATTGTGGCAAAAATTCTCATCAGAAAATGACAAAATATATGAATTCCTTCTCCCAAACTACAGCCCACAAAATAGTACCACATGACTTTGCACCAATTCGTTCTATGCATGATGTGGGGGGGGGGGGGGTGAGTTGTTAAAGGAGAATCCAACCCAAATAAAAACTTTTTTTTATAAGAAAAAGAAAAATCAGACAAGTTGATAGATAAAAGTTTGAACAATATTGTACAAACAACAAGAAAGTTATGAATTTTTAAATGTTGTAATCTGGATATTTGAAGTGAATTAATAGTGAGATTGCTTTTAGAGAGATTTACTAAAACTAAAAATAGGCTTTAACATTGGAGATTCAAACTGTGTAGGCCTACTTCCTAAATTATGTGAATTTTTCAACTTATATTCTTCCTATAAAAATGATCAGGATATGAATGGAAACCCCACAACAACTGTTTTATATCACACCAATTGAACATCTGCACGTCTAAAATGTGAACCTTAAACTAAACATAACTTTCTCAAGATTTTTTAAATTTTACTTGATATAGGCCTACATGTAATTCATTATATTCTCAAGAGTGATTGTGGCAAAAATTTTCATCAGAAAATGACAAAATATATGAATTCCTTCTCCCAAACTACAGCCCACAAAATAGTACCACATGACTTTGCACCAATTCGTTCTATGCATGATGGGGGGGGGGGGGTGAGTTGTTAAAGGAGAATCCAACCCAAATAAAAACTTTTTTTTATAAGAAAAAGAAAAATCAGACAAGTTGATAGATAAAAGTTTGAACAATATTGTACAAACAACAAGAAAGTTATGAATTTTTAAATGTTGTAATCTGGATATTTGAAGTGAATTAATAGTGAGATTGCTTTTAGAGAGATTTACTAAAACTAAAAATAGGCTTTAACATTGGAGATTCAAACTGTGTAGGCCTACTTCCTAAATTATGTGAATTTTTCAACTTATATTCTTCCTATAAAAATGATCAGGATATGAATGGAAACCCCACAACAACTGTTTTATATCACACCAATTGAACATCTGCACGTCTAAAATGTGAACCTTAAACTAAACATAACTTTCTCAAGATTTTTTAAATTTTACTTGATATAGGCCTACATGTAATTCATTATATTCTCAAGAGTGATTGTGGCAAAAATTCTCATCAGAAAATGACAAAATATATGAATTCCTTCTCCCAAACTACAGCCCACAAAATAGTACCACATGACTTTGCACCAATTCGTTCTATGCATGATGGGGGGGGGGGGGGGGTGAGTTGTTAAAGGAGAATCCAACCCAAATAAAAACTTTTTTTTATAAGAAAAAGAAAAATCAGACAAGTTGATAGATAAAAGTTTGAACAATATTGTACAAACAACAAGAAAGTTATGAATTTTTAAATGTTGTAATTATTGGTAATCACTATACCCATGGAGACTTCAAATTGGCCGCATATAGGATGTCATGGTGATGTAAGGCAAGGACTACTCTTCCGTGTACTCCAATGCATATATTGGCTAAAATGTCTTTTTTCCCAAAAGTTTTATTTCAAATTATATTTTTCTTTCATGAGGACATAAAACAATATACTACCTGGGTTATATTTAGATTACTGCCCCAGGGGAATGGGTACTTGGGAGAAAACCACAAATCCCTGATAATTAAGTACATGGCCTATGGGGAAGTTGTCCTTGCCCCTTGTCATAATTTACTTACCCAGTTGCCAATTTGAAATCTACATAGTATTAGTGATCTCAATTTGAAAGCAACTATAACTTTCTTCTTGCTTGTCCGATTTCGTTCAAACTTTCACCATTCTGTTTAATTTATTTTTCTCCTTCCAAACACAACATTTTATCGCCAAGGCTGGATTCCCCTTTAAGGGAGACTACATTATACAAGGAATGTCTGAATAATAATATTTAAACATTTTGAATAGGACGCTTGAATGAATATCCGTAGTGCACATACATAGATTACATAAAGAGTACCGAAGTGATGACGTCACATAATTTATTTTTTTTCCGCGTTTTTTATACCACATTTTGGTAGAGCATGATAAAAAAAACCACAACCCACATTTGGTGGGAATCGGTTTAAGGGGGCCTTAGATATGACCTCATGAATACATAAGTCCCATTGAAGTCAATGTATTATTGGCCTGGTTCCCAACATTTAGAACCAGCCCAATAATACATTGACTTCAATGGGGCTAATTACGTATTCATGAGGTCATATCTTGGAGCCCCATGGACCGATTCCCACCAAATTTGGGATGCAGGTGTTTTTCATCATGCTCTATCAAAATATGGTATCAAAAAATGCCGAAGTGCAAAACTGGAAAATTGATGACGTCACACTTCGGTACTCTTATTTGTTGCATGTCCCCTTGCCTTGGATTAGAGTAATAATCGCAGTTGTGCGCATGCAAGGTAAAGTGCACAGACTTACAGGGAAACACACCACACTTACCTGACACAGATAAATCTTGTGCAGGGGCCAATCCTTCCCAAGAGCATGTATTGTAATATCAGAGTTCTCTCCATTCACAAACAATGCATTGTAGATGTACTTGGAGGTGGACTTCATCTTTTTCCTTAAAAATGCAAGAAAAGGAATGAAGAAACAAATGATAAAGGAATTCAAGATTATTTTTGGCAATATTTACTGTAATTATGGGTCTATGAAAATGTAGTGGTTTATCATTTATTATTCATTACAACCCAAATTATAACCTTTATTCAAACCAACTTTGTTAGAAACATCACAGGTGAATAAAGGGGGGCATGTGTTTGTGCACATAAATTGAACTTAAATTTAAAATCAAACATTAAGTTTGTTAAATTTGAAAATTCTACAAAATTTTCAGTTGATATTGTTTCTTTATTCCTGCGAGTATTTTAATGGACCAGTCACTCAGCCGGACAAGCAAAACACTGCATGGCCGTGAAAACAGTCTGGCTAGTGAGCCAGCCAATGATTGTGAAATGGTTTTCCTAGACCAAAAAAGCTTCGGTCTCTGTTATGTTGGTTGTTCCGCTGAACTCCGTTGGCTCCACTCACCAAATACAGAGACCGAAGTTCTAGCTCGATCTGTACTACAGGTACTCAATGGCCATATGTTTATGTATTAAGTTCGGGTAAAACAGAAAAGTGAAGTTGCACGACAGCCGAAGTCAGTTTTTTTCCCCTTTTAAGTTTATTTTTCCCCGTTCTGGTGCATTTCAGGCCAAAACGGAATAATAATCTTTATTTTGGTAGTTCTTTTTATATATTTTATGAAATAAAGACAAAAATCGATGAGCCCCGTCGGGGGAATTTGGCATTGTTAACCCCCTTATGGTGGCTACACGATAGAGAGCCGTCTGAGTACGAGGAGAAATTAAAAAAAATGTTAAAAAACTTCTCGAAACAGACTTAAAGTTAAACTGATCTATATTTCCCTGATATTGATAAAAAATAAATGGAAACCATGAAACTGTAAATTTCGCTTAAAAACACAGTTAAACTAAAAGTAAAGTTAAATAGTTTTAAATCGCGACCTATAAAACGTTAGTTCACTTATACGTTGGCTGTATGTACGGGCCTCCAAGCTCTTCAGTCTATGTATTGGTGAGTGGAGCCAACGTAGTTCAGCGGAACAACCAAAATACAGAGACTGAAGTAGACAGCTGGCAGCCGTCTGTTTCGAGGAGTTTTTTAACATTTTTTTTTTTATTCTCCTCGTACACAGACGGCTCGCTAGCGTGCAGCCACCATTAGGGGACTTGCAATGCGAAATCCCCCCGTCGGGGCTCTTCAATTTTTGTCTTTAATGAATAAAAATTTTGAAAATTAACGCGATCAAAATGCAAATTAATATTCCCTCTTGGCATTAATTGCCCAAAAACGGAAAAAATCAAGTTAAAAGGAACAAAAACAGTGACTTACCTCGGCTGTCGCGCAAATTCACTTCCTCGTTTTATCCGATCTTAAGTACATAAACATATGGCCATTGAGTCCCCTGTACAGATCGCGCTAGAACTTCGGTCTCTGTATTTGGTGAGTGAAGCCAACGGAGTTCAGCTGAACAACCAACATAACAGAGACCGAAGCTTTTGGTCTAAGACTGAAGAAGCTTTTGGTCTATTCAATGCGGAGCTCAGCTCAGGACAGTGCGGAAAAAACCCCACCGTTTTATATGGGGTGGGACTGTATCAGAAATTACTTCCTATCTGCGACTGTGATACATTACTGACGTAAACTTTTTACCGTTGTGGAGTGTGCAGAACTTGATTTGCCTCACTTTCGTCATCACTGTCGTCTTCATTGAGTGCTCTTTTCCTTCCTTTCTTACCAGAATCACCAGGGGAACGAGCGTAACCAGACAAAGTTGAGCCCATTTTTAATAACAAAGGCTTACGGTCAAAGGGTGTAACTTCATTCAAGTTCGGTTCAGATTCTAAGTTGAAGAAATTTTACTCGATTTACTCTAGTTTTCTCTCTATTTTGTTTTGATTTTGATATGACGCCCTCTTTTGTCAAGAGCTGCAAAAGCGCAAACTAGGACAGCGCGGCAATAACAAAATTCTTCTATTAATTTAATTGTGAAATATATATTTTCAGTGGCATAAATCTTTTTTTTTTCAAGTTGGGGGGCATCAAGGAATATGGGACCGATTGTAGGAAAGGGTCTTTGCAAGAACCGTCTTTCGTGTCGCCCATTTATTATGATGCGCCATGTGAAACGCATTATACCTTCAAACATATTTTATTCATCCGTTAATAAAAAGTAAACAAAATCCTTGTTTATAAAATGATGTGATATATCATGAAATTGTATACAAATTGATTTAAATGCTAGCTAACCAATTTTATTTGTTTATCATACATTTCAGAAATATCCCGCATACAGCACATGAGATGGGCGACACGAAAGACGGTCCTTGGAGAGGGTGGAGACTGGTCAATGGTCAGTCGCGGGGGCGGCGGGGTCAAACGTATATATAGGGTATCTTTTTTCCCCAAAGCTTTATTTTTTCAAAGACTAGCCAAACGTGTTTATAGGGTATGGTTTTACCCCAAGCTTTTCCCCGAGGTCATATTTGCGACAATTTGTTTACTATAGGGGCCAAAATGTGTAAATATAAAGCCCGTGAAAAACTTGTTTAGGGGGTTATTTTGCATATAGAGAAAAACTCGATTAGGGTGTTTGGAAATTCCTTGGTAACGCGTGTGTACAACAATATATTTGACTGCCCCCCCCCCCCGGGCCTTTCGTGCAATCGCCCATGGGAGCTATCTCAACGGGTTCATTTTACCACCATATCTATATGTGATATATCAAAGCCTAGCTATTACGGATTGTATTTCTCAATGGCTGTCTATTAAGTTTGAGTTTGTTAATACTTGTGCGAGTGAGTAGCGACCTTGCACATTTCATTAGTCAAGTATATATAGGCCTATAATTCTAATACAATTCGGGCATACTTGTATACGACATCTTGCGATACAGTTAATGATCGAGCTTTAATTGGTTGAATTAACGTGCATAAATTCTGGAATAAAATAATGGGATAGGCCCCTACTTATTAATATCGAAATTACACTTCAAAAACAGGAATATCAAATGTGTGGTATAATAAAACGAGTAATTGCATGCCGGCCAATAAATGAGGTGTTCAATCAATACTCATTCACTTAATAGGCCTACTCACTGGGCAAAAGATATGATGCGAGCGCGAAGAGCTATAACTAAAAAAATTATAATTATTTTGACCTATATAGGACCGGGACATTCGTCATCATCATACATGTATGAAAATAATGACTATATATATCTTCCTTTTCCTCTTTCTATAAGCGCGAGACGAAACTCTTGTCCCGATATTCTATTATGGATGAACATCTAATTCGTTATTAGGAATTCATGCTATGTTAGCTTATCTATAAATAAATCTTATCTTATCTATAAATGAGCCTATATATAATGAGAGAATGAAAATTGTTGATATTGGGGCATGAAAGCTGGACATTTGAAGCACTTTTGTAATTCTGAATAGGATGCTGCATGAGTTAATACATTTTAAACATTTAATGAGAGCACAAATCGCGAGCCAAAATCATTGATAAACTGTCATATAAAAGGGTATTTTAAGTATAGTTTGTTATATAGGCCTACATAACTCACCAATCAAAATGCGAACACACAGCGCGCAAGCTCAAAATGATATTCACCACCATAAAACGGTTATTTTACAGAGCACTTAAAAAAAATCAATTGATAAATAAAAAAATAATAATGAAAGCTCGATGTACCAGCTGAATATGGTTTGCATATTGAATTTTAAACTTGATATTTTAAGCTCAATATTAGCCTATTGAACAAGATATGTATCTTATCAAACAGGCAAAGCGTGCAGTGCGAGCGAAATATGATATAGTGACGTGATTTTTTTTCTCAATATAATTCAACAGGGGCCGCGGAACCAGGGGGGGGGGCTGGGGGGGCTTCAGCCCCCCCTCCACTTTTTTCCAAAACCGTGTACAAAAACGTAAAAATTACCATATGATTGTGATTTTTAGCATGGTCAGCCCCCCCCCCCCACTTTTGGCTCAGCCCCCCCCCCCCCACTTTGAAAACCGTTCCGCGGCCCCTGTTCAATAATTAATTAAGTCCCGGCCTGACCTTATTTTATTCACTCGTCTTCCTCTTATTTTCCTTTTTCTTTTTCCTCCACTCTTCTTTCACCTCCTTTTTCTTTATTTTTCTTTCTAATTTCCCCCTTTTTCTTTTTGCCCCGATATAGGGGGGGGGGGGGGCAGCTAGCCGGCCTCGACCCCGAATCCGCCTATGCTTTATAATTTCTCTCTATCTCTTATCGTTCCCTGGTCATCCCAGGTAAAACATTGATTATAGTCTAAAAGTATAATAAAACAAACAAGTATGAATTACAGGATTTTTCCAAGGATCGAAGAGACAGAGTTTATTATGCCGTCCGTCGAGCATCCGACCCAGCCCATTTTATTCATGCATAGCCGTCCGTGGTTATGCATACGTAATGAGCTGTGAAGACGAACTTTCCGATCGGTGTTTTTTGCTCTTAGAATCGTTTATTCCTCACAAAATAGGTCTTATTTTATAGATAAGACTTATATTTTGAAGACCGATATTTAGCTTAGAAAAAAGGATTTTTTCAATAAATATATGTCAATAAACCGAGCGTATTTTTGCATAGAAATCACACTTGCGTCAAATTGATATTATAATCAATATAAAGCGTAGACATTCTTCTTTATGACTGAAAAAGAATTGTAAAATTTTATGATGTAGCAAAGTCAGGAACCACAAAAAACCACGGCAATGTCCATCGCAAATTTTTTGGAATTGCAGTAGAATTGCCGACGCGTTCTGAATAGACAAAATACAGCTAGATAGATGCGCATGCGCGCAAGGCAGCTGTGAAGTTGTTATGGGAAACTCATGCAAACAACTTTGTTCATCGAAAATTCTGCATGCAGCTCTCATTAGAACGTGAATAAACGGGAACCAATTGGATACAATTAGAACGGGAAAACAGGTATGTTCCGATTAAATATTTTATGTATGCATGCAAATAGATACTGAAATTGCATAGTATTTCATTAAAATTAAATCATAATCGATATAGTCGAAATAATTTACCGTTTTGTGACGAAGGCCGGCGAAAGTGTAGGCGCGTTTTGAGGTAAATAAGCGCCTTCTCTAGCGGGGTGGCAACAGGTAGCGATCCGGCGCGGCGTACGGCCGGGGCTTTGCACTGCACTGCACTGGAGTCGTCGGGGCAGGTCAGGATCATCAGATAGCTGTGTCACGAATCACGGTCACGAAATTTTGTTGAGGAAAACAATTCAACCAATTGATTTTCAAATTTTTCAATTTTCTCAAGATATGATTAAAAAATTGTGTGACCATCATGACCGTAATTTGCGCACATTTTAAAAATTATGATGAACGTCATGATGAAGTTGATTTTCAATCAAAAATTTCTCAGAGTTCACACAAAATAATCAAATCATATACCAGACAGAAGGCAAGATCCCAAAGAAAGTAAAATTCGCTTGACGGAAGTAGGTCAAGGGTTTCGCTGGTATCGTGATCTCAAAATTCCATGGCAGTTGGCTAGCGCGCGCTTGGCTGAAAAAAGTGTGACCTTAATAATTTGTGCATGATCGTTTTGCAAAGCTTTAGGAATGAAATCAAGCAAAGGTAAGATATCAGATGGAGGTTAAAGTGCCATAAATTCGGTTGGTACCACATTTTACTTACTTATTTGGAGACCTCTGCTTGCAAACTGGCGATTTCTTGATGCTTATCAAGAAAATCATATTTTCTTGGAGCAGACTCAAAAGGATATATTTGACCATGCGCAAAATCAGGTAACATGGGAATTAAGGTAATTTCCCCCCATCAGTCGAGTCCTTCCGGCAGAGACTGATGATGGTGATGCAGGCAGCCTAAAATGCCAGCCATTGTTTTTACTTGCACCTGTGATTTGATTTTTGCTCAGCTGCACCGTCCAGCACAAACACCAGACACACAAATTGCCTGTATTAATCTTCAAGTGTGAAGGACATTGCACAGGTCTACCCTGAAGAAGATGAGAGAAAAGCTAAATCTGCCAACACTATCCTCAAGACGACAAGTCCTGAAGTTATCTTCCTTCTTCAAGGTGGTCGAGGGGTTGGTCCCAGCCCTTCCTATTGAGAATTTCTTGACTAAAACAAGGCCAAAACGGAAAGTCAAAACAAAAAAATTTAATGACTTTCAAGCACAGAATATCTTAGAAAGACAAGTAGTGAACCACAATAAAGGTTACACTATTCAATCAACAAACACTGAACAATTAAAACAATCTTTTTTTTGTGAGTACCCCTCTGGCTTGGAACCATCTCCCACCTGACACAGCTAGACAGCACATCACTAGAGGTGTTCAAGTCAAAGATCGAAAAGAGCTACCTACGATACGACTAGATATCACCGTGCCCTCTCTCACCCGCTGCATTCATACCAATTGGTCCAGCAGTGTACACATCCAGATCCAGGTCACACCACCATACGATAGACCCTTGGGCTTGATGGCTTTATTAAACCTTTTTTCATACCATTTCCTCTTTTTAGGAATCGGCTCCTCATTAATTGCAAGCTAGACGTCAACATGCCCGAGAATGGTGCTGCTGAAATGGTGGAGGACCACATCCGGACTTATGTCCTCTCTAAGATGGTCCGAGTCGCAGAGTTCTTCAAAGATTTTGACAGTTTAAGATCCGGCTTTGTAACACGTAAGTTTCCATGAACATACATGTAACTTGCATTTTTTTGCATTTTTCTTGTTGTCCAGTATCTTTTTAAATAATCATTTTAAATTAGACTAGGTTTGTCTTTAAGGAGTAAGGCAAAGATTCTTGACTGAAAATTGGACTCATCCGTGCTCATGAATAAGATGAAAAATAAAACCATATTTCAATTAAAAAAGAAAATGAAAACAATGAATGCTTGAATAGATTTGAGGTTGAAGGATGAATGACCATGTGATTTAATGATGAAAAGAATGAATGATTCAAAGTTGGAAAGTTTGAATGATTATTATTGTTTAATTGGATGACTGAAAGATGGAAAGATTGAATGGATATATGATTAAGTTATCAAATAATTTTTAAATTTAAATATTGGTACAACCAACCCGGCATTAGAGGAGATATAGGCCTACCATTTTTTTCTGGAAGAGCAAGTAGGAAACATCTACATCATATAAAAGTCTCCACTAAAATAACTGAAGATACATGTAAGTTGGAAAGAACTCACCTCCCCTCCAAAAAGCCTTTGTTTGTGTGTACATGTACAAATACATGTGTAGCCTACATATTTTTCATGATTTTTTTCTTCTAATGTTATCAAAACTAAAAATAGTGATAACAAGTAGGCCTATATGATAAGGATAATGATGAGGATAAAATCATAATGACATTGATGTTTTTGGTAATAATGAAATACTTCTTTGGAAACTCAATTATAGGTGCTCAGTTCCGAAGATGTCTCGACCAAGGATTCAATCTAAACTTATCAGAAGATATTCAGGAAACACTCATTGCTAAATATGCATCTAGGAAGGATGGCACCGATCTTGTCAATTACCAGAGGTTTGCAGATGTCATTGAAAGAAGTAAGTTAATTTTGTCATTAAGTACAACCCTCACTAAATCATTTTTAAAATCCTATTTACATTTTGAATACATGCATTGTAACTTCAAGCTTTCATAGGGATTAAATTTATCCAAGGTCTACTGATTTGCATCAATAGCCCTCTCATTTATAGCCCAAATATTTTTTGTACCGTTTTTTTTTCTCTATTTGTGCTGTGATATACATACATATATGTAGAACCATGCTGTAGAAAATTGGCCTTGCCATGAAATTATGAAAATCTCAAAATTTGAGTCCTGCTTTGACTAAATGTCACTTCTCTGATATATTCCCCTTACATTTTGAGTGAAAATAGTCATGTTATGTCCCCTGTTATTTTAATTATTATTTTACAGCATTTCAACCAGATAAACTACAGAAAAGACCAGAGACACAAATTATCAAGGCACCAGAAATGTAAGTTATCGTCTTTGTTTTTTTTTCTTTCAAACTTGAAATTGCAGTGTTAGATTAATCAGTGGAACTTTTATAACGATGACGGTTTGATTAAAACTCTTGTTGGCCGTGGATGGTATATTAGATAATCTGCAAATTAAAGGGGAATCCAACCCAAATAAAAACTTGTTTTTATAAGGAAAAGAAAAATCAGACAAGTTGATAGGTGAAAGTTTGAACAATATTGGACAAACAACAAAAAAGTTATGAATTTTTAACAGTTGTAAATATTGGTAATCACTATACCCATGGAGACTTCAAATTGGCCGCATATGGGATGTCATAGTGATGTAAGGCAAGGACTACTCTTCCATGTACTCCAATACATATTATGGCTAAAATGTCATTTTTCCCAAAAGTTTTATTTCAAATTATATTTTTCTTTCATGCGGACATAAAACAATATACTACCTGGGTTATATTTAGATTACTGCCCCAGGGGAATGGGAACTTAGGAGAAAACCACAAATCCCTGATAATAAAGTACATGGCCTATGGGAAAGTTGTCCTTGCCCCTTGTCATAATTTACTTACCCAGTTGCCAATTTGAAATCTACATAGTATTAGTGATCTCAATTTTAAAGCAGCTATAACTTTCTTATTACTTGTCCGATTTCTTTCAAACTTTCACCATTCTGTTTAATTTATTTTTCTCCTTCCCAACACAACATTTTATCACCAAGGCTGGATTTCCCTTTAAACCTATTGTTAAGGACTTGCATGCTCTTGATACTTATTGTGGTAATCTTTTTAGCAGCTCATACAGGAAGCTGTACTGGGATGATTAATATTCACGTAGTTAAACTTGAACATGTATGTAGTGCATTTCTTTTCACATTTAAAACGTCATGTTTCTACCAATTATACTTTACACTTCAGTCTTGGAACGTCTCGGACCATCCGACCACTAAGCCCTGCGTCACAGAACCGCATCACGGCCATGATTCAACAAATTGCCCCTTATTACAAATACCATGAGATTACCATTCGGAGCTGTTATGAGGATTTTGACAAGCATAACAAGGGCATCATAACAGAACCTCAGGTATAGTAATATAGATGTTAATTACTGTAGCAACAAAACAATTTGATAATCTGCATAGGGTTGTTGGTAGACTTTTCTCTGGTAGGGACAGAATTCTGCACTAAGAACTTTAATCACATTTTACTTTGATTCTTACTATAAATGTACATGTATAAAATTATTCCCTACTTTGATATTTAGTTCAAAGCAATGAACAAGTTACCCATGAATTTCAGAATTGTCTTTATGTGAATTTAACCAGTTGTTTTTGAGGTTTTGATTTCGCTTGTATAGATTTAACTGCACAATATAATTACACATCGAAAGTAAAACTATTGTGAACATTGCTTTTTTAAAATTTCGTATTCATTCCTTGGTAAATTGATTATATTTAGTTTTCTTTGCCCTCATGTTAGTTCATGGCTAATTACTGTAAAGATCTCAGCAAAAAAAATAAATAAAAAAGATAAAACTGATATTTCCCATCCCGTATATTTTATTGTCACAGTTTTTCTGTATTCGTCTGCTATACAAGTTCTTAGCTAAACACTATTGTGATCCTACCAAGGAAGTCAAAAGAAAAATTTACGATAAATAAATCCTCCTCTATCTTTCATTGTGACAGTTCTTCCGTAGTTTTCCATATCCACCTGGAATCAGCGAAGATGACGTGAAGCTCTTGGCCAAAGGATATCGCGATCCAACCAAAGAAGGCATCTGCAACTATCTCAATTTTCACAATGATGTGGAAAAGGCTAAAGAAGGAATGGAAGAGAAGCTATTCGAAGGCAAACCCCCTGCAAATTATAACATTCCTAAAGAGGTAAAATATGTCCTGTATTGCTGTCTAAACCATATTATCTATTTTCCTTAAATTGTGGAAATCATGAGGATTTGTTTTGAAAAAAGTTGCATTTTCACCTTATAAAAGGATAAGAATTCACTTTTTTTGAGTCACAAAATTTGCTTTAAAAATCACACAAAAAGTTTAGTGCCAAAGATTGAGTTGAGTCATGTGATTAATTGCAACTAGGCCTAAAACCTGTAACTCTAAAATAGTTGCACACAAATTCAACAAAGTGAGTGTGTAAATGCTTTTGCTTTCAAAATTAAGTACAAATGCAGCCTTATTGTCATTTTTTGTTTGATTGCTCCCTGATTTAATGGCTTACAAATGTAATCATACCCTCACCCACAGATTGAAGCTGACAACGAACTCAGTCAAATCTTCGCCAAGATCCAAGTAGCCATCCACAAGTACGGCATCCGTACGCCGGAGTTCTTCCGCGATCACGACAAGCTCCGGAGCTACATCATCACTGAGAACCAGTTCAAGTGCGGTCTGCTGCTGTGCGTGGGCAACAAGGTCACCTTGACGAGGGACGAGGTTCAGAAGCTTGTCGATTACTACAAGAGACCCGACGGGAGGGTGCACTACAAGGAATTCTGTGATCTCATGGAAAATGGTAAGATGGGGTCTTGTTATTAAGAAATATCAGGAGGTATTCTGGTAGCTATAAAGCAAGGTTTGACTTCAAAATAAAGAAATTGTTTTAGCTTACATCTTCCTTCATTGATATTCAGGACAAGATAATAATAATAATATAGGATTTGTATAGCGCACGTATCCACCTTGCTAGGTGCTCAAGGCGCTCCTATATTACCCCGGCCAAGCTATTCTACCGATTCTGGTGCGCACATCTTTTTGAGGAATTACTTCCTGCCGGTACCCATTTACCTCACCTGGGTCGAGTGCAGCACAGATGATAACACCAAATAATTCATTATACCGTACCCACCACCAAACAAAGGAGGAATGGGGTATGCATGTATAGGTATCAGTGTACTGTTGTTATAACAAAGTTTGCAGGGGGTACATGCAAATATGAATAGGAATCAGCATGTGGTTTGCCAATGGTCGGGTGTGAGGTCTCAACCAAATTGTACACCAAAAATTGGTCGAGATCTGTTAAAGGTAATAAAGGGATGGCTCAGCATTTCTTTCAATAATGTCTAAGTGTGATTGGATCAGGTTCACTTGTGTGTTTCTGCACAAATAGTCCAGCAAGAAATTTATACATATTGTGCTGCACTCGACCATTTGGGGGGGGGGGATGGGTACCTGGTAGGATAAATTCCTTGAATGTACTGAGCACCACTGATAAAAGGGTAGCTCGAGCTAAAGCTGGGATAATAATAGTTGTGCTTTATACCCTTTGGCACAAAGTGCTGTATAAATTCAGCTCTTCTTCTTCTTCAATTATTATTAGAATTGTATATGTCATAAAAACATAAATAAAATTCATATTTTAACCAATTATTCCAGCTTTCAACGACCCTAATCTCGAGAAGAAGCCGACCACCGAGGTTTATCGCCCGCGACGGGGAGAGCTCTCCAGAACCCTAAACACGTTGAACTCGCCAAAGGAAGAAGAAAGGTTGAACTTCATCTTGGACAGGCTCTCCGCAGATGTGAAGAAGAGGAGGCTGATGATGATACAGTACTTCCAAGATTATGATAGGGTAAAATAGATTAACCACTAATAAATGGATGGTCCGGGCTGAAAGTATTTATAGCTTAATAAATAGAGTAGAATTCACTGAGCAAAATGCCGAAAATTTCATGAAAATCGGATAACAAATAACAAAGTTATTGAATTTTAAAGTTTAGCAATATTTTGTGAAAACAGTCGTCATGAATATTCATTAGGGGGGCTGATGATGTCACATCCCCACTTGTTCTTTTGTATTTTATTATATGAAATTAGGTTTATTCAAATTTTTTCCTCCAAGAACTAGAAAAAATGGATTGACAACTGATTTAGTGCATTAGATATTTACTGCTGCAACTTATTTCATTATAAGGGAGACATATTATTCATACAAGTATGAAATAATGAAAAAATTATGATTTTATGTAATAACATAAGAAAACAGAAAGTGGAGATGTGACATCATCAGCCCACCTAATGAATATTCATGACGACTGTTTTCGCAAAATATTGCTAAACTTTAAACTTCAATAACTTTATTATTTGTTGTCCGATTTTGATGAAATTTTCGGCATTTTGCTCAGTGAATTCTACTCTATATATTAAAATATGAATATTTTCAGCCCGGACCATCCCTTTAAATGTTAGCAGTGATAATAATAATAATGATATCTGCTTCATCTATATAGTGCTTAATACAATGTTCCTGCATGCTTCTATCCCCGGCTTTAGTGTGGCTACCATAATCGAGCACTTGAGCATTCTTAAGAATTCCTTCCTACCGTGTGACAGGGTCAAATGTGATTAAGTGACCACTTACACAGAAGGAGAGCCCATCCTCAGACCACAAACGTTTAATGAAGGAACCTGTCAGTCCGGACTACATGCTCATAATGACCCCTTTTCTTGTCTCCCCATGTGGTCTTTGTGATTCGGTTCACTTTCTCTTATGTGTTACTCACTATTGTCCCGTATGGTCTTTATAATTTGGAGTTTGCTGTATGGTATTCATTGCTCCTTATTCAAGCTTTGAATAAAGGAATGCAACAGAGTAAGAAATATGGAGGGGATGTGTCGTACATATATTTGCCTCAGATTTTATGAGCTCAAATTCACATTAACAAGTTTACCATGGTTGGCTTCTGAGCCTTAACTGTCACCTTAGTAGTAACAATAGTAATAGAGTTTTAATAATCATAAGTCATTTGTGAAATAGGCCTCAATTTTCATTGAAATAATACTAGGCATCAAGTTAAATGATCTACCATATAAATGTAAAGCAAAGACCATAGCTTAAAGAGATCCTCAATTTTGCTCTAATCACATTGCTTTATTGTGCACTTTCCTTCGTGCAGAGCAAAGCCTACACCCGCAACATGACAAAGATTCAGTTTGGAAGGATGCTCCACTTCTTGTCTCTTAACGTCGGCAAGGAAGATTTTGAGATTCTCTGTCGAAAGTTTGAAGACCCCACCACCAAGGATACAATCAGCTACCCAGCCTTCGTGCAGGCTGTCGATAAAGGTTTGTTTGGCATCTGTGGCCTACAGTTGTAGAACTATGAACTATGGAAAGCCAAATATAACACAAATCATAAACAGTAGAGATCTGGGCCCCTTACATAGGGTTACGATCGATCCGATCAATCTGATCAACTTCAACTATGATTGGAATCCATCACTGTCATAATTTGTTTTACAAGAAATTTGCACAATGTCCGGTGTAAAATATGAGAAGCACACTGAATTTTCAAGAAAATGACGGATGTATAAATATACATCATATCTAGAAAATATTTTGAACAAGAATGCATTTTACATGTTGACATTGCTGGCTTTCCATAGCTGTGACTCGTAACTCTTTGTAAGATCGGGCACTGATTCATCAGCAAATCTTTTTTTTTACAGAAGCTAGAAATATTTTCAATTATATTCTGTGAATATGGAAAAAACTAATGACTATGAATGTTCCAATAATTTACAATAAATCAGATGAATGTTACATAAATATCTGTGTTTACTTATTTCTACAAGTGAGAACATGGCATTTTTGTGTATTGACCCTAACTTGCTTTATCTTTCATATCAGAATACATTGGCTTTACGACTGATAAGAGCGGTGATAAACCTAAGAGAAGGCCCAAGACTCCAACAGCTGACAAACCAATCGATTCAAGCAACGTTGATGTCGCAGAGCTTGTGGCTCGTATCAGGCATCATATTCTCGCTAACAGAATACGAGTAAGAATCCATTTCATTAAATTATTTTGTATGTGTTTGTATTGAGAGAGGAGTGCTTTCAAAAACTTGATTGCAATTGAAATGAGAATTTCAATTCTACAAAAGAAATTTTTGACTTGCAGTCAGTCAGACACCATGCTTTTTAATAGGGCAGGCCCACAGTTGTGTAGAAACAATATAATTGTCATAATAATATTATCAATGCAATTCTTATATAGTGCATGTCACATTATTATAGTATTTAACTAGCCTGGCTGGATCCACCCCTGCAGTCAGAAACGTGTTTTTCCAATGTGAATATCTAGCCAACCGAGCACTTTAGGTTGGCTGATCTTTCCATCTTGCATATTCAGTACCTTGTATGTTAGCTGGTGATAGAACATTTACTGTAAAATATTGGAATGATGTGTCCAAGACAATGATGTTGATGATAATGATGGTGATGATAAATACTAGTGATGATGATGATCACATTAACAATGCATTCTGTATCCCGAGATTAGGTACTAAAAATAATTTCTGATGTTTCGTCACAGGTTTGTGAATACTTCCAGGACTTTGACCCCCTAAGGGAGAGGTCCATTCCACGAAGCAAGTTCCGTATGGGTCTAAGTGCCATGGGACTGAGTGCTCTAGGTCAGTTCAACATGACTGAGCCCCAGTTCAAAGCTCTCAGTGAGACCTATGCAGACCCCACTGACCCAGATGCTGTTCTTTGGCAGAACTTTGAGAAGGATATTGAAACAGGTATGGTTTGGTCAATTTAGAAAAATTGTGACTGAGGCATGAGTGCATTAGTATGAAATATTGAACGTGTAAAGTATTTAATGAAGTTAGTGGAGTTGAATAAAATATTCACAGAACATGTAACCATAGTACAAATTTGTTTGTGTTGTAAACACCTCAGATTGTGAGATTTGAAAGAGCTCTGCTCTCGTGACCTAGAGCAGAGTATACTTACTTGAAACTCCAATCCTGTTACATGAAAATGCCTCATCATGACCCCATTGTTTTAAACTTGACCAGTAATCTCTACTATCAAAGGTAGTGATAACTGGGCAGCATAAGCGGGGGGGGGGGGGCTGGGGGGACTTCAGCCCCCTCCACTTTTTTCCGAAACCGTGAACAAAAACGTAAAAATGACCATATGAATGTGATTTTTTGCATGGTCAGCCCTCCACTTTGAAAACCGTTCTGCGTGGTAATGTGCCCTACACCCAAACATAAATCATGAATACCATTGAATATACCATTGATGGGAAGGATTATTACATGTAGGTTCATGATGTAGGGCTGGTAACCCTGAGAGCACTTCATTTCTTGAAGAATGTATATTCTACCATTGTGTTTAATCACACATGGCCTGACCTGTACATTTGTGCCCTTTTCCCTTGGCATGCAGTTTTCACTCAAGTGGTTCCGAATCTGGAGAAAACCCCGACCAGCACCGTGATCCCTACCGAACAGTTCTTGATGGACAAACCAGGCACAACAGACTGGAGCTTGGCACCGGGTGAGGTGCACATCACCTTCGAGGAAGCCATGAACCGCATGAGGGAGCGCGTGGAGCAACGGCGCGTCCTGCTCAAGCCTTGCTTCGAGGATTTCGACAATCACAACATGGGGATTGTCACCAAGAACCAGTTCCGTCAGTGCCTGTTCTACCTCGGCCTGAATGCTTCCGAAGACGAGATGCTCGTTCTGGAGGCCAAGTACACCAACAACATGGGGTTCAACTACACGAGGTTCCTGGAGGAACTCCAGCCGAAACCTCAACAGGAACTGAAGTATGTCCAACGTCTGCAGGATCTTGAGTTGGTGAACAACAGGACGGTATCCCTTGAGAAGAACCCTCTCAAGGATGCAGAGAGTATCATGGAGAAGGTTAAGACTAAGGTAGGTATATGAGAGAAATTGCAGGGGCAGTGATTTTCCGTTTACTGGTAAATCAAAGTGAAAACTCTGTTCTTTACTTGTTGTGTAAAAATTGATTGAATCTACCTTTGAAAAATATAATGTATGTTTTTGCTGTATAAATTCTAAACAGAATTTCCATTTCAGATCAAGTTTGAAACTGTATTATAAATTTCCAGAACAGAAGAGACAATTATTTGAAATGGAAAATCACTGTTTCTACAATTGTTGTTCAGGGGTGGGGATACCTTAAAAGGCAAATAGGTTTTATATAACAAAGAAAGAACAAAAAAATTCAGATATTTTGTTTTGCTCAGGCTTCTGATAAAAATTACTTTCTTTTAAATCTATCCTGTTGGTTGGTATTCAGATAACCATGCATGGTTTATTTAACCCTGGGTCAACTTAGACCACACTTTTATGGGGTGCCAGTTGTCAACTCATTTACCAAGTAGAAATTATTCTAATCCTGTTGTAAAACAAAAATTGCATTGTGAAATGAGAAGAATTGGAAAATAACAAAGAGTATAATGAATTTTTAGGAAAAACCAGGATTATTCTAATCCTGTTAAAAAAAAAATAATTGTGTTGTGAAATTAGAAGAATTGGAAAATAACAAGAGTATAAATGAATTTTTGTGAAAAACAAGTACATTATCTTTGCCATGAATGATATTGAAGAAGTTTTATGAAACCCAGCATTCCATAGAAGTGAGGTATAGAATTCTAGCTTAGAGTAGGGTAGCCTAAGTTTAATCATCCAAATATCACTCACTGTGGTTTATTCCTTCTTTTGGAATACACACCATTCCGATTTGATTTTTATACTGTATTTAGCATCATTATTCTCTGCTTGTTTTCTCCAGGTAATGAAGGAAAGAATGAGGGTGCATGAGTTCATGCGCAACTATGACAAGCTTCGTACGGGTCGTATGCTTACTGAGAATTTCAGACGCTCCTTGGACAATGCCGGTCTTGGTCTGCAACCCTCAGAAGTAGACATCCTCATCAGAACGTAAGTTTTCAGTTATCACCCCAGAAATTATCCATCACGATTGTGTTTTTATTGTAATTTTAGACAAAAATCCAGATTGCTTCAGTATGCTAAAGCCTTTAATAATTTAATAAATGTATAGAGTAAAGTCATACCAGAACAATGCCTGAAATTTCATCACCAGCAGATTAGAATTAGCAAAATTAAGTAATTTTCAAGCATTAGTTTTAGTATAGTAGTTTTTCATCAGGACAATGCAACACTTGAGTGATGATGTTTATGGAAATAAATTGGATAAAATTTTACTGTATCGTTACTTTTTAGCATGCAGGATTGGATCACAATGAATTTTTTTCTTGAAATTCTTGAAACAATGTACCTTTTTAGGTGAAATTCTTTTTTTTTTCCAATTTCAGAACTGACATAATATTAATGAAATGAAGTAAATTTTAAATTCTTTTACGTTTATATCTTTAACAGGTTCCAGTCACCAAGCGATCCCAAATTCGTGGAATGGCTTCTATTCAGTGATCACGTAGAGAGTATCTTCACGTTGAAGAACCTGGAAAAGGATCCTCTCATCACGCCGGAGCAGTTCAAACCAGCTGTTCAGGTGGAGAAGAACGTACTCACGTCAGTAGAAGAGAATATTCTTGCAAACACTGTCGAAAGACTTGCACAAAAGGTAAAACATCTAACCCCACCCCCCTCTTACGCTGTGCCATTGTCACACCAACGAAACTGACTCCATTCTGACTGATGGTATGTCATTGGTAACAATGTGAAAGCTTTTGCCAGGGCGGGGACAGTTTTGTTGGTGTGCCTGTAACATAAAAGCCTGTTCAGCTATGATCCGACAATACTCGGCCACAATCTAACCAACATTTTGGGCTTAACATAGAAAACCCAGTTTTCTGTTTTCTTGAATGCCAATTCAGTGTTCTATGGAATCCTAAACGTAATATTCAGCGCGGAAAACTGGGGACTCTATGTTAATCCATTGACTGCTACCATATGTGATTCCCATCTGGTCTTTGTTCATGGATCACCCGGTTCCAGTACGTAGGCGATGGGTTAACATATTCCTCGGTACTTCCTGGTTAGGGATAGAAAAAGACAACCTGATCATATTCTCGTATAATTTGCTTTCTTTGCCGTCATTTTGATACTTAACAAGCAACATGAATATAGCACAGAATTCATTGGCGCAATAGATAGGCCTACTTGCAAAAGTCATGGTTATCTCCCAATTTGGAGATTGTAAATATAGGTATCATATTTATGCTATATATTTGCCAATGTATCTGTATCATGTTTGAAATACTTCTGTGAAATTAATCGAAACTGTAAATCAAATTTATTACTTTCAGGTCCACAAGGGACGCATTCAGCTTTATCCACTCTTTGAGGACTATGACAGAGTCCACAACGGCACCGTCTCCCAGTCGCAGTTCCGTCGTGTCCTTAGCGAACTCGAGCTCGGATCACTGGTCAACGAAGTCGAACTCGACGTCCTTTGGAAAAAATTTGAGATCGTGATTGGTTTGAAGACTGATGTGGACTATTGCTCCTTCTGTGATTTAATCTACAAGAAAGCAAATATTGAACTCTTCAGACCATGAATGATTTTGTGCTAGATGAATGTATATAACATTGGATTATTCAAAGTGAGAAAGGGGTTACATCTGTGCACATCCTTCTGAATGAAGATATGTGAACTCTTCAGACTGAATGGATTCTTGCTAAACAAATCTTAATAACATTTGAATATTCATAGTGAGAAAGGGTTATATATGTGTATATCCTTGTGAAATTAAGATATGCGAACTCTTCAGACCATGAATTCTTTTCTGCTAGGCAACTCTAAAGATAATTCATTGAATTTTTCAAAGTGGGAATGGGTTGCATCCATGTAATCATTGTGAAGTAAGATGCATGAACTCTTCAGAAAATATATAGTTTTCTGCCAGATGAATTTTAATAATATTGATTTTTTTTGTGGGAAAGGGGTTGCATCTGTGTACACCATTGTGCATTAAGATATATGAACTATTCAGACTATAAATGGTTTCTGCTTTAATAGACAAGTATAAATAACATTACAAATATTCCAAAAGGGAAGAGAGTAACATTTTTGTATGTCCTTGGAAGTAAGTTAAGCATTTTACTTATTTCATTTATTTCCATGTAAAGTAGCACAGAAGGAAAAGTAATTTTGAACTTCATTCAAATAAGGCTGTGAAACTTTTGCAAGGAAAGATTGTGTTTCTCTCTCATGCACACTGGTAGGTATATGTATAGTTTCAAATCCATATAAATACGAAAATGAGATCAATTAAAAGAAAATTGACAAGTTTGACTTTTCATCAAACAGTAGAAATGGGTTTTAGTGTTTTTTCAACTGCCTTTACTTCTTGTTTGAAGCAATAGGGATATTACTAAGTTTGCGATATCAGTCGGTCATTAAAGGCAACAAAAATGTCTGGGCCCCGTCTTACAAAGAGTTACGATCGATCTGATCAATCTCAAGTATATGGAAGTCCATCAGTGTCATAATTTTTCTTCAGGAAATTTGCTCAATATCCTTTGTAAACAAAGAGGAGCATACTGAATTGTCCAGAAAACAGTGAATGTATGAATATATATAATTTTTTGAAAATATTTTGAACAAACATGTATTTTAGATGTTGACGTTGCTGGCTGTCCATAGTTGCAATTGATCGGATCAATGAATTAGAATGAGAAATTACAGGAGATCTTTTTTCATAAAGAAGTCTTGGTAACACTTCTTTCTGTCATTGAAAAAAAATCCTTGTTTAATATGCCCTTTTCTCTGTAGTCCATTTATTCTCTTAATTCTAATTGCATTCTCAAACATTGTTTTATTTTTGTCAAACTGTATTCCTCTTTGTTTTTTTGTTGAGGAAGGTAAGGGTTGGGGCTGATGTGTTAATATTCATGTCAGTAATCATTTTGACAGCTTCAATTCTGAGTGTACACTGTATATTTAACTTTACACATACATGTTCATATATATGTATTTATATTCCAGATCTTTAAAACTCATTCCCATATTAATGACCTGTATAAAAAAAAATGTATAAAGAAGTGTGAAATATGTGTGTACATACAAAACTGATCTATGTATGCAGAAGTGCATGAAAATATGATATATTTTACTATAAAAGTACACCTTTATTCGGATAGGTGGATAATTTAATTACTGTATGTAATATGCATGATGTGTCAGCAGCTTATGGTCTGTACTATGCAGAATATATTATATTGGAAATTCATATTTGTGTGTAATTCTACCATCATAGAGAAAAATATGGACTAGTAATTAATAATAACAAAGTTTTTATATTTATGTATCATATTTATTGTGTAATATATGAATATTCACTGCATTTCAATTGTTTCAGCTGCATTTTCCACCGTCCGACATTACCTAGTGCCTATATGTCAGCTCACCTATGGAAACTTTAAAGCGTTTTTCTACTTTATTAATTGTTAAGATATTTTATCTTGTTGAATCTACTTAATATCTTTATCAAGTCGTCCTTATAACCCTGTGAGTCAACATGGCCACTTGGGATATCTTGTCAAGGTGATTTCTCAAAAATTACATGTCATCGCCAAAATATATTTTTTTAGAGGTGAACTTGACAAGATACCTCTAGTCACCTTGTCGACTTTATAATTTGATAAGTTACCATGATGGTTAAATCTACTTGAAAAGATAAAATATCTTGCCATCACATGTGGTAGCAAGTCATTTTAAAGATTCGGTTCTCATTTGTGGTATTTAGAAGGCTATGCAAATATTTTTTCAAGTATTCAAAGGCATCACCAAAATCTATATGCAATTTCATTGTCAGTGTGTATAGAAGGATGTTTAATATAATATGTGAGTCTTTTCGTTGATAACATACCATATACATCTATATAAATTTCGATACCAACTGAAAATTCAGTATTTTTCTAGCAAGTATATCTGTTCAAATATTGAAATTATCCGTCCTATACCTACAATTGTATTATGGAGATATTTTTCCTACTCAATGGGTGATTTCAAGTTCAGTGTTGACCTTTTGGTGTTGGTCTTAGGTCAATTTTTACATGAGTATTACACCAAACATAACATGAAGATGATCCTAAAAAGTCACTCACTAGTTGTTGAGATGTCAATAATGTGATCTGGATCAGTTTTACAAACTCTGAATAAGTTTTGGAGCTTGGGTAAGCATCCAAATTTCAACACTAACACCAAGGCCAAAACTGGACTTGAAATCACCCAGTATGTATTAAGTGCTCTTCAAGCTGTATATTGGTGTATGTTAGAAGACTTTATATTTTTCTTCCACTCATTTTCGGAATATTGATGAAATGTAAGATTTGATTGAAATAAAAATTTCAGTGTTATTTGTCATGACACCGTGTGTTATATGATGTATTCTGTTCTTATGGCATACATATCCCTATAGGCACCACCAGTACATTGCCCCAAACTGCTTTTACAATCCCAAGTTGAATGATGAATGGAAATCAATAATAGGCCTACTTATATTCATGATAGTTATGAAAATTTTTGTGATAGTGATGGTTGTTATGGTGATGATGATATTGCATAGCCCTGGGAAGCAGCGGGGGTGCTGCGTAAACACCATAGGCAGCATCCCCTGGAATTAAGCTGGAAATCAGGTCGGTATGCTAAAATGTAGAAGTTTGACCAAAATAATCTTCATTTTGAAGTATAAACCTTTTTATTACTATCAATTATTTTTCCAAACCAGCATGCACCCCCTCTTCAATATTGCTTCCCGGACTCTGTGATGATGATGATGACGATGCAGGGCCCTGGGAAGTGATTTTTTTCACAGGGGGGGGGGGGGGGGCGGTAATAAATTTGACAAGCCCCCCAAAAAATAAAAAATAAAGGGTTCGCTACAAAATAAAGGTGATTTTGGTCCAGGTAAAAATTGAAGAGCAAAAATAACCAAAAAGGTTTCATTACAAAATGAAGGTTCTTCAGCACCCCTGCTTCTCAAGGTCATGTGATGATGACGATGGTGACGATGATGATGAAGATGATGATGGTAATAATTTAAATCCTGCTAATAATGGCAATTATCTGAATAGGAACATACATGTACAGGCACAATAATGATTATCATTATTTGTAAAAACAACTATTCCCTCCCAATAATAAATTTGTCATATGTTTTGCATTGCTTTGTTTTATTTTTCTCATGAAAAAAAATGTTCTCGCTTTTTTAATTGCAAATTTCCCTAAAGTGTATTATATATATTCCACAAACTCAAAATAATTGTTTCCTCATTGCCCACCTTGCAGCACTATGGAGCCCCGCCTTATACACATTACTCTGCCCCACCCCCTGGCTTGATGTTACCTGTAAAGAGAGGAGGTTATTATTATTATACTATTATTATTATTATTATTATTACTATCATTATTAATATTATTATTATTATTATTAGATTATCATTATCATTATTATTATTGTTATTATTATTATTAAAACTATAATTATTATTATTGTTGTTATTATTATTTATATTATTATGATTATTATTATTATTATCATCATTATCATTATCATACTATCATTATCGGGCAATTCCATAAAATAATAATAATAATAAAGGGATATTTACCCAGGGTAGCCACTTCAGTTCATCAACCTTTATCAACCTTTTTGAACGTACTCCAACCTCAATTTTTCTCAAGTTTTATTTAATGACCAAATCATGATGGTCATTTAAGAACATTACAGAATGTCAAAAGAACAAGAAATCAGAGACAGAAAATTTCGTGAACGTCCCACATGCAGGGGCTCGGTATATAATTTGCCCATTATTATTGTTATTTATCATTATTATAATTGTTATATTAAACTAAAAGACACATATTGGAGGAATAGATCGATAAACATTATACAATTATAACGAATATTTTAACTTTATTGTTGAAATTACAGAACAACAAAATGCAATTGATCGGATCAATAAATTAAAGGAGACCTTTTTTCATAAAAAAGTCTTGGTAACACTTCTTTCTGTCATTGAAAAAAAAAATCCGAGCTTATGTAGCATATTCGAACTTGGGGAAATAATTTAATTGAACCAACGGACCACTTATCATGATGATCCTAAAACGAAAAACAACCAGGCTCCGTATTTTTGTAGGAAACTATATAAGTCAATTAAACTAAAGGGGGGATCTTTATAAAGGGCGAAAGAAAAAAATAATTAAGAAAAAAAATAAGGAGCAGCTTGCATGGGGAGGAGGGAATTTGAATTAATGATTGAAGAAATAGTTAAAGCGAGTAAAACAAATTATTGTTCACTCGATCAGGCGGGGGGGGGGGGGGGCGGATATATATGCAGCGCTGCACCCCCGCGACGCTAGCTTGCTTGCATGCCTGTCAGATTTCACCGGAAAAATAAAAAGAACGAAAGAAAGAAAAAAATAAGAATTAAGAAAGAAAGAATTCAGAAAGAGAAAGAAAGAATTATAAAAGAAATTAGAAAGAGAAAGAAAAAATGATAAAAGAAAGAAAGAAAGAGAAAGAAAGAAAGCGAAAGAAAGAGGAAGAAAGAATTATAAAAGAAATAAATAATTAAAGAAAGAAAGAAAGAAAGAGAAAGAAAGAAGAATCATAAAAGAAAGAAAGAAATCGAAAGAAAAAATTATAAAAGAAAGAAAGAATTAAAGAAAGAAAGAAAAAAAAAATTGAGAGAAATAAAGAAACAAATATAAACTCCTCAAAAAAAGTTTGGAAATCTGACTTTGATCGATATCCCTCCTCGGTTTTAGTAAATATCAATGTGTAATTAATATTAATGAATAGATCATTTAATTTTCTTTAAAATGATACCCTACATGACTAAACGGTTCATATGGAGGTGCAGTGCCTTGAAATGTACGTGGGGCAGGGTCAAAATTCAAAAGTTGCAAAATGACACAATTTATTGTTTTTTTTCCGTGGTGATGAGTAAGTTTCTTAGCGGTTTCTTTTGGCTTTGATCGATGATCCCTCCTCGGTTTCAGTAAATATCAATGTGTAATTAATATCAATGAATAGATCATTTAATTCCCTTTAAAATGATACTTTACATGGTATGATTATGGTTTACATGGAGGTGCAGTGCCTTGAAATGTGGGGCAAGGTCAAAATTCAAAAGTTGCAAAATGACACGATATTGAAAGTCACTGTTCTTTTTTCCGTGGTGATGAGTGAGATTCTCAGCGGTTTCTTTTAATTGTTTTCATGCACCTAAGCACCTTAATTAACATGGCCATCAAACACGTACATCTCTGCACAATTAAGCAAACACATAGCAAACTTACCATCACTACATAAACCACAACAAAACATACAAAATGAAGAAGCAGGGGCTTGATTTGAATGGATTTTCATCTCTATTGACACAGACATTTTAAGAATCATGTTTGACCCTTCATGACTATTTCTGCTCGTTTTGCAGCTTTTCAATTCAGACCTCATGCATCCAACACTTTTGAATCCTGCTCTTTTCGTCATGGCATGCAAGCATGTACCTATGATTTTAAAGAGAATTAAATGATCTCTTACATGATGTCAAATATATGCATTGTGTAAAATTTGGAATTGGGAGAAATTAATGGCCAAACTCATATTTCCAAACTTTTTTGCTCGTTTTGCAGCTTTTCAATTATACTTCGTCCAACACTTTTGAATCCTGCTCTTTTCGTGATGGGATGATCATAAACTAGCATGATATCATTTTAAAGAGAATTAAATGATCTTTTAAATGGTGTCAAATATGCATTGTGTAAAATTGGGAGTTGGGAGAAATTAATGGCCAAACTCAGATTTCCAAACTTTTTTTGAGGGGTTTACTTTGAGAAGAAAAAGGGGAAGAGAAGGAAGAAAACACGATCGAACACGAAGAAATTGGGCAGGAGCAGAGCGCGCGCTATATAGCATTATGGAGAAAGAGAATGAAGAAATGAAATAGATGAGAAGGCCTGTTATAGTGAAATAAGCTGAGCTGAGGTGCCCTTAAACGTTAGACAGCTGACAGCCGTCTGTTTCGAGGAGTTTTTAAAAACATTTTTAATTTTTTTAATATCTCCTGGCCTCGTACTTGGTGAGTGGATATAGCCAACGGAGTTACTTGATCTAGGCTACTTCACTTTAGCGCGCGGATCGCGGAACAACAAACATAACATTTAACAGAGTCAGACCGAAGCTTCGAACTTCACGTTTCTCCACTTTGCTTTCACGACGATAGTTCTGAAATTTCCGTGATAAAATACAAAGTAAGATTGGGTAAGATTCTATACTTTCGGCATGTAGTAGTACTAATGGATCAGAACTTAAGACTAAGTTACACTCTCCAGTCATCAATTTTGTTCCAAAGACCAAAGCTATTTATGCAGTCCCATGTATCAAGATTTGTGTTAGTGTTATAGTAATAATAAACTTCTCAAGTTCAGCTAACCCAGGGCAGGGAGCTCCGGCCCGCGCAGCGGGCCGGAGCCCTGGGGTGGTATTTTGAAAATGTTCTTATCTTTGTTCTTATCTTTTATCTTATCTCATTGAGATAAGAAGATGCTAAAATCATTGCAAATCGGTATTCTGAAAATCTTCTTAACGCGTTCTTATCTCTGTATAACTATAAGGACTGCCTCCTTCTTATTATTATCTTCAACACGCCCATTTTTTAGGATATTACCAATCAAAATGCGCTTTATATTGTCAGTTTAACCAATAGAAGCGTTCCTTATGTCAAGAGAATATCATGGGCACTGCGCGAACACAGTTTCTGGCGCATTGCGCGAAATAGGCATTTTATACGCAATGACTGATTATTATTTCGAGACACGTGCACAATAAGGAAAGAAAGAAAGAAATTAGAAAGGGAGGGAGGGAGGAAGGAAGGAAGGAAGAAAGAAAGTAAGTAAAGAAAAAAAAGTAAATAAAGCAGGTACGAATAAAGAATAAAACAGGAAGTAAGAAAGTAAGTAGGTAAGAAAGGAGACAGAAAAGGGTCAGAATGAAGCAGAAATAAAAAAAATGAAAGGAACAAAGCAGAAAATAATGAAAGAGTAAACGAAAGAAAGCAAGCAAAAAGAACTTAAATGAAGAAAAGGAAAGAAAGAAACTTAAAGGAAAAAACGAAAAAGGACCAAAAAAAGATTAAAAGGGTAAAATGAAGCAATAAAGAACTGAAAAACAGAAAAAACGAGTGAAAGAAAAAAAGAAAGAGAAAAAGAAGGAATAAAAAAATGTACAAGGTGAAGGAAGAGAGAAAAAAGGAAAATGAAACAATGAAAGAGAAATTAAAGCAAAAATAAAGACCAAAGAAAGAAATCGAAAGAAAAGTTAATTCAAAGAAAGAAAGAAAAAGAACGTAAAGGGAAATAAAAAAGGAAGAAAGATGAAGAATAAATGAAACAAAGTAAAATAAGAATAAGGAAGAGATTAAAAAATTCAAAAGAATAAAGCAAAAGATATAAATGAAGAATGAAAGAAAGGAAGATAGACAGATAGAAAGGAAGAAAAAGTGAAAATAGATAAAGAAAGACAAAAGGATAGAAAAAAAGGCGAAAAACAAAATAAAGGGTGGATAAAAGAAAGGATGGAAAGAATACATGTTATTACCAGTGGCCATCTTTTTTTAGCAAGAAAGAACGCGAACATCGTGAGATGTGATAACCATCTAGCTATCTTAAATATTATCATAAATATCGTAAAAGATAAGAAAGGTACAAGATAAGAACGTTTTCAGAATACCACTTATCTTTATTTTGTTCTTATCTTTTTAGCGCGCTTTTGTATTATGCGCGTGTAACAAATTTACGCGCTCAGCATATAGGATGGAAAGCAAGATAAGAAAAAGATAAGAACAAAAGATAAGAAAAAGATAAGAACGTTTTCAGAATACCAATTTGAGAACGTGACGTAGATAAGAACAAAATTAAGATAAGAACGTTTTCAGAATACCGCCCCAGGAGCTTACCGTGTATTTTACCATACTCACGGGACTAGGGTGATTTATGGTCTAAATATTTCTCCAAATGAATTGTGAAAACAGAAATTATGCACTTACCACGATTATATGGATGAAAAATTGAAGGTCTAACGAGTGGCAGTTTCCTGACATCTGGGCACAAACTGAAACTGGAACCTCAAAAAAACGAAAAGTTCTCTCCTTCTACCCCCGTCTCAATCGGCCATTTTTGTTATGAATTGTAACAAAATGGCCGATAGAGACTGGGGTAGAAGGAGAGAACTTTTTGTTTTTTTGAGGTTCCAGTTTGTGCCCAGATGTCAGGAAACTGCCACTCGTTAGACCTTCATCCATATAATCGTGGTAAGTGCATAATTTCTGTTTTCACAATTCATTTGGAGAAATATTTAGACCATAAATCACCCTAGTCCTGTGAGTATGGTAAAATACACGGTAAGCTCCTGGGCTCCGGCCCGCACAGCGGGCCGGAGCTCCCTGGGTTAAAGTTCAGCGTGCTGCACGCACGCTAGACTAACGTTAGAGACTTAAACTCAGACAATAATGTTTAAGAATACTTAAGCCTAGGAGAGGGAAAGGGGAGAAGGAGGAGAACATGCTTAAAATATGAAATAAAGGATATAGAAAGAATGAAAGGAGGAAAGAGGACTCTGTCTCTGAATTTTATTTTTTTATTTGTTGAAATGTTGTGACTTCAAAAAATTAAATCAATTAATCAGCGTCTAACAACACTCCGAGCCTAAGCCGACTCTCGATCCATTATAAATTTTTGTGAGGCTTGTACTGTAGTACACTTTTTTACTAACCTCGCATGTTGTGTGAGTGACTTTTTTACCCTGCCTATACTTCCTCAGGTGATCTGAGATCATTGGATGGCCAAGTGTTGGAAGTTTGGAACTTAGCCTTAGGGATGGGAACTAACAAGTATGATGCGTTGATGGGATTATATCATAACCTTGTTCATACATTGTAGTAATCATAGAATGAGTGGGGGTGTCCAAACTTGATGGACATTTAAAAAGAAATATGCATCAGGCTTAAATTCACTCACAAAATATTCAAAATTTATACAAAACCATTTTATTAAAAAGCTACCAAATTGACAGCAAGGTCACAAACTATGAAATCATTGACGAAAATGTGAAGTAGGTTGAATGGTTTTGCTGGTATCGCGATCTCCAAATTCTATTCCGATCAACGAATGCGCGCTGTGCTGGAAATCCGTTCTGAAAAAGTGTGATCTAACTTCCCAGACAAAAGTTTTGTGGAGATTTTAAAAACAAAAAACAAAGAGTGTAGAGCTCTCAAAATGTGAGATATTTACATTAGATGGACAGGAAAATGTTATAGAATTGGTCAGTATCACGTTTTACTCACACTTTTAACGCTTTATGCTTGCCAAAGGATGTTAAGATTTTTTCAGAGTGGGCGCAAGCAGTTACAAATTTGTAGATATTTTCATGAATACTGATCTCGTCCTAAAAAAATTTACTTTAATGGGTGGTCATGTTTTACTCACATTTTTGATAATTTCTGCTTGCAAAATGATGTTTTTCTGATGCTTGTTGAGAAGTTCTGATTTTTTTCTAGTGGGCACAAATGGTGACAAATTTGCCTATAATATTTTGTCAATATATTCATTAAAACTTATCTCATCTACTCATCCTTAGAAATTTACTTTGGTGATTTTATGTTGCTATTTATCATGAATTGATGATGTCAGATTTTAAAGAAATTGAATTGTTAGGGGATAAATTACCGTTTGCAAAGTATGGACATGTACAGATTGGACACACTGGCATATTTAACCTTGGGGGATCCAACATGTAATTAAAAAGCCAAGTAATAGGAGACATCAATCTGAATGTACAATTCTTCCTTCGCCCTTTCAGACTTTTTTTCAGTAGTATTCAAACATTAGGCCTACATTGTAGGTCTTTGAAGAATACAAAATGCCAGAAACCATCAACCCATGGAGCAACAGACAGCCTTCTCCAGCCCAGGTATGTAACAAAGATGGCCTGTCCCCTCATGACGTGCTCGTGTCTCAGCAGCGCACTCTGGAGTTCGACGCTGTAGGTGGCAACCCGAATGACCAGCAACGCGGCAAGGAATCCGGAGATGCAAAGCAGGAGAAATCCGAAGGATGTCCCGCAAGATGCAGTTCCTGCTGCCACCAGCTCTGCAGACCCTGTCTGGTGGATTTTCATCCTTTGCCCTCACAGCCCACACGCTGCCAAAGGTTCCGATACTTCCTGATGTGCCCTCCGCATGGTGACCTCGCAAGGTGGTTGACAATTCTTCTCCTTGTAGTTCTGACTTGGGTTGTCTTGTGGGCTGTGACTGGGAGTGAAGCCTTACCTGGTGGGAATCTCTTTGCTCTGTTCATCCTGGTCGTGTCTTGCAAGGCTGGTGGATTAGCTGTCGAGGTCATCAAATTACCGGCTCTGCTGGGTGAGTATATGAACTTTGGTGACATTAAAATTGAGTCTCCCCTTTTCTTTAAAAGGGGAGTTCACCCTGAAGAAAAGTGTGCTGTAGAAATACCAGAAAAAAATAATTAAAAATATTGGTGAAGGTTAGAAAGCCGTCAAAGATTAAGAAAGTTTTTGATTTGTGACGTCATATACACGCAGCTGCCCCATATGTTATGTAATATAATATGCATAAATTTCAATTTTTAATGGGTAATGATGAGTAAAAAAAAATCTTTCAGAAGTGGGTGTTAGATAATTTGTTAATATATTGAAAGTACAATAAATTTCATTTTCAATTTTATGAGATATTTTCATTGATTTTGTTTTACTACAGAACATATTGGGAAGCTGCTCACATATATGAAGTCGCAAAATATGTAATCTAATAGCTTCTTCAATGTTTGATAGGTTATTGTCAAAATGTCACCAATTATTTTTATTACTTTTCCTGCTACATTTAAAATTTTGTCAGGGTGAACTTCCCTTTAACCCTAAAAGAGCCGGGTTATTTGGACCCCTCTCACAGCCGGGGCAGATCCCCCCTTCCCGGGCCTTTTAGGGTTGAAATGTATGAGTTACTCCATCATGGAGAAAAGCTGTAGTCCTTTGAATCCAATGTATATTTTGCAAAGTAAACCAAGTTGTGTTTACATGTGCATTATTCTTAAACAAGGGTAATAAAACTTAGAAGTACAGGGATGAAGAAAAAAGAAGAAAAAAAACTAACAAGGGAGAGAGAGAAGTAGAGGGAGAGAGAGAGGAAAGAAAATCATTGTACCTGTGTTTTTGCTCTTAATCGCCATCCTCTATAAAATACATGCATGTCCTTCTCTTGTTTTGAACTTATAAAATTGTCTCCTTCTAATACTTTGCTGCAGGAATGCTTATTGTGGGTTTCATGCTTCGAAATATACCAGTTATCAACGTAGCATCGGACATCTATCCGTCATGGTCATCGTCTCTTCGAGACATGGCTCTCGTCATCATACTCCTTCAGGCTGGTATTGGATTAGATGCTAGCGCGCTCAAGAGGCTGAGTATGGTTTGTGTTCGTCTGTGCTGTATGCCGTGCATAGCGGAGGCCTGTACGGCCGCAATCGTCTCACATTTTCTGCTTGGCTTCCCGTGGCCCTGGGGCTTCATGCTGGGGTAGGTCATCTACAATGGAATATTTTAACCTATTGATAACTTAATGAATGATTTTGCTATACAGTGCGTCCCACAATAAAAAGGAACCCGTTTTCAGAGATAGATTTTGCAATTATTAAATATGTTTTAACTATAAATTTGATACTCATGGCAAGATTGGAATCTCATCTCGAATTTGAAACCAACAGCTAAGCAAATCGTTCACTCATGGCAGATAACAAACAATAACTATTGAGACATATCAGAAACGATTTGCGCAGAAACTCACGTGTGAATCTGAATCCACTCTCATTTCAGGGATCAGTGAGAGAATCTTAAAGAATACAAAAGTAATGCTAATGAGCCAATTTTCGAATAAGCACGATTGTCGTATCACGAACCAATTTTGTCCAAGTTTTCTGCACAACCTGGTTTTGACATTAGAATTTCAAACTCGTCTAGCTCATTTATGTCTGAAGTGTTTGTCTCATATTAGGTATAAAAATAAAGAATAATTGGATTATATGATTATGTAAATGAAATATCATAATTCATTAGCCTTTGAAGAATAAAGACATGGGAATCCTGGTTTACTTTTTTATGGGACGCACTGTAGTATAACACGTTCTGTCCATAGACTCCAGCCCGCATATATCATGTCTCTATGGAAATTCATCAGTGTCAAAATTTCTTCAAAAGGAAATCTGCAAAATGTCCTTTGAAAACAAAGGAGAACACACCAAATTGTCAAGAAAGCGATAAATTTATGAACATGCATCATAACTAGACAATTTTTGAACAAACATGTATTTCATATGTTGACTTTGCTGGCGTTCCATAGTTGCGTTTGATCGGATTGTAAGACGGGGGCCAGATACTAAATTGGTTTTGACCGAAAATATTCAATGGATATCCATCAGGGAATAACAAAGTTGCGGATTGATTTTCTGTGATCTGACATTCCAGAAGCCTGTCCTTATGCCATGTGCCATGTAATATTAAACTAACCTTCCTTCCTTCCTGGTTTTCTCCCTCCGCTGCTTTCGGAGATCAGCCCTATGAAGGCAATAGCATCCAAAGTAAATAATCATCCAGGGTTAAGACAGGACAAGTCGATTATCATTGTAAAGACATGGTTCATGCAGTTTAATCATGGTTATATGCAGGTTCTGAACATGTATCAATAGATTTCAATCGACACATATAAAGTTTATAGATAAATAAACCATAAATGGATACTATACTGTAAATGCTAAAGTCTAAAACATTTTCTTCTCATGGCAATGTTTTAATTTTGTCACCTGGGGAGCGTTTCATGAAAGAACTTGTCAGATGTTTTATCCAACAAGTCCCATTTCATCTGACAGTTTTTGAATACCATCATAATAGTGCTTCTCAGTCAATCGCAATCAAGGAAATTTTCAGATCTGACAACTTGTCGGACAAAAATGATGATGAAACGCTACCCAGATGCTACTCATAAACAGGCTCTAATAATCTCTTTGTCTTGTCTGAAGTAGACCAAATGGTTTGATTGTAAAATATAACTCGATGCATTTTTCTTGTTCAGATTCGTGCTTGGAGCTGTCACCCCAGCTGTGATTGTACCTTCTTTACTGGGGTTGCAAGCCAGAGGTTATGGGGTAAGGCAAGGCATACCAACCCTCGTTATAGCGGCAGCTAGCTGCGACGACGTCCTTGCCATCGGTGCTTTCGGAGTGATCCTGGGC
Organism: Lytechinus pictus; assembly: GCF_037042905.1. NCBI lineage: Eukaryota > Metazoa > Echinodermata > Echinoidea > Temnopleuroida > Toxopneustidae > Lytechinus > Lytechinus pictus. Next base: position 8,374,869 of record NC_087262.1, on the reverse strand, counting down.
ATCGCATTTGCAAAAGGTAATTTCAGATATAACTTTAGGATCATAGCTACTTCGTCTACTAGCAGTTGATTCACCCCCGGGGGGGGGGGGGGGCACTCAGTATGTAATGCATAGTGGGTATGTGCCGCGGAGGGGACCCCCATTTTTACACTCAAATTTCCGTTCCAAGGCATAGCATTTTCTTCTTATCGAGAAAAAAGAAGAAAGAAATCCGCTCCAAAGCTTCGTATATTTTGTATATTATGAGCCGCAATTTTGGTGAAAAGCGGCCGCAGAGCGCTGTCCGTTCATCGCATCTGCGCCAGCGCACCCAGCGCCCGTGCTGCCGGGCTAGCTGCATGCACGTATGCCCGTTCCATAGGGATGAATACGCAATCACACGCATGCGACTCGTTCCAAGGACCCCCGTTTTCACAAATATTTGTCGTTCCGAAGCCCGTTCCGAGGACCCTCCTTTTTACAATAAGCCCGCTCCAAGGCCCCGTTTTTGTCTTGCCCGCGGCACATACCCACTACTTTTTTGGTCGAGTGCCCCCCCGGGATTCACCTCTATGCTACTTGGTTACTTCAATTTGGTTTATTTCCAATTTGTCTTATACAAATTTGTCCAATTGCCAACTCGTCTACCATCAATTGGTCTACCAACAGTTGGTCCACTATCCACATGATCTAATTGCCAATTCGTCTAATGACCAGTTGGTCCAATAGCCATTTAGTCCATATACCATTTGGTTAAATTGGACTAAGTGACGATTGTGCAAAATAAATGAAAATAAAATCTGTTTTAACTGGTTATGAGACGAAATGGTCATAGACGAAGTGGTGATTAGATGAAGTGATGATTGGACCAAATGGTTGTTAGACGAAATGTTGATGGACGGAATGGCATTAGACTAGATGAAAATAGACCATTTGGTGAGTGGACGAGTTGGCAGTACACCAATTGGCAATTTACCCTTCCATTTTACTGGCCAACCTCCCGGTTCCCTATTATTTATTCAAACGGATGTACATGTATTAACCTGTTCATCTTCTGCACCCAATTTCTCTCTTACGTCTTTCATTCATTTAGTTTTTCCTCCAGTTTTCCACAACCTTCTAAACATTCCTTTTCTAACATTCATGATGAAGACTAAATACAAACACTATTTTTAGGGGAAACAAAAAGGGGAATCGTATTGGGTTTATAATGTACCTAATTTCTCTCCTTCGTCTTTCATTCATTTATTTTTTCCTCCAGTTTTCCACAACCTTTTCGCCTTTCCTTTTCTAACATTCATGATTTCACTATTTTTAGGGGAAACAAAAGGGGAATCATATTGGGTTATAATTTCCCTGAGGTATGATACATCACTATAAAAGCACACCCTGTAACAGTTTAGTTAATATGAAGGCTTAAAAAATTAATGTATATTTTTTTCTTCATTTTTGTGTCTCTTTTTTTTCTCTATCTCTTTCTTTCTCTCTCTCTTTTCTTTTATCATTTGTGTATGTATTTTTGTGTGTGTCTTTCTATCTCATTCTTTCTACCACTGTTTCCTTTTTCTATGTGTCGATATGTACCTTGTTCCTGTTCTGTAAAGGTGATATCATTTACAGTATTTTCAGGGGTCCTCTGGAGCTGGTAATGGGAGTAACCTTCGGCTGTTCGGCAGGACTTCTTCTTTGGTATATCCCTGATCAAAACCAGGTTAGCACATTTTTATGTTCTATCATTCTATAGAGTGCTTCCCCGAACTGTCCCTCTGTCTTACTGCTTAATTAACTCTAAGATTTCAGCCATAGATCCGTATTCATTTGAATTTATAGATTTAATGAATAGATATTCCTAAAAGTGAAAGGAAATAGAATATTACCAAGTTTAAAAAGATAGATTCATGTACAGTGGTAAACATGAAATCAATAAATAAATGAAAAAAAAAATATGAAAAGGGTAAATGAATAAGTAAGTTGAAACAAAGTTCAGGTTCTTGCACCAAGTTTAGGATCGATCATTTTTCCTGAATTTTGTTATCATTCTGAATTTGGTTATCCATTAAGCTTTTTATCATGAACATAGTTATTGACAAGCTTTTCTTCATGAACATTGCTCTATGATGAGAGTGAATGAAAGTCCTTATTATATTCTTATTTTTCTTTCCTAAAGGGGCTCATGTTACCACTAGGATTCTACCATTTTTCCCCACCCCCATCTCCATCTCAATGCGATTGGTATATCCATTGCGGCTTTAAGTTTTATAGTGAGTTCGGATTACTAATTTATGAATTTTGATTCAATTATTACTCATTTATGATTGATAAATTTAGACCTGGTTATCAAAGAAGCGTTTCATCCTGTTGGTCTATGGTGGTATCTTTGCCATCTTCGGTAGCGGTGCTGCTCACTATCCCGGTGCTGGTGCTCTCGGTTGTCTTACCATGGCGTTCATTGCCGGACACAGATGGAAAGAGGGAAAGGTGAGTCTGGGTGTGTGTGTATTTCAGGGTAGAATGCACACGATACATGTAAATGGTACAATCCTTGCTATCTTTGGTAGCGGTGCTGCTCAATATCTTGGTGCCGGTGCTCTTGGCTGTTTGACCATGGCATTCATTGCCGGACACAGATGGAAAGGTGAGTCTGGGTGTGTGTGTGTATTTTGGGGTAGAATGCACACGATACATGTAAATGGTAGAATCCTTGCTATCTTTGGTAGCGGTGCTACTCAATATCTTGGTGCCGGTGCTCTTGGCTGTTTGACCATGGCGTTCATTGCCGGACACAGATGGAAAGGTGAGTCTGGGTGTGTGTGTGTATTTTGGGGTAGAATGCACACGATACATGTAAATGGTAGAATCCTTGCTATTTTTTGTAGCGGTACTACTCAATATCTTGGTGCCGGTGCTCTTGGCTGTTTGACCATGGCGTTCATTGCCGGACACAGAGGGAAAGGTGAGTCTGGGTGTGTGTGTGTATTTTGGGGTACAATGCACACGATACATGTAAATGGTATAATCTTTGCTATCTTTGGTAGCGGTGCTGCTCACTATCTTGGTGCCGGTGCTCTTGGCTGTCTGACCGTGGCGTTCACTGCCGGACATAGATGGAAAGAGGGAATGGTCAGCCTGTTTGTGTTTATACTTTTAAGTAGAGTGAATGTTTTGTAGTGCCTATGATACATGTATATGATGGAATCCTTGTCTTTGGTTGCGGTGCTGCGCACTATCCTGGTGCCAGTGCTCTAGGGTGTCTGACCATGGTGTTCATTGAACACCATGGAAAGAGGAATATAGAAGGATTCAAAGATAATATCCATCGGAGTGGCTTTCTTGCATTCCCCATTGTTTGTCTTCTATGAAGGTGCAGCCTAGCTTGTTGGTTTCCTAAGTAAAAGATAGGACATGGCCCTGTCCTTTGCCCTTCTGATAATTTCATTTATTGCATAATATGCTTTCGCTCATTATAATCTTTTACATTAACTGCTATAACTTGGGGAAATAGTTTTTGACAGTTTCATTGCATTTTATCAATTCATGATTGTTATTCTTGGTTGACTTACATTGTGAAGCTAAATGTTTTATTCATATATTGATAATTACATTTCTTTTTTATATATTATATGTATTATTGAGTCAACAAGAACAAAACAAATAGAATATAACAAATCAACCACAATTACAATATTTACAATTATTCATAATGAGGCAACCATGTTGTCTATTAATTTCATTTCATTTTTTTTTAAAGAGACAATTTATCTTGTCTTTTCTTTACAGGAAGGAGTAAATAGATTGCTGTCCTATCTGTGGCTTCTGTTTGAGCCCCTCCTCTTTGGTTTGATTGGAGCCGAAGTATCTATTTCATATCTAGATCCTGCTACAGTAGGTGAGGACAAGTCCAGTTCACAAAATAAGTTATTTTAAAGTGATCATTTCACTTTGTTCTGATTTAAAAAAATTCTCATTTTGGTTCTTAAGAATGGGCTAAACATTAGGCTTATAGTGTAAAAATACCATCCCAAACGTTTCAAAGTATCATATCTAAAGGATATAACACTTTGAAGATGTAAACCAAATTTTGAAAATAATTGGGGGTTGGTTTCAATGACTATTTGTATGTAGTGAATCTGTGCACCACAACACCCAAACTCTAGATGAAACCAGCATGACCTACGTACAGTGTGTACAAGGTACACTGAATGTACAGTGCAGCTAATAATACATGTAGTGTGTGCATAGGAGACACACACAGCTAACATACTTTTTTGAATTTCAGAAAGCTGGGAATAAGCTAGAATGACGGCTGCAGATGGTTCTCAAAATCAGGCTAATAAATTGCTACTTGTGTCTAAATTAGAGATTTTCATCCTATATTGTGGTCTGTTTCAGGGTATTTGAGGACAACTACAGGCACTTGTACACATGTTTCATCTTGGTTAGAGAATTTTTTAAATCAGCTGCTCACAAAGTGAAACGATCCCTTTCATTTGAATCAAGATACAGAAATGAATGGTTGTCTTCACTCATATAGTTCTTGCTACTGTATTCAAAGATATGTATACCTGCCCATTTCACATAAAGAAAATAATGTGATTGGAAATCAAGATGCAGAAATGAATTTTCATTATCATTCCTACATATCAGATCTCCTTCTTGCTACATCATATTGACAAGAGGCATATTTTACTCAAAGAGAACAAAGAACAGATGTTATACATGTAAAATTACTTTGTCAACATCTATAGAAGTTGTATATATGCTTTGTATTACCCGCAGGTCAACTTTAGAAAAAAAGAAATGGTTGAATATTAAAAAATCACTCATTTATCAGTTTATAGTACATGTATGTCCCTCCCAACCTATGTAGAAATACTTCATGACGTACATGTAGCAAGAGAAACTGAATAATTCAAAGAAACTAAATGTCTCTCAGATGGTTTTACTTCCCATTGTATATTTGATGATGGACATGTGGAAATGTGGTGAAGTGTCTATTATAATCATTAATTCTGACTGGGATTTGAACCCCAAACCTTTTTGATTAAGAGTCAAGTGACTGAACCTCAGCACCATGACACCACAACACCATATTCTGAAGGTGGATGAATGAATAATTGTTCCCATAACTTTTCTTTATACAGGTTTAGGCTTTGCTACCCTCGTCATAGGACTATGTGTTAGAATGATAGTTTCGGCGTTGGCTGTTACTGGGGCCGGTCTGACGTGGAAAGAAAAGTTGTTTGTCTCCCTCGCTTGGTTACCTAAAGCAACTGTACAGGTATGATTATAGTAGTAGACGTGCCATTACAAAACAGTTTTAGGTGTTGTTTTCGCTGTATCCTGTAATTTGTGTGAACAGTTCTTCCAAATGAGCTAACACAGTCTCTGCTTTTTGTGACATAAAGTTGGATGCAACATTTTTCTAACATTTTTCAACCATAGTGGTAAAATATGTATTTTGGCAAAGTTTTGGTTCTTTATGTGTAACATTTTATGTCAGAAACTGAAGACAAGACAGTTACCTTGAAGTCTAATAATCAATGTTAGGAATTGTGTTATTCATGAATGAACAGATATGGTCGATAAAGCAAATTGATGCCATTTGTATATGTCTCTGTGGGGCATAAGTTGTAATTCTTTGCTGTTACTGGCTTAGATAAATTCTAACATTAGAAATTAATGACCTTTTTCAGAGTGAAATAAATAATTTTGGAGGATTTGACCTAGTGACCACACCTTGAACCATCTGGGAAAGATGATATGTAAATCTAAGCAGGGCTCCACACTAACACTTTTTTTAATGGTCCAACCTGTTCAGGTCGGACCAGTAGATACCCCCGTTATTCCATTTTTTACTGGTCAGAACCTAGAATCTACTGGTCCCCCAAAATTAAGAAAAACAGTTAGAAAAACTGAGTTTATTGTGCTGTCTTTTATTGCTTTTATTGCCCCCCCCCAAAGAAAAGCCCATACAATCAAACAGTACACACACAGACACTATATATAATTCATGAAAGCCATTTCTCAATATTGGAGAGCCATATTTCTTATTCACAAAAGAGGAGAAAATATCATTTGTATCAGTTTGATATATTACAACTGGTCATGTCGGACCAGCAAATCTGGCTATTTCTGAAAAGTTAGTGGCTCTACAGCAATTTTTACTGGTCTGGGACCGTTGGACCAGTGCCAGTGTTGCGTGCTGATTATTTATTTTCTCTATTTTTGCTATACTAGGCTGCCATAGGTTCTGTTGCTCTGGATACAGCAAGAGACAGAGGAAATGAAGAGGAGTTAGAAATATATGGAATACAGGTAAGTAACTTTAAGCTAATCAGAAATTCTGTAAGTGTTTGGCTTGAATTAGGGCTGCATCTTAATATTTGTCAAAGATTGTAACACTTTTTTTTCTTCTTTATCTCTTTCTTTTTTGGCAATATTTTTTTCCTCTCTCTTTCTTTCTTTTTTTTTTTTTGGGGGGGGGGGTACCATATTGATACCAAAACAAGGTGACAATTCTAATTTTATTAATAGGGAAACTATAAATTACAAGCTCTGCTTTTTCATATTTTACCCTTTATATCTTATCGTATGGATATATCTGTCTCTAATCTGAATATTCAATTTTATAATCTTTGTCTCTTTTATAATGAAATATTGTGATGTATTGTATTATTTTATCATTAATGATTTTACCGTGTTTTGATGGAGGTTACATTGTATTTGATATTTTGTGAGATATGAAAAATAAACCAAACTGAAACTGAACTGAACTGATAGTAATGAATAGAGGATATTAAACTTTCTAATTGTACAATTTGTCAGCTCTCATGGCATTGCTTGAGTGCTATCTCATTGTTATTCTATAAGCCATCCTCATCTCAAAACCATGATTGTCATTAGAAGTAGTCACTAATACCAGTCAACAGAAATTATTTTTGTTTACACCTGAAATAACAGACTGGTCACAATAGATTACAGCCAAGAATTTGATTAGAATCCACGTCACCATTTCATAATAATCATTCTACCACCTTCATGATTCTTTGCCGTTTTCAATCTTTGATTTTTAGTTGCTCACGGTGGCTGTCCTTTCAATTCTCTTCACTGCACCTCTCGGAGCCGTCCTGATCTCCCTGACCGGTCCTCGTCTTCTCAGGTGTGCCCCTCCAACCCAGCCAAACCCAACGAGAGACATCCCAGAGGCAGAAGAAACTCAACCAAGATATGAACCAACCAGAGGTGGCAGTTGTAGAGAGGAGCCTCCTAGGGAAAATAATGTTTTGTTGGAACAAGGCGCGGTGGGTGAAAATTCAGTGTGAATGTTCCTGAGCTATCGGCTGCTTTGAGCTGTTCGGATGTGGACCTTGTTCACATTGCCAGGAAGTGCTGTGCAATGTCGTGGATTGCTTTTTTTTTTGTTGGAACAAGGCACAGAGGATGACAATCAAGTGTGAATGGTGCTAAGCCATTAGCTGCTTTGAACTGTTTGGATGTGGACCTTGTTCACATTGACAGGAAGTGCTGCACAATGTCATTGATTGCTCTTTTTTGTTGGAGCAAGGCACAGAGAATGACATTCAAGAGTGAATGGTGCTAAGCCAGTAGCTGCTTTGAGCTATTTGGATGTGGACCTTGTTCACATTGAACAGGAAGTGCTGTGCAATGTCATGGATTCGTTTGGTGGAACAAGGCGCAGGGAGACACCTTGATGCATGTGCAGCGCTTGGAACTGCATCATCACATATATATAGAATGTGTACTTTGCTGGTTGTATGCAACACTACAAGCGTCTGATCATGCAATATTTGTACCATCTCTCACGTACAGGTACCATCCAAATTTCATGTCAACGTATGTCACAATAAAATCAAATGCAGGAAAGACGAGAAAGTGAAACTTTATTATTACCCCATCTTTAGCGCAAGCTACCACTCTATCAGCGCTCAGTGCATTCAAGGAATATATTTATATTGGCCACGTTATTCTTGCCACTTATTTCCTTTAGCATAAAATTTGTAAATATATGAAAATATGTAATACAAGTGAAAAAGTTGATAAGTCTCCATAACTTGGAAAAACCACATGAGGCTGTATTCAACATATTTATTATATAAAAACAAATCCTATTACATATGTCATGGAATACAGGAAACTGCATTGATGTAGGTGATTGTTGGGGGAGTCGTGCAAGCAACCTCCATTTATCTTTCTTCCTCCATTATTTTACGTGCGTAAAGGATGAGTGATCTGCTTTCTCCCTCCCCCATTATTGATTATGTTGAGGAAGGGCAGCTGGGTAGCTAAGGGCAGCTGAATATTCAATGAAATAAACGGTCAGTGATTTTTACGGTGTACCGTGTAAATATAAACATTAATATGACTATATGTTATAAACTACTGAAATCCTTAAATCTTTTTGGCTGAGGGCTAAATTGTCAGTGAAAATCACTATTTGTCTCCTGCAATGTTTCCCTGTTAATGATAACTAAACATCCTAACTTAAAAAGATTCAAATTTCTTATGAACATTGATGCTAAATAGGCTTTTGCTTTTTAAAGGGATGGTCCAGGCTGGAAATATTTATATCTCAATGAATAGTGTAAAATTCACAGAAGAAAAATGCTGAAAATTTGACCAAAATCGGATTTATAACAAATAACAGTTATTGAATTTTAAAGATTTGCATTATTCTGGTGAAACGGTTCTTGGCATGTCTTATGAATATTCATTAGGTGGGCTGATGATGTCATATCCCCACTTATTTTTATGTATTTTATTATATTAAATTATTTTTAATCAAAATGTTTCTTCCAAGAACACTGAAACAATTGGATTGACATCTGATTAAGTGCATTAGTTATTTATTGCCGCAACTTATTTCATTATAATGGAGTCACATCATTTACACATGTATGAAAAAATATAGGTCTGATTTTATGTTTTCTAAATGTGTAAGCCACCTTGAAATTTAAATGATAATTTATAGCAGTTGTGTATTAGAAACTGTATTTTTACTAAAATTGTACTGTACTTACTTCATTCAAGACAACTTCGAACTGATGGGCCTTTTTTTTCTGACTCACTCTATATCTTATCTGCCTACATGTACATGTATAATACTGTCCTATTTTCTCCAATCTCAATCTCCTCTCTCCCCCCTCTCTCTCTCTTTCCCATCTTTTTTCTCTCCCCATTGTTTTCTGTGCAAATCTTTCACTCGAGGAGAGTAGTCAGAAAATGCAGTTTAAAGTCCCTGTTGATGATTTTGTGTACAGAAGGTCCTACTCAATGAGGAAATTGAAACAACAGGGCCCTGTTGCATAAGTTGTGCTTTTCTTGTGTGAAAACCTCCTTTTTCGATTGAGTTCCAATCAGGGTCTGTGCCTGAAGACTACCCCCTCTCTCTTAGTCTCTTTGTCCCCCCCCCTCTCTCTCTCTTGTTTCCTCTTTGGATAAGAAGTCCAGAAATATTTCTCAGGTTGCATGTGCGTACAGAATATACTTTTTGTACTTCTTGACAAAACCCCCCCCACACAAATCAATGCAATAAGCAATCATCTTTAGTTTTACTGAGCATATAAATCTGAGTTTATGATTCATCATAACAACATATACAAAAATAATCTTTGTTTTCATAAACGGAGAGTAACTGATCAACAATCACTTGAGCCAGCATTGCAATAGACAGGGTATTAAAATGATTGGATTACCTTTTTACTCAAGTGACTTCCTACAAATAATGCACAAAAGTTTTATACGCAACAAACATATTACATAATTATTTCACATTGAAGAAAAAAAAGATTGGAGACTGTGCTATTACCAAATTACAATATGATCGTACATGTGTGTTGTAAGTTTAGAAGAGAGGATGATTTAGCAGTATTTAAATTGAATCATTTACATAAACAGCTGGATTTTTATTGCTTGGTAAATAAAGGTAAGTAAATAGCGTTCAAGCGTTTATTTCAACCATAGAATCCTCTTCCTCAATGGCCTATCAACATCATTGTTGCATGCACATTTTGCCCAGTAGACTGACTAGGAACCAATCAGAATCGCTCTTCCAAATTAGTGATAAATCACTAACTTTTGTGTTACGGGGCCCTGGGGCCCATTTCATGTTAAGTGTCATAACTCCAGCTGACACGTGTTAATTTCTATGGATAGCCTATTTGATGCATCCTATTCGTAATTGCAAATTCTTAATTGCTCTTTAGTCTTTCTTTTATGATTTTATTTTCTATATGTATTTTTTTTCCTTTCTACTGTCCACATTTACCCTGTACAAATTATTGTAATCCTGCAATAAAAGAAAAGGTACAAAGTTGAATCTTTTAGCAATAAAATGATAAGAAATGGTATTAGCATGAATTTACTTTCAAATTTTGTGGTAACAAGTATAATTCGTGTTCTGTTTGGAATTGGTCTAAGATTTATCAATGAGAATCCCAGTGTCTAATTTGGGGATTAAAAAAGTTCAAATTCATTGCCAAAGTACCATAATGAAGATAGAATTATAATTATTTCCTCTATTAGAATCTTCACTCATTTACAATTTGATCCGTGCTTCTGCCATTTCCTTGTAGTAGTCTGCCGTGGCGTCTATAGCCTTGATTGTGTCAGGGGTCATCTCCGATCGCGGAATCTTTGGCTTGGATGCTCGGAACCCAGAACTCTCGAGGGCCTTCACGTGGGTGACACCAACAATATCATCCGCTCTGGTCCCTGTCATGGGGAACAGACACTGCCACGACTTCACGATGTCTGCACTGGCATCCCACTGCAGATACTTAGCATCCCAGGGCATTCCGCAAGCTTCAAAGTACTTTGGAAGCATCTCTGCAGGATTGGCTAAAAGTTCGTCGACATCGATGACCACAGGGTTTGGGTCAAAGTTCTCCTGGACGTGCTTCCAGAGGTCATATTGGCATTTGTAGGTGTAGCCTGGCATCATGAACGGCACTTCTGTGGTCATGTCAAAGGTGGCAGGATCGATGGGTTTCTGTCCAGGTATTGGCATCTGGGCGACCTGAGCCATCAGAAGGGTTCTCCAGGAAGGGAACATCCGCTCAGGATCACGGATCAGAAACGTGTGTTTGTAACCTGCCTCTTTCTTGGGTAAGAGATCTAGGTACCCTGTGATGCCATACGCCATGTCCTTGACGAATGTGGGTTTGTCTGCCGGTTGATCATCAAGCTTTTGCCTTACACCATCGCGACTAGAAAAGAACAGGAAAATCCCAAATAATTAGTTTGGATATGATTGTTAGTTTATCAGATTGTCACAAGATGGAGATAGATAGTTATGTATCTGGGAACTACTGATTTTGAAATCCCAATTTTGGGGCATCAATTCTTTAAGCAAAATACACTCCTGCAGTACTAAATCGTGTAATATGTAATCATTGGAATACACACATTTTCTTTCTGAAGCCCCCAAGACTTTAATTATCATTATCATCATCAGCATGAACATCAAAATCATGATGATGATGATGATCATCATGATCATGATCATGATCACCATCATCGTCATTGTTATTATGATTACTCTGTTTTATTCAATACCTGATAATATCACTTTCAAATAAAGTCGATATGACCTTTTGGATTATTAAACTTGTTGACTAATGAAAGCATTGCGTCCGGGGGCCTCTACAATGCCTATAGCAAGTACAAAATCCAGAAGCCAGCAGGGTGAACTGAATAAATCAAATTTCTTACATGAATAGTGACATATTGATCTTTTCTGGCATGAACATTGCTTCCATTGGAGTTCCTTTGACCATAGCTCCTATCCTAGCCAACGCCGCTTCCGGTTGAAAGTCACTAGAGCTCTTTGGTAGAGGCATGCCCATCATTTTCAGTGTGAAGTCTTGAAAGAAGGCCAGGCAGTACGGCTCGAAATATACCTGTATTATCACAGAATGATAAGGCATTAAACCTGAACTTTTCAGTGACATACTGCCTTGAGAAAGCTGACTTGCTGAAGACACATTACCATACTTTTAAAACAGTCAGGGGCAGTGCTAAGAGGGAAGAGAGCGGGGAAGGGACGACTGCCCTCCTACAATTTTTGAAGTTTGAAAAAAAGAAAGAAAATGAGACAGAAAAAAAGAAATGAAAGAGAGAAGAAAAAGAGGACCCCAAGAGGGATATATTGGTAATTTTCTTCCACATTCCCCTTGAAATTAAAGCGATAGATGAAATAGGTTGTCTCACCCCGCCCTCCTCCTAAGTATCAAAATACCCGCGGAAAATACCCCGCGCCAGCATGGAATTCCACACTTTTAAAAGTACAGAAGCAAGCATAATCACCTTCATCATGGTATGTGTACAGGAAAATAAATGACAAATTTGTGTATTAAAAAAAAGAAATTTGAATTTATAGCAGAATAGAACTTTCCATCTTTTTGTCTTTGCATTATCAATAGGCGCGATAGCTCAGTCGGTAGAGCGGGGTATTCGGCGGATTCCGGTGACCCTGGTTTGATTCCCACTTGGTGCGCTAGTCCCCTTTGGTATACGCATTAATCTTCATTTGATCCCTCGAAGAGGACCTACATGTATAAGCCGTCGGTCCTCGGGTTGTTTGCATATAAGCATTCATGCTTTCTTAGTAATCAGGTAAAAAAAATCAGTACCAAAATAATAAAACAGTCATCCAATCTATGCAAATCCCAGAATTGCAATGGACTCAACCCAAGGAGGTTTATTAAGGTTATAAAGACGACATCCAACTCCATATCGGGCATTATATTGATAGATAAGATTTTCAAGGACAACTTTACAATATTAATTAATATTCATATCAATTAGAAGGCTAGTTATATTTAAAATTTCCATATACATACGCACATCTACCACAGTTTCATGTTTCTTATGAAATGTCCTTTTTGTCAGACCCGCCAAATGTCGAAATTATCATTTGTGAGATAATTTTATCAATCATTTATCGTCATCATCACCACCACCACCACCACCATCACCTTTATCACTTTTATCATTCTCATCATCATCACAAGCTTCATTATATTAATTCTTACCTCTGCGTTATCAATAAAACTGAAACACTTCGCGATGGCAGTTGATATCGAACGTGGTACACACCACATGATGACCCGGAAGGGTTTTAAATCGGACATCTTGAAAAGAATGTGAGAAAAAAACATGTTAAATTACAAAAGAGGCTTAAATACTTGTTGTCCTTTAAAACTAATGAGTCCGTTTCAATCTTAGTATAATTCTTACATTCAGTCTACTTCTAACTGGTGTCAGAACAAGTGGATATTGAACGAAATGGGTTCAACCTTTCTGGAAATTAGACAATGATAAATTGGCTAAATTAGGTGAACTCGTTGTCGATCTAGGATATTGGGTAATGTGGGGATGAGACGAAACGGGCTTAGGCCAATCGGCATTTGGAAAAAAATATAGGGCTTTAGCACCCCTGCTTCCCAGGGCCATGCGGGGATGAAGAATTCATAAAAAAAAAAACCTTGGTGGAGTTGCCTTTTCACATTATAACAAACAATAAAGGGAATGAAATACTTGGAACAAGTAATTCGCTTGGGTGAAACGAGAAAAAATCGAATGGAAAGGTCAATAACAATTCGATAAACATTTGATGAACATTAAGTACGTGACATAAGCATTTGAATTTTTGAGAATGCTAATAGTTGGGTACTCCCATAGGCAGTGAGGGCCAAGATGTGTGCTTTGATGGAGACACATACTCCCAAAACATGTTATGCCGGTCAATATTGCATGCTCTCCCATAAAAAATATCTGATTGACAGCTAAAATTTTTGATAGGCCTACGTGTGTAATTTCTGTGTTAACAATATATCAAATATAAATCCAGTTTGTTGTCATGCATTTTTGAGAATTCTGAAATGATCTTACTTTTTCGGATTCATACATGTACAAGCTCTAAATTCTTGAATAATAATTAACTGTACTTCCTTCACGAAAACAAAAACACACATAAATGTCAATTAAACTTTAGATATGATTTATACCCCTTCTACGCGAAAAAAATATTTTTGCTCGTCATGTTCAATTAAAAGATTGGAATTCACATAATTTATGTTAGGCCTTACATGCCTGCTAGCATGGCTAGTGGGGGAGTTGCTCGCATACGGCGTCACAAATAATTATAAAAAAACATGGTAAAATCGCATGACTCTGATAGATTTTCATCAAACCCTCATCAATATTTTTCTTCAACATTTCTGTTTTTATTAGAACCGAAATATTGTCAGTGTTAACTTTACCTTTAATTATCATGATTTAATCTGGTATGTTCATCTGTACTTTAGCCCGTGAGTACTTCAATGAAGACCCAATGTATAGTGTCTGTCATGTCTGTTGACATCAGACAAACTAAGCTATGTTAGATCGAACTTCATTTGGTTATAGGGTGTACAACCACCATATATACTTTTGGGGTGGGGCGTATTGGTCCCTTTTGTCATGTTTGTTATTTTATCTTTCTTTGTTTTTACTTGTGTAGTCAGATCTGTATTTTTGCTTTCTGAAAGTGTTATGGATGCATGGTGTTGGTTTCGGAAATGTTGGTAACAGTTGACCTTTTTTACAAATCATTTTTTTAGTTGTCGACAAATTGATGCCCGTCGTGAAGTTATAAACCTTGAAACTTTCGACCTTTTTTTATGAAAATCTAAAGTTTTTGGTAGAATTCGACATGATACTCAGAAAATCATTATATTCAACCCCTTTTCTTTTTTATGTTATTTATTTATTTGTGGGGGGGGGGGGTATCCAAGGGCCGCTAGCCCCCCAATGAATCTAAAAAAACAAAACATACGTAGCTATATAATATGAAAATAGTTCGACAGCCTATAGTAGCGTTCACAGTATTTTTTTAAAGGGGGGGGGGGTCGAGGTGAATGAAATGTTGACAAGCACAAAAAAAGTCTTCACCACCAATTTTAGAACGTTTCCTACCCAAAAAATAATTGACAAGCAAAACAAAAAAGAAAAAGGTCTTCAATTTTTTTTTTTTTTTTTTTTTTTTTGGGGGGGGGGGGGGGGGGTGGGTATAAAAAAATTAAAGGGCGGTTGAACCCCTGTAACCACCCCTGCGTACGCGACTGCGACAGCCCAATATAGAGAATATCTTCATCGATGGCATCAGAGCTATCTGGAAGTGGAAGATCCGTTCAGGATTTCCCTGACAATCTTATATATTAACGCCTGGGCTGGGTGTAAAGGACAAGCGCAGACGACCATCTATTCTCTGGTAAAAAGAAGAAAAAGGTGATAACAGGTTACTTATCAATAAAAGTAAGTTGTCATCAATTAAACAAAAATCAGAACTCGAATAAAGTTTCAAAATTTTACATTATATGCTAGGAAGCTTTCGAGAAATTTGGATGAGTTGCAGTTATTTCTCTTTCCTCTTTTGTAATCCATGATGGAAGGAGGATGGGCGGGGGTGGGGGTGCCGGGTGGTCCCATATCCCCGTAGCATCGTTCTTGGAAGAATATAAAGGGAGGGTATTTTGATAGGAGACAAGACGACAAACAGGCGACGTATTTTATCATTTGAATTACGTATGCTCAATACCCAAACCTCATATGTTAATTATTCTATTCTTTATAGTTAAATATTTTCCTCCTCTCTTTCTAACATTTTCTCTTCTCCCATAACTGCCTGCAATGACATAGCTACTACATGTATAGTAGCTCACCTATAGGGCACCCCAAGAAAAAAATGGGGGTGCATCCCCGTTTTCTAGGGCCATATAGGAACTACCAAGGGAACTACAATCGCCCCCAAACCGACCCCTATTATGCAGGGGCGTCGATCCATTTTTCAGATTGGGGGGGCAAAATCATGAATCAACTTTCCAAAGGCACTCACCCACACACACACACACACACCCTTATATGCCTATATATATATATCTATACACACACACACACACACACACACACACACATATATATATATATATATATATATATATAAATATGTATATGGCTCATGAGATAGAGACACATATCTCACCAACAAATTAATGCGAGCGCGAAGCGCGAGCTGAATTTTTTTTTGTAACCTGATCTGATAACAGGATAAAGGTGCCTGTTTAGGACTGTTTGTCATAAGGATACATATCTCACTACACAGATAATGCGAGTGCCGAGAGCCGGAGGTGAAATTTCTTTATATTCTGACCTGTAAGCTTGATATTCTATGCATTTTTGGTACTAATGATTAAGATGGGTATCTAAAAAACAATAGATGCGAGCGCGAAGCGCGAGCTGAAAATTTTGATATTTTGATCAGAAAAAAATTGAGTTTAATGGACGTTTTTAATTAAGAACAAGATATATATCCAACAAAAGATTATTGCAAATCGAACCGCGAGTTATTTTGAGGCTTAGATCTGAAAACGGGACATTCTATTCACCTATTAATCATGAAAAGTATGGGTTTTTGCTACAGAAATGATGCGAGCGCGAAGCGCGAGCTGAAAATTTTTATATTCCAATCTGAAAAGCGGACATTTTGAGCATGATTTTAAATAAAGAACGAGTTGTGTATTTCAATCTCGCTTGCTGATTTCTGTGTAACATTACAATCTTATTTTATTTTCTACACATGCAAAATTATTGGGGGGGCAAAACGATATGTTTGCCTCCCCAATATTTTCATTGGTGGGGCGATCGCCCCCCTGCCCCCCCCCCCCCCAGGATCGACGCCTCTGCTATTATGTATCTGCGCCGCAGACAGAAGTAAAGTGCTATATCATTATATTGAATGAAGCCAAGTTCAGACTTCGACCCCGGTCTTCCACACACGCATATATGTATTCTTGGGCCCCCGTCACATAAAGCGTAGCGATTAAGTGTGGGTTATATATTTATGATTAGTCATACACAATATTCAATGCAATCATTCGTAGAAAACAGGCCCACGATCAATCGCTACGCTTTGTGTAAGGTGGCCTCGGTCTGCTATCGGTGTGTTTTATTCATAAGTCAATATGCTCAAGAGATCGAGACTGGCTAAAGCGTAGGCTGGTCTGAGCATGGAGATCGAGATACGTGGAACTTTTTGGTGTGAGGTGGGGTGCACATCTTGGGGGACTGGAGGTGACACTTAAGTTTGGAAAATCAGCTGTTGAAGGCAGAAGAAGGGGTAAAAATTTCGTTTTGCGTCCCAGTGTCGGAACTCCTCTGCATCAGCGGGAGGGTGCACGTGCACCCCCATGCATCCTACGCCCGGCCTTGGTATATCATTTCAATAAAAGTTGTGTATACTTATTATGTCAACTCAAAAATAAAAAAATGAAAAAGTCAACCACTTTATTGTGCTTTTCAAATTTCACGGACCAAAATGTTAAAATGACCGTCATTTTGTAAAAAGCTAGATCCGTCCCTGATAAAGACCATTGAAACTGGTATATACATATATATACATATATATATATATATATACACACACACATATATATATACAAGATGAATAAAACTACCGTAGAGAGAAAAGTTGATCAAATTTTCGCCTATAGGGCTTCATCAGGAAATGATGAATTGTTTTACAGAATCGTTTTTCGACCAAAGCAGCATCTCCTTAAACTCCCCCCATAAAAATATTATATATATATTGTGGTTGGTTTAGCAAGTGTGCGCCTATTAAATAGGCTGCTTGAAATGCTATGAATCCAGTGACCGGGTAATAATAATTGTGAAGCGCTTTGAGCAGTCGTAGATTGATAAATGACAATTATTATTATTATATATATATATATATATATATATATATATATAACATTTTTATTGGGGAGTTTAAGGAGATGTTGCTTTGGTCGAAAAACGATTCTGTAAAACAATATTGGATATCACCCTTATGCCCTTATGGATACACGAGAGATGATACTGTACAACATTGTCACGTAAGAAATATGCCGCAGCAATATTCTAAAAGTCGCTATCATGAGAGCATAAACAAGTAGAGTTTCTTACCTTGTTTTTACTTATTCCGTTGACTATTCTCGGACTCGGAGAAACCCTGTTGGTGGGTAAAGTTAACTTCCCAAAGATCGAATGCTGCAGTTGAGGACCAGTGTAAGGGACCAATGCAGGCTCTTATCAGCGTGACAGCAGTTGGATTGATCGACTTGGATCGAGGCCGCGGTTTCCCAATGCGTGAGTAAATACATTGAACGTCTATCTGAAGTGTAGTAACAATGGGGTCAGTCAGTCGGCAAGCCCTGAAAGGGTAGCTTCTTTTATCCAAGTGATATTCATGACTAGAGGGTTTTTGCATGGTTAATGAGCTTGGTGAGGAAGAAAACACCTCTTTTTATTTGGTCATTACTGCTATAAATATGGAACAAATTTAATGTTTTTGGTATCTTTATAAAGAAGAAAAATGATTCTTTCAGGTCATGTGTCTGGATTTTTAAAAAGATTTTGTAACATAGGTGAAACTTTTGATCTAAAACATGTAACAAAATAATTATTTTCATGCAACAAAACTTGTTGATTTTACACTTAATTTCTGGTTGGGCCCAAATAATTTGTAAATTATGATAAAGGCAAGCTGAAGATCTAAGCTTTAATATGATATAATTTTTATAAGAAGAGGTATCTTAGATGGGTCAGCAGCCAGCTTTCCATAGGCCAAGTACATTTAGCACGGTTTAAAAACAAGAATACTACGCTCTGATTGGTCATATAGACCACACACCCACGCAAATTCCAATGTTCCCACACTGGGCCTCTCCAATGTCACACACCATGTGGTAATCTCTTCAAATTACCCGCGCCAGTTGTTTTGAAAACACTATTGAACCAATCAGAACTCTGGATTTTATGCTACTCAGAAATTTCAGAAATCTCGTCTTGCATTTTGGTGGAAAAAGCTGGCTGCTGACCCATCTAAAAGGTGCCACATATCAAGAGTGACATTGTAAGAAAGTATAGAGTGTGAGCTTTTTGATGATATAAATAATGTTTGTGCCTAAAACGCAAAATTTTGCACAATTTGCAAGAGAAAAAAGAGGAAGAAATTTCCATTTGAAGCATCTTTCCATGCCTAAAATTCACTTATTTATCAAATAATTTTATTCAAAAGAAATGATCAGTATAAAAGAGTAATGTTTACTCTTTCATGAGTTGTGACTCGTCAGGGGGGCAGTCTGCCGCCCTGTCCGCCTTAGGTACGCTAGTGAGTCCATGGCAAAACTGATTAAAGGCGTGTTACGTAATCAACCGATTCATGGTTTGCTATTTCATTCGGAGAATAATTTTATTAACCTCAGTCTGTCCGATTAATTCGGTAAAAAGGGGAAAAAAGGAAGGAAAGACAAAAGAAAAGGTTTACAAATATAGCGTTCATGAAATTAAAGAAGCAACCAATTTTATCTGCAGATGAGGTGTACATTGATTCAGAGAATGCATAGGCCCCCTATTCAAAACTACTTACATATCTTACTTTTTAGACTAGGCCTACTTACATATCTTATTTTTATATATGTACATTTCCAGCGGTCTTGTAAGTAATGAAAGTGTAGTGGCGGGGGGGGGGGTTAGAAATCTGTATAATATTATAGAAACCGTCAATTGGTATCACGTGTTGACTGGTAAGAATTCTCTCTCTTTTTTCGTATGTGGTAAATTTGTGGTAGATTTACCCAGGCGCGGATCCAGGGGGGGGGGGGGGGGGGGCACGTTGGGTTACTTGAAAAAGGGGATGTCATTTATGTGAGTTTCACAAAACCTGGGGCAGGGGCGGATCCAGGATTTTCCGAGGGGGGGGGGGCACATTTTCCCCAGGAAAAATTGACAAGCAAAAAAGTAGTCTTTACTTGTTTATGAAAGGCATGTTTCCATTAAAAATATATGCTGTGACTTTTAAGGGGGGGGGGCACACTTGTGTAAGAACGGCATATATTTACATTAAACATTTTGATAATGGCTCTCAAACGGGGTGGGGGCACGGGCCGGATTACCCCCGGATCCGCCACTGACCTGAGGTACGAAATGTTGAGTTCATTGCCAGAAGACAATGACCCGTATTCTGACGTCGGGTTTAACTTAGACCACGGTCTAACCATAGAGCTATTACAGATGTAATAGCTCTATGGTCTAACTCTGTACTAAAATTATGGGGAGCCAATAGTTCTGTTTTTATTTTATATTTTTATGTTTACTATTTTGTTTCCTTATATGCTTTCATAATAAAGAAAACTACTTCAGCTATCATTCACAGACAATTATATGGACATTATGAGTGTCAAATGAGTTAATAAATTGGATGTATACTGTTAGGGATTTGTGCCCAAATTGGCTCTCCATAGTTTTTCTACTTAGTTTTTCTACAACTTTAAGCCAGGGTTTAATTTAAGCTGAGTTCAAAATACGGGCCAATTTGTTGGCTCAGTTGGTAGAGCGTCCGCCCGGGGGGGGGGGGGCACTCAGTATATAATGCATAGTGGGTATGTGCCGCGGAGGGGACCCCCATTTTTACACTCAAATTTCCGTTCCAAGGCATAGCATTTTTGTCTTTTTGAGAAAAAGAACAAAGAAAGCCGCTCCAAGGCATAGCATTTCCTTCTTATCGAGAAAAAAGAAGAAAGAAATCCGTTCCAAAGCTTCGCATATTTTTCGTTACGCCGTTCCGGTCGCATTGATCTGCTACAAGGAGCTGCAATTTTGGTGAAAAGCGGCCGTAGAGCGCTTTTCGACCATCGCCTAAGCGCGAGCGCACCCGGCGGAGGCCGCGCTAGCTGCGTCATGCACGATTGCCCGTTCCATAGCCATGCATACGCACTCACAGAGATACGGAGATCCGTTCCGAGGACCCCCGTTTTCACAAACATTTGTAGTTCCGAAGCCCGTTCCGAGGACCCTCCTTTTTACAATAAGCCCGCTCCAAGGCCCCCGTTTTTTGCCTCGCCCGCGGCACACCCCTACCACTTTTTTGGTCGAGTGCCCCCCCCGGGAGCGTCCGTCTCACTACAGGGAGGTCGGGAGTTCTAGTCCCGGCCGCGTCAGACCAAAAGCTCGATAGGAGTTGCTGCTACACTGTTTGACGTTCAACGATACAATTAAGGCCTAGAGCAATGTCGATCTGGATTAAAGTTTCAAGTTTGGTTTATTTCATTTCTCAACTCAATTATACAGCACAGGAAATGATTACACTCATACAAAATGATCAATACAAATGAATATAAATTGTAAGCAATAAAAAGAGAAATAAGTGTTATGGTAAACATGCACTCCTAAAACACTTAACAGTGTGATCATCATATTAATCAATAACGATATATACAACGAAGATAAAATTATATGTAGAACGTTCTCGATAAAACAATTTTCAAGGCTACTTTTATACATCTTTTTTTTCTTCAATGAAATAATAGTTGAGAAAAGGATACACTATTTCTAATCGTAAAATATGGATTTTTTTTCTTATGGTATTCGTGCACGTGCATTGGACTCTCGCAATTAGTTTTCAGATTTAGATTTATAAGTTTTTACTCAAGAAAATATATAAAAAATTGTACAAGCAAACATAATATATAACTTCATCAAAAAATAAAAACACAATATTAACTGCTAATGCGTTATGATTTATTTATGAAATTATATGTGAACAAGTAACTTGTTCACATCTTAAGGAAAGCATATGAAAAGAGGAACTATTAATAGGCCAGACTTGTCTAACATCCCCTCGTCGGGTTAAATACATTTTGTAAAAAACGAACGACGTACCAATTATATTCAATGAAAATTATCGGTAGGCCCATTGATAGAACAGAGAGATGGGGCTTAGAGATAGACGAGTCGCAATATCCAGTGGCCGCGGAACGGTTTTCAAAGTAGGGGGGCTGAGCCAAAAGTGGGGGGGGGGGGCTGATCATGCTAAAAATCACAATCATATGGTCATTTTTACGTTTTTGTACACGGTTTTGGAAAAAAGTGGGGGGGGGGGGGCTGGAGCCCCCCCCCGGTTCCGCGGCCCCTGATATATATATATATATATATATATATATATAATGCGACTCGTCTATGGCTCCGATCCCTCTTTACTTTCCTTCTCTTTCCCTTCTCGCGCGCTCGCTCTCTTTCAACCCGTCTCTTTTTTCTTCTTTCATTTGCAAATTTCTAATTTTATATTTCATCTCTCGAAATAGGTCCTTTTTGTTTGAAATCGTTATATTCTATTCATAGGCAAACACGATTGAATGTGGAATTGCATCGCCGTTGGTATTTGGATGTGAAATTCCATTGATGTACTTTCTGAATATACATTATTTTTAAAGTATGTCCTGTACAAGTATCTGCAAAGTAGCCGACTGGCCGCGAATATTCTATGTCAAGCTGGACCTCTAGGAAGAACAGAGCCATTATATCAATGGCTCTGAATAGAGTGATCCATCCGTATATTTTTATGTGCATGTTTATATATTTATATTTAATCTAATATCTTGTGAAATGTATTTTATTGTGATTTTTATACGGTAAATAAAACCAAACCAAACCAAACCAAGCAGTTTTTAAAAGGATGATTGAAAATAAATGCAATGGAGAAACTTAGTAATAAGGTGGCGCTGTTATGGAAACTGAAACAGAATAACTGGATCAGTGATTTCTTCTGAAGAGAAGTTAATTCCTCTTGATTAATACAAATAATTCGAATTATGACCCACCACCAACATACAATACTACTTCTTTTCATTTGATCCAATTCACATTTGTTACTTTTATATCTTTAAACAAGTATAGTATACAATCATATCAGTTAAGGAGATACGGTAACTCGTGGGAATGTTATATTCAAGGCACCACATAAATGACCATAATTTATATAGTTACAAATGAGTTAGGGTTTTGAAGAGAATAGCGAATTTTGCTATTCTCTTCAAAACCCTAACTCATTTGTAGTTCTGTGTTAACTATATAAATTATGGTCATTTATGTGGTGCCTTGAATATAACATTCCCTCCGGCCTCCAACATTAATCTGTTTTCAAAACAAAACAGCCGGAGAGGGAGTGCGTATTTGATTGTACAGAAATTCGCATGCACTAAATAAATATAAACCTATTCATGCTGTCATATTACTCTCCTTCTATATGAATTTTGATTGCCCCAATAAATCTTTTTTTTTCTTGTTGAAAATATTGATTTTAAATGCTTTCGAACATTTGATATATTATTTGAATCAAGAGGCCTGTGCCAAACAACGAATCGCAATTAAAAGAAAAGAGCCTAAAAGAAAAGTGCCCCAAAACGAAGTCTTAAACATGATCATGATTGTCGTAACATGCATCAATGGAGACCACAGGATGGTCACTAGATGCGTCGTTATTGCTTTAGTCCTGTTCCTCAATCAGCGGGTTTATTTCCATTGCTCAGAGCTAAGAGAGAGAGAGAGAGAGAATGAGGGGGGGGGGGGGGATAGAAGGGGGTAGAGAAACGGGCATGAGAATATATTTGCCGGTTGGTTCGCATTAAACTTTTTTTTTTTAATCATGATTCAAACATATTCGTATAACAA
Organism: Lytechinus pictus; assembly: GCF_037042905.1. Classification (NCBI taxonomy): domain Eukaryota; kingdom Metazoa; phylum Echinodermata; class Echinoidea; order Temnopleuroida; family Toxopneustidae; genus Lytechinus; species Lytechinus pictus. The sequence goes on along the minus strand of NC_087262.1, from coordinate 8,351,343 downwards.
TAATCAAATGATAAATAGGCCTATAAAGTGTATTTTTTAAAGATGGTATGGACACCCCACCCCAATACTCAACAATTATGGGTAGCATAATGAGACACAGATTTTTTTCTCGAATTGCCATGAATATCTTGAAATGATTAAGACATTTCGTTTTTCTTTCCGCCTGTATTAATTCTGTGAAAAAAAAAACAGTTTTCTTCCACACTTTTTTTAGAATGAAAATATTTATTAAAACGATTTTAGCCTGCTCGCAGTTTTCAAAAATAAATAAATAAATAAAACAGTAGCCCTGAACCAGTGGCGTAATGAGCCAAACATATTAAAGGGGCCAGATATGGCGTAATTTATCAAAAGTTGCGAGCGAGCGAAGAGTGGGGAAAATTTCTACATTTTATAAAAATTCAGTTTTTTGATAGATTTTGACATAATATTCTGAAAATTATATCATATTTTACTCTTCTCTCTTTTATTTTCTTTCCTTTTTTGTCTTTTTTGTTCGTCGTGAAAAGTTTGTGAGGGCAAGCGCCCCCCTATCTGCACGCCACTGCCCTGAACTTCAGTGGCATTAGAATTTCTACTAACTCGTCTACGGAGAGGATAGGAATGCTGATAAAATTCCATTTGTGCCTGCGCTGTCTTATTGAGCGAGCATGTACTCTTTCAGTAAATCTTATAAATTTCTTAGGTAATTTTCCTTTGGAGCAACTAAAAAACACGATTTAACATTTTATTAGTCATCAATAGGGGTGATACAAAACAATGACATTATTTCGGGTTTTTGAATCTGGTAATTTGGGGTTCAATAATAATTCGTGAATTGCTATGCTTTTTTGTGATATTGTTGGACTTGAATCATCTGGAATACTGCTTCGTCATAATTATCATCAAACCAAGTCTCTTCCAAATTACAAGGATGCTTTATAACTCCATTAAACACTTTCAACATAGTGTTTAAGAACTCTTACTGAATAAAGACCGGATTCCTGTGGACTTCTGCCTGCATGGACCGTGGCACATGGTTCACCTTCCTAATAAAAATACACAGAAAAGAACGAAACATGAGAAATAATGCACATACACGAAAAGGGGCTTAAGAAGAGAAAGGGAAAACAAATACATAAGAAGAAAAAATAGCCTTGTTAATGCAAAAAATGAAATAGATTAGGTGACGTTCGTCAAAATCTTAGAAAAGTATTTTTGCGTCATTTCTAGTAGTGCATACATCTTGTGGCACTTGGCATGCTTGGGGAGGTTGGCGCCCCTGAAACATCAACACTACATTTGAAAACAATTGTAAATCTAAGATTTTATTTTAAAAAAAATGTCAGCTTTAAAAGTAAAAGAAAAACTTCATCAAGCCAACCTTGGTGGCTCGGCTCCCTCGCAAGCATGAACATTTCCCCAAATACAAGAAGACCACAATGTTGCGTAGCCACCTAGACGTGGTAGGTCCAGAAGGGGGGGGGGGGCACGGGCCGGCTGTGCCCCCCCCCCTCTGGATCCGCCAGTGGGTAGGTCCATGACTCTACCAACCATACCCACTGTACAAGGTAACGCACCTACTTGTTGGCCTCTTTGGCTTGCAGATAAGACTAACGGTGACCACCAGAACAACGATCAGGACTACTGACCCTACACCGATCCCGATGATGGCGAACCTCGAAAGACCTGCACAAAAGATAAAATCCACCACTTACTAATCAAGCAGAATGACTGGCCCATCTGAAATGAAACACTTTGACTAGAAATTAGACATTCAAATGTCGTTACCATGATTATGAATGTTGATCTTCAGGTAACGTATTTGAATATTTTGAACATTCTGTAAATGTTTCTGATAACGAAATATCATCCATTAAAAAAAGCTAACAATTTTTTAGAGGGTTTGAAGAGCTTACGACAACCCAAATGTTGTTGGTATATTTGTTGAATAAGGAGATGGCTCAATATCATGGACTAACTCTTCTCCAAAGATGATCATTAGTAACCGGCATATTACTTTGATTGAATTGAGAAAAAAAATGATGTAATCATGATGGTAGAACTTATTTCCATTTTAAAACATTCTGTGAACGTGGCGATGGAGGCTTTTCTGAACTATATGGCGTCACGCAAGGCTCATGCAGTCCTCGGTCCAATAATTTTCGTTCTAGTTCTCTCGGGAACATACCATGGCTACTTTGATGTGGTGCTTGATCATTCAGGGAAATGTGTCTGTAAACAAAATCATGCTTCTGGGCTGATAACACTTAGCTATGTTAAAGATTTGGTGTCCGAAATTGGAAGGAAATAAACTATAGCCGTAGCTATAAGAGAATAACCACCCTTTTCTCTGGTATCCAACCACGGATGATGATAACAAAAACTTCTTGAAACCTGTCCTTAGTGATGAAAACCTAAATACATTAGTTATTTAAGAAAATGTATCCGTGTACTCCTTGATGAGAATGGTGTATTAATTTTATTTTTTTACCAGTGGAACTGGTTGGGAACATTTCGCAGGTATGTAAGACTGCTGTACCATCATCATCATTATTATTGTCAAAAACATTATCGTCATTAGTTAACTTTAAAAAGAGTTAAGGGTAGGCATGGTAGGCCCCCGGGGGGGGGGGCACTCGACCAATAAAGTGGTAGGGGTGTGCCGCGGGCGAGACAAAAAACGGGGGCCTTGGAGCGGGCTCATTGTAAAAAGGAGGGTCCTCGGAATGGGCTTCGGAACTACAAATGTTTGTGAAAACGGGGGTCCTTGGAACGGGTCGCCTGCGTGCGAGTGCGTATGCATCCCTATGGAACGTACTTGCAGCTAGCCCGGCGGCACGACTGACGGGCGCGCTAGCGCAGAGGCGATGGTCGGACAGCGAGCTGCGGCCGCTTTTCACCAAAATTGCGACCGGAACGGCGTAACGGAAAATATGCGAAGCCCTGGAGCGGATTTTTTTCTTCTTTTTTCTCGAGAAGAAGAAAATGCTATGCTCTGGAGCGGCTTTCTTTGTTCTTTTTCTCAATAAGACAAAAATGCTATGCCTCGGAACGGAAATTTGAGTGTAAAAATGGGGGTCCCCTCCGCGGCACATACCCACTATGCATTATATACTGAGTGCCCCCCCCCCCCCGGGGGTAGGCCTATGTTTAAGATATGAATAGACTCTGGCCGAGGTCCTACTCACCAAGTCCGATTGGCGCTCCTTCGGTGGGGCTGTTTTCGTTTGTCGTCATCTCCAATGTGACGTCAGCAGTCACAGTCAGCTTCGGGGAGGAATGGAAGGTTCCTGTGACACCCTCCTTTGTTACGTCAGTGGTCATACCCGCTGTTGTCTGCGTGGATGCCAATTCATCGCATGTTGGGATTTCGCCATCACTCCACGAACCATTTGATAAGCAGGTTAAGTTGACCTCGTGACTCAATTCGAAACCCTCATTGCACACGAATCTGGCCACACCTCCAGGGACGTAGACAGTAACGATAGCACTCCCATTCAGAGGGTCGGGAAGAGATGGGCAACCCACTAAAGATAAGAAGAAAATATATATACTGCAAAAACTCCGGTGTTGATTTAACACCAGCCCGGAATCTATATATGTCCACACCAGAGAAGTATTGAAAGAACACCAGTTTGGAATCAAACCGATGCTGTTTTAATTCTAATTGGTGTTGTATAAACACCTAGCTGGTGTTAGACCAAAAGGATACTGGTGTTGTTTAACACTTCTCTGGTGTGGACATATATAGATTCCGGGCTGGTGTTAAATCAACACCAGAGTTTTTTGCAGTGTAGCTCCCGAGACAAGGGATTCGATAAAACCAGACCAATACGATATAAGCTAATAATTATAAGGTAATAGGGCGAGCTGGAATTTCAAAGGTAATCTGGATAATATACAATCTCCCCATCTTCGTTTTGGAAAGCTGAGGAACCCGGTGGAAGTGATGGTATTTTTTATTTCTCGTACATCCCAGTAAGAAACTAATAAATACTAATTAAGACACAAATGCATGATGAATTCACTGACAAAAAAATCATGGTGTATGAAGTTTTAAAATGACAACGACTTCTTCTTTTCAAGACTGTGCTACACAATAACGATAGTACGCGGAATGCATTTTCAGCCTAATAATACACAATAAAAACACACTTTTATCAAAAATAGTACGCTGTGTGTCTAGCGTTTCTTCTTTGGGGATTTGGAGAAGGTAGTGACGTTGACCAATAAGGCCACCTTACGAAAAATGTATTAAGAAAGAGCAACCAAACTTGCTCAATACATACATAAAACCAATCAACGTAGAAGCAAAGAAGACATGAGCTAGTCTTTTCGTTAACCTGTGCATTTTAGAAGTCCATCCCCGCCAATGGTATTGTTGCAGTGAATTGACACAAGGTGCAGCGTGACATTATGAAATATATATATATATATATATATATATATATATATATAATACATACCGAATACTGCTCTGTTATGGACTGCTTGCTCATACTGCGAAAGTGACGCCACCGAATTCTGAGCGAAGCTCTGCGACCCTGTCGTCTGAAAATCGAAGATACAAATCTCGTTCGTACCGCAGACCTCTTCCACAAGACTTTGGTTGACCGAAGGGTTGAGGACATACTCGAAGACAGGAATGTAATCTCGGTCGGTGTGAGATTCGTGGTCCTTGCCCGGTTCGTAATAGAACAAAGATTCTGCCGAGTCGATTTCCCCTGTTATGGTTATCAGATTTAACAATAAAAAAAGTGATCTAGACAATCGATCTTAAAATAAGAGTTTGTAAATCTATGATCTTAATCGGAGGATGAATTATTGCTTTACACCTTCACATCGATATATGCAGGTGTATAGCGTTCTACAAATGTGATAAGGGTAACTCTTTGGAGTTGGATATCCAAAAAGTGAGGAAACAGCCCGGGGAAACAGGGTATATTTTCAAATTCACCAAATTTCCTTTCGGATATGCTTTTCTAAACATCTGTCTGGATTTTCTAGAAATCTAGAATTCCTTGATCAAATAGTAAAAATTGCGGACAACACATTAGGATAAACATTAGTAGGGTATAGTTTTTACTATAAAAACGCTTTTAGGTTGGAAAACGCTATTTCGTGTTTGCAATTAAAATTACTGAAATTTAATGATAGATTCAGTGAGTGATCCTTACACAGCATTCCAAACTGGTAGTGCAACTCTTCCGTTGTCGAGTTGGGTGACAGTAAAGTTCCATTAGGAGTTAGAAAATCATCGCTGGAATTGCCATTCCAAGTACCCATCAATCCTTGCGTCTGACCCAGGAAGGATTCCGGGGCTACAAGAAGAATGCTCATGGCCCCTTCCGAGGCTTTCATAGTCAGTCCTACCCCTTGGTCAAAAGTTACAACAATTCCATCTGATGTGATGTTGCGACCGGTTACCGAGACACCTAGAAAGGCACAGATGAAACGGATGAAATTCAAAATTTATGACATGGAAAACAAAGATCTGCCCTATAATAAGAGCTCAAATGTAAAGTCTAAAGACTTTTGAAGTAAACCCTCAGGCTGACTATGTCCTCCGATTCCAATAAGATTAAAAGGGTTCATCAAGGGCCTGTTATACAAAGTTATTGATCAATCGGAAAAAAATGACGATCCACTCAGGGTCGGAAAGCAGTAGATGGCAGGTTCGAATCCCACTGTTTCCAATTTTTTCTGACTTATGATTTTCATTACAGATCGAGCATGCGATCTTAAACACATAGGAGTAATGCCGAAAATTTGTTTGCAAAGTATAATTTCCTCCTATTAAAGCCTCTTTATTCACTACCCATGGTTCTTGTTTCAAACATCAGGACCAAGACAAAAAAAAAAAAGGAAAGAGAGAAGGAGAAATGTGATTTTTTTTCAGAATATTATGTCAAGATCTATCACAAAATTGGAATGCAATAAAATGTAGAAATTTTTGCTCGCTCGCAGCTTTTTAAGAATTTAGGCCAAAACGCCATATCTAGCCCCCTAAAATAGGTTTGGCTCATTACGCAACTGCAAAATCCTGATCATGAACTTAATATTTATCCGCACTTACATTAACAGTATTTCTATCTGAATCGCATGACTTGAATATGGTAAGAAAGAATATCGGCCTCTCAAATATTCGAGAACAATGGTAGCACAGTATCAAATAAATTATGCATGATGATATCTACCTGAAAATGACCATCGAGAAGCTTGATCAAAATCGATTCTCGTGAAGTTTTGACCACCTTCAGCCACTCGCACATACGCGTCAAGAACCCTTCGCTCATTGGTCTGAACATGGATAATATCACTATCGCCGAAGCGTGCTGCCATGGCAACAAACACTGTTGCACCAGACACTCCTACGATAAAAAAGGTACAGTAAGAAAGCAAGTTGTTAGGTCACTAATCTTTTTACAGAGAGTTAGTGTGGACTTAAAAGCAGGGGCCGCGGAACGGTTTTCAAAGTGGGGGGGCTGAGCCAAAAGTGTGTGTGGGGGGGGGGGGGCTGACCATGCTAAAAATCACAATCATATGGTCATTTTTACGTTTTTGTACACGGTTTTTTAAAAAAGTGGGAGGGCTGAAGCCCCCCCCAGCCCCCCCGGTTCCGCGGCCCCTGAAAAGGTGAACGGGAAAGTAACAGTGGCGTACCTTGAAGACCTCGTCAGGAGCAACCTTTTTCGGACAACTTAAAAATATAAAAAAGAGGTCAAAGGTCACCACCATCAAAGAAAAACCCCTGACAACTTACAAAAATCATCAAAATTGTACCCCTCGGGTACGATATTAGTAGCATGAAGTGAGTGTAGTGTGGTAATGTGTATATTCAGATCATTATCGGGGTATCACGTGATCATTTCGACCAATACATTTTACCTTTTTTTCTGAAATGCAACTGATTTTATGAATATAGGCCTACAGTATGCTAATGTTAGTGGAAACATAAACTTGAACTGATAAGATATCTTATAACTTTCGAACCTTCGAGTGGAGCCGTTCTTGCTTGTAATACGAAGGTGCCATTCAAAGCCGTCATCATAGTAAATTCGCCGTAACCGTTGAAAGTGTACGTAGTCGAGTCAGTGGTTGAAATATGCGGATCTCCATTACCCAATGCTGTATAATAGTAAGATGAGGAAGAGATAGAGATAGAAAGGGATGGAGATGGAATTACAAAACGATAGTCTTTTCAGAAAAAAAGAGAACGCCAGTATTTTATTTCATAGTTCTCTCTTGGGAGGATATCAATGGAAATTAAGAGAACACTGTAATTTTATAAATGTTTTGTTGGTTTTCTATAATCTTTTTTATTCAGAGCCATTTCCAAAGACAATAACAGAGACACTATTTTTTCTGATCTTGAAGACTATTGAGAGATCCTACCATAGTTTTCGTTATTTCTTAGGAATCCCCACAATGTTGAATGGAGACCAACTACCTAGGACATGTTGGATAGATTGTTAATATCTTGGTGACTGTTAAAGAGTTCTTTGGGTTCTCTCTTAAGGATCTCTATACAGCAAAAACTGTGGTGTTAACCGGTGTACATAGAGGACCACACCAGTTATTTTACACCGGTGTTAATTTGACAGTGTTATTTTAACACATATAGGTGTTATGGAACACCATTGTTTGTTACATTTACACTATTTGGTGTTATGGTAAATCTCGAGGGTGTAATTTTAACACCTCAGGGTGTGGTCCTCTATTAACACCAACTGGTGTCAGTTTTAACACCACAGTTTTTACAATGTACGGGAGGGAAATTCACAGGAGATGATTGATTTAGATTTAAGAAATCCAGTCATTTTTATTGTTTGAGTTTTTAGGGTCTGAACTTTTTAGGATGGAAGCAAACTAACAGGGGAAGGAGGTTGATATATTAATGACTTTTAAGAAATGCGGCAATTTTCATTGTATGAGTTGTTTCTTAAGGGATCTCCATTATATAGAATTTAAGACAATTACCTGGGGAATGTGGTTTATATCTTTGTCACTTTTAAGAAATCCTGCAATTCTTATATTTTGAGTTGTCTCTTAAGGGTCTCCACTATGTAGAATGGGAGCCAATTACCGGGGGAGGTGGTTGATGCCTTTTCATAATTTTCATGATCTTTCTGACTTTTACGAAATCTGGCCATTTTCTTTCTTTGGTTTCCGCCTAAGTATCATTCTCCACTATATACAATTTAGGCCAATTGCGTTGGAAAAGTGGTTGACATATTCATGATCTTTGTGACTTTCGGCAATACTGTCATTTTCATTTTTTTTTTTTTTTTTCTCATCGTCGATATACCCACTATGTAGAATGGACCAATTACCTGGAGGAGGAGGTTGATATCCGTTACAAGTTTGGGACCGTCTCAGCAATCCATAAAGGAAACATGCAGGATCCTGCAGAACACCTGAAGCACAACAGTATCTCCACGGTAAGATGTCGGCGAGGTAGTGCGACAGGTAAGGGACCTGGATGTCGATGGTCGTGATTTAAGAGAACATGTTTTACTGACTTCAAAGACGTAAAATAGCCTTAAAACGGACATACTGAAGCTTTTCAGCATGTACTTATCAGAGTAAAATCGCATGCGTGGAACAATACTGTTCATCCTGGTTTAAGCATTGACCTAGTTTCACTCACCTGCGCATGCTCGAGGCAGCATATTCAGCTTACAGACCCCATTTCGTGCCGCCAGAAAAAGTTTGAAAGAACTCGTGCGTTATTTTAGTTGCTTTTCTTCAATTAACGGCTGTTACTAAGCCTATTTTGATCACCTCGACTGCCAATCACAGTTCGTCGTTTAGCACCCGTTGTCTCTTTCGGTTTTATTATATGGTTTCGTAGATAGCGTTCTTTTCATTCATGCGGTTTTTCTCTGTTGAGTGCATTTCGTAAAGCTTTAAGTATGTTCGTTTTATAGGCTACAAACATTACTTCAAAGAATGACAAAATTATAACACAGAGAATATCATCGCTGCGTCGATGTCGGTAAGAAGTTTCGAATTTTTAATTAACATTCAATATTTCAGAACTAAATTTTAAAACCATTACTTAAACCAAGAAGGTGTAAGCCTGCTATATACGATAGTGACAAAAATGCGACAAAATCTAGAGAATTACCTGTTTTTCTATAATATATAGATCATTATGTACATGCGTACCAATGAAATTTGAAAGATCTCGGATAGGGTAAACTATCTTGTAACCATGGTAATACAGAGCTTGGATTAGACGGTGGTAGAATCTTTGAAGATTATCCCTTGGCCACTCATCCCAATGATTGTGTAAGGTCAGGTCTACTTTTTATTCCCAACTTTCATTCTTTTTTTTTCGAACGTACATAGTTTCACCAACATATTTCATAGTTGAGTAGTTTCCCTATGGAGTTGGTAGGGAGAGCGCTTGGATGCACCGCAATGTGGGTGCGTGAGGCCCATTTTGGGTGCGCATCGTATGTGCTTCTGTTTTCACTCAATTGATAATTAAAGGTTCCATGAAAAGCCTCAATGATTTACTGTTATTCGTTCGGGAAGAGGTTTTTAAGCACAAAACCATCAACTATTCGCCTTAAAAATATCACATTTTAATTTCAGAGCCAAATTTAAGGTCATATCTTGGCTATTTTTTAACCAATATGCCCCGCCCACCAAAAAAATCTCAGAACGGCATTCGGAGAAGCACGTGACCACTGACGTCACCTAAAGAAGAAAGTTGCAGTTCGCGAGATTGTTTTGCCCGCACGGTCTATGGGTTTCACGTGTGTAGTGTATTGTCTTTCAATCCTTGCGGTCGCCGTCGTCATTATTTATGAAACATACCTTCCCAGGTTCTTCATATGGGGCGACGCCCCCGTGATGGTAACGGTGACTGTAGCCTCCTCCAAGACTATTGAAGACGTTAATGATCATGCCACTATTATCATAGCAGCACTCCTGTCCACCTCCCATAGCACTGGAAAAAAATAGACGCCAATACGTAATTCAGATGCATACTGAAATTATAGATCTTGGACGCTATACGTCATGTTATTCACATGATGAATTATGTCTCTATAAACTAGTCTTTGTTAACTGCAATGGATTTAGCTAATCTACCATGTTTAAGTGTTTCAGTACTGCATGCAGAATGATGTAAAGGTGATTTTTTTTTATTTGTTACACACGTTAGTTTTTTTTTTCTTTTTAAAGACAATCGTTTCGTTAAGCAATATATTTTGCTGCGGAAATTAATTTCGCTGTCCGCATACGGCATTAAATGTATGAACCTTCTCCAGAGATTGTTTCCAGTGAAACCTGCAATCTCTCTGCTTGAACTGTGTACCTTTTATCATTGTCTGATAGATTCAGTCGTATCACGAACATTGACGAAATAAGAACTGGGGTCCGTTGCAGAGAGAGTTGTGTTTAAACGTAAGTCAAAATATCAATCGCAAGTCCAAAATGCGCGCTGTTGATTGGTTGAAAATCAAGTTGCGCATGATTTTTAGAGTTGCGATTGATTGCAACTCTTTCTGCAACGGGCCCCTGTTCTCTATGACAGTTTAAACTACAGTCACACCAACGAAATTGACTCTAACCGACCGACGGCATGTCGATTGGATTGGTACTGGCGTAATACGTTTAATCGGTCTGGGTCTGGTTTCGGCAGTGTGACTGCACATCATTACCTTGGCATGTCCGCTCGAACGCAATGAATAGCACCCGGTTTACTGATGCAGTTGCTTGGTGACCAAACACTTATATCGCACAGCGGATCCGGACTAAACCTTCCAACGTCGACCCGGGCTTGGTCAAGAGTACAGGGACAAGAAGGAGTTACGGACTGAAAGAAAAGACCAGCCAGAACTTCTGCCGCAGTCCACCGCAGGCAGGAGAACAGTTCGTCACCATTCAGCCACCAGAGAACATGGACCTCGCTCCAGATGGCAGCACGGTCATTTATTGAACTTGAAGATGATGGAAAATTGACACCGAAATAATATAGAAGATAGCAAGCACAGATTGTTAAACTAACGGATTAGAACCGGGCATACTGTTCGTATAATTTTATTGTATTTTGTGTGGGGGGGGGGGGTGGTATGGACATTAGAAATGATACATTTTTACAGTTTATCAATAAACTACGCCGTGATTGACCGTCTTTTGTCATGAATTAACAATTTTAGTAAAGTTGGAGGGGGGGGATGATAGTTTCTGACACTAGATCATAATAATTTTCATCAGCATTCTAGTTATCATTAGTTATCATTATTATCATGTTATTATCATCACTATTGTTACTTGTCGACCATCCATAGGTCGAATATTAGCCTAAATGTTATATACCCCTATTAAGTCGAATTTCTTCTAGGTCGAACAGATCTCTGAGGTCCCAATAAACCTGAAAATTCTACTTGGGCAAAGTCTATCTGTGTTATGATAATTTAAGTACGATTATCTTACTTTCCATTGTGCCCTTCGGATTCAATGACGCCAATAACACCGACGTCGAATTCGATCTCAGAGTCCGGTAACACCGATACGCTGTGGTAACCCAAGTGGTAGTCGACCCCCTGTGCCAGGGTTACCAGCGATCCAGCAAATTGGACACCGCCGTTGTCCTCTCTGTAGCCATATACAACGATATCGACTTCATCCACGCTTTCGAAGACGCCTGTGTTCCATCTGACCTCGAAATCGGATTCCCGTTGGTTGCTTTCCGTTACGGAGGAGTACACGTTATCAGGGACGTCCTCGACGCTGACTGAAATGGAAACAAGCGGTCACAGACCTAATGTATTGACGTCAGGGCGCCGCCATCTGAGAGGATGAAGCCACTGCCTTGCATGCGTTCGACAGGACGGTGATGTGCAACTGGCGTATTTTTGACAATTCTGAGGGCTATGATATGTATGACGTCAAGGTCGAATCGTCGAAATGATTTTGTCCACTTTTATTCACAAACTCTTAGATGAATCCTCGTACATAATGTAATATCATACGGGGGGGGGGGGGGGTGTTTCACAAGATTTGAATATGACTTAAGGCGACCGCACACCTTACGACTGGTCTGCGACCCGATTTTGGAACAAATCGCATTTTGCTCATTTTCTAAAGATGTGAATGGAACATATCATTTTATTTGAGGTTAAAATTACTTGTAATAATATTATAACCATTTTTAAAGATTGCAAGCCCTTATTTTGAAGTAAAGACCAACTTAGTTTCAAATCGTAGCCAATCGTACGACTGCTATGACGTCATTACGACTAGATATTAAATTCGCTTTTATTCTAAGAAGGATGATAGCATAGTCACAAATTTGTTCATAGGTATTCGTACGATGATTTAGAACATTACACAGTAATATATTCAAAGTCTCAATATTAGCATAAAATTCTACTACATTTTATTCTGAAATCGAGTCGCAGACCAGTCGTAAGGTGTGCAGTCGCCTTTAGAGTCGAACTTAAATGCCGACGCGTACATGATATGCAACGCAATATCTTATTGATCAATACGAAGTAGTGCGCGTCGATCTTGGCATAATCTGACCAATGCGAACATGCAGTTTATACGGCACAAAACTAGGCATTTAACTGCGACTCTAACATGTCTAAGTCGTACTGAAATCTTTGTGGAACACGCTCTGGTCAAATGTAGGACATTCTAGTCACATCATTAATAAAATAATGCCAGTTTTGATATAACCCTCTTGGTATAAACCCCACTAAAATTATCTCTATATATTTATCTTTAATTACTTCTGCATACATCTTAGTGATCAGCTAAAGCTAATTAATGGTTTAGGTGAATTAAGTTGAAATACCATCATTGTTTATTTTAGGAGATACAATTTTGGAAAAGGGGACAAAGTGATCCCCTTTAAAATTTTCGTCGCACTATTTATTTTCTTCCTTCGAATATTGCTTCATAATACGTACTAGGAAGACATACCATCGACTGGCTCATATCTCGTAGGATTGGCCGTTTTGGGATATCCCTCCCTCTTCGAAAGACAGATACAACAAGGGAAGAAGATTCATTCCCACTCTTTGTACATTTACTTACTTATTGTAAAAATGCCGGAGAAATCGAAACTGTCTCCGTCGTTGAGAGATACACGCAACGGAATTCGTCCGACTTTGTAGAACGTCGGCGACACGCAGAGGGCAATCTTCTCTGTCAAAAGTCTTCCGGAAGTCACGATTCCGTCAAAATCACATACAACGGTCGAGTTGAAGCAGGGTCCACTGATGAGCACCTGGGTTCCCCCGAGCATGGAGCCGACGAGAGGGAACAGGGAAATGTCGCCTACGAGGATGAAAAAAGGGACATCATTTCGGCAAAATGAGAGTGCAATGTTGTTATTTAGTTTTGGAGGATTCAAGGTGTCGTTTCACAAGTAAAATCGAGGCCCGTTGCTTTTGGTAGAAAAGAATATTGATGATGTTCCACTAATGTGGCTATGAAAAAAAAGGATAACATTTACCTGAGGTTGTACATTCTTGTCCCTGGATGTTGGAGTTATCAGTCCTGAAAACCCATCTTCCTGGAACACCGATGTTCGATGTCGTTTCGATGTCAACGACGTCCGCGGTTCGAGATGCAGGGACGCTGTAGAAGGTTACCCCATCACCAGCGTTAAATCCAACCTGTTATGCAGTTGATGATTAGGAAAATTATGTTGAATTTTTTGTGAATTGGGCGATTTGTGTATGTTATTCGTCCATGTATTCAGGCTTTGTCGTAGCCTATATTTTTTGCCCAAAGGGGGGGGGGGGATAACAAAATGAGGGCATCGAATTAAGAAAGGCGATTCCGACTTACCTGAGCTGGTATGCCACCAAGACCTGTCGATGGATCACCAGAGCTGGCAGTTCCAGTGGTCCAGTTGATATCGCCGTAGTTAAAGATGGCGAAGGAATAGCGGCCATCGGTTACAAGCACAGCCTGGAAAGAATTCCTCTGTACAAAATATCAGAATTCACATGTTTACAACATTCAATTTTTTCCAGCACGATAAACTCTAACAATACTTAAACAGCTTTATATGGTTTTAACATATTATATTCGAGTGTTAATGCATCAAAATATTGATTCCCGGAAGTTTGCATCTGACTTTATAAAATGTCTTTATCGTGAACGAAATATGGACTAGGGCAGAACTGAATGTCCAAAAGTAAAACATGTAAAATGCAATGGAACTGTTCTTAAGAGTTTGGTCACGTGGATATTTCACGACCTGAACTAACGCCATCCAAGGTCATGGCCTCTCTTTTTATTGGTCACAATACCCCTTTTCACTAACCTTGGACAATTCTTGTACCATTTTACGTTTCCCCATTTAGTCAGTAACAATGAAATGTGCCCCTTAAAAGTGGCCTTTCTGAAAAATATTGATATCAAGGCTTGATATTTTTATATCATTAAAACAAATTCAAGTAATTATGTTGCTGTACCTTTTGAAAAAGACATCCAATTGTTCAATCTTTTCAGTGTTTTAAATCTTATTATACAATTCAGGTCTATAGAGGTAATTACAATTGAGGTATCAGATGCACCGAAGAAGGCCACTCTGTCCCAAGTTGCAATGTACATCCACGATGACACAAAGTCTCTCATTTCGACGAAGGATGATCTGATGATGTCATCAGCTTCGATGAATATACCGTCGTCCTGGGCAAATCTTAAGACTTCTCGATAGGACAGAGTTCCGCCATTCGTGGTGTCCACATCTCCCCAGAATGGTGTCAATAGCCGTCGCCCATCGGCGAGAGGAAATGGGTCGGGTGTGAACTGAGAAACACTAATCAAGAAGGAGATTACGCCATTGTTGTTAACCTGCATCGATTGTTTAAAAGAGATCGGTAGTTTGGTTCGTGATGATGGAAAATATTGTGATATGATAGATAAATTCGTTAATCAGGGTTTAAAAAAGAGCAAGATCAGACAACTAATACTAAACACGCCATTAAGATTTTGGGAGAATTGGCTAAAAATGTACTAAAAAGAAATTTACCAGATATTGAAAACAACAGGCGCCAATAGAACAGTGCGATGTGGATCAAAACAACGATTGAAATTAGGAATACTCACTTTGTGGTAAGATATGTCAAATTCTTCACGTATCTGACAAATGTAGAAATTTGATGGCAAGGCTTAATATGGAGCAACTACCGCTACTGATCGAAGGAGGGAACGAGCTTTTTGTCCATTTGACATGTTTGACCTGATCTCAAGATATGATGCACTGGTCACTGACAAAATATGTAACTAATCACATGGCTTAATGAAGCCCACAGGAATGAATAAGCTTGGATACTTCATGGATACAAAGCGCTGCTATTATTACCCCGGCTTTAGCTCGAGCTACCATCACCGGCGCTCAGTGCATGCAATGAATTACTCCTGCCGGGTACCCATTCACCTCACCTGGGTAGAGTGCAGCACAGTGTGGATAAATTTCTTGCTGAAGGAAAATATGCCATGGCTGGGATTCGAACCCACGACTCTCTGATTCAAAGGCGAGAGTCAGAACCACTAGACCATGACGCACCCCTAGATAGGAGGAACTTACAAAGAGGCTGGTATGGTCATGATCAAAGAATGGGAACACCACTGCGATTGGTAGCTCGTCTGTGAAACGGTCATCGTTTGCGGGTAGGAAATCGTCCCCTTCGTCCGATCCGAACGGGAAGAAAAGACCTATTCAAAGAAGGAATGGATGGCATTACGCTACCAAACCCAAATAGTGACAATGACTATATGTAAAGGTCAGTTATGTTTTTTGTATTCTAGTCATATTTGACTAATTTCTCGACACATTTTACTAGAAAACAATTATTTAGTAAAAGAATATAGTAAGAAATATGACTAGACATTTATAGCTCACTACCAATCTAGCCATTTTAACTATTTTTTTCTTGGTATGTAGAGTGTAGATTGGCCCATTTATCCTGTTTATTAGGCCTACCCGACCAAATGAGTAACCAGCCATTAACGTAAATGATTCGTCGCTCAAATTTATTTGGGCTTGGCTGTTGTTCTTTTGCTTGCTTTGTTGTAATTCTGTATGCATATATTCCCATGAAGCAATAAAAACGCACAGCCATAAAAAGGGCAATTTTACATTTTGCAAATACAGACAAATCTGAAGGAATGATTCCGCAAACGAGTTCATGTACTTACAGTTCTCTTTTCTCAAGCGCAACTCCCATTAGATCATTAAGCCTTTGACATCTATAAACTGGGGAATAACAGCCTTATCAAAGATTAAAACTGTCACTGGTCGAACAGCAATTCCTTATGTTGACTTCTTTTCATCAACATTTTTTAAAATATTATAGCTAAACTTTGCACCTGACACTCCTTCCACAAATTGGCTGACATAAACCCACCTTTGTATTGAGTGTTGCTCCGAGATACTTTTATTATTGGTAAACAAAGTGATATTTGTCTTGGGGCATCATTAATTTTCGTAGATATATAGATAACCTCATGGCTATTAAAACCGTGGACTACAGCAAAGACTTATGCCACAGTTACACCAACGAAACCAAATCCGACCAATGGTGTATTACTGAAAAAGATGAAACATTTTTGATCGTCCTGGAATCGGTTCCGTTGGTGTGACTGTAACCGTACCTCGAATGCTCAAGACTCCTGTACACGTCTTGTTTAAGACGTCGTCACTGATGACTGCCACCACATCATGGGTCCCTAAAGAAAGTGTGCCTCCAGCTTCGATGCCTCCAGCTGTTAGGTGTACCTGGATCCCCCCTCCATCGTACCGATAACCTGTCAATATCTTCGTGATGTCACCAGGCAAGATATACTGGGTGAAAGTGTACGACTGTTGTCCAGGGCCTACCAGGACATCACTGTCTAGGTCTGGGCAGTTCACTGGTAGCTCGGTTACTGGAAATCAAAAGACAATGTCGATATCACAGTATTACTTGCAGAATTGATCGGACCAAGTAATGACATTGATAAGTCATACTTTAATAGTGGAAAAATAACATATGCACTTTTTTTAATTTTATCCGCTGAGTATTTCGTTTCAGATGCATTCGAACTCGAATTCCTCGAAAATGCATGGACGTAATTGCAATATACAAAACGACCAAGAATCTATACGACGTTATTTTATGTGAATGGAGTTGTGAATACATGCGGTTGTTTATATTAAAATACAATTCTTTGATTTATTTCTCCTAAAATTACTAATTCAAATTTTAGAATCTAAGTCGCTTAGAAAAAATAATAACTTTTAATGATTAAATGGTAAGGAAACCCCACAGTTTTTTAACTAGATGTAGATGTATAGGCCCATTCTTGTGATTTCATTTCTGTTTTAAACTCAAATTTGACCGAGCGTAACTATGTCAAGTAAACGGGACTGCATATAAATTGAATGCAGATACAAGGACAATAAGCTGAAATATATAAGCAGGAAATGAAAAAAAAAAGAATACTTGATATCATTTGTAGTAGGAGTAGAAGGTTTCAAAATTTTTACCAGAAAGTATTTTCAAGGTTGAAATTACCCACTTCGACTCGATCGCATCACCCCGGGCCATCCTTTTTAAGTTCTTAAAGTAACACACTCTCCCACAACCCCGGGGAAATTTTGATGGCAAAAATTTGTGGCACGAGTTTCCTTCCCCCAGAGGTCTGAAAACGATTTTCTAAGAAGTGGTGCTAATATCTTTTAATATTTGAAAAGCCCCCCGCCCCCTCACAAAAAAAATGTGAAGGCGATTTTCATTTTAAATAATGACGCGCGCAAAAAATAAAAAAGAAATTTAATCAAAATGAAGTGCATGTATTTTAGTCAAGAAATAATTGACAAGCACAAAAAGGATTTCCAGGGGGTGCTGCGAAGTTGCGAACCCCCAACACCCCCGCTTCCCAGGGCCATGGCACCCCTGAAGTTGAGCCCCCGCGAGATGTCTGTTCCCATATCGAGTGCGCCTGCTCTTTTGGGGGTTTGCCTATTAAGTATAGTAACGCAAATGGCTTGTTTGACCTTAACCCTTTGTGGTGGCCTACTTCCGTACATCGCATTCATGACATGATTACATGATTGTACATAGTGTAGTAGGTTTCACGGTACACCATGTATCTTTATCGGGCAAGTGTTGGTCCTGAAACGGACCACCCAATCTTTTGCATATAGGAATCATTGTCAGTATTCATGAATATATTTGGTACAAAGGAAGGAAGGAAACAAGTAATTCAAACATAAATATGAAACTGGAAGGTTTCAAAATGAAAACTTTGGAATAAAATCAAAGAACTATTATTTCCTTACCAGGGTGTCCTTTTCAGGACCAACACTTGCCCAAGAAAGATACATGGTGTACCGTGAAACCTACTACACTATTCTTCTTCGCCATGGAAACCTTTAGAAGTTACATGATTGTACATATGAGTAATGATGAAATAAAGTAAAGTAATTTTAATCACGTGGGTTTGTGACGTAGAACACACAGGTTTCCACGTTGTTACATAAATCACTAGCTATCAACGTCACAGCCGTGTCTCCTGGAGGATATATATGTCCACCAGCACCAATCTGGACATCATACGAAACCCCACTCGGGTCAAAATTTGAATCTGTGTAGGTGTAGGTAGACCCCGGCGACAGACCAAAGAAACTATTTACGAAATGCGGATGGGTGTTGACACTCTGACATGTCACAACCGGTGGAGTCGTGTCAGTGGCGCATGTGTTTCCATCTGCAGCAAAGAAAATTGAGAGAAAACAAAACATATTAAGAGAGTGTGTGTGAGTGGTGTGTGGGCGTGCGTAGTTTTATGTGTGTATATTGTATTGATCAGTAAATGATATGTTATTCCGATCTCTCTTCTCTTTACCTTTACCGCTTTTTCCTCTATTTCTCACCCTCCCTCTCCCTTTATTATTTTCTATCTCTCTTTTTACCCTACTGCTCGATATTGCTCGTTTTGACTATTCCATAGCATTGTATATTATTGTATTCAACTGTATCATAATGTATTATTCCAATCTCTCTTCCTCGATCCTACATATCTAATGCTTTTTCGTTTCTTTCACTCTTCCCCTCTCCCACTTCTTCTTTCCCTCTATTTCGCACTATCTCTCTCTATCTTACTGTGTACCATGTGAATGCATCCATCGTTGTTTGAATTTATTTGTAATGTATTTCAAATATTTAATGTTATAATCGTTATATTACTATCGAACAGTAATATAATAATGTAGTATGATTATAATGTATAATGTACTCTGATTTATGTATCATGTAATAATGTAAATTTAACCTGCCGGCCAACCTAATAGGTTGCCGGGCCTGGTTCTTGTTATTTTTTATCTTTAATAAAGACATGGTGTACTGATATAGTGAAAATGAAAATACATATTAATTATGAAAATGATATAAATAATAATGAGGAAGTTATTTCCAATACTACTACAACTCCTACTACTAATATTTTGGGCGATTACTACTACTACTACTACTACTACTACTTCTTCTTCTAGTAATACTTACAAAAAACTAATAGTAATGATGATAAAAATAGAATCAATAATGAAAGTAATTTAAATAATAATGATAAAACTAATTTCAATATTACTACTACTACTACTACTACTACTACTTCTACTACTACTACTACTACCATGTACTACTTCTACTTCTACTACTACTACTACTACTATTACTGCTACTACTACTTCTACTACTACTACTACTAACTACAACAAGAACTGCTACTACTAATGCAACTACTACTACTACTACTTCTACTACTACTACTACTATTACCACCACCACCACTACTACTACTACTACTACTACTACTACTACTATTACCACTACTACTACTACTAATAATAATAATACTACTACGACTACTACTACTTCTAGTACTACTTACAAAAAAAACTAATGTTAATAATAATAAAAAAAAATATCAATAATGCTTAGAATATAAATGAAACTGATAAAACTATTTCCAATACTACAATGCTTACTACTATTATTGTTGACTACTACCAATTCTACTTCTTCTAGTACTACTTACAAAAAACTTATAGTAATAATAATACAAACAAATATCAATAATGAAAATAATTGAAAAGGTAATGATAAAACTAATATAAATACTACTACTACTACTACTTCTACTACTACTACCACCACTACTTCTACTTCAACAAATACTACCACTTCTACCAATGCAACTACTACTACTACTATTACTTCTTCTATTAATACTACTACTACTTTTTCTTCTAGTACTACTGATAATAGAATTTATACAATTAGTAATGATTTGATTATAACTTAATACTTATGATAAAACTAATTATAATGATAATAACAATAAATATCAATAACGAAATAATATAAATGATGATAAAACTAATTTCCATACTACTTCTTCTACTACCACTTCTACTATAATACTACTACTACTACTACTACTTCTACTACTACTTCTACTACTACTACTACTACTAAACAGGTCCATTTAGCTTCAGCTAAACATCGGCATGTTTCTAAACTGTTATTGTTTAAAATTGGTAGTTTTTCCCGATATAGATACACTGTTAGAAAATTTCTACTTAAAAAAACAAAAATTCCTGCAGCAGAGTCTCGAGAACACTTGTAATCTTACTGCACTGTGTAATATCACATGCATTTGTGTAAAATAACATAAAATAGATATTTGGTGTATGTAACCTTACAAAGTTATTGTAATAAAACTGTTTTCCCCCTTTTAAAAAGAGACCTGTTCTGTAAAATTTTATAAGAATTGTATAAAATCTATCCTGTTTTAACCATTTACAGAATGATTTGGTCACTTCTTTCTGTAAAATCTGTATTCTAATTTTTCTTCTTTTAAATCTTCTATTTTTCTAACAGTGTAACTGGCTGTTCTTGTTAAATTAACAACGGGGCTAATTGAAATTATGTAACTGTATCTTACCTGATTGCTTAGCGACGGCAGAGATAATTGCTAGAAAGAAGAAAGTAGCGAGCTTATTCCGATTCATGGTTCCCCAATAACGTTTCCCGAAAACTCGATCGCAATGTTGTTCACATACGTATTTATAAGTCACTTCAGATTCCGTAATGTATTCCTTGTCGGTTTGCTTAACCGGGTATCTCCCTGCCTTGTTACGCGTCGCGATATATATTTGATCCTCACTTATGACTATATATCACACAATTTCCTTAAACCGAGATTATGGTCATTTATTTTCCTCAGGTAAGAAAGTATGAATTTTTACTTGTGTATAAGTATACGTTTGTTGGTATGAATGCTGTTTACTATGGAAACCAGAAATACTAACAAGTGACGTTGAAGGTGTCCCAACTTTTATTGATGTACTTTTACCATTCTTTAAACAAATAAAACCGAGATGTGTATCATAATATGATAAAAGTGATAACGAAATCCCTGTAGGCATACATCAAACAATGCAAATACAATTTCAGGATGAAATTAATACGAGCAAAGATCTTAAATCATGGTCTGTGAGTAGAGTTTAATAGACATGCTTATGTCTCATACGGGTAATAAACCACATGTCTATCTTTTTTTTTCAAAAAAAATCTTTTTATTAGGCATAAAATGCATAAATTTGATTGATGCTTGTATTTTTCCTTGTGTATAAGTATACGTTTGTTGGTATGAATGCTGTTTACTATGGAAACCAGAAATACTAACAAGTGACGTTGAAGGTGTCCCAACTTTTATTGATGTACTTTTACCATTCTTTAAACAAATAAAACCGAGATGTGTATCATAATATGATAAAAGTGATAACGAAATCCGTGTAGGCATACATCAAACAATGCAAATACAATTTCAGGATGAAATTAATACGAGCAAAGATCTTAAATCATGGTCTGTGAGTAGAGTTTAATAGACATGCGTATGTCTCATACGGGTAATAAACCACATGCCTATCTTTTTTTTTTCCAAAAAAAATCTTTTTATTAGGCATAAAATGCATAAATTTGATTGATGCTTGTATTTGTATTTCATTACCATCATGTTTTAAACTAAAGTCGTACTAATTACTAAAACCAAGTTCATAAATAAGTCGAGTTACGTATTACCTCATCTGATATTGAAATGGTCTTTAATGAGAAAAGCACTACTTTTGGTTAATTTTATGGCTCAAATTCATACAAAGTTTCGAAATTGGCAAACAAAGTGTCATAATGCATACCCACGAATCAGTCATTGAGGTGGTTCAATATTGATCATTAGTAGATTATGATATTTTCTATAGCAGAATGTTGCTAATCTTACCAGTAAAAAACAAAAAAATAAATCGATCGGTCGAAATATGTTTCTTTCTGGACTAAGAGATAGTGTCCGTTAATCATGGAGGCGGTGTTACTGCTGAAATCACCGGCCCAGCGAATAGCCCCTCCCCTTCGTGATGCATGTCCCTAAGGTTCCATGAGCCTAATTACAACAAGGAAGGCTAAATATATTCGTTCGACCCTACCCATTCTTTTTTTTCAATTTGACATTGCTGATTGACAAAAATGTATGATTATGATTGAAAATCTAACACTGATTGTAGAAAAGGTAACTACTGAATTTCCATGGCCAAAATTGGGAAGATGTGTCAGTGATTTTGGAACTATTTTTGACTGGCGGAAGAATTTGGCCTATTTTACTGTTTCAGTTGATAAATTTGATCCTATCATAGTTATCTTCATTAATGGCGATTTCTTTTTAAAATGAGCTGGCTACGATACCCTATTCTGGTCAGATATGGAATGTCAGATATATATCTTATCCAATGGTAGTAAACATTCGAATCTCTAATTTCACAATTAACTTTTATGATTTTTTTAAAAGTTCCATTTTAACACACAAGTCTATGGGGAATGTTTTACGCGCGTGACACCCCAAATCACCGAACAGCAACGCTCAATCCCTTCGCTGCATGTCCACGCTGTACAGTTCTTGTCCGGGTGTTCTTGCTGATTGGGCTGGCTGCACGAGTCGCAAGTGCGTATAACATGGCGCGGGTCATAGTAATTTCATCGTGCCCTGATGGTGCATTCGTTATCCTCGTTGCCACTGTAACAATTTGCGCCACGATTCAAACTGCGTACTGAAACTGAATCGTAGTGATCTTATCACATCGTATCAGATCAGTCGTGGTAATCGTATTGATCGTATACATTTTTTTGAATGGTTGAAAAATTTTCGTGACCAGTTACGAAAGGCCAATCCTGGCTTTAGTAAAGACTGCACGACAGTTTGAACGAGGTGTAAAAAAACGATCATAAAGAGAATGATGAAATGTCATTGTCTACAACGTAACTATTAATGCTTGTTTTAACGCGAGACATTAAACAGTTTTATCGCCATTCAACAATCATTTAGCATGAAAGTACATTATTTTGTTTCCTAATATTACACTGTTTGATCATGTTGATTGGCCTGAAATGAAAAAGTATAGTTACTAACAAAGCATTTAACTTTTTCTCATCTTAATCATCTAATACTTACTTTCCAGCATGCAGTAAAGTAAGATACTATTTGATAGGCCTACTCATGAAGGAATACAAAAATGATTTTTTTTCTTTTCACTTTCATCCTCTTCTGATGGTCTTTATTGATTTCCATTTGGACTGAACTAACAAACAGGATTTAATTCATGACTTAATTTTTATATACGCCTATAAATCAAGGTGACTGTTCACGTTTCACCTTTATTGAGCTGTTAAAGTGATACAAGGCAAACAAAGTTATTACCATTAATGTATTCAATGAATTCACAAATGGGAAGGACGGCCGGCCGGCGAGGGGGGGGGGGGGCTATGGAAAATGAAGAGATAGGTTACCGTAGGGTATACAACTCACTGCATAGCTCTCATCACTTGTTACTTAACTTTTTTTTTACTGAGTTCATTACCACGATTGAGTGGAGTCAGTTCGTTTCGTTCTGTACTAAATAATAATAAAAAAATAATTTTTTAGTCTTTCTTCAAGGATAAGGGATGGATAGAGTCATATATCTTATGATAGGACGATATAAAATAGATTTGATCTTTGTGTGTGCTATATAGGTGTGGCCCTGTGAATGCGTGGGTGTGAGTCGTCTGCTGTCTTCAAAGCAGGAAACTCCAACAGCGAATTGATGGTTACCCCGTCTCAATCCTGTAATAAAAGAAACATTTATAAAACAAATAAGAGTTAGGGGAAATGGAGGGAGGGAAACATAGAAATAAATAAGAAATAATAATAATAATAATAATAATAATAATGATAATAATAATAATAGTAATAACAATGATAATACTACTACTACTAATAATAATAAAACAATTAAATTGAAATAAAATAGAATAGATTAAACAAAAAAAAAAGAGATGAAAGAAAATAGAATACAATAAAATAGTACGAAATGTGAAATCAAGTAGAATAAAACGAAGGGAAAGAAATGAATGAATGAAGCTGCTATTAGGTACTCTCGGTCACTCTTAAGATACCACAACACGCCCAGCTTTTACAATTATAACTTTTCAAAATTTCAAGAAAAAAACTCGTGCCAGCCAGGTACCCGTTAACCTCACCATGGTTGGGTGCGCAGGACACATATAAGGCCAAATTTCTTGCAGGAGGAAAATGACGCCCGGGTGCCGTTGCATAAAAGTTACTGCTTTGGTAAACGTGCAATCCAATTGTAACTCCCAGCTGATCAACAGCCAATCAGAATCAAGGATTTCGATGAAGTTACCATAATAGTAACTTTTACGCAACGGGGCCCTGGGGCCCATTTCATAAAGAGTTGCAACTGTTGTAACTTTGCCATTATGACAACTACCATGGTAACCTTGATTTTGATTGGCTGCTGAGCCCTGTTGCCATGGTAGTTGTCATAATGGCAAATTTACAACAGTTGCAACTCTTTATGAAACGGGCCCCTGGAGTATGACTTGAACCTTATTATTATACGGGACCAGAGGAGTGTTTCATGGAAGGACTGGCCAGATGATTTATCCAACAGTTCCAATAGCAACAGTGCTTCTCAGCCAGTCAAATTTAAGGAAAGTTGTCAGATCTGACAACTTATCAGACAATAAATGTTTGCGAAACGCTCCCCAGGGTGTATGTAATTAATTTAGGTAAATATGTTTGCTACACACTAAGACATGATGTGATCTTTATTTCCATGTGGAATTGTGAACTTTAAAGACTGGTAAACGACTTACATTTCAAACGTGGGATTCGGGTGGGCAAATTCTTGGCTATTATTAGGTGTCACACTGTCGATCAAAAGATACAAGGTAATGAAAGGTAAGAGGGAGACATCACTTTTGCAAATATAATAAAAGAAAGACAAAATTGCTTGTGAAAAAACGCCTAGTGTATTAAACATGATATTCCAACTCAATAGGAATTTGATGTAAAATATTTGCTCAGTGGATTATAATACAATACGTAAGTCACAAAATCTCAAATTTACAATTCACTCATAATATATTCTAAAATGACACTCTCTGTATATATTAAAGTAAATATAAAATGTTTTCTTTGATGACCAACAAATTTTCTTCAGTCCTCTAAAACTGCATGGCTAATAATCTTAAATCCCTAAAAAGTATTACAGTCATCATTAAATCAATATATATTTATAATAATACTAATAGTAATGATACTATTGATGACAATGAATATGTAATGACAATCGGTTAGTCATGACAGATGAAAACCATGACTCATTTTTTGAGTTCTCCAATCCAGATTTTCGTTCACATCCCCCTGCATTTTATGAGATGATGTTTGGAAGAGAGAGATGGTATTGAGCAAATATCCTCAAAATTAGAAGATGATAAAAAAACATTGGAGTACAGCGTTATTTCAATGGGTTTGATAAAAATAAATATTGATTTTTTTTCATATGAAATATCTTGATATTTTTATTTCTCACGAAAAAAATATCAAGTTCTCTATTTACGATTGAGGAAAAATATACCTTTTCTTGTGACACATTTTGCCGATAATAAGCCCGATAATAGCGACGAAGAGAACCGACCCAAGTGATATCAAAACGATCGACCATGCGGGAAGAGCTGCAGTAAAAGGAATAAGTTGAAATGATGAAAGTTACACTATAATTAAGCAATCCTTCATAACAACTGCGACCCAGGCTCCTGAGATCCGAGCAGGATTTGGCATTCATTTGACGTTAAATCTAACCTTTGTAGAAGAGTCAATGGATTACACTGGACGATGTTGGTTATTTTGCTATATAAGCCCTCACTGAGTTAGGGTCTGAAAGTGCAGCATATAATGACTTGTGTACTGAAGGCCCTCTAAATTGAAACAGCAAGATTTATATATGCTAGTCTTTACGTAGAGACCCAATTGTTGATCAAACTTTCAATCAGGGTCTGTGCCTGCAGAATTATAAAAGTTGGTAGTCATTGCTTCTCAACTCCAGTCTCACTATCATAACTATTTAATAATAATAACAATAATGATAATAACAATAGTAATAATAATTGGCTTTTATACAGCGCTCTATCAATGTACGACTGCTCGAAGCGCTTCATAATTATTCTTACCCGGTCACTGGATTCATAGCTTTTTTGCAGCCTGTTGGGCGCACACTTGAAAAACCAACCACATTCATAGACGGTTGTTTCCTACCGGTACCCAATTAGCATATGGGTGAGAGTGACAAAGTGTGAATTGACGCCTTGCCAATAAGGACGCTAGACCATGGTGGGATTTGCATCTCACACACCCACCCTCACACACACACGCCCGCACACAAAATCTCGCTTACCCTCCCCCACTCACTCTTATACAAACGGACATATGACTCGATCAAACTTACCATCGTCAACCTTCTTCAGTAATGTGGTCAACTGTGGGGATGTCCTGGCGTCCTCTGTTACGTACTGTTCCGTTGATCTGGTCGGTCTTTGTGGTTTGGTCGTAGATATATCAGTAACAGGTTGAAAAGTCCCTCGACCGGCGGTAAAAGTAGATGCTGCTGGAGCTGTTGTGTCTTGGGAAGTCTTTGTTTCAGTTGGACCTGAGGATGATAGCAGTGTTGTTCTGGCAGCACGAGAGGTCATTCTAGAGGTAAGCATGGAAATCACAGTGGTCGTCGGCACGAAAACCTCAATACACGTCGGAGTGTCACCAGCAGTCCATGTTCCATTTGATTGGCAGGTTAGGTTGGTCACGCGACTAGGTTCAAACCCACTATCACATACGAATCTGGCGACACCCCCTGCTACGTAGGTCGTCACGATGGCACTTCCATTAGCAGGGGCGGAAAGAGTTGGGCAGCTCACTGAAAATGAAACGAGATCGTCGTCAAAGTTATATGGGAAGCAGAGTCAATAGGCCTACTCGGTTTCCGGAATCACAACTTTGTTATTGGTTTTCTTATTTGCCAATATGTCTTATTTTTTATGTCGTCTTACTGGAAAACGTCACCAAGCAATGTAGATTTTTCTGCGAAGAAGATGTGATCGTGTGATGAATTCTGTCTTAATACGCAAGTGACATGAACTAACTTACCGAATGACTCCCGATTGTCGACAGCCTCTTCATACTGGTCGAATTCCTCGATGGAATTCTCGGCAAAAGACTGCGAACCCGTTGTCTGGTAGTCGAAGATACAGAACCGATTCGTACCACAGACTTCCTCCACCTGGGCTGGGTTTAGTAAAGGGTTTGTGATTGGCTCAAAGATGGGACGGTACGTGCGATCCGTGACGGATTCGTGGTCGGTGCCAAAATCATAGTAGAACAACGATTCTGATGCGTCGATCTCCCCTGTGCCATAAAAATTACAATACCAATCATGTGCTGATTCGATTGTATAGCATATGACAGACAGTTCCTGACTTCATATCTGATAGACATACCGTTTATTAATCCCGATGAAGACTAAGTCTAAACTAAAACTTAACGCTACCCTCAACTTCTACAATTATGCTTACAACTAGGTATAAAAAGAACAAGAGTGTATAATTCAAATTAGATGAAAGCTATTACGAATCATTCTTGTGAAGAGCATACTCATTTTGATAATCACAAAGTTGAATAAATTTATCTGGAATAAAATAAAATAACAAATATAGAGCAATAAATGAGCACAATCACCACATCAAAATAGTTCAATTGGGATCGCTCCTCTTTTATGACGGTCTCAAAGTTTCGGGAAAGTAATGCTTTTATAAACAATAGGTGAAATTCAGACTTTGATAGAAGGTGAAATCGTCTAGACCAACTTACACTGTAGTCCGAATAGGTCGTGTAGCTGTTCAGTAGTCAAATCAGGTGACAACAGATTTCCCTGAGGGGTCAGAAAATCGTCACTGGAATCACCATTCCACGTTCCCATCAGACCTTGCGTTTGATTCCGGAAGGAGTCCGGAGCGACAAGGAAGATACTCATAGCCCCTTCTGATTCCTTCAAGGTCAGTCCTACCCCGCCGTCGAAAGCAATTAGGATTCCATCTGAGGTAATGTTGCGACCCGTTACCGAAACGCCTGTAAAGGAAAGACCAAAAAGAGATAATCATCGGAATCACATTTGAAATTAAATTCCACATAGCACATGATCTCTCAGTATAACAACTCTGATCTTGGATTCACTATGAACCGTATCACTCTCCGACTTATATATATCAATATATACATAGAGAGACAGAACAATGGTAGGCGTAGCTTAAATCAAGGTTCCCCAGAGCTATCTACCCAGATAGCTCTGGGGAACATTAATTTAAGCTAGGTCTACTAGTGTTCTCCTCATAAATTTCTTTCACAACATATTTTAATACAAAAGTTGCCAAAAACTGTTATAAATTTATAAATTCTCACATATATGTATGTACATGTATATATGTAATAAAAACAAGGTTGCTACGTTCATGCTTTATTCTAACTTCCTAGTTTATTTGATGCACAAATTTTCGACGATGTCCTTTCGTATTCTCAAGTGACTTTAGAAGATAGAACATCGTCGGAAATTTGTGGATCAAATAAACTAGGATATGTTGGAATAAATTCTGAACGTGTCAACCTTATCCTTATAATAATTATTGATCCAACACGTGGACTATCTAAAGAATACACACATATATAGGTATATATATAATACACAGAGTCGTGCTAGTTTGATATTTTGCTTTATTATTATATGCAACTTTTCGTTGAGGGAAGGGGGGGTGTGACTTAGCCTTCAAATATTTTTGTTTTCGAGTAAGGAAACCCAATAAACAATTTTTGGTGGCCTTTAAAGTTTACTTTTATCATTAATATCTTTCTACTTATTACAATTTTTCAGACATTTGGCTCATTGAGAATTAGTTCTCTCATGGGGATCCATTTTATTGTAATAATGATTATGTTTTTATGGACAAAGCATGATCCTAGTCAATCAAATGGGAACACTGTGTTACCTTGGAATGCCCATCGAGGAGCTTGCGTGAAGTCAATCCTCGTGAAATTCTGTTCATCTCCGACTTGTTGGACGTACGCATCAAGAACCCTGCGTTCATTTGTTTGAACATGGATAATGTCACCATCACCATACCTAGCAGCGACAGCTATGAACACGGTGGCCAAAGGGATTCCTATAAGGAAAACATGTACTAGGAAGAAAATTATATGATCCCATTTTTGTTTCTCTAACCTATTTCCGCGCATATTTTCTGTAGTTTCTTTGAATATATTATGTTTCCATTTCATTTGTAGCTGCTGAGGTAAACCAGAAGCTATATTATTTATATAGACTATTAGTTTTCCCCAGGCAATTGTAGACAGGACCGCTTGACGTCTAGTTTGATGAATAGATGCAAGAGGTGCTAATGAATAGATAACTATATGTTTAAGGGGAGTGTTTAAAGACAACTGAATATCAAGTATCTAGAGGGCATGAAGGGTGATATACAGGACGGATCAAGCTTACCCGAGAGTGGTGCGGTTCTTGCTTGCAAGATGAATGTCCCGTTTCGTGCGTTCATCATGGTGTATTCACCGTGCCCGTTGAAGGTGTACATGGTCGAGTCGAGAGTTGCAATATGCGGGTCGCCATTTCCCATCGCTGTTTAGAATCGAATGATATAAAAAGAACATTAAAGCGAGTGGAGTAAATGAATCAAGCATTACAGGAAATTAATAACACCTTAAGCCTGTTGATGCACACGATGAGCCACGCCACGTTACGTCTCGCCCTTTTTTCTTAAAAAATAAATAAAAATCTTTTTCAATCTTTTTAGCCACCCCAAATTACAATACAAATACCAGAAAAGTGTTTCATCAACATTTTAGTTCCGCCAGTTTTCAATTCGGACATCTTTCCCTCATTTCGATTGGCTGAGAAGCACAGTTCCTATGCTGAGTGTCGGATGACACACACTTAGTCGGTTGTTCTGCAGAAACGTCTTTCTAAACGTGTTTCAAATCATGATTCTAGGGTGAAAATGTAGCGCATAAACGCACCCTATAACATCGAACAAGTCCCTCCGTGAAATGCTCTCAAGATCCATAGATAACGTCAACATAGAACACAGGAATCGTACATCAAAACTTTCGGATTGAAAACAAGAACAATCTCCCCTTCTACACTGCTTATATATTGTTCTGTAGACAGCATAATGGGATCGGGGATGCCACTGGGATATCCTACAGGTGACGAAGCCGTTGGGGGAGATGTTTGTGAAGGTGCCTATTGAACATGTTGAAGTAGGGAGCTACTCCACAGTCTCCGGAAAACTCAGGTAGATTACAGATCTTCCTTAGTCTTGTTAGTATTACGCCGCGCATGGGAAGCAATGAAGAAAAGTGTGGAGGGTTGTATTTTTTTTGCAAGATGCAGAACATCAACCAGGCAAGTTTCACTTTAGGCATGGCGGTAAAATCCAGCTCCCCTTGCTTGAGAAACCCTACATAATACGGTACAACCCTGTGGCGCCTGTACGTTCTTGATCAGACAAAGGATCAGAGAGGCGAACCAATTATGGCTTAGCCCAACTTTTATCTGACAAGAATGTACCTGCACCGGCCATGCGCCACATGGTGCCACCAGGGCTGACTTCATGGACTTTGCAGTGGCTATGTGTCAGTTGGCCATCCGGGAGAGTAGGAGTGATGTATCACCATTGCAGGCCTGAATGACAGATGGGATGCTCTCTCAATCCTGGCATTGAATGAAATGTATTAGTACTTGTTTCACGAGGCATAATGGATCCAAATCAATTACATAGATTGTATTTACAGATCTATCATTTTCCTAATGGAACAGCCACACCGACGAAACGAACTCCAAACCGATCATGCCATTGGAAATAACGTATTTGCTTTGGTCGGTCTGGGGTCCGTTTTGTTGGTGTGACTGTAGTATAAACTAGAGAAATACCTGGTGGTGGTGGCCTGTAGTTGTCGCACATTTGAGATGGTCGTTCTCTTGCAAAGTTTTTGCACTCGGAATCATCGTGCTCACCGAAACGACAGCAGTAAGTCCACGGTAACAAGTCGGTAACGTAGTGAGACATATATGGTACCTGCATGGATTAACGAGAGAGATATGCTTGTAAATCTTCTTCTTCAAGTCTGTGTGAGTTCTGCTTCAGCTAGGATGGTGAAGATAAACGCACTGGTTATTTGTGCATATGTGGAGACTTTACATAATAATAATGTTACTCCATACTTGAAATTTTGTTTTTGAAGTGCAGGTGTAAGTACAGCAATTATTGGCCTTGCTCACAGTACGACTGCAGCCAACTTCAGAATTTGGAGGTGTCAAGTCAGGCTTAACTAGCCGAACCATGTTGGAGTTTGTTCCAGCATTGGCTGTTTCTTGGAAAGAAGGGACCCCTGTCATGGCTGATGCAGTTTAATATCCTATAACAGGATCCATGACCCTCTCTTATTGTTGACTATTCACTGAGGAAGGACTACCAGGATTCAAGAAAACGCGAAAAGGGTTACGAGTGGATGTAGTACATAATTGAAATGCATCTGGTGACAAATTAGATAAGAGTCTGGTACCAGCTAAGGGGCGAAAGACAGACAATGGCTGATCGAAGCAAATCTCTTTCAGAGAATTGGACTCTCACTGACAGTGGCAATTGTCCTGTTCAGCAATCGTTAGTTCATGGTATAACTATAAGGACATGAGTATGTTCCTACTACTCTGCAGCAATATGATAGTGTTTAGGGTTTGACAAACTGCACTTGTTTCTGTTCCCACATGTGTGACAGTGGTTCTTTCTGTTCCACTGTTTCGTGCTATTACTTTTCAAATGAGAACAGGGATGGATTGAGGTGAAATTCCTCAACATGCTCTCCTCAGGAACAGTTAAATATGACAACTTCCCAATCTGCTCCAGGGCAGACAAGTAATTCCTTAACTTGTTCTTCGAATATCTATATCGGCCATGACCGAATGTGAAAATACCTTTCCAGTCTTCTCGTAAGGGTATACACCTCCGTGATGGTAGCGATGGCTGTAACCCCCTCCTGGATAGTCAAAGACGTTGATGATCACTCCCTCGAAATCATAGCAGCACGCCTGTCCTCCTCCTTTTAAGCTGGGATTTAAATAAAAAAAGATAATGACAATTATATGTCCTAGTTAGGGGTATTTCTTGCCGTTTATAGTATTTTGTATTCACATTTAACTTGTGATTGAAAATTTATTCTGATTATTTTAAAAGAAAAAAAATAGTGCGCAAGCTAAATTCGATTAGCTAAGGTTTTCGGAACTACCAATAGAATGATGGAACGGGATTGACGTTGTCGATTTGAGTTATAAGACAACGAATTCAGTTTGGAATTATTGTACTAGTATCACTAACTGACTAATTTTTTTATAGTGTTGAACTATATTTAGTATTTTAGATATTCTTAGTTAATTTTTGTTTCTTTCTTATGAACCGTTGTTTCGTTTGAAATGTCTTTTTTATTTCAACTTGTATGATTTTTTAAGCAATGCCTTCCTGAAAAACAGTGTATTGATGAACTAAATAAACCAAAGAGTAAATGAAAAATAAATAAACATAAACCTTGGGATGTTGGCTCGGATACAATGCATTGCTTGAGGTTTGTGAATGCAGTTGTTGGGTTCTGTGGAATCAACGTCACACTCCGGATGGGGGCTGAACCTGCCTATGTCCAACTGAGCTTGGTCAAAGGTACAAGGGCACGGTGGCGTGGCATTCAGAAAGGTATCATCATTTTCAACCTCAATGTCAAGCCAATTGCGACACCACTTCTTTGTATCAAAGCCATTCATCCACTGAAGAACATGGACCTTGCTCCAGAGTATAGCGCGGCTATCACTGGAAGGGGGAAAGTCAGAATAGAACGAACTAATAATCAGCAAGAAGAGTGCAATATACATGTCGTCATTTCAATCGTTTCTCTCAATGCCTCTAGATCCGACCAACTTCCGTTTTGTAAATTATGTGTTAGAACCACGGATCCTACTGGGATCCTGTCACATATCTCTCTCCATGCATTTGGGGCATTACTAAATTTTCGATGTCACTCCCACTAAATACGTAAAATGGCAAATGATTTCTGATTAAGTATAACAATATCTTAAAACCGTGTGAAACATGAAACTATTACACAATCAAGTGTCTACCAAAATCATGATATTACCTCGCTGTACTGCGAATTGCAGTTTACCATCCCGTCGCCAAAAGCTTTGCTTTACCCAAAAAAAAGCTTACTTACCATGAATCCATATTATGCAAAATAATTCTACAGATTGATGATTGATTGTACATTGTACTGGTGCGTATTTTACTTATTGTAAATAAATGTTCATTGACATGCTATTGCACATCTCTGCTGATCCTAATTTATGTATCAATTTATTAGATTATTTTTACTGCTCTTGAATAGATTTAAAATATGAATGAAACTGAATTGAAATGAATTGTTTAGAAGCTAACTTAGTTGCAGAATCGATGACTCCGATGACTCCGACCTCATAAACAGTCTCGCTGTAGGGTAATCCTACAACTGTGTGATTCCCGAGACTGTAGTCAACTCCTTGCGCCAGTGTGATCAAAGGTCCATTAAAATCGATTCCCCACTCCTCTTGGTACCCATAGACCACGATGTCGACCTTATTTACACTTTGCAAAGCTTCGGTGTCCCATGTGATCACGAAGTCGGATTCTCTTTGGTCGCTTTCCGTTACCGAGGAAAATACATTGTCAGGGACGTCCTCCACGCTACCTAAAAGAGAAGAATAGATTCGATCAAGCAGCAACAAGTTTGTGAATTGGTTAATGTTATTGCATCTATTATAGTATTGTGCGTTTTTGTTTCTGCATGCCCTTGTTCATTCATAGTTGCTGGCAAATATGTAAACCTAATGTTTTTTTTCAATATCAGAATCGTTGTTAATAAATACCTCGATCAGAGTTTATAAGAAACTAAAATATCAGGATACGCGCCGGCATGGCTTGTCTATCATGATGGGCGGGAATTCGTTGGGTTAAAGAAAAAATGATTGTCTTCGATTGTTTTAACACAATCAGGTCCATGGTATGACAAGTGGCATTTCACTATCAAAGTTATAATCAAAGGAATCGGATATAATCAGGATCCGGGAGTATAACACAAGTTATAAGTGGTGTTCTAAGGTATGCCAACAGATTATCTTTCTTAAGTTCAATGAGTGAGCTGATGATGCCATGACACTACTTTAGCTTTGTGGCCCGCATTCTCCAAAAAAGTTTCACTTGTTTCATGGAATAGCAGCATGGACTATCCAGAATTCTCGTATTATAGCGCTTCAATTAGGTGCCTTTTGTCAAAATCGCAGGGTGACCAGGCCCTGGCCCCGTCTTACAAGAGTTACGATTGATCCAATCAATCGCAAGTATGGAAAGCCAGCAAAGTCAACATATAAAATGCATGTTTGTTCAAAAAAAAATCTATATATGAATGTATATCCATAAATTCATTGATTTCCTGACAATTTGGTGTGTTCTCCTTTGTTTACAAAGGACATTTTGCACAATTCCTGTATATTAAAAAAAGTCAGATCAGTGGCGTAATGGGCCAACATTTTCAGAGAGCAAAATTAATCTAAAAAGCTGCGAACGAACAAAATTGTTGGCCTTTTAGATACAACAATCAAACTTGGTAAAATATTCAGACATACTATTTAGACAATCATATCATATTTCTTCCCTTTTCCTTTTTTTATTGTTATGCATGTGCGAAAAAATGCAATCGTACGGGACACGGGACAAAATGCTCAAATACGGGACAGTCTAATGAAATCCCCGACGTCTGGTCATCCTAGCTGTTTATAAGTGGACTTTTGTCAGTGTTCTCAATGTACGTGATGAAATGAGCGTAATTCATGTGTACACAAATCTGGATAGTCCAAGGTTTCGTACCATGGTACAATTGAAACCTCTTTGTGAATGCGGGCCGATATTTTTAATTATCTGAAAGCTTAATATTTATTCTATCACATTATGAGTCAAGTTATTTCCCTTGTAACTAAAAATGTTACGCCAATAATGGTCTTACACATTAAGCCTTGTGTTATAATAGCTACAGGACAGCGTCCGTGAGTTCGTTCATTGTAGACTCATAGTAGAATGAATAGAACCGCTTAAACGGAGACAGTGTCAAACAAACTAACAACAAATATCAATATATTCGTTACATTGAAGTCAGTTTTTTATTTAGTGTTCTGCCCTTTATCTTAATAAAGGTCGTATCATGTGGAGGTGCCGTGGCCGAGTTGTCTAATGCGCCTGACTATGAAACATTTCAAAGTCATGAGTTCGATCCCCAGCCATGGCACTTAATGCCCGTGAGAAAGGCAATTTAATCGACAGTGCTCTTTGGCTTGTATTAAAATAAATGGATATACTGTGTGGAACACTTTTTTTAAATTTCATAACGACTAGATAGTACAATTAAGATGTGGTTCCATAAAAAATAGCAGCTCTAGGTCATCACACGAGACAAACATAATATATACTTACTAATTGTATAAGTGCCTTTGAACAGATAATTGTTTCCATCGTCTAAAGACACTAGAAGAGGAATTCTTCCGACTTTGTAAAAGGTTGGCGATATGCAGATCGCGGTGTTGTCTGACAGAAGCCTTCCATTCGTTTTGATTCCGTCAAAATCACAAACGATTTGGCTCGTTGAGTTGAAGCACGGTCCGTTAATGAACACCTGAGTCCCGCCAAGCATGGAACCGACCAAAGGAAATAAATTAATCTTACCTGTAATGTCAAGCAAAAACAGATAATAACAATGTGTCATTCTGAAAGATGATCTAGAACACGGGGGGGGGGGGGGGTAGTCAAAAATATTGCTGTACACATGACCAAAAAAATATGCGTTTGAAGGGGTGATTTTTCAATTTTAACAAATTAAAATAATAAATAAAAATGATAAATTAATTGATACATAAATGAATAGATTAATAAATACAAATAAATAGATAAACAAAATTAATAATGTATGTGCATTTCACCTCTCGGATTCACTAACAGATGCCGTGGATTGTATGAATGTGTTGAGCCTAAAACAATTATGTCGCGAATAACTTAGGATAAAACTGTTTTTTTTTTCTGGATTACATTTTGCAATGTAAATATGAAAATTATTTTATCGGGTACCTTTTCAAAATAAGACATCGACTTTTTTTCTTCTAATTTTAAAGAATAAAATTCCTCTTTCAAGCATGAAATTTGATAAAATATTGCAAAGTAGAATATACAAGTTTATATTTTCTGTCCCGGACCCATTGGAGAAAGCTTTACAACAAGTGTTTCAATTCCCCATAACACAAATATTAGCGATTAATCGCTAAATGAAATGGCCTATCAAAGTCATCGTAACATGCGCATTTTGCTCAGTAGACTAACTATGAACCAAGCTGAATTGTTCTTTGTAATAAGCGATTAAACTTTTGTGCCACGGCGGGGGCCCTGATTAGGGTCCCAACATTACGATTACTGTTAAAAGCTACAGAAACCGTGTTGCATCTGGAGGACTGATGTAAAATTCATTATTGATTTTCTGTATTTTGTTATAGCAAAAGACCCGGATGTTCATCTACCGTGGTAATATCATAAAAAAAAAAAAAAGAATTTGATAGCGCTTGTTGTACGCCGGCTGCCGCACAGTCACGACCTTGAAGCTACATGAAAAGTACTCCATGACACAAGTAACAGTATATGGGACCATACCAAAACGGAACAAACAACACGCACACCCACACACACACACGCAAGAGAAGAAAGTGTGGAACTGTGTGCGCGCTTGACCCTTTCGGAGTACTATTAAGTGTTTCCGGTTGCCTCAAATGAGCCCGTTGTTGCTCTATCCATATTTTTTTTTATATCGATGGGTAAGATCTTATCAGGTTTGACCTAAATCATTACGAACAATACAGATACACAGAAAACTGAAATGAAAAGTTATATATCCCGATGCATGTATGTAGATAAGCCCCCCCCCCCAAAAAAAAAGCAAAATCCAAACGGCAGAATCATTTGTGTACGCACCAAACGTTACGCATTCTAATCCTTCGATATTGGCATTGTCCGTTCTGAAAACCCATCTTCCCGGAACGCCTATGTTCGAGGTCGTTTCGATGTCGACGACGGCGGGTGTCTGAGATCCAGGGACGCTGTAGTAAGTCACTCCGTCACCAGCGTTGAATCCAACCTGAGAAATAGATAATTTTAGTTTTGAAATATCTGAAAATGGTCCACCCTCTCAGAAACAAAACTGTTTAAAAGAAAAGTTTTATTTGTAAAGCAATGTTAGGCGATTTACTTGTCACTATCATTTTATAAGTTTTTTTTTAAGTCATTATAACCACCGTCATCATCATCATTATCACTATTGCGTTCATGTTTATTTTTTGTTTTGTTCATAATTGAAAATGTGAAGGACAAAAGAATAATGTATAAGGGAAGTTTTGAAGATGAAGTAAACTTTATTATAATCTTATATGCCCGGAAGTCAATCCCCTCAACTAACAATGAAGTAGTTGTGAGTGCTGAAATGCAGCAGATATGCTTCTCTTGTTGTGTTAACCAAAATATGCAGGCCTACAAATTA
Organism: Lytechinus pictus; assembly: GCF_037042905.1. Classification (NCBI taxonomy): domain Eukaryota; kingdom Metazoa; phylum Echinodermata; class Echinoidea; order Temnopleuroida; family Toxopneustidae; genus Lytechinus; species Lytechinus pictus. The sequence goes on along the minus strand of NC_087262.1, from coordinate 8,313,246 downwards.
TTTCATGAGTAACATTAGCAAGCATTAAAAATGATTGTTAATGATACAGAAGAGGATAATTCTATCTATATAGCATATGAACTTTATCAGATAAAATGTAAAGTGATAATTCGAATCTCATCCATTTACGATATTCGTTAGATCTATCATCTTTTACGTAATTCTACGAACAGCTTTATAAAAGTCTCACGGTTACAAACAAAATGGGTTTATCACCATGACCACAGGGGTTCTGGGAGTTCCTTAGTAACATTAGAACAAGTAGAATGTGGTCGTATTAACCTTTTGGGAAGATACATTTGATTTGGGTTACTTTTACTTTGTAAACATAATGGCCGAAATATGAAATGTGACTTGTTAATCGCTAGTGCAATTACTTTTTAATTATAGTCCAATTTCAATCCGCTCATTATGCGCTTATTATCAATGGAGGTACCAGGGTTTTTTTTTAAGGGGGGGGGGGGAATTTTTCAAAAAATTTTGAAGAGTGAAAATTGACTTGGATATGATGCTTGTGACAGCATAAACCTACTGTTTACAGATGTACTTTTTTCATTTCCCAATTTTTTCGAAGGGGGGGGGGGGATTCCTGTCTTGGTGAAGCCATTACTAATCACGTACCTGAGCAGGCGTTCCACCAAGACCTGTTGATGGATCACCACCGCTGTCGCCCCCAGTGGTCCAGTTGATATCACCGTAGTTAAAGATGGCGAAGGAATAGCGGCCATCGGTTACAAGCACGGCCTGGAAAGAATTCCTCTGTACAAAATATCAGAATTGAGATTTTCACAAAATTAAGTTTATTTTTTTTAACTTGAAAGCAAAGCACACTAATGATTTATGAACAATTAGCTTAATGTAGCTTTGAGTGTAATATCGCCAAGAGTTAATGTAAAATTGTTTCAGTGAGGTTTGCACCTTGTTTACCCAAAATGGCTTTATCTGGACGAGGACTGGAAGGACCTTTTCAGACGGGCACTACCCCGACCATTCCTCCGACCTTACTCCAACTAGGCATCCTCCAACCAAAACAGAGTACGTCTGAACGAGGCTACTATCTGCACGCTGGTCTTTCTTGTAAACTTTTTTTCCTAACTCGGTTGTCAGTTTGGCTGTACTCTCTGTCTTTATTTCCCTCTGGATCACTGTTTTCTCCCTTTTAGCTCTCCTTCATTTGTCACATGGCTCTAAAAGTTTGGTTGCTACCCATGGCGTCTTTATACTGTTTTCATACTGAAGTCGAAGTGGAGTTACTCCGGAGTAACTCCAGATTGAGTTGATACGCTTGTACTGCAGACCGACATTACACCCCTTTTCAAATTGGCAAGCTCCGCAGCAATGTATCCGCAGTCGTTTCCGTGGTTTCCAAGCGAGAATCGCCCCCATGCGGAAATGAATGAAGTTACGCCCGAAATAGGCGATACTGCACTTCCGGTGCAGACTAACTCCGTTTGTATCCCTCTTCTCGAAGTGGGTCGAGTACTCCGCTTAGAATCCGGATAAAACAATCCTAGAATTTTCATACTGCCCTCCAAAGAGGAGTAACTCCTTCTGGACTCCCGAGTAACTCTACTTCGCCTTCAGTATGAAAACGGCCTTAAAATGGTGTATTATTTTTTAAGATTGATTTTCTGTCGGGGGTGCACCCTAGCACTTCTAGTAGATACACTTGTTCAGCCTGCTTCAGTCAGAAGGCAATCTTCACTTCCACGATGCACATCGGATTCAAGAACATAGAAATCGAATTCCCTTCAGCCATGAAGTCTTTGTCGAATATTGTCGAATCAAAACAGGAGTTTCGTCCTACAATTCGGAACTGACGAAAATTTTCAAATGTGTCGTTTGTCCAGAGTCCAGGACGAATTCACCTATTCGACACAAAGTCTTTTTGGCTGTGCTTTGCCATGAAGAACATTTGACAATACATTTTCTATGTTTTCGAGTCTGTCGTTCGTTGTGGAACTTCCTAGTATTTGACATGAAACTGCCCAACGAACAGACGAATACAACACACAGGATGCTCAAACGACAGGTATACTGTATCCATGTACTTACGATACTTTCATCCTGACTTTCATAGAAAGCCACCTGGTCCCACGTGACAATGTACATCCACGACGACACAAAGTCTCTCATTTCAACGAAGGATGATCTTATGATGGCATCGGCCTCGACGAACAGCTCGTCGTCTTGTCCGAATCGAAGAACCTCTCGATAGAAAATATCGCCGCCATTCCTCGTGTCGACATCGGCCCAGAAGGGTGTCAGCAGACGCCGGCCGTCGCCAAGCGGAAATCCTTGAGGTGTGTAAGTTACCAGTGGGTCCAAGAACGAGATGACACCGTTAGTGTTGACCTAGGCGATTGAAATAAAACAGTAACATTCACTAGCGGAACCGAGTGAGATGGAGGGAGGAGGGGGGGCTGCTTTACTTTTTTTTTTTTTGGGGGGGGGGTGGACATTTTCTATGAGAAATGACGGCGGCCTTTCACTTTTTTTATTATTCGTTATAAACACAGACCCTTTATTTCATCTTTTTAAGAAAATTTGCCTCTCCTGACCGTGGTAAGAGTGTTTTATTTTTTGTTGCGGTTGCTCTTTAGAAAATATCAACAATAGCTATGACGTTTGACTACTTTTTTATAAGTCGACAGAAAGTTCTGACAGGAAATTAGTTCTGGTTGGGGCTTGGCAATATTTATAGGGAGACTTTATAAGGCATCTTTACCTCTTTATCTCATTTTATCAATGATTTTTCTGTAACTTGTAATTTTTCACTTGTGCGCCTTGAGCATCTCTTACGAGATGGATATGGCGCCTAACAAATTGCATACATTATTATTATTATTATTATGGCATCGATTACGTATGATTTAGGCTCCATGTCGGGCCCACTGCTTTCAAATCTTTAATTGAACGGATGAGAAAACTGGTTTTGTGTAGGGATGTCTAGTTCCAGTAGGTAATTGGTTTACAGAATTACGATAATAATTTTAATGTAGCAATCATAATCGAACTCCAGCAACAACAGTGTAAGTGATAACAATATAATGACAATAAATGAAATATAAGAAACACTTATGAAAGTAACGGCACCATGGATTATATTAAATCTGATTGAATAATTTGTCATTGTCACTTTGATTATTGCCAATACCGTTAGTCATGTTAGAATAATTATCGTCACAATGATAATTAGGGTTTTAAACCATACGTAGTGTATGGAGACCACTAAGATAACTAGACAAGATAATTAAAGATTTTAAAGCACCACAAAACGTGACCAACTAATAATAAAGCGCAGAAGAGGGTCTTGGGTTCGAATCGCAGCCACGGCATAATATGCCTCAGCAAGAAATTGATCCACACCCTATTGCATTCAACCAAGGTTCGGTAAGTGGGTACCCAGCACGAATTTATTCTTTGAAATGGCTTTGCGCTGAAGAAATAAGAGTTGCCGGGCTTAAAGCCAATATTCAAATCCCTTTGGAAGGGCATAAGTTCAATTTCTAAAATTCGTTCTATGATTTTGTTTTAACCAAAGTCAATTTAGTTTACCGCAGTTCCTGTTCTTCATTGTCTTCTAGTTTAATGTATTTTCACACTGGACAGTGAACCTTGTGACATTTGAATATGTTTTGTAACTTTAATTGAATTTTGATGCATTTTGTGAATGGAAAATGAATTAAATCATCTTAAGCATGCTAAAAATATCAAAATAACAATGGTAGGAAATATGTGCTATGCAAGGTCTGTTTATCAATCATACCATCATCATGATCATCATCATCATCATTATCGCAATCGATTCCACTTTGAACTTACGAATAGACTATATTGGTTATTATCGAAGAAGGGGAAAACCACGGAGATAAATTGTCGCACTGTGGACCCGTCATCAACTACTCTCATGACTCTGTCGCCTTCCGTTATTCCAAACGAGAAGAAAAGATCTGCAGAATGGAGGAAACGAGATTTTCTAATAACAATGATATTATAAATTTCATTTATATGTGGGCGCGTCGTGGTCTAGTGGTTCTGACTCTCGCCTTTGAAACAGAGGGTCGTGGGTTCGAATCCCAGCCATGGCGTGTTTTCCTTCAGCAAGAAATTTATCCACACTGTGCTGCACTCGACCCAGGGGATATGAATGGGTACCCGGCAGGAGTAATTCCTTGCATACACTGAGCGCCGGAGATGGTAGCTCGAGCTAAAGCCGGGGTAATAACAGCCGCGCTTTGTATCCTCAGGCAAAAAGCGCTTTATAAAACCAGCTAATATTATTATTATTATAACCGATTTTATACACTAAGCGCTTTTGAATAGATACGAAACTCTCTTTGGCATAAGCCAAATGTATTCATTGCTATTCTTATTCATTACAATATTGTATAAATGCATATGCCATAATATGCGAAGGATGTTAAATCTAAAACTCGCTTTCATGAAAATAATGGAATTAAGAAATCTTTATGGTTTTTTCTTCTTTTTCTTTTAAATAGGAAACCTATCACATTGAATAAAATAGGATGGAAATCCCATGATAGAATATTTGTCTGTATTTGTCGTGTCAAAGTCGTCTTGTTCTTTATCTTTTTGAGAACATAACATGACGAGATTGGAGGGCTAATCGCGTTTACACAAGAGATTGTAGAGAAACGTATACAGAGAACGAGGGGTGCGTTGTCATGGTAATGTGATGTTTATTTCAATATGACATTTTATCTTTGCCTTGTGGAACTTAGAATTTGTAGGAAATGGGTTTATAACTATCCAGTATACTTAGCAAATAACGTATATAAAATTATATACAAACAATCTGAATTTCAACTGAGAAAAGAGTAGAATTTTCGAAAACCCCAAACTCATCAAATTCCGATGAAGAGTGGCGATGCAGTTGTTTACATGCCGTCATAAATAATATGCCACATGACTGACACATCATACGACACATACGGCTCAAGAAATATATGATGGGATTGAATACTTTTTCAAAAAAGAAAAGACAAATTAATGACATAGACACAAACTAATTCAAACTTTCTTGGATAATTTAAGCTATTTTTACCCAAAAAATATTTTGATTGGGTGACAAATATTATATATATATATATATATATATATTTGTTTGTTCTGTTGCTTATTCTATGATTTGCTTTATTTGTTTTGTTTAGCAAATAAAAACTGAAGAAGGCCAGGGCCGAAAGCTTTACAACATAGTGTATACTTTGCTTCATCCTTGATTCTACTCTACTCTTCACACACACACACACACATATATATATATATATATATATATGTGTGTGTGTGTGTGTGTGTGTATACACACATACACACCTATAAATGAATACATAAACAAATAAGAAAATACAGGGAATATGCTTGTTGGGTGACAAGCATGATTCATGTGTGATTTTTCAACACAACTTTTTAACGCAAATTTTACACATTAGGCGTTATGTTGCCGCACAAACTTGCATGTTCCCTTCTCCCATGGACCTAGTAGGTCCATGCCTCTCCCCAATAACGGGTGTACCTTTTGTAGTGCACAGACAACATTGACGGCTAAAAGATGTAATAGTAATAAGTTGTAGTTATGGATTCAAATAATGGATGAAATTGCAATCAATATCATCAAAGTGACTGAGGTGAAGCATGTTCTTTATCTTTCAAGAAATGCTGTTTGCTATTAAGCATGGGATTACCAAAATTGTAATTAAATATTGCAAACTGTATATATTTTATACTATTCTTTTACTAACTAATCTCTGTGATCTTTGAGCAAGGCTAATTGACATGCTTACGACTAGTTTTATGTGCATAAGGTCTTAACCTCATTTGTACTTCTATTACGCAATCGACATGACTTCAGAGATATACTGTTGGTATCACATGTTTTCCACGCCATTGTGAATTATGGATGATTTTGATTATCAATCATTATCTTTTTTTTTATTCTAAAAAAGTGAAGATAACGCATTCACTTGTCACTTGTACAGTTGTAGGAACAAAAAAACGACAACATGAGCAGCTCTCAGATTAAAATGCTTGAATACGAAAATTAACTCGGAATGTATTGCCCTCTTATAACAGACTGATGGCGGACTAAAATGCCTCAAAAGGTTTTAACCAATCCGTTATTTCACACTGTATGCTGAACTGATTATCCCAGACATCTTATTGCTCTTATAGTTAAGTGATATTTTTGGAAATTGATAATATTCAAACAACATGAATTGAGATATAAAGTATGAAAGTACTTCAAACCAATTCATTATAGCATAATAGCTTTCGTTTGCATCAACATTGTTTTGTTTTTATCATGACTGTAAAACTCGTTTTATTTTAAATAATATGAAACATAAACATGACATAAATAATGCACAATTTCATTTTCTCGGGGAAAGTTGATATGAGGTTTAAATAGGGTTGAAATAAAAGTTAACCTACCATTATTTCCTGTCGATGGATGGAGAAGATTAAGGATGATAGCGACAAAGAAGAGTAATCCAGATCTTCTTTTAGTCTTCATCTTTCCACTTTCAACGAATCGGTCACTAAAAGTATCCACAATGTATTATTGTCTTGAATACACTTTAAACATAGCCCGAAAAAAAATGTTTTTACACAACCATATTTTCTCCGTATAGTTATACCACGTTTGCGTGATTCTCTCGCTTCTGCACTTAAATGTGCTCTCATTATTGAGTTAGTCACATTTTGAGGTACCGTTATCTGTAATCATCTTGTCTTTTTATCTCCCTGGTCTCCATGCACTGCGTCTGGGATTATTTGTTTGAGAAAACCCGAAATAAGCCGTGGACTCATTTGTGATCATAAGCAGATTGCTTGAAAAAAAAAGACAACCCAAGATTCAAACTCAGTAAACGAATCAAAACATGTACAAGAACAGATTGGGTATGTATTTTTCCAATGAAAAACATCACCATACCGTATATTTTCAAATGAAAAACAGTTGATAGATTGATATCATAAGAATGAGGATGATGGTGAAGATGAAGGTGTTGGAAATTATTACAACGGGCCACTGGCGTAAATCTCGTCCGAGGAGTATGGGGTAGGATTATAGCATTAATTGACCTGAAAATTCAAAATTACTGAGAGTGAATCTGGGGTCGTCATATTTTCGAGCAGTCTGCTTATGATGGCAAATCAGTCCACAGCTTAATTATGGTTTCGCCAAACAATTTAACCCATACGCAGTGTATGCAGACCAGCAATATAATTAGACAAGATAATTAAAGATAAAGGCACCACACAATGTGATCAACTTAATAATAAAAGCACAGAAGAGCGAGAGAAGCGCACTGTTAACGCGGGAGAAGTAGAAATATGGTTGTGTAAAAGCAAAATTGTCGGGATATTTTCACATTGTGTACATCACGGAAAGTACCGCGTGTGTAACGGTGTGAAGATGAAGACCAAAATGAGATCTGGATTACTCTTCTTCGCGGCTATAATCCTTAATCTCCTCCAGCCATCAATAGGAAACGATGGTAGGTTTATACTTCTGTATCTTTTTTCAACCCCGTTTTAACCTCATAGAAACTTTTCTAATGAAATGAAATGAAAGTGCACATCTGTCATGAATGTGTTTTATATTGTGCAAAAGTGCAAATATTGTGCGAAAGTAATCATGTTATAATGAATTCTATTGAAGTACTTTCTTTCTTAACTATATAGAGAACTCAAGCAATAGATTGCCTGTAAAAATCAATACAGCATACATTGTTATTTAATTATTTATTTGGTCATTTATATATATTTATGTATTTAATGATTTTTTAACTCATCAATTTGTTTTAATAAGACGAGAATGTGCATGATATTATTTTTTTATTTGGCTCCCAATCAAAATATTGTTTTAATGAAAAATAGCTTGATCTATCAAACTGAGAAAACATGTTTAGTTTGAATGAGTTAGCGCCATTATTACGTTCTATTCTCTTTCATGAAAGAATATTCAGTACCATCGTATATTTCCGAAGAAAATAATATGTAGTGTCGTTTGATAAAAAAAAATTAAGGAGACGATGTCATCAGCTCAGTCATTTTTAAAATTTATGACAGCATGTATACAACTGTTTTTGACATTTGAAGAGATTGGGTTTTCTTCTCTTGATTTTTTTCCATCTATATATATATATACGCTATATCTTATAGTTCAACATCTGTTTCCTACAAATTCAAAGTTACACAAGGCAAAAACAAAATATCATATTGAAACAAACATCACATTACCATGACAACGCATCCCTAATTCACTGTATACGTTTCTCTAATCTCTTGTGTAAACGCGATTACCCTTTCGACCTCGTCATTTTATGTTGTCAAGAAGATAAAGAACAAGGCAACTTTGTCACGTAAATAACACAAAATATAAAGTTTAAATACTCGATTAATTTATACATAATATTAAATAATTTCGTTTCATTAATAATGTAGTACTTGTCCATCGTAATGTCGTAGTACATAATCATGTTCAATCGGATATGAAGATCTGTTTTGAATAGTTATACATGTAGAAACGAAAATATGAATTTATTTTGTTTTCTTCTCCTCATTCAGAGGTACTTTATTCTTCATATTCCTTTCTCATTTTACCAATTTCTTTCGAGGCACAGTGCATGCAGAGTTACAAAACAAAATTGAATCTTTCAATATTTTTTCCTTTAACGTTATTCGAGTATATAGAAAAGGGTTGACATCGAAATTACCAATGTTCTGTCATGGAAATGTGAAAGATATACATTACAACCATTTTTTTTTCAATACATAAAATTGTCAATATTTGTTTTTATTTGTTCGTTTATTCGCCGCTTTTATTTCATATAACAATGGACATTTATATGGAGCGGTCCGGATTGCAAAAACAAAACGAACAGCAAAACTCTACCAAACATTTTCACGGTCTAAGTTCCGTTGTAGGGAATATACTATAAGCATTTTCAGCAATTAAAAAATATTCCACATTTAAAGCCCGGTTAATTCTTTGGTAAAGAACAACAAAACCAATTGTTAACATGATAATTTTATAGAGATGTAGTAGCCGTCGAATGTTGTTTTTTAATTAAAATTAAAATCGGCAATGTTTTATTTTCTCTAAAATTCAATTTTGGATATCACAGATATGAAGACAAAGATATCATGGAACTGGTAGCTCATGCTATGCAATAAAATAGGTTTATATTTAAAAGAAAAAGAAGAAAAAACTAAAAGATATCTTAATATTACTACCTTCGCATATTAACCTTTTTATGACATATGCATTTATATTATTCTGTATTGAATTTGAATAGTAATAATGCATTTGGGGTTCATGCCAAAGTTAATTACTGTACCACTTTAAATCAAGCCATTGCGTTCTGTATTGCTTTAATTAGCTTTGTTTCTTATTGAAACGCTATATAACTGAAATACATTATATCAAATTACATTATAAATGTATTGTATTATTCTGAACGTAGTGATAAAGACAAACAAACAATACTATTATTTTTAATAAATCTTGTTTCTACTATTTTGCAGATCTTTTCTTCCCGTTTGGATTGACGGAAGGCGACAGATTCATGAACATAATTGATGACGGGTCGACATTCCGACAACTCATCTCCGTGGTTTTCCCCTTCTTCGATAATAACCATTATAGTCTATTTGTAAGTTGAACATGGAATTGATGAATATAATAATGATGATGATGCTAATGCTAATAATCAGTCAGGAGAGGCAAACATTTTCTAAAAGAAAAAAAAAATTAAGTTTACTACCATTTGCGGGAGCAGAAAAAACAAGTCAAAGGTTATTGTCATGTCACGCAGCAAACAAACCAAATAAAAAAAAAACAAAAAACAAGCGACTTGGACCCCCAAATAATAATAATATTACCCAATCAGGAAAGCCAAACCACTTAATATTTTTTTAAAGAAAATAATGTGAGGTCATCATCATTTCTGGAAGCATTTTCGTGGTAAGTTTTTTTTTGACGACTAATAAAAATAAGTCAAAGGTCATCTTTATTTCTCGTATCAAATGTGAAATAAAATCTGACAGGTTAACCCCCCCCTAAAATGACTTCCACGGTCAGGAGAGGCGAACATTCTAACATTTTCTAAAAGAAAAAAAAAGTAAGGTCCCCACCTTTTCTTGTAAGAAATTATCTGACTCATAAAAAAATACTCAAAGGTCATCGTTATTCTTCGTAGTAATGCTCCCCCCATAAATGTGACAAGCACCTCCCTCCTCACTCATCTATCGACTCCGTAAGTGAATGGTACTGTCTTTTTTCAATCGTCTAGGTAAACACTAACGGTGTCATTTCGTTCTTGGAGCAAGTGACAACTTACACACCTGACCGATTTCCACTCGATGACAACCGCCGTCTGCTGACACCCTTCTGGGCCGATGTCGACACGAGAAATGGCGGCGCTATTTCCTATCGAGAGGTTCTCCGATTCGGACAAGACGACGAGCTGTTCGTCGAGGCCGATGCCATCATAAGATCATCGTTCGTTGAAATGAGAGACTTTGTGTCATCGTGGCTGTACATCACAACTTGGGACCAGGTGGCTTTCTACGGCAGTCGGGATGATAGTATCGTAAGTACATGTATACAGCATATTGGGTCGTTATTCTGTATATTGTATTTGTGGGGCCATTTCATGTCACCTACTATACGGAGTGTCCGCTTCTACAACTCCAACAACGGCGGATTCAAGAACACAGAAAATGTATCGAAATCAAATTCCCTTCTGACATGGAGTCTTTGTCGAATATTGGTGAATCAAAAAAGCAGTTTCGTCCTGGATTCTGGAAAACGACGTATTTGCAATTTTTCGTCAGCTCTGAAAAGTAGGAAGAAACTCCTGTTTTGATTCAACAATATTCGACATTCATGGCTGCACATTGTCGTGAAGGGCATTTGATTTCTATAATCTTGAATCCGCTGTGCATCGTGAAAGCAAAAAACACCTATCTGAAGAATCATGCCTTAAATGTCAAGTCCACCCCAGAAAAACAGTTTATTTGAATCAACAGAGAAAAATCAAACAAGAATAACCCTGAAAACTTCATCAAAATCGGATGTAAATAAGGAAGTTATGACATTTTAAAGTTTCGCTTATTTTTCACAAAACAGTTATGTGCACAATTCAGTGATATGCAGTGGCGTAACAGGCGGGGGGGGGGGGGCAGGGGGGCAAGCTGCCCCCCCTGGCGGAACTCACCGGGAAAATGAAAAAAACGGGAAAAAGAAAAAAAGGGGGGAAGAAAGGGAAAGGGAAAGGAAAGAAAAAAGGGGAAAGGGGAAGGGGAAAGGGAAAGGAAAAGGGAAAAGAAAACTAAGAAAAAAAAGGGAAAACGGAAAGATAACGGGAAAAGGAAGGAAAGAAGAACAAGTACGAAAGAACAATTCTCCCCGATATACAAATACATTAGCATGATTAGTAAGACAGGGAAATAAATTAAAGATGACAAAAAGCCAAACAAAAGCGGGAAATAAAGACAGAATGGAATTAGCCAAAATCTAAATTGGAAAATAAAGAATAGGTACAAGATAACGTACACTACCGGGCTGCCGAGGATTGAGATAACGAGCGGGAAGAAAAATGGATGGTATATAGCATAATGTCGTATGAAAGTCTATCATTATATCTCCAAAGGCTCTGTCCAAGAGTCAAAACCCCGTGCAGTGGGGGCTCTTCATCTGTAACCTTTAGTGGGTTCTATAACGGGCCCTTATATGGACCCTTCCTGCATTAAGCTTTACGTTGAAGCACTGGCGTACCGGGGGTGGTTCCACAGCCAAGGGGAAATAAAAGAAAATAAAGGAGGCAGCGAAATGAGATGAATGAAAAAAAATATATGACATGAAATTTGCTATAATGATGTAAAAATCTATCACATAATTAGAATTTCATTTTAACAGGCCATTTTTTTTCTGGCTCGCTTCGCTCGCTGGCGACTTTTTACAAATTCTCCCACATTTGCTATGGTGTGCCCCTCACACTATTTGGATGATTACGATACACAACTGCATTGAATTTATGTGTTGTGTGAAAGCTATATAAATATACACGCAATTTGATTAAAATAAGTGGCCATCTGTAAGGTTTAAAATGACTTTGATATCAAGAGGTTTCGGGGCTCTGCCCTGGACCCCACCCATAAAGCACTGTTATATGAATGAGTCTGGACCATGACCCCCAAAAGTTCTACAACCAAACAAAAAAAATTGAGGAAAGAAAGGAAAGTGTATTATATTTTTCTGAATATCACGTTAAAATCTATCTTAGATTCTCATGAAAAGGTGGGTTTTTTTATCTCGCTCGCTTCGCTCGCTCGGGACCTATATTAAGCTACTTCTTGCCACAAGCGCCATACTCGGCCCACTCGAGCATATAGAGCTTCGCCCTGATGTTCACAATCATAACAAAAATCCTGTTCACCGTGGCGTACAAAAAAGAGAGAAAAAAGGAAAGAGAGGAGGGTAAAATATGATATCATCTTTTTAACATTATGTCGAAATCTATCACAAAATTGGATTTTTGCAATAAAAATGTCAAAAAATTTTGCTCGCTCGCTTTGCTCGCTCGCATTTATATATATGTATTTGCCCGATACGCCATATCGCCCCCTCAAAATTTTTGCCTTATGACGCCATTGCCTGTTCCATGACATGACCGGGAAATGTTTGGCTCTTGCCCCCCTGTTACGCCGCTGGTGATATGCAATTGAGAGAGTCGATGATGTCACTCACTCACTATTTCTTTTGTTTTTTTATTGTTTGAATTATACAATATTTAAATTCTTGCGAATTTGGCAAGTAGGAGCCTCTTGTTTGAACCACAGAATGTTAAAACAATGGAATCCCACATGTTCAGGGAGGAATTATTTTTTTTCTCATGGAAATCAGGAGAAAATTAAAATATTTAATATTTCACATATAAAATACAAGAAGTAGCAGTCAGTCGGCAGGTCCCCAGAAAGTGGCTTCTTTCATCCAAGTGATATTCATGACTTGAGATGTTTTGCATATTTAATGAGCTTGGTGCGGACCAAAACACCTCTTTTCCTTCGGTCATTGCTGCTCTAATTGTGCATCGAATTTCATGAATTTGGTATCATTGTAAAGAAGAATTATCCTTTCAGGTCATGTGTTTGAATTTATTCAAAAATTTTGTAATAAAGGTTAAAATGTTGATCTAAAATATGCTAAAAAAATAATTATTTTCACCTGACAAAAGCTGATATTTTCGCACTTTATTTTTGTTTGAGCCCAAATGATTTTTAAATCATGATGAAGCTGAATATGTATGCTTTATTAATGATTTAGGTTTCAAAATAAGAATTTGTTTAATCGGGTCAAGAACACACTTTTCATTTGCCAAGTAAATACAGCAGCTTGAAAACAAGAATACTGCAATCTGATTGGTCAAAGTACCACACATTGGCAAATTCCAACGGTTCCAGTGCCTGGGTTCATGGGAAGGTCACACTTCCCATGTGGTAATCTCCTCAAATACCCCGCTCCTGTTGTTCTGTGAACCTTATCCAGCCAATCAGAACTCTGAATTTCATGCAAGTACAAAATTTCAGAAATCTCGTCTTGTACCTTGGTGGGAAAAGTGTGATCTTGACCCGATTAAAAGGTGCCGCATATCAAGAGTGGCATTGTGAGAAAGTACAGAAGTTCAGCTTTATGGTGATATAGGTATCATTGAGGCTCAAAATAAAAAGTTTTGCACAATTTGCAAAAGAAAACAGAGGAAGAAAATTCAATTTTGAGGCACATTTTCAGGCCAGAAATTTACTTATTTAACAAAATATTGTATACAAAATAAATGACCAATATGAAAGAGTAACATTTACCCTATCTGATGGTGCAATAACATTTCATCTAACTTTAGATTAAAACAGGTAAATTCTTAGAGAAAGAAAATCTCACGAATCACGAGATTTTGCAATGAGGAGGATTCAGCCACGAGATGATTTGGATGAATCTGGCCTTTTTGCTCATTAGCATAGGGACCTGCGGTCTGACTGATAGTGAGTGAGTGATTTCATCGGTCCCCTCATTTGCATACCGACCAGGATGTGCATATAACTTTTTTGTGAAATTAAGCAAAACTTTAAAATGTCATTTCTTATTTTAGATCGGATTTTGATGAAATTTTCAGCGTTATGGTTGTCTGATTTTTCTCTTTCTATTCAAAGCAGCTTTTTGTTGGGATGGACTTGTCCTTTAACGGGTAAGTGGATTGCAAGCTGAACAAGCTTACCTGGAAGGGCTGACAGTTTTAGATACAGCGAACCATATTTTAGGAAAACATTAACACCCAAGACTTTAGAGCTGTGTGACAAAAGAAGGAGGGTAGGGGTCAGAGTGACCCCCGGAACTGGTGTCAGGCTTTCGCCCCATGGTATCCAGTTCCCCCCAATTTGTTCCAGTTTCTTTCCGTCACCAATTTTCTTTTCCATTCTCTTGGTATTATTGGGAGACCAATGATTCAGAGAAGATCTGGGGAATGTATGGCAGAGGAAAAAGCAGATAAGGCTCTGAAAGTAGGAACGTCAGCAGGGATAGACAATATTACAGCTAAAATTATCAAAATTGGAGGACAGAGTATGATTACGATCCTCAATAGAGGATTTGAGAAACTGGAATCTGGCCAACACCGTTGATACAATCATCGATCCTTACTCTGCCAGAAAAGGAAATTTGCAGGACTGTGAAAACTACTGCGCTATGATCATCCAAATAAAGTCATGCTAAAAGTCATTTTGAATAGACTTGAACAGTGGTCAGAATACACCATTGCTGCAGAACAGGCAGGAGTTCAAGTAGGACGGAGCCCGCTGAACAGACCTTTAAAGGAGAATGAAACTCTTGGAGCAAGTTAGCCTTTGTCAAAGCAGAAAAATCAAAGAATAAGATCAACAAAAGTTTGAGTAAAATAGGACTAGCAATAGAATAGTTATGAGCATTTGAATGCCGAGATCACTAATGCTATGGAGATCCTCCCATTGGCAACGCAACCAAGATCTATGATATCACAGATGAACAACTCTCCCCTTTTGGACAGTGAAAATATACCCCAAAACATCTCTTTTTGCTCATTCTAATCATATGACAAACGATTCATCAATGATATAATGTTGTGAAACCTCTGTACTTGTCCTCTCATAAAGAGAACACCTCACCTTGTGATAGATTCTATAAAAGTGAGAATATAAGTGAAATAAGTACTAAAGCAATGAGGGAGTTGTACGTGTGTGACATCACAGATCTTGGTCGCATTGCCAATGGGAGGATCTACATGGCATTAGTGATCTCAATATTGAAATGCTCATAACTTTCTTATTATTCATTCAATCCTCCTCAAACTTTCAACAATATGTTTCTTTGATTTTTCTCTTTGATATGGATTGAGCTGGTTTCAAGGGTTTCATTCTCCTTTAATTTGAGAGTAATCTGCGAGAAGTACATACAGCATCAGTAGAAACTCTATCACGTCTTTGTGGATTTCAACAAAGCCTTCAATTAAGTTTGGCATGCAGCGCTGTTTTCAACCATGGGAAAGTACAAACAATATTATCCAAATAATGAAACAGATGTATGATCGGGTTACAATGGTTGTACTCTTAAATATAAATAAAGATTATTGGTCCCCACAACAGTTGGTGTGCACCAGGGATACCTCCTCTCACCCACACTTGTCAACATGAGAATAATGGAAGATGCGCTTGGAGATCATGAAGGTACATCCACTGGAGGAACAGTTACCAGTCACATTGATGGATTTAGTGGGAAAAGAAGGTGAACTGGTCATCTTAGAAACACAAACTGAATAAAGCAGCTACAGGATATGGGATGGAAGTAATCTCAGAAAAGTCCAAAATTATGACAAATAGCACCCAGCATGCCAAGGGGTTTACAAGACGCATAACAGTCAATGGGACAACCATAGAGGCAGTAAAGTCCTTCAAATAACTAGGATCCATTAATTCAGACGAAGGTTTAAAGTCTGAGATATTAACAGGAATGGCTAAGACAGCAGCTGCATAGGCAGAATTGAAAAACACCTGGAAACATAGAAATATCTTTGCGCTCCAAGATCAACTTGATTTGCTGTATGGCTGTGAAACGTGGAAAATCTCAGCAGAACTACAGATAATGATCCTTGCTACCGATATGACATACTTCAGAAAAATGTTCAATATACACTACCCAAACTGTGTGACTCCTGAAGAAATCCGGGTAAAATACAGGTAATAGGTCCCTAGGATAGGACAGCACAAGAGATGGGAAGATAACATGCACGAGTGGATAGGAATTAGGTTTGTTAAAATCACAGAAAGAAGTGGAGGACGGAAATGGATGGAGAAAAGTGGTGGCTACAGCTTCAGTGGTGCCCCAAACGACAATTGCCTTGTTCAGACGTAAAATTATATTATGCATGGATTAAAAATCCCAAAGATATTTATCTTAACACGACGCAGACGTGTGCTGTTTTTGGTTGAAGGAAGGGTATCGGAGGAAGCCCAGTCGGGGAAAAAGGTCGGAGAAGTGCCCGTCTGGACAAAGTGACTCCCACCTTCCTTTGACCAAGAGGTGACCTAACTCTAAAGAGGACTTCAGGGGAGCGTTTCATGAAGGACCTGTCAGATGGTTGATCCGACAGTTACCATAGGAACGGTGGCTCTCAGCCAATCAAAATGAAGGAAAAGTAGTCAGGTCTGACAACTTGTCAGACCAAAATGTTGATGAAACGCTCCCCCGTACTATTTTAGCAGTTCTACCTTTAAAAGTGTCTGTCCTCGTACAGATCTCTTTCATGATAAAGGCATTTCTTTTGTAAACCAGATGCAAATTTCACTGAATCAATTAACACTAACTCTTGACAATAATTTGAAACTGTGTAAAGCTAATTGTTAATTGGTTCACCATTCATTAGAGTTTGCTTTGCTTAAAAAAAATAAGTTGAATTTTGTATTAAAAAAATCTCAATTCTGATATCCTGTACAGAGGAATTCCTTCCAGGCCGTGCTTGTAACCGATGGCCGCTATTCCTTCGCCATCTTTAACTACGGTGATATCAACTGGACCACTGGGGAGGCCAGCGGTGGTGACCCATCGACAGGTCTTGGTGGGACGCCTGCCCAGGTATGTAATTAGTAACGGCTTCACCAAGACAGGACTCCCGGAAAATTTTTGAGAAATAAAAAAAAATTGGGGGGAATTCTAAATAATAGGTTTATGCTGTTACACACATCATATTCAAGTCAGTTACACTCTTCAAAATTTATTGAAAAAAAATTGTCTCGCCCAACTGTAACAAAATCCTGGTGCCGCCACAGGTAAATGGTAATAATGAGCGGGTTTTAAATTGGGTTATAATTAAAAAGTAATTGTACTAGGGAATGAGAAGTCACATTTCATATTACTACTATTTTGTTTTCGCATGTGTAACGACATGCATGTAACTAAAAAGACACCAAATGAGATAGATCGAACCCTAAACAATACCGATGCACTCACAGCTGTGCATCATTTGTACACTAAATAACTCCATGAACCCTCACTTCGGTTTAGGGCTTATTACCGTGAGACCTTTTACAAAGCTGCTCGTAGAATTACCCTACAAACAAGCTTTAAATTATCACTTTCCATTTAATAACAAAAAGTTCAACTTGCTTAATGTATAGAATTACCGATATCTATATCATTAACAATCATTTTTATTTTCTGCCAATACTCGATGAAATATTTGAAGGCCTGTAGGCATGGTAGGTTGCATTCGGTGAGAATAATTTATGTTGTGTTTTACCATTCACAACTACTTCGTTTATAGGTGAGGTACGTAAATAGGGATTGACTTCCGGGACGTAGAATAAAATCAACTTGATCTTCAAAGCTTCCTTTATTATTAGCTATTGTTTGGTCCTTCACGTTCTTCAGGTATGAACGAAGGAAAAATTATTATGAAGACAATCGTAATGATGATGATGACGGTGGCGATGATGGCTTTAAACCAAACTGCTAAGAAAATATGAATAATTCAATTGTTAGTAAGAAACTAGACGACCGATGAGTTTGTGGCCCTCTTCAACAGGATGATGCTGCTGATGAAGCTGACGAATAAAGCGGCTATGACTTACGAATCAAACTTAAAAAAAAGTTTTTTTAAGGGTGTACTCTTAAGATATTCGAAAACTGAAATTCTCTATTTCTCAGGTTGGATTCAACGCTGGTGACGGAGTGACTTACTACAGCGTCCCTGGATCTCAGACACCCGCTGTCGTCGACATCGAAACGACCTCGAACATAGGCGTTCCGGGAAGATGGGTTTTCAGAACGGACAATGCCAACATCGAAGGATTAGAATGCGTAACGTTTGGTGTGTACACGTATGATTTCGCCGTTTGCATTTAGCATTTTTTGCCTTACCGAATACATATATGAGGATATATTATGTAATTTTTCATTTCAGTTTTCTGTGTACTTTTATTGGTCGTAAAGACTTACTTGAAACCCGATAAGATAATACCAATCGATATACATTAATAAAAATGAATAGAGCGACAACGCGCTAGTTTGAGGCTACCGGTAAGACACATAAGTATTCAAAACGGTCAAGCGCGCATAAAGTTCCACACTTTTTTTCTTGCTTGTGCGTGTTATTTTATACGTTTTGGTATGGCCCCATGTACTGCATGCAACATGTTCTAACCATTGATATAGCCTATATATATGTATATTGATAATATTACCAGGGTGGAGGAACATCCGGGTCTTTTGCTATAACAAAATACAGATTCTAATGATGAATTTTAAATCAGCCAGTCAAAAGCAACACAATTTCTATAGCTTTTAACAGTTATCGTTTATTTTTGTTATGTAACAAGCGGATAGACGGAACCCTAATCAGGGCTCCGTAACACAAAGGTTAGCAATTAATTGCTTATTTCAAAGAACAATTCAGATCGATTTTTAGTCTTCTGAACAAAATGCGAATGGTACGTTGATTTTGATAGGCCATTTCATTTAGCGATTAATCTCTAATCTTTGTGTTATGGGGAATTGGAACACTTGTTGTAAAGCTTTCTCCGAAGGGCCCGGGACAGAAAATGAAAACTTGTATATTCTACTTTGGAATGTTTTATCCAATTCCACCGATGTCTTATTTTGAAAAGGTACCCAATACTTTTTGAAAATTAAATTGCAAGAGGTATTCCAGAAAACACAGTTTTATCCTAAGTTATTCGCCTCATAACTGCTTTAGGACCTACACAATTATACAATCCACGGCATCTGTTAGTCAATTCAAGAGGTGACATTATTGATTTGTTTTTATTTGTATTAATAAATGTATTTAATATTTATTTATTCATTCATTATTTATCAATCTATTATCATTTTCTTTATTTTTAAATCTGTTAATTTATCTTTTTCGATAGAGGGGATTTACTAAATCTTTAGAGTAAGCTAAAAAAAAAAACAGTTCTCCAAATCCTGGATGATATGATCAATATCAGGTAGAATCTTACTATTTGGGGATCGTAAATCAGAGCCCCAGTGCTAGAATTGTGCAAAGAAATAGTTAACATATTGACTTAGATTAGGTACACGAAGTCATGTTGCTGTTGTTTTAGATCATCCTCCTTCAGAATGAAAATATATAGCTATTATCTTTTTTTATTCATATTACAGGGAAGATTAGTTTATTTCCTTTGGTCGGTTCCATGTTTGGCGGGACTCAGGTGTTCATTAACGGACCGTGCTTCAACTCAACGAGCCAAATCGTTTGTGATTTTGACGGAATCAAAACGAATGGAAGGCTTCTGTCAGACAAGACCGCGATTTGCATATCGCCAACCTTTTACAAAGTCGGAAGAATTCCGCTTCTAGTGTCTTTAGACGATGGAAACAATTATCTTTTCAAAGGAACTTATACACTTAGTAAGTATTTAGGATGTTTGTAAAGTGTAGAACTAGAGCTGCAATTTTTATGGAACCACATGTTAATTAGACTATCTAGTCATTATAAAATGAAAAAAAAGGTGTTCCGTATAGGATTCAATTTATTTGAATGCATGCAGGATAAAAGAGCACTGTCGATTAAATTACCTTTCTCACAGTAAGTGCCGTGGCTGGGGATCAAACTCAAGAGTTTCAAATGTCCAGTCAGGCGCTCAAGTTAAAGTAGCGTCATGGTATCATCAACATCAGCTAACTCATTGTACATAAGAAAAATAATATGTTCAATGGCATACCTTATAACTTTACTTATAACTTGTGTAAAATTAACATACCAATTAAATAACTTATTGCTGCTTGATCGATTCCCAGAACAAAATTACGAATCTATTCTTCTCTATTAGGTAGCGTTGAGGACGTCCCTGATAATGTATTTTCCTCGGTAACGGAAAGCGACCAAAGAGAATCCGACTTCGTGATCACTTGGGGCGTCGGAGCCATGCAGCGTGTAAATACAGTCGACATCGTAGTCTATGGGTACCAAGAGGAGAGGGGAATCGATTTTAATGGACCTTTGATCACACTGGCCCAAGGAGTTGACTACAGCCTCGGGACTCACAGAGTTGTAGGGTTACCCTACAGCGAGATTGGTTATGAGGTCGGAGTCATCGGGATCATCGATTCTGCGACTAAGTTAGCCTTTAAACAATTCGCTTTAATTCAACTTTATATCATTCAAGGACAGTAAAAAATGAAATGTTTAACAAATAAATAGAGTAAAAAAATAATACATGAATGAGGATCAGTTGAGGTGTCCGATGGGGGACTTAAAGATAAATTCCAGTTTTGGTAACGATCTAAAAATGACTTTTTACAGAATCTAATATAATGACCACCTAAGTGTCTGTTTGTATGAATAAAAAATATGTGCCAAAGGATTCTGGAAGAAATTGTGTGATCGCTGAGAAATAAGCAAAATAAGCGCGGATTCGGTCACTTCCGTCGGGTCTTTATCTTAGCAATAATAATACACTGTCCCACGTGTGCCTATCTGTGTTGGTGATCTTCAGTGTGGACATTTTTCAGCGTAGATTTCAAGATTTCACAAAGTTCAGTTTATGTAACTGTACCAGATCTAGATCCTCGATGATATACTGACAATTAAGCCTTGTTTTACAGACTTTCTCATGAAATCAGTGTTTACTGCAAATACTGGAATTTCTCTTTAAATGCTCCTAAGCCTAAAATAGAAGTTATGACATAGGCATAATTCAGGCTGAAAGAAGTTATGCCAATAATACATATTTTTCCAATGAGTGAAATACGCAGCAATACAATTTACAATTAAACGCTATACGCCTTTCATCAATCTGTAACATTATTTAATATGGATGCATGGTAAATAAGCCACTTTTTAAAAGGAAAGCCTGTGGCAAGGGGAAATATTGCTAATTACCAATAGTCATCATCAGTAGAGCGAGGCAATATCATGAGGCTGGTACACTTGATTGTGTAATAATCTCGTGCTTAACACGGTTTAAGAAAATAGATTAACATATAAAAACGGAAATTACAATTTCAGGGAGATTGGCATCCCAACTGTGGACATTTCTGAAATGCATGGAGACAGGTATGTAACTGTGGCGTGTGGTGACTGCCGAAAGTCTTACTCTCACGGGTTCTAGTATGATCCGTAGTTCTAGCATGTCTAACACGTAATAATTTACAAAATAGAATGTTGGTCGGATCAAGAGGAAGTGAGAGATACGATTGAAATGATGACATGTAAAGTGCACTCTTCATTCTTATTGTTAGATCGTTCTCTTCTGACTTCCCCCTTTCAGTTACAGCCGCGCTATACTCTGGAGCAAGGTACATGTTCTTCAGTGGATGAATGGCTTTGATACAAAGAAGTGGTGTCGCAATTGGCTTGACATTGAGGTTGAAAATGATGATACCTTTCTGAATGCCACGCCACCGTGCCCTTGTACATTTGACCAAGCTCAGTTGGACATAGGCAGGTTCAGCCCCCATCCGGAGTGTGACGTTGATTCCACAGAACCCAACAACTGCATTCACAAACCTCAAGCAATGCATTGTGTCCGAGCCAACCTGCCAAGGTATTTGTTTATTTATTTTTTTCATTTGTTATTTTTTTTTGCTTTCATACCTTTTAATGATTTCATTTTAAATGAAGACATTCGATAAAGGTTTACTTCATTATTTCTCTGAATACACTGCCTTTCAGAAAGGCGAAGTTTAACATATCATAAGCTTAAAATAATATACATCTCAAATCAGACAACGCTTCATACAAAATAATCATACATAAACGAAAAATATCTAAAATTCGAAAATATAGAAAAACACTGTCAGAAATATTCCGTTCCTTGAATATATATAAACATAAATCAACATCTTCTATTGGTAGTTTTGTAAAATTAGCTAATCTAATTTTAGCAAGTGCACTATGTTATTTTTTATTCAACATAACCATACGAATTATATTTCCTTTTCACAAGTTAATTGTGATTACAAATACTACAAACGGAAATTACTTTGTTTATTCCGCCAATTGTGAATGTTTTGTTTGATTGTAGCTTAAAAGGTGGTGGACAGGCGTGCTGCTATGATTGCAAGGGAGTGATCATCAACGTCTTTGACTTCCCAGGAGGAGGCTACAGCAATCGCTACCATCACGGAGGTGTCTATCCTTACGAGAAGATTGGAAAGGTATGTTTTGGTTAAGATCGGCCACGAAAGATAAAATGCGAAGGGCAAGTTTGAAAATTCCTTGTCTGCCCCAGACCAGATTGGAAAGGTTTTATATGACATTGTTCCTGAGAAGGGCGAGTTGAGGAATTCCATCTCAATCCATCCCTGTTTTCATTGGAAAATATAACACGAAACGATAAATCAGAAAGAAAAGCTGATGCACATGAAGGGGGGGGGGGGGGGGGGTAGGGGCAGAGGGAAAATTGTCAAATCCTAAACACTATAACATTGCAACAGAGTAGTAGCAACATAATCATGATAATTATTTCCATATAGTTATGACATGACCATGAACGATTTGCTGGACATAACAATCGCAATATCAGTAAGATTCCAATTTTATGAAATACACTTGCTTCTTTCATCGTTTGTTTTTTCCCCTGGTACCAGACTCTCTTGTTTAAATATGATTGACACCAGTTCGACGCCTTTCAATTCTGTACCGCAACCATTCGTAACCTTGCTGACGTTTTCTAGTACTCTGGTAGTCCTTCCTCACTAGAAGGCATGGTCAACAATGGTAAAGGGACATGGATCCTGTTCTCATGATATTCAACTGCATCAGTCAGGACAAAGCTTCCTTCTTTCCGAGAGCCTGACGAGGCTGGAACAGTCTCCAAAAGGGTTCGGCTAATTAAGCCTGACTTGAAACCTCAAATGTCTTAAAGTGGGCGCAGTTCTAATGCTAACAAGGCCAAGAATGGCTGTACTTACAACTGCACTGGAAAAAAGTTGGAATATAGAGTAACACAATTATGTAAAGTCCCCACATTTGCATATACCACCAGTGTGTTTATCTTTACCACCCATACTGAAGCAGAACACACACAGACTGGAAGATGACGATTTACAAGTATTATTGCATTCTCGTTAATCCCATGCAGGTACCATATATGTCTCACTACGTTACCGACTGGTTACCGTGGACCTACTGCTGTCGCTTTGGTGAGCACGATGATTCCGAGTGCAAAAACTTTGCAAGAGAACGACCATCTCAAATGTGCGACAACTACAGGCCACCACCACCAGGTATTTCTCTAGTTTATGATTCGGTCACACCAACAAAATAGACCCCAGATCGACCAAAGCAAATACGTTATTTCTAATGACATGATCAGTTTGGAGTTCGTTTCGCCGATGCTACTGTTCCATTAGGAAAATGATAAAACTATATGTACAATCTGTCTTATTATACCTCGTAAAATATACTAAAACACTTCACAATGAATTGTCTATTTCATAGAAATCTATAGTCGTACGAAAGTGCTTTTGCATTTCCAATGTTGTCGTGGCACTCAACATCAGGATTGAGGCGCAGCCCATCTTTTATTCAGACCTACATTGTTGATGCGACAGCCAATGGTGATGTATCATTCGTACTCCACCAGATAGCTAGCTGATACATTACCACTGCATGGAAAAACCCCTCGTGCACGATTTCCAGAACAACAGCAAAGTCCATGAGGCGCAGGTACATTCTGGTCAGCTAAAAGTTAGGGTAAGCCATAATTGGTTTTGATCCAGAACTAACAGGCGCCACAAGGTCAAAAGCAAGCGAGGCTGTATGCACCTGCCTGGTGACTGATAATCTTTCCTCCACATCTCCACTCTTTCCTTCAGTGGTTCCCGGGTGTCGCGTTTAACAAAGGTCATGGTAGAGGACATGTTGATTATAATATGTTAACATATACAGATATATGCAACTTCCCCTGTTCCCAAAAGACGTGCACAGTGGCATGGTCGAATATCATGCCGGTTTTCCTGTTCCCGTTTTGTGGCGTCTATGAAACAAAATTAAGAACTGAAGGAAAAAACGTTATTTTTGGTTCTCGTTGTTGTTAGTATGCTTAATAAGAGTAGGTCTAACATGCATGTACGTACCAGTGGTGCGTTGAAAAGTGTCGAGTTTTCAACGTGTTGAATTTTCTATTATAATTATATTGGGACTTGAAAAGAAGCTGAACGGAATTCCTCTACATAATTGCCGACACTAATGTGGCTTACTTTTTTGGGTACCTTGATGTTGAAGTCACACACCATCAAAACCATTTCAAACTACCGATGAGGTCATAGATCTGGTCGATCTGGGTCCCGTAACATAAAGCTTAGCGATCATCGTATAATGTTTTTGACGATCGATTGCATTGACTAC
Source organism: Lytechinus pictus (assembly GCF_037042905.1). Taxonomy (NCBI): domain Eukaryota; kingdom Metazoa; phylum Echinodermata; class Echinoidea; order Temnopleuroida; family Toxopneustidae; genus Lytechinus; species Lytechinus pictus. Next base: position 8,288,323 of record NC_087262.1, on the reverse strand, counting down.
ATGTAAAAATCTAGAGTACGACTAATCGCATTTGTGTGACAGGATCTCGGAGTCTGTTCCGCTGGTGTGAATGTAATTATGCCGTTTTCCAATACGCTTAAGTCTTCATTCTCTTTGTCAACCATATTTTTTTTCATGTCTTCTAATGCTAAACAGCGCTGGGAAATGGCGACCCCCATATTGCAACTCTCGACTCGACCATGTACACATTCAACGGGCACGGTGAATACACCATGATGAACGCAATAAACGGGACTTTCATCTTACAAGCAAGAACCGCACCACTCTCGGGTAAGCTTGGTTAATATCTATCTTGTGTCACATTTCATGCCCTCTAGGTAATTATCTGATATTTAGTTGTCTTTGACCACTCCCCTTAAACATATCATCGTTTTTTCTCCATTCCTTCATGAATTGCAGCTTCAGTCTTATAATCTATAGTCATAGAAGGTTGTGAGTTTGTCGATAGTCAAAATGACAACTATGAACTGTGTGGTATAAAAACCAATCAGTCATGTCATGTATTCCGCATCATTATAGTTCAGTTATGTCAAATGTCTACGGACTTCTTGCATCTAGATTCATGAAACTAGACGTCAGATGGTTTTGTCACAATAACCCAATGGAAACTAACTAGTCTATATAAATCATTAGTAAGAACATTTTAGCTTCCGATTCATCTCAGCAGCTGAAATAAAATGGAAACATGATATATTCACATAAACCCCTTTTAAAATATATTGAATATCAGCGGAAATAGTTTAGAGAGACGAAAATGGGATCATATAATTTTTCTTTCTATTATATCTTCTCCCTATAGGAATCCCTTTGGCCACCGTGTTCATAGCTGTCGCTGTTAGGTACGGTGATAGTGACATCATCCATGTTCAAACAAATGAACGCAGGGTTCTTGATGCGTACGTCCAACAAGTCGGAGATGAACAGAATTTCACGAGGATTGACTTCACGCAAGCTCCTCGATGGGCATTTCAAGGTAACAAAGTATTCCAATTTGATTGGCTAGGATCATGCTTTTTCCATTAATGACAATCCAATGGAACCCCATAAAGGAACTCATATTCACTGAGCTAAATAGATGAAAAATAATAATAGATATATGATAATATTCCGATCAAAACATTTAAACGCCAAGTCAATCCCTTCCCCTGAAAAAAAACTAGCATAATTTTTTTTTTAAATATAGGCCTATATAAAAATCAGACTGATAGGGTTCGTAGTGACTCTCAGATCAGCATTGTGAAATTGTGAGATCAACAAAGTGAAGAACACCATCTTGAATGTGTTCGATGTCGAATGTAGTTGCAATTGCTTTCCGATGATTGTCCGTTCCCTACCAGGTGTTTCGGTGACGGGTCGCAACATTACCTCAGATGGAATCATAATTGCTTTCGACGGTGGGGTAGGACTGACCTTGAAGGAATCAGAAGGGGCTATGAGTATTTTCCTTGTCGCTCCGGACTCCTTCCGGAATCAAACGCAAGGTCTGATGGGAACGTGGAATGGTGTTTCCAGTGATGATTTTCTGACCCCTCAGGGAAATCTGTTGTCACCTGATCTGACTACTGAGCAGCTACACGACCAATTCGGGCTACAGTGTAAGGTTGCTAGACGATGTCACCTATCATAATCTTAGTTTCACTTTTTTAAGGTATATAATAAAGCACTACTTTCCCAAAACTCGGAGGCAGTAATAAAATAATAGACATCCGATTTGAACTATTTGTTAAGTAGTGAAAGTTCTCATTACTATTGACATTCTATTTTCGTAAGTATTATTCAAGATAAAATCATTAAACTTCGTTTTTTCTTAAAAAGAATATGTTCTTCATGACTATGATTTATCATTAGACCTACATATAATTGGTTATACTGTACACACTATCTTGTTCTTTTTATGGCAAGTATAATTGTATAAACGAAGCGTAGACGTTGAGGGTAGCGTTAAGTTCAGACTTTGACTTGTTCGGGATTTGTAAAAAGTCTGCCTATCAGATATGAAGACAGGAACTGCTTGACATACGCTATAAAATTTAATACAAGAATGGTACTCTATTTTCTATGGCACAGGGGAGATCGATGCACAAGAATCGTTGTTCTTCTACGAAACAGGCACCGACCACGAATCCGTCACGGATCGTAACTACCGTCCCATTTTTGAGCCAGTCACAAACCCTTTACTAAATCCAGCCCAGGTGGAGGAAGTCTGCGGTACGAATCAGTTCTGTATCTTCGACTACCAGACAACGGGTTCGCAGTCTTTTGCCGAAAATTCCATCGAGGAATTCGACCAGTATGAAGATGCCGTCGACAATCGGGAGTCATTCGGTAAGTAAGTTCATGTCACTTGCGTGTTAAGACAGATCGCATCTTCTGCGCAAGTAACCTGCATGGCTTGGTGACGTTTTTCAGTAAAACGACATTGATATAAGAAATCCAAAGATAAAAGTATAAATTGCGATTACGAAAATCGAATCATGACCCTGCTTTGCAATCTAAACAATTGAGAAGCTAATACGACGTTCTCGTTTTATGTTCAGTGAGCTGCCCAACCCTTTCCGCCCCTGCAAATGGGAGTGCCATCGTAACGACCTACGTAGCAGGAGGTGTCGCCAGATTCGTGTGCGATAGTGGGTTCGAACCGAGTCACATGACCAACCTGACCTGCCAATCAAATGGAACGTGGACTGCTGGTGATACTCCGACGTGTATCGAGGTTTTCGTGCCGACGACCATTGCGATCTCTATGCCGACGTCTGGAATGACCTCTCAAGCTGCCAGAACAACACTGCTATCATCCTTGGGTCCAACTGAAACAAAGACTTCCCAAGACACAACATCTACTGCTACCGTTCGAGGGACTTCTCCACCTCAAGGAGAGACCAGATCTACAGAACAGTATGTAACAGAGGACACTACGACATCCCCGCAGTTGACCACGATACTGAAGAAGGTCGACGATGGTAGGTTTCATCGAGACATGTCCGATTGTGTGAGCGAGGGTGCGTTCGCGATGGGGTGAGTGTGTGTGCGTGCGCGCGCGTGGGTGTGTGTGTGTGAGTGGGTGTGTTAGGCTGTGTGTGCTCTTATTTCTGTCCTTTCTTTAAAAGAGGTGAATCTATTTAGGTACAACATCAAAGTGACAATGAACTTCAGAAGCAATGACTTCCAAACTGACATTGTCCACTGTAAAGTAATGACACGATTCTTACTTGGAGGTTGCATTTTAGGATCGTATTAGTTATCTTACATATTGAAATGTATGCCCTTTTGATTATAATATGTGCTTTTCTGACCTTTACTACAGCTCTTCCCACTTGGTCGATCGTAGTGATTTCGCTCGGGTCCGTTCTTGTTGTCGCTGTTATCGGGATTATTATCGGCACCATGTGTCACAAGAAAAGGTATGAAATCCCTTTTAATCAACATATTTAAAAAGAAAATAGTCGCTTATTAAATCTATTGAAATAAGGCTCTACTCCAGTGCATTTTAATGTCTCCTAGTTTTAAAGACATTTTTGTCCATACGACAAAAATGAGGGATACAAAATTGGAAACAACGAAAATCTGGACTGAAAATGAAAAAAAGTCATTCCGTCACCATCACCGTCATTATTTCCATTATCATTATCACCGTTGCCAGTTGTTTTCTAATTTTTATAATTAAAGAAAATTTACTAATGTTAATAATGATTTCATCATCATCATTAACTGATAACACTTATTTTCATTCAACTCGGTTGCCATTTTCGGGTTTTGAAATTATCAGCTAAAGAGTTTCATTGTGCTGATGAAATCGTATTAATTTTTCAACACATACACAAAAACTATTCAAACTACTTTGATAGGGAAAGAGGGAGAGAAAATAATTTTATTTTTACAATGTTACTTTTGGATTTGCGTGGAAAGTGGAGATTATTTCAATATGATATTATATGTGTATATATGTAGACTTCATTCACATTCTGATGATCCTGTTGAGGGCATTTGTTTTTAATTAATTCTAATCAAAGAAATCGTGTTTCTTTCATTATCTGTCTTTTGTTCGACAGTGTGACACCTAATAATAGCCAGGAATTCGCTCACCCAAATCCTACATTCGTAAAGTAAGTCGTTATAAATTTTTACGCTCCATTTACACGCCTGGTAAAACCAATTCCATTACTATTATTTCAATTTTATTCCTGTTACTTCTGTACTTACATTATATTCTTCTCTTATATTACCATATATCAACTATGGGATCCTTGTTTGGGGCAATACCCACCAAAGTTTACTTAACAAAATATTATTGTTACAAAAAAAAGCCCTTCGTATTATTTCATTCTCACACCCCCTTCTCACACTGATCCGCTTTTCCTTGATTATAAAATGTAAAAGATTCAAGACTTATACCAATTTCAGCTTGGACAGTTTATGTACATGTATAAAAACAATATGGTTCCTTTTGCATTTCATGATTTGTTTTATCAAAATAACAATTTTCATAGGTATCCTACCAGACAAGCCGATTAACTTTCATCTACCTATCTTAAGAACTCGTTTTGCGCAAAATACTTTTATTTTCACCGCCCCCAAATTTTGGAATTCACTCCATAAAGATGTTCAACAGGCCCCATCTATCCACTCCTTTAAGAAAAAACTAAAGATATTTATGTTACTGTCTTACCAAAGTAATTATTTAGTTTGTATATTTTTAGTATTGTCTAAGCACGCTATTAAGTCACACTCTCTTGGATCTACGTTTGCACTCTCGTTCTTGCCCCCCCCCCTCTCTCCCCCTCTTTCTGACCCTTTTTCTCCACAGAATCTGCGTGTGTGTGTGCCTCCCTCTCTCTGTGTCTCTCTCTCCCCACTTATCTTTGCCCTCTCCCTCTCTCGCTCCCCTTTCAGTACTTTATTCCTTCTCTCTCCCCTCTATTCTTCGTCATGTCTTTGTTTTCTTTTTAGTTTTTAGTATCGTCCCGTATCTCTGTCATCTTTTTATAATTTCTCGCTATTACTCACCATCTTATTATTATTTCCAATATTCTATTTTAACTTATTGTATTTACACTTGCGAATGAGTCCCATTTTTCAAATGTTTAATGTACTATCTTAGGGGATCCAAGCTTAATTTCTACAAGCAATGCTTTTTAGTGGATCCCGTCATTTCCATATCAGATTCTGTTAAAACTATTTTACAAATGTTTTGGAACTTGTTATTGATTTATAATCATTGTTATCATATTTCATTTGTATTTGTTTATATTTATAATGTATGTTTGATTTGTATTTGCTTATAATATTGATAATGGAAATGGAAAATAAAAACTTGAAACTTGAAACTAGTTACACGGACTAGTTATTATGAATGAAATGCTTTCTGTCGGTTTGAAGTCGATGCCGTTGGTGTGACTATCGCAATCAAGGCGATTTAACATTCGAATAAAGAACACAAAAGGAAATCTACCAAAATTAGTGCTAAAATTTGTTGGATAAACTAAGGTTTTTGTCTCGCCTGCATAGCAGAGCGAGACTATAGGCGCCGCTTTTCCGACGGCGGCGGCGGCGGCGGCGGCGGCGGCGGCGTCAACATCAAATCTTAACCTAAGGTTAAGTTTTTGAAATGACATCATAACTTAGAAAGTATATGGACCTAGTTCATGAAACTTGGACATAAGGTTAATCAAGTATTACTAAACATCCTGCCTTAGTTTCAGGTCACATGACCAAGGTCAAAGGTCATTTAGGGTCAATGAACTTAGACCATGTTGGGAAAATTATTTTCAAAATCTTAACCGAAGGTTAAGTTTTTGAAATGACATCATAACTTAGAAAGTATATGGACCTAGTTCATGAAACTTGGGCATAAGGTTAATCAAGTATTAGTGAACATCCTGCTCGAGTTTCAGGTCACGTGACCAAGGTCAAAGGTCATTTAGGGTCAATGAACTTTGGTCAAGTTGGGGGTATTTGTTGAATTACTATCATAACTTTGAAAATTTTTGGATCTAGTCCATGAAACTTGGACATAAGGTTAATCAAGTATTAGTGAACATCCTGCCTGAGTTTCAGGCCACATGACCAAGGTCAAAGGTCATTTAGGGTCAATGAACTTTGGCCAAGTTGGGGGTATTTGTTGAATTACCATCATAACTTTGAAAATTTATGGATTTAGTTCATGAAACTTAGACATTAGGTTAATCAAGTACCACTGAATATCCTGTGCGAGTTTCAGGTCACATGACCTGATGACCATGGTCAATGGTCATTTAAGGTCAATGAACTTTGGCCGTGTTGGGGTATATGTTAAATTACCATCCTAACTCTGAAAGTTTATGGATCTAGTTCATAAAACTTGGACATAAGAGTAATCAAGCATCACTGAACATCCCCTTTGAGTTTCAGGTCACAAAACTAAGTCAAAGGTCAGTTAAGTTCAATAAACTTAGGCCATGTTGGGGTAATTGTTGAAGTGCCATCATAACTTTGAAAGTTTATGGATAGAGTGAATAAAATGTGGACATGGGTGTAGTTGACAGTCTTAAGTCTCTGTTCAAATGTCATTTATGGTCAATGAACGTGGTATTATGTCATTATATGAATGATGTTTTTGTTAATGATTATTTTATAGTAGTTTTCAAAGTTAGCACTGCTGCTATATTAAATTGCGTAATGCAGGCGAGACTGCCAGAGGCGTTCCACTTGTTAAAATAACGAATCATGACAATAATGGTAAGATATACGCTCGATTTTATAATGCATTTTATTTCCGTGGGCTTCACTCATAGCATAGGTAAATCTCTGAGGCAATATATATAATTTGAAGCTATTTAAAGTTTGATGAGGTATAAAGATAGCATCTAGTCGGCGCCGGGTTTTTTTTCAGAGGGGTAAAAGTACCTAAAGGTAAGTACATTTTTCAAATTCACACAAAAACAGTTGGGTTGATCTCCGTCATCGTTTTGCAGCGACTCTTTCCAGTACTATTGTCTACCCTTTCTTTTTTTTTCTATTTGTGATCGCTTGAAAATTTATAGGACTGCCCCCCCTGCGCCTCCCCTTGTACTCAGCGTTAGTGATTTGACTTTGGGTAATATATCTCTGTAAAATTATTCCCTTTAATCTCCTATTCATTCATTTACTTTTATTTGTTTATTCATTAATCGATTTATTTATCAATTTATTATGATTTTTCAAATTTTTATTATTTTTGTTCAACATTTCCTCCAACTTGCCTCCTTCCCCCACCCATTGTCCGTCCCCCTAACTCTCTTTAGTTATATGTTTTTTCTCTTTTGCAGGACTGAAACGGGGTAGCCATCGATTCGCTGTTGGAGAGTACAGGTTTCAACACCGTAGACAGTCCCTACCCACGCACGTCACAGGACAGTACCCAAGTAGCACACGAAGATCAAATCTATCATTGAATTGTTATGTCTACATCCGTCCAACATATGCAAAATAAATTTTTTATGGACTTATAAATTGAATATTTGTAATTATTCAGTACGCAACCCCCCAAAAAGACTTCACCTAATCGTTTTGATGATCTCAGAGTAAATAGAAGAGTTTTCGCGATGGCAACGGGACGGATTCTGCAACGATGTAAATATATTGAAAATGTTTGTCAAATCACAACGGACAGCTGCTGAGAGATTTTTGCCGACAGTTGGTGGACCGGGACAGCCGGTCGTCCTAAGATTCGGGCCGAATGAAAAATGGAAAAATGTATCAGTTTTTCTGAGTCCAGGATGACACTGCTGTTTTGATTCACCGATTTCGACAAAGACTACATTATTATGAAGGGCTTTTGACAATAGATTATCTGCATTCCAGAAGGCGCATGCGTAGTGCTTGTGAAAACTCCCTATAAAGTAACAAACTGTTGAGAGCTATGCAGTGAATTGTGAAGCCTACTGTAACGTTTCTCTTCTTAGTCCTCACCCCTGTCCTTCCCATGCATGAATTCATTGAATCCAGTATGGGAAATAACCATGTTTGCCTTTTATTGCCTTTTATCAGATTTACAATTCAAAATATGAAACTTGTGCAGCCACTTACATTTAGAGGCTGTTCATCTATACTTGACTGTTCTTGAATGTCCAATTTGCATGAACTTGATCCGTGAATTTTAAAAGTTATTGCGACATTTCAAAAACTTTACCTTGGCAAAGATTTCGACATTGATTTCCCAAAACATGATTTAAGTTCATTGACCCTAAATGACATTTGACCTTGGTCATGTGAGCTGAAACTCAAACAAGATGTTTAGTGATACTTGGTTACCATGCCCAAGTTTGAAATTGGCCCATATACTTTTTAAGTTATGACATTTCAAGAACTTAACCATGGTTAAGATTTTAATATTACGACGCCGCCGTCGTCGGAAAAGCGGCGACTATTTTCTCGCTCTGCTATGCAGGCGATACAAAAACGTCTTTTTGTATTCTTTAACTTTATAAGATATTATCTTGTATGCTCAATAAAGAAGTCTTATGATTCAGATAAGAACCCGGTACATCCTTCGTGATAACTTCTACTTTCTCATTTCAGGCCGATAAAAAAAACAGAAAAAGGTGCAACAGGAAACAATTGTACTTTCAAAGTAGCATCATGAATAGAGTTAGAACTACTTAACGTCTAGTGTTAAAATAACCATAGACAGTTGTGTTGTAAACAATAATTGTTCATAATTTTCTTTATACTTCTCCAAAATATATGTGGAAATGTCTTTGATATCCTATTCCAAAAATGTCAACAGAAATTACCAAAACAAATTAATATAGAAGGCGAGATAGTTAAAAATAAACTGAAAATTGCTTGTTATTTTATCAATATAAATACAGCCCTAAACGATATACAATGCAATGACCAAATTCAAAACACATCTCAATTCTCCCCACGATAAGCATAATAATTGACAGATATGCCAAAATCTACGGTTATCTCACAAAAAAAGTAAATCTTCAGTAAAGCTGAGTTTCGTTTCCCCTACGACAGCCGTACGGCGAGTCGAAAACAGCCGTTTTATTAATATTTATTCAAACCAATTGTGTAGCTGGTACAAATGCTAAAACGGCTATTTTCGACTCGCCATACGGCCGCCGTAGGGGGAAATGTGACTGCGCCATTGATAAGCTCCAGTCTATCTCTACTGAGATGGATTTATTCGTATCTGAATATGAGGTCGCAATGTGTCCAATATTTCTGGGAAAGAGTGTGTGTATCGGAGTACCACAATGATCCATCTTAGGTCCGCTACTATTTCTGGCCCTGAAGTTAAAGACCTGTCTCATGTAACTAAGAACGGTTAAGGCACAATGTATGCCGACGACAAGACATTATTTTATCAGGGTCCGATAAGATATTATCTTGTATGCTCAATAAAGAAGTCTTATGATTCAGATAAGAACCCGGTACATCCTTCGTGATAACTTCTACTTTCTCATTTCAGGCCGATAAAAAAAACAGAAAAAGGTGCAACAGGAAACAATTGTACTTTCAAAGTAGCATCATGAATAGAGTTAGAACTACTTAACGTCTAGTGTTAAAATAACCATAGACAGTTGTGTTGTAAACAATAATTGTTCATAATTTTCTTTATACTTCTCCAAAATATATGTGGAAATGTCTTTGATATCCTATTCCAAAAATGTCAACAGAAATTACCAAAACGAATTAATATAGAAGGCGAGATAGTTAAAAATAAACTGAAAATTGCTTGTTATTTTATCAATATAAATACAGCCCTAAACGATATACAATGCAATGACCAAATTCAAAACACATCTCAATTCTCCCCACGATAAGCATAATAATTGACAGATATGCCAAAATCTACGGTTATCTCACAAAAAAAGTAAATCTTCAGTAAAGCTGAGTTTCGTTTCCCCTACGACAGCCGTACGGCGAGTCGAAAACAGCCGTTTTATTAATATTTATTCAAACCAATTGTGTAGCTGGTACAAATGCTAAAACGGCTATTTTCGACTCGCCATACGGCCGCCGTAGGGGGAAATGTGACTGCGCCATTGATAAGCTCCAGTCTATCTCTACTGAGATGGATTTATTCGTATCTGAATATGAGGTCGCAATGTGTCCAATATTTCTGGGAAAGAGTGTGTGTATCGGAGTACCACAATGATCCATCTTAGGTCCGCTACTATTTCTGGCCCTGAAGTTAAAGACCTGTCTCATGTAACTAAGAACGGTTAAGGCACAATGTATGCCGACGACAAGACATTATTTTATCAGGGTCCGATAAAGATAGTATAAAATATGCTTAATAAGAAGATGTGAATGCTGTAAACCAAGTAATAGTCAATGTTTAAAGAACAAAATGATAATACTGCGTTCAAGGCAAAGATTGAACAAATTTGATCATTCTGATTAAATATTTATATTAAAGTTTGATGATAAAGAAATTAAACAAGTTTCACTCTACTTAGTGTTTAGGTGTTGTAATAAGAGGATAAACTTCTTTGGCATGACCATGCTGAATATGTTTGTAAAAGGTATGTGCTGCTCTCGCCATACTGAAAAGAGCTAAACCATTTACTGACATTACCACGGCGAAATTGATTTATACTTGTATAATCCAAAGCCGAATTGACTATAGCTGTGAAGTATGGGGTCTACGAATTATAATCCAAACGAATCAAATAATAAAACTCCAGAAACGTGCTGCTAGAATAATACTTAAAACTAACGTCCTTACCCCGTTTGAACAATTATTCAATGATCTACCGTGTGAGTAAAAAAAATAACATCTCACAAATCCCTTATTTAAGGAAAAAATATTCCATGAAAGCACAATATTATATATGGCCTGAAAGAGTATGTTCTCCCAAATAATTTGATACCATATTTATGTGGATGACCAGGAGGTATTCTTTGCAGTGATGCAACTTTTGATTTGCGCCAAATTACGGCATGACTGCAATGAATAAATCCAGATGTCAATGATGTCATAATCCTACAAGGGTTGCAATAAAATCCTGTTCAACACATCTTCTCAGTTATTTACTTTATAATTGTTGAATGAATACATTTTAGTATCGATTCTCAAGTTGATTTCATTGAAAATGGATTAGCAAATATTGTTTGCAACTCATGTAAGGTTTTAAAAAAAACCATTATTGGCATCTGGATTCATTCACCGCAGTATCGGCTTACTTTAGCGCAAGTCCAAATCTACATCACTGCAATAAATACCTCCTGATTATCCAAGCGTGAAGACTTAGAACATAAATATGGTGTCAAATTATTCGGGAGAAGATACTCTTTTCAGACATATATAATGATTATGCAATTATAAAATATATTTCCTTAAAATGGGAATTAGTGAGGTGTCAATTTTTACTCACTCGGTAGAATGGTTCTCATATCCCCAAAGAGCAATGTATTTCAGAAGTTATTTATGAGTTCAAATCATTTTTCCTCTTTATTTTCCTATTTATGATGATAACTTTAAATTCGTATCCGAAAAAAACATAACATAAACAAAATGCCCCAACCAACAACTCGATGTCCCAAAATGCAATACCGATTACTATAATTATAAATACTCATTCATTATCTCCTTAATTTCACTGTTTAACCCCGATATTACCATCCTATAATGGCGCAGATAATCTACTAGATTGAAGAGCGCCAACTTAACTCCAACACCAACCTATTATGTCCAACAAATGCTAAACTGTCAGTGGTTCTAGTGTTTCAGCTACTTTAATGATTCCGACTTCGTATGTTTTTTGTATTCCAAATTTGTATAATGTATTTTAAATGTAAAAAAAAGACATTGTGGATCTAATCCCTTTTGCAAGCAAACTGTAATATATTTTTCTTTGCCGCCTTTAGTAACGTTTTAATGAGAATTTCTAAATTTCTTTGGTATCATCAGAGCGACTAAAAGTTTATATGTTTTGAGACAAAAACATAACATTTTATGAAAAATGGATCTAACCCCTTTTGACAAATGAGCTCTTTAGACATGTCAGAAGAGTTTGTTTGCAAGATCCACTCCAAGAAAATCATTTTTCCATCATTTTTATGATAACCTACCGCGTGAACATAAAATTTGGTATAACAGAAATCTACCTGTCTTCATATTTTTTTAGAAATATTCTTTTCTAAAAATTTCCTTTTTGGGTCTAACCCCTTTTGCAAATAAACTGAAATGGATCTATCCCCTTTTGAAAAAAAATTGTCATTTATTTCACTTTTTAATGGGAAATTCAAATTTTCTTTGGTATCATCTTATTGAGCTACCAAAGGTTTATACATTAAGACAAAAAATATCAAATTTGATGAAAAATGGATCTAACCCCTTTTGCAATCGAGCTCTTCATATAGTTGTTATGTTTTTATGCTGTAAGGGCGCCTTTGACACCAGTTCTGCTGAAAGGGCGCCCTTTAAAAAAAAGGGCGCCCTTTCAAAAGATTGTTCAAATAAATAAATGGATAAATAAATAAGCAATAATTTATAATTGATGAGGGTCCACGAAAACAAACAAACAGACGAGTGCCATGTCTTGGTCATGGAAAGCTGCGCAACATAGCAAGAGTATGTATTGGGTGCTAAGTTTAACCAAAAATAATACGGTACAAAGGTTTGACTGTTTGACATATACATGTATAAAACTGCTTTTCCGATTGCATAAACTTTTAGAACAGGGGACTGTTTGAATATCACCACACCGAAACATAAACGTCTATGCAAGCTAGAACTTGGTAAAACAATAATAATCGGTACAAAATAATGACAAAATATGATGGGAAAACAGCTGTATGAAAACTAATGAGGTGTGGTCAAGTCGTGGATAAATATTCATATATGTATATGAGCGGCGATCGTAAGAGGGAATCTGAGCCCCCCCCCCCCCCCAGATATGGAGGAAACGAGTTTTGGGTTTACTCAAGCATGGCACGCGTTAAGTATATATGCAAGATGGGTAAGCCGTCAAGCAACATGGAAAAAAAAAGTGTCATGGAAACGCTAGGATTTCCCTTTTAGCTCATCTGAACACCTTCACATTTTCTCTGAAAGGAGAAAGAGCGTTAGTCTTCCAGGTAGGCTGATTTCCCAAAATTTATTCTGGATACCAAATTACTAAGTTGGATTATCATGAAAAACTTTGTCTGGCCACTTAAGATTGGTTTTGAGGTGGAAGCTGATCATTCTCTCACTCGACGGAAGAAAACCCACGCCCCACGTTTTCCATGATATATTTTAGAGCAGTAATTGGAGCCACCACAGGATTCTTAGCTATTTTTTCAAGAACCTAAAGGATAAATATCAAAAAAGTCTTTCTGATAAATGGATAAAGTGAGTAGCTGGCAAGAAGGTTTATAAAAGGTTTACGGGGTTTACCAAGCGCCCTCCGGCGAGTATTCAATACTAAAACCCTGGTCACATTTGCATTACAATAGGCTCCCCTATTCGTTTACCACAAAAGGAACCAAACATCCCCACAGTTATACAATAAACCGTAACAAATGCGTCAGTGTTATGCGACTTTCTTTTCAATTGTGTTTGCTGTGCGCCGTGAGTGTATTTCGGGCGCACACCTCACCGATCTCTGAACGGGTCATGCCCGCAACACTTCGCGGTGACGTGTACGTGCATTCGTATTCATTTTATATTAGCGCACATATAGCTTTAGAAAGCACGGGAATTACTTCTCGAAATCATGGCGTCAGTTGCAGCGGCTCGAGATATTTCTTTCATTTTCATCTTCGTCTTGTCAATAATCGTGACGATTTCTGGATTACCAGTTGGAGACGTTGATGTTGGGAACACAGGTACGTCTGTCAAACGTTTTCACACATGATTTAAGTCAATATTATTATCATTACTAGAGAACTCGCTGAATATATACACTGATCATGTTCATATTATTATTATTCTCACCCATTACTCTCACCCATTCGTGGTAAAATGCAAAGCGTACATGAAAACAGTGTCAGGCAAATATAAGGTTGGCTAACATTAATTATGAACCTACCAATGATTGTTGGTAAAAGGAAAATTGTCAAACGAAACTCTCATTTATTTGTATGAATATTTAGTTTGTATTTTTGTTGTTAGGAATTAATTTAAACTTAAAACTTAACCTTCAAACGAATAGAGATTTCTTTTATTAACCGGTTAGTTTAAACATGTCTGAGAGTGAATGTCGCTTTTGGGTTTTGAAAGATATTTCATTTCGTGTACATTCATGTTTTAAGGAATTTATTATATATTAGTTCAGTCAACTGAATGAACATTGGTACTTTGAGTGATGTACAGTTACAAATTTAGATAAATATAGGTTATACATTGCGCAAGCTATGTGGACGATTGATTATTAAACAGGTTACGATTTTTGTAATTGGCATATGAAGAACCGATACACCCGTATTTTCCAGTCTACTGAAAAGTGATTAGGAACCCCTTGTGATGTGTAAATGTATTTTTTTTCTTTATAGTTGATCGGAATATACCTGTGACAAAAATAAAAATTTTCATATTTCGTAACAATGAAAACCATGATGATTTGGTTTATGTCCAGATCAGTTATGGACCAGCTTAGCGTTTCTACATTATTTTCCTTACCGTATTCATATCTTTTTACTTAGTCGTAGTTTTAGGTCATTCTGCTAAACGAGATGCACCTGCACATTCTTAAAAGGATCTAGGTGAGAAATAGATGATGTGATGATGTGATTGTGAATATGTTACCGGCCGACAAAAATAGTCAAAATAAACCAATTATATGGTTAGAATCTACAAGAATTTGGATGATATTTATAATTTTTATCGGTCGGACAAACACAATATTCACCAATCGATCATGTCTTCTGATCAAGGTTTGGGGACATTCGGGGGACAGTATATTATTCCCAGGCACAGTAAAATCTCAAAAAGTGTGATAAGACTTCCTAAATGAACACGGGATGTCCGACCCAGATAAATAGATGTTTTATTGATTTTGTATTTAACGAAATTATTTCATATAATATTTTTACATGTATGACCAAAACGTACTAGAGACCGATTACGAAGGGTTTGGTGGAAGGGGGGGGGAGGGGTAAGCGGGGAGAGTACCAAATACTGATGGAATTAGTAAACAAAATCTACAATAAATGAGAACTATCGGAAATAGGTCTATGGCAGTGGCCACAGAAGGGGAGGGAAAGGGGGCTACGTGGGCTTCAGTCCCCCATTTCTTTTCCAAAACCGTGTACAAAAACGTAAAAATTAAATTACCACCTGATTATGATTTTTTGCATGGTCAGCCCCCCCCCCCATTTCAAAACCTTTACCCGGCCCCTGTAGTGTCCCTGAATATTCCATGCATGCGTGTCCGAGCATGACATGGGTGCGTGATTAGCACTATTTAGAAAGTGTTTCAGACAATTTAACAAAATCATAGAAACCGTATTGATTTCTAATACATATATATATATTTTATTATAATTTCCTGATGCGTCTGCTGCAGCTTTGAGCGCTAATTAAAATCTTAAAAATCAATAACGGAATTTCTCCTGAAAGAGTACACACATGCATATTTTTGCGTTGGGCGGCTGCTTGAATAAAATACTGATCTGTTATGAAATATGAAATACATTGATAATGATTGTTTCATAATTCGTTTTGTGTCAGTGTACTACAAAAAGCTAATTTTCAGAAATAGAGTTGAAAATGGAACCAATATGAACAGATATGCGTTGTTTAAATACAAACAACTTTACATAACTTTAAATCATGACTGACCTCTTTTAAGACGTTGTTTACTGATATTTCGAAAAAAAGCGCACAAAAGATTCTTTCAATCACTAGTGGGATAAAACAGTTCTACAAGTATACAGTTTCTTTACGAATAAGGACAAATGTGGCTTGGTAGAAAACAAATATTATCTCATTCTCACTATTTTTTTAATGGTATCATCTTAACTGCGCAGTGTGATATCTATTAATTTAATTTGTAATTTACATATATATTATTTTAGGAAATTATTATATCGCGATTTCAAAGGCATATACGTGTAGCTCACAGAGACCCCCTCCAATTGAAACCTATAGGCAGAATTTGGTCTGAAACTTTATCCCTTATTTTTATTTTGCCATTTTGAACGCATTGACACTTTTAAACGGTATGAATGATTACATACATGTAATTTGTTTCCCTAGAAATTTACATATTCTTTTGATATTCCTCCAAAGCGATATATATATATATATATATATATATATATATATATATATATATATGAGAGAGAGAGGAGGGGGGGGGGGATACTGAGAAAATAATGTGATTACATACATGTACCAGCATACCGTTCTATATTTTCTGTTGAATTTATTGTTTCATGACCTACAAAAATATATGGGAAGCATAATACTGACACATACCAGCAGGTATACGAAATTATATACATGTGTACATGCACTATTAACAGAGAAAGTAACAGGTCATACATTAATACAATTGCTGGTTGTTTGTACAGTTCATTAGTGCATTCTTAAGGCGCCAAATAAAGGTGTGTATACATTTGGAAGCATTCAAAGGCGCACAACTTCCAAATTATTTTCATTTCGTGATCCTCATATCATTAAGCAATCCACAGATTGATATCATGAATATTTGCGGGTATGTTTTACGAAAATTGTACAGCATCAAAACCAATGTTTGGGCCTGTGGTCTACTGTGTCTTGAACATTTCGTGCAATATTTAATCAGTTCTCTAGATATCAATTTTTTAAATATATTATATAAAGTTTAGATAACAGAATCTTAAGAACGTCAATATTAAATTGCTTTTCAAGCCAAAAATACATATAGGATGAAGTGCTCGTCCCAAAAATATGCAATTTATTTTGTTTTATAATGTTTCATCTTTTATTACATTACATGTACCTGCATATTTTTTGCACTTCATATCGAGTTAATTGCATGGTATTTTGTAAACCACAAACATGGCTATATAATACATGAAGGCTATGTGGACATACATGCAAGTATGTAATTGCTACCCCCATAAAAGTTAACATTACATGTTATACTCCAGGTTAATGTAATAAGGCTATTATCAGCTTCAATATGGAATGCCAAAATGAGAAACCAAAGTCTTATTTTATTAAGCAAAGAATGACCGAATTCATTTAATAACCTCGATTAATTGTGGCAAATGGACACGAGACTAAATTATTATTTACATTTTATATGCATTCGTAGTAAATCAGCACATTTAATTCCTACCTAGGTAGATAAACGGATAAAATCAATTTATTTGATTTATGAAAATAAAATTACAAGTAGGTATACAGGAAGTAAAAAAAATAAAACCCTAATGCAACGAGTAACCCCGGGCCCTTAAAATACAGAAAGGGTCCTCTCCTTCCATTCCTCACGTTTCGTAAGGTATACCCCTCCTGCCCCCCATCTCCTTTTTCATCCTTCTGTCCCATTATTCTGCATTCTGTCAATATTCTATTTCTAGCGATTAGATTTTACCTCACATGAGTCAAAAATTTTCTGATTCCCAGACCTCATTTTTTCCGTTTTCTAAAATTCAAATTCCATGTTATTCGGAGTTCTACAGTACATCCCGTGCTCCAGATGACTGCATGTACAAAACATAATACGATAGGCCATAAGCAATTATAAATAGAGAAAATCTTAGAAGACGTATTTTTTTATGCAGATATAGCTTAGAAAACGCATAAAGGTCAAGTCCACCCAAGAAAAGTGTTGATTTGAATAAATAGAGAAAAATCATACTAGCATAAAGCTGAAAATTCAAAATCGGAAGTAAAATAAGAAAGTTATGACATTTTAAAGTTTTGCTTATTTTTCACAAAACAGTGATATGCTCAACTCAGTGACATGCAAATGAGACAGTCGATGTCCTTACTATTTCTTTTGGTTTTTTATTGTGAATTATATACAATATTTCATATTTTACAGATTTGACAATAGGGAGCAACTTGACTGAACCATATACATGTAGTATTAACCAATGCTAATTCCACATGTTCAGGGAGGAATCAGAAAAATTGAATATTTCATATTTTGTATAATAAAATACAAAATAAATTGTTGATGACATCATCAGTCTCCTCATTTGCAAACTGACTTGGATGTGCATATAACTGTTTTGCGAAATCAAGCAACATTTTAAAATGTCATAACTTTCTTAATTTTCATCCGACTTTGATGAAGTTTTCAGTGTTATGCTTGTTGCATTTTCTCTTTTTATTCAAATAATTTTTGTTGGGGTGGACTTGTCCTTTAACACTGCGAACACGTTTGATTGACAGACGTGTACTTATGCTCGGTTTAAAAAATGCCTTGAATTTCACGTTTTCATGGTATTTTTCGTCATTCAAATATTTTGGACAGAAAATTAGCGTTTTCCGTTGAGTTCCGTGAATTCTGTATTCTTCCTTAAAGGGATACTCCAGGTTGAAAATAATTAATAAATAAATAATAATAAAATAATCTAAATAAATAAAGTAAAATTCATCAAAATCTGATAACTAGTAACGAAGTTATTCACTTTTAGAATTCAAGCAATATTTTGTGAAAGCAGTTCTACGAATTTCGTCATGGAAATTCATCTGATGGCCTCACGGTGTCATGTCCCCCACTTTAATTTTTCTTATGTTTTTACATGAAATCATAATCATTGCATACATGTATTTTCATACATGTGTGTATGATTTTTCTCTTCTCTAATAGAGCATTTTGCAGCAATGAATATCTAATGCATTAATCCAGTTGTCAATCCAATATTTTTAATTGTTGGAGGACAAAATTATAATAAACATTAAATAATAATACAAAAGAACAAGAGGGGATATTAGTTCATCATTGTGCTCATTGAATATTCATGAAGACATGCAAAGAACTGATTCACCGGAATAAAGCAAATCTTTAAAATGTCATAACTTTGTTATTCCTTGTCCGATTTTGAAAAAAAAAATTGTGTTTTGTTTGTCTGATTTTTCTTTATTTGTTCAGTCTATATTTTCAGCCTGGAGTACCCCTTTATTTCCTTGAAATTCTTCAGTTATTATTATCGTGGAAAACTGTGGTCTGTACCTACATATGAGAAACAACAAAACCTTGTCAGTACTTTAGCCGCTTGTATGAGGCAGACTTGACACAGACAGTGTTTTACCGGAATTGTGATGTAATACTCCTAAGTGATTACTTGGACAAAGGTCAAGTGGAATCACTGACCAAGTGTACTCAATAAAATTCCAATCAAATGCCATTCAAAGAGTTCAAACGGTACAATTGGCCCATAATGGGGATATATTACAGATGTAATCTGATCACGACTTCAGATTTTTACGCTTGATGTTTTACAAGCACTAAAATATACAAAATCTTGAAATTCCTTTATGAACTGTCTCAATTGGAAGTTTTAACTAGCATATTTTGAAATACATAATGGTAATCCGTGCTATCATTTAATTTTATATCTTGATATTAAGAATTAAGTTCTTGATGTCTAGAAACGTTCATAACTTGCCTATGTCATAAACGATTTTGATGAAACTTGTTTTGAATTGTCTTTCTCATTTTACTTTTTTTCGAAAAGGATTGCTTCTCTTCTTTGGTTTTGGTTTCCTTTCAATTGTAAGCCATGTAATATCAAAATTGGCTATACACAATGCATATGTACATGGACATTAATTCTTGCATTAATTTACAAAAAATATACCCCT
The DNA here is from genome assembly GCF_037042905.1 of Lytechinus pictus. NCBI lineage: Eukaryota > Metazoa > Echinodermata > Echinoidea > Temnopleuroida > Toxopneustidae > Lytechinus > Lytechinus pictus. The sequence goes on along the minus strand of NC_087262.1, from coordinate 8,268,600 downwards.
GGTGATATATCCAGTAAATTCTAAAGCTTCGATACTCTGATACATCTATTGCTGATTCATAAAGTCTTTGTAATTTATAGCCCAGCCCCCCCCCCCCCCCATTCTCAAACTGAATTATCCGGAAAATTTTGATTCCACCCTTTTTCCGAAATTGTATTGTCCATTTTTTTTTTTTTTTTTTGGGGGGGGGGGTCTTTGATTGCTTTAATACCAATACGTTGTAAATCAATTTCGGGAACCACAAACTGCTATTAACAATTAGCCAGCTTCTTAAATTCTAAACCATCTAATTTCAGAATTAAAAGGATTGTATTGGTTTTACGTCATTGCGAGTATGCGATAAAACTACATTTGGTCACGCAACAGCTGTAATTGAAAATCGTTAAGAATTTTCCTCCCATCATCATGATCAGAGCCTACGTAGCATACTGATGGGAATATGATTTCTGTTTTGATATAGGTATATTACAACGCATAGACGAACAATCAAGCCCGAAATCACATTTAATGTGAATATAATAAAAAGCTTGTGTAAATGGTAAACACCCAACGTGTATTTGCTCTTCCCTGCTATTTGCTTATCGTGGCGACAGAGGTGAATGACAAATGACATGCTTGAATTCACTGAAGGGGGGTATTTGGAATGGCTTTTGAGTTAGAACCCCCGTTTGAATTTGTGTTTCTACTTTATCGCCACGCTTAGTTAGTTAAATGAGAATGAAACCTTTGGAACAAGATAACTTGTGTGAAAACAGAAAAATCAAAGAAACAGATCAATGAAAGTTTGAGAAAACTCGGACAAATAATGAGAAAGTTATGAGCATTTGAATATTGCGATCGCTAATGCTATGGAGATCCTCAAATTGGCAATGAGACAAAGGTGTGTGATGTCACTTGTGAACAACTCTCCCCTTTACTTTAGTATATATTTCACTTTAATTGCCTCTTTTATCACATCTATCAGTAGATCATGTGTTTTTTCTATAGGAGGGCATGTAATACAGATTTTTAAAGAATACATCATGGATAAAGAGTTTGTATCACCACAAGAAAAAGCAGAAAGAGACATTTTGAGGGCATTTTATAGTCCATCAAAGGGAAAGTTGTTAAAATGTGACATCACAGATCCTTGTCGCATTGCCAATGGGAGGATCCCCATAGCATTAGTGATTGCAATATTCAAATGCTCATAACTTTCTAATTATTTGTCCGATTTTTCTCAGTCTTTCTTTATTCTTATTCTTTGATTTTTCTGTTTCGACACAAGCCTAATTATTCCAAAGGTTTCATTCCCCTTTAAATTTAACAGTGAGTGAAGCTATAAACGAAAACCATTTGTGGTCTCTTTGTATTAAACCTACTTAGTGACGGTTATGGGCCACGTTTCATATTTTTATGATAGCAACATCAGGACCAAAGAACAATATAAAAAAAAGAGGAACGGGTTAAAGGCCGGGGTGGTGGGGGTAAGCGGCTGATTACCCCCCTCTAGACAAGTTCACAACAAATTTATATCGCCAAAGCCCTAGCTCGCCACGATTTTCTTAACCTTTTTTTAAAAAATTAAGTAGTGGTGCCAATCAGCCAAGGATTTTTAAGGGGCCAAACGTGGTGTATGGGGCAAACTTTATACAACATCACGAGCGAGCAATAGTTTGTGACATTTTTTAGTACGAATGCTTAACTTTGTGATAGTTTTTTCAATATATTTGGAAAATTATATGTTTCACCTTACTCCCTTTCCTTATTTTCCTTTCCTCTCTTTTTTTTTCTTGGTCGTGGAACTTTTTAAAGCCATGGCGCTAATAAGCAGTAATATAAAAAAGTGCAATAACTCATGATTGACAGCACGCTCCTTACAGTATTCTCCAGATATATTTTAGTGCAAATTGATTTTAATCTACATTTATTTATAACCAAACTATGTCAAAGTACAATGTCAAATAAAATTAGCAAAATAATGAAGGTATATATAGAAACGGCCAGCTATTGTCATCTGTCTTTCAGTAGAGTAACAAATTTGAATGCGTAGAAGCAACCCGACTAGATGTATATAAAACATGTAAAATTTTTAAAAGTATCAGTCAAAATAAGTATAACAATCAGTGAATGTGATCAGTGAATAAGATACCCATTGTTTAACTCCTGTCACTAAGAGTTCAACAATGCTCATTGTTAACTGTAACTTTAACCATTGGCAATGTTTATATTGTCTCTTTTTGTGTCTTGTGTATTATACAGATGGACAAATAGAACAACCTGATGGGCAGCAAACGTTTCCAGCCGATGTACCTCCACCACCGGGAGCCTTCAATGATCCTGGGTCGGAACCCCGTATATTACCACCAAACAATCTTCCAGAGACTCCACCAGAATATGTAGGCGCTCCATTAAACGCCGTCCAGAATGTGAAATCTCCAGAAGAAGCAGCGGCAGCTGCTGGCACAGGATTAGCCATGATGGCTGGCCCTGTGGTTCCAGGAGGAAACACGGGTGCGCTGTCTCCAAATAATGTACCACCACCCGCTGGTGAAGTGAACGTTGAGGCACCTGCTCAAGGACAAGAGGTACCTACTCGCAATGGTGCGTTTTTCAATAACATGGCACCGCCACCCGCTGATGCAGCGAACGGAGCGGTACCCGCTCAAGGACAAATGGAACCAGCAGATAATGGTGGTATGTTCCCCGCTAACATGCCTCCACCACCACCTGGTGCGATGAATGATGAGGTACCAGGCCAAGGACAAACAGTACCTGATATGTTCCCCAACAACATGCCTCCACCACCTCCTGGTGCAATGAACGAAGAGGTACCCGCCCAAGAGAACAATATTGATGCACCATCTGACAAGGGTATCGCTTCACCACCATACCAAGGGATGTTCCCCCCAAACATGCCTCCACCCCCACCAGGTGCATTTAACGAACCTCCACCAAATCCCATTAACGAAAAGAAAGCCAGTCCAGTCGCCTCGTCCAGTGGTAGTGCTGTCGAACCTGTTTATATCAAAGGAATGGCTGTTCCAGAAACAGCGGCCCTGCCCCCAAGCGATCCAAACCGTTATGTTGATCCCAATAATATCCAAGCGTCATCGATTCTTTCAAATCAGCAAGGTTCAACGACTGGAAATGACCAGAGCAATGTTCAACAATATAATCCCGATACTCCTGTTTCAAGTGACCAAAGTCAGGCACCCAGTAATCCCCAAGTATTTAACCCTGATTCACAGGACAACCATGGTGAAGGGGCAGCCCCATATAACCCAGATGAACCCGATGCTTTCAATATTCCGAGCCAAAATGGAAACGAAGGATCCGTAGAGTCCACCCAAAATCAAAACGAAGCACAGGTTCCTTATAACCCAGATCAACCTGAAGCACCCCAAAACATTGTTGCTCCATATGATCAAACTGTCCCCGATGCTAACCCTAACCAACCAGCAGAACCTGATTCGGAGAACAACGTTCCTACTGGCCCTGATTCATACAAAATCCAAAGTGATACTGATGAGAATGAATCTGCAGAGTCTCCCTACGAACCATCTGATGAATCGCCGTACGAGAATGAAGAGCAAGTTGGTGAATCACAGGGGGAGTCTTCTTCGCTCGACCCTGTCAAGAACTTCCTCGAATCAAGTTACTATGAGTCTTCAGATTCCCTTGCAGGAGGTGACGGGTCACCTGATAGCTTCTGGCAGGATTCCGATTCAGAAGGTAACGTTACAGCGGCACAGATGCTTGGGTGGCACCAGGGTAGTTCAGGGGAAGGCTAAAATTTTCTTTTTACTAATTAACAATTTGGTATAACAAGATAAAATCATTTCTTTCCTTACCTCCAACTTTTCATGTCTCCACCTTTTAATTTCCTCATATTTTTCCACAAGTTCAAACATCAGAGAAAGAAGGGGTGCCTTCCTGTTCCATGAAGGAGCAGTCCCTGTCAGGTTGTCAAACAAAAAGTTAAACTTACAGAGCTGTAATCGATAACATTCGTCTGTTTACGATACAAACTTAGGTAATACATTTTACGAAAATCTCTCTTGAAATCAAGGGATTTTGAGCCTCCAGTCTGATGACGAGTCCGTTTTAGTCGTACACTGAATTGGATAACTTGATTGGATCACTGATATAACTAACCGGTGTGTTGGCTCGGTTGGTAGGGCGTCCGTCCCACAACCGGCAAGGAGTTGAATCCCCGGCCGCGTCAGACAAAATGATGTTAAAAGATGGAAGTTTTGTTGCTACCCATATTGGTATTCAACGATTTAGGGGATAGATCGACGTCGATCTGGCTCTGCTCAGTGGCTGACGGGCCCACGATCAATTGGGCAAAATGAATTTTTCGGATGATTTCAATTTCTGATTTTCGTTTCCAATAATAGAATATGGATTTTCATTTTTACAATTCTTATCACCCGCCAGGATTATCGTTATCTTTTGAAGTGTTAGGTATAATTTACTTCACTTATGTATCTACTGAACTTTACAAAATAACAGCGAGAAGTAAATGGACATCGAAATATTCTCCTTGTAACATTTTTGTAATGTTCCTTTTTATACTTAAAACCTCGGAACATTATCATGGTTATTCTCTCTTACAATGTTACACCTTGTAAACTTTTCAGAATGGTTAATCCCTTCTTTCTTTGCCCCTTATCCAAACAGGGTTTTCCGATACCAGTTACGGAGTAGACAGTTCGGAAAACTCAAATCTAGAATGGCTCTACGATGCTAGTTCGTACCAGGTAAGTACCGAATACAGTTCGCTTCCGTTTTCACCAGTGGCGTACCGTGGGTCACGGCATGGGGGGGGGGGGGGGGCATCAGCAAAAAAATTGAGTCACTTAATGAGTGCGCTTCGCGCGCTCAGTTGCCAGGTATACTGACCTAATAAAGACATTTTAAGGACAGTGCCATTAAACGGATATGTATCTCACTGATCAAATAATGCGATTGCGAAGCGGGAGCTTAAAATATTTGATATTCAGACCTAAAAAGGGACATTATAATCAAATTTGTGTAATCTTGATACGTACCGGTCTCGCTAAACAATGCGAGCGCGAAGCGCGAGCTGAAATTTTTGTATATATTGACCCAAAACGCAGATTTTCAAGGACTATGTTCAGGAATCCATTAAGAGTATACATATCTCACCATAGTCATCTAATGCGAGTGCCAAGCGCTTGCTGATTTTGTTAGAATTACATCTAAACACATGAAGCACTTGAATCATTGTAATCATGATTATTAACATACGCATCTCACTAATTAGATATTGCGAGCGCGAAACGCGAGCTGAAAATTTAGGAAATTCAGACCTGAAGAGGGGCGTTTTAAGGCTTGTTTGTAGGAATTCACTTAGACCATATACGTATTTCACTAACCAAATGATGCGAGCGCGAAACGCGTTTTGATATTCAGATATAAAAGGGGACATATCTCAACAATCCACTAATATGCGAACGTAAGCACGGACAGGAAATGTTTTATATTAAGACCTTCAAATGGGGCAATCACTTTAAGTAGTCAGGAAAAAGAAGCAGACTATTGTACATAAAACAATAATAACTCGAAGTGCGAGGAAATATATTTGGTGTATATTGAATAAAAAACGGGAGGTTTTAGTACAACAGGACTATATATCTCGTGAAACAGACAATGCGAGCTCCAGGAACAATGAAGACATAGGCCCTGAGCAAATTATGTTTCATAAAATTACGAAAAAAATTGTTTTCATGTAATATAACAACATAAATATAATATAATATAACATTATAATAAACAATAATTTCTTCTTTTCCACTACGTTTCTCTTCCTCTCCCTCTTTTTCTCCTTTCCCCCGTTTTTTTTTGGTCAGCCGATTGGGGGAGGGGGGCACGTGCCCCCATGCCCCCCCCGTAGTTACGCCACTGGTTTTCACCTTGCACTCTGTGTGAAGGCTACCGAACACCATGCGACTGGTCTACGATCCGAGTGTGAAAAAATTGCATTCTGTTTACTGAAAAAATGATTGAATAGAATTTCTTTATTTCAGCATCAAAATAAGTAAGAATACTATTCTCGACATTGAATGATTGCAAGCGTTTATTTTGGAATAAAGGCCAAATTGGTTTCAAATCATTGCCAACCGTATGATTGCTATAATGGTATGTTTCCGATCGGGCTAATGCCAATTCGTCAGATTTCCAGTTGGTCCAATAGCCAATTTAGTTCATACACCATCTGGTCTAATTGGACTAAAAGTGTTAATTGGGCGAAATGAATGAAAATAAAGTGGATATTAGACCAACTGGTTATAAGGCGAAATGGTCATAGACGAATTGGTGATTAGACGAAGTGATGATTGGACCAAATGGTTATTGGACTAAATGGCTGATAGACGAAATGTTGTTGGACGGAATGGCATTAGACAAAATGAAGGTAGACCATGTGATGAGTGGACGAGTTGGCAATAGACGAATCGGCAGTTTACCTCTATAATGTCATTACGATCAGATATTGAATTATATTATCCTAATAAGAAGGGAAGCATATGGATTTGAACAAAAGTATTTGTACGATGGCTTAGAGCTTTGTATGATTTTCATGTCTACATATTCGTATGAAATGAACCGACGTTTTATTAAAGAAATCGGGTTGCAGACGGTCGTAAGGTGTGCGGTTACCTTTAGTAGAACCTTGGCAATATGTTCTCCATCGTTTAATAGCTACCAAACGTTGAAATCATTTCATGCTGATAGGTCAGACTGGAATTCACATAAGTGAATAAAATCTGTTGTTACGCCAGAGATACGTTAAAATACAGTTGAAGAGAATTACGAAAAAGGGGGTCGTTTAAAAGACCTGTGATTTAAAGTATACTTGCATTAAGGCCATACCCTACGACTGCTGCGACCCATATATAAACGTCGTTTAATATTTGATGTGACTATTTAGGCATGGTAATCTTACTGTGCAAAGTCCTAAGCCATCGTACAAAATACTTATGTTCAAATTCATGAGTATGTCCTACTCTCCATTGTTTCTTTTTTATGATATTCAGAACATGTACATTTGAAAGTTGAATATTCCTTTGTGTACCAAAAAGTTTAAATTGCGTTATTTTGGGGGCTAGTTACATGTATGTACTTGTGGACTATTGCTTTTGATATATTTATATGGTCAAAAATTGGTTTGATTGGGTCGGCCGGGAATGTTCTTCAGGGTACCAAGCGGGTATGAAAGAGGATGTAATTATCTTGCTTCATACTTAAATACCCAATGTCTATCGGACGGGATTTGTACGACTTAACGTGAGGGCATAGGTGGATAAATGAATAAATATTTTTTTTTTCTGTGGGTCATTCTTTGACGATAATGGGTTCCCTCTCCTCCCCCCCCCCCCAGGAGTCCGACTCGAGTGAAGAAAAGGAGGAGGAAGACTTCTTCGGATTGGACCGAACAGGAGAAAAAAATGAGGATCAGGAAGACAGGGATCAATTCACCGTTCCTCAAGAATTCGACGATGATCTATACAGAAGTGGTGGAGCAAAGCTAATCCTATACTGCATTCCAGCCCTCATCTTGTGTGTTTTAATCCTTCTTGCCTGGAAGAATTACCGAGGGAAGATAAGGGTAAGAATTAAAACAAATGTGCGCGTGTGTGGGATGGTGTTTGAGTGTGTGTGATGGTGTGTGTGTGACCGAGTTTACACGGACCCTCATAGAGTTTCCAACTTTTATTGCAATAATTAGATATGGGAGTTGATATTACTTCCACTAGTTTGAAAGGGTTCCACGCTTCTATACTGCATATTATCTCATACCGCACGCGGATTTAGGTTTAAAAGAATCAAATGTTGTACAGAAAAGTGCAACCCCTCCAAATTTTCATGATGAATTGTTATATTCACATTTAGGCTATTCAAAAGATTTGTGATAAAGTGGCCCCCGTCAACTCTTTGATCCATCTCTGCTTCACCCCTTGGATGGCTAATACTAACTTTTAATCTAACATTATTCTAAAAGTATGAAGTCTTCAGACGAAAGTAAGGTTCTATTGACTGTAGGTAAATAGTAGACTCGAGGTGTCGTAGTCTGCTGGACAAGTCTCCGTAATGTAAATCACAAGGTCCGGGATTCAAATTGTATATCACCAAACTAAAATGTACGTTGGCAAGCCTTGGATCTATATGTTGCAACACCGAACCCTGGTAACGTTAATGGGTAGATCGGTTCCTACCGAAATGCAAACAAGCCTTGATATCGGGCGTAGGCCGGGGGGGGGGGGGTGTACTGGGTACACGTGCACACTCCCGCTGAGGCAGAGGAGTTCCGACACTTGCTACCAAAACGAAATTTTTACCCCTTTTTCTGCTTTCAACAGCCGATTTTCCAAACTTTAGTTCCACCTCCCCAAAATGTGCAACCCCCCATACCACTTTAGTTCCACCTCCCCAGGGTGTGCACCTCCCATGCTCAAACCAGCCTACACCCTGGTATATATATAAGTGAAGCTGATAATCATGATAAATATGAAGTGGACGGTTTGTCATATCTGATATAAGCACGAAATGATAACCTTGCTATATTGACTGTTATTACACATATTTATATTCAGTTCCTATTCAATGTTTTTTTTTTAATTGCATTCTTGTATTCCCCTCAGGTTGTTGGTGTCCCTACAGTAGACTCAAAACAATACGACTGGAGGACCGGCCCCCAATCAGAAGAACGTGCTCCAATGCTGACTGAACAGGACTTAGATGAAAGAGGATACTAAGTGTGCCTTGGGTGGGGGAGTGAGGGGATCAATACAAGAGAGTGGCGCCAAATCCTATTGTGTTGGTGTCTATACACCATAAATAGACTTTCACAGTATTCAAACCTAAGCAATAAATCAGTGACAGTGTATTGGGTAAAATGTTGTGTACATGTATCAAAAAACATGTATGTTATATTTACACATGTCACGCAACATCTGGATAAAATGTGTCCTCGTCATTCATGTGATAAATGTAAATCACAGATGTACAAAATTAGATAATTTATACTAATTCGTGTATCTTAATGTTTTAAAGTGCCTTACAATGTAATCAATCAATGGTCAATGTGCTTTCCATTCCAGTATGATATCTTTAAATTATTTATGTCTTTTAACAAAGTTGAATGGAATGAACATTGGCGAATGCGCAGCATGCCTGTCTTGTTCTTGTTATTGCTGTTCTACCACTGTCATCTCATCAACATTGATGTAATCTAATTTGATTTAATTTTTCATATACACATTATTTTCTTCCATTTAAAATATTTCTTCATTTTTGTAAACATAAATTCATACAAAATCAATATTTCATAAAGAATATTAATATACATAAGGGGAAAACATTGAGAAAGTGAAAGAAAGTGTAAGTATAGAGTATAAGAACGGGAGGCCTCGGTCTTTAACTATATATATTAATCCCCTCTAAATGAATGAGAAAAATACGTCTTAATATCAGAAATATGCTGGCGCCTCCTCTTCTAAAGTAAGCTTTCTTAATGAAGTTTTGGGAGAGTTTATTAATATTACCAAAGTATTATCTCACCTAGATGTAGAAAATACATTGAAGCATCGGGGTACATTCACTTGGCATTTATTAACGTTATAATGCCTATAAATTATATTTATTCCTCGGTTAAAAGCAAATGTTCCTTTATATGTCTTGTTATTTGCGTGTGGGTGCGTCGTGGTATAGTGGTTCTGACTCTCGCCTTTGAAACAGAGGGTCGTGTGTTCGAATCGTAGCCATGGCGTATTTTCCTTCAGCAAGAAATTTATCCACACTGTGCTGCACTTGACCCAGGTGAGGTGAATGGGTACCCGGCAGGAGTAATTCCTTGCATGCACTGAGCGCCGGTGATGGTAGCTCGAGCTAAAGCCGGGGTAATAATAGCAGCGCTTTGTATCCTCTGGCAAAAAGCGCTTTATAAATCCAACTATTATTGTTATCATTATTATTTGTGTTCATTCATTGTTCTTTTTTGGTTTTCATGATGGGTACGTAGCCCTGTTTTTACTATGTAGATAAAACATTCAATACTAGACCACCTTGACTGAGCAATTTATTTATGATATTATTACCACGATGACTGACAGTTATGCTCCCACTGATATTGTGATACACTCAGAATGAAGGTGTACTTAACCGGGCGTCAAATGCTTGCATAATGTGATTTTTACCGAGTCATTTTTGTCGCTTGCTGCTGCAAAACAGCTGTTGTATTTTTTTTCTTATTAGACTTTGCAACTCTTTTCGGAAGAACACACCGACCTTGGCAAAAAGAAAACTGCCGAGACCACGCAGACCTATATTTGGTATCGCCAGTTACTATTTGACGTTGATCGCGAAAACAATTAGACTTCAAAGAAGGATGACGATCTGTCGAGTTATGTTATAATTATCAGTTAATCGTGTCTTGCTTTGTAGGACTCTCATTTTGGGAGAACCGATAAAAGATTCCTCACAGATTTCCATTTTTGTTTTATAATTGTGGAATGGACTGTCTGGATGCTCCCTTCGCCACCGTCATACCGTTGAAACCTGGAGACCGATCAAATATATATTATGTTATTTCCAATGACACACCCATCGATTGGTTTAATGGGTGTGACTGTACCCACTACTAAGGCTCATTTTGATTTAATGGCGTCTTCCTACATGCCTTTTCTGTCTTTTCTCGTAGTTTTAGAAGACGTCAAATCCTTGCGTATTCGCTTAACATCTGACAAGTTTTAACGGTTTATTTTACTTATTTTTTTTCTCCACTTTAATTGACTAATAATGTGTATGAAACTTATGTGAACAAAACGTGCTTTAAGGAAAAAAAAGTTTGAAAGGTTTATTTTACTTATTTTTTCCTCCACTTTTATGGAATTAACAATGCATATGAAACTTTTTGTGATCCAAACGTGCTTTTAGGACTAAGTAAGTGCATTTTCTTATAGTAATACAAATATGGATAAAGCAATAATTGTATATATGTGGCGAAGTATATAGACATATAAATTCCATTTTCTTTATCATTAACGCTTAGAAAAAGCAAAAGCGAAGAATCTCTAAAGATATATTTTGAATTGTTTTACTTTCTGTTTGATACAGCACATACAATGTACACATATTTTTGTATATATGTATATGCCTTTGGCATTTTTATTGTGACTTTTATTTGATATATGAAGGAACCAATAAAACGCTATCTTTATGGTAGTTTTCTATTCATTATTGTGTTCATTTGTGATCCCTTTGAAACAATATATGAACAGTTGACCTATATATTACTTATGATATATTATACAGATATTGCCTACCTAGAGTTGAATATAACATTTCAAATCTTACCTCATTAAGCAGTCCTCTTAGTTCCATATCCTGTTCTCTTTCACTGTATTTTGCTACTTCTTTTTCTCTTTCCAATGCGCTTAGAAACTGTTGTATTAAGCGCTATATAAATGTTAATTATTATTATTATTATTAACATTTCCTCTCCCCGACAAAGTTAAATTTTTCCCAAGCGATTATATTTTGCCCGAAGCGCGCAGCGCTGAGGGAAAATATTCTCCCTAGGGAAAAATATAGGGGAGTTGAAATGTTATTTATTAAAAAGATAGACCAGGCAATATCTGTTATATTTTTTTGTCTATGTGGATTCGCCATCAGAGATTGCATTCATCATCATTCTCGCTCTCTGATTAACCCAAAATTCTTGCTGCAGCTCTGATCAATCTACGTCATAATACAATTTTTTTGGAAAATACCTCAAACGCCTTCTTCATGCAATCGACGCATTAACACTAGCGCGCACATCAAATAAACTACCTGATTACGCAACTTGTAAGCAGCGAGTGACGTCACCTTAGAAAATATAACGCCGCAATTTATTGATAATACAACGCAGTTATATTCACTGAGGTGACGTCAAAGCATAGAATATAACAAATGCGATACTCGCATCTATGGTCACGTGATGGCGTATTGACCTATCACTAATTCGAATATCTGCTCTATCGGATGACACCAAAGGAAAGTGTTATTAATGCATGAGCAAATATCGACATGTTTTGTTGAATTTGGTGAAATGGCTTTACCAAAATATAGAAAATGAAAAAAGGAATGCAACAATCTGAATTGAGAACTTTTAATATATTAATTTGCTCTGTGGATACAAACGTGATTTGGTATGATTTATGTGTCCATCAATTTCGAGTAGTTTTTTTATATTTGATTGGCATTCGTTGATGTGTAATTCCATTTTCTTAGTGACAACTTGGCCAGACATACGACTCGGACGCAGTTGAAGAAATAATAAGACATATCAAATAAACATGGCAGTTATTCTAAGAAAAGAAAATATCTAATTTCATTTTTAATAAATTGCTATCCGATAGGTAACATCTTCTAGCAAAACTAATATTCCATCATTCTTTTCTGCTTTTTTGTTCAGGGTTATACTCAATTGGTACCCATGAAGTGAATGAAAAGTGTTTGTAACTTAGTAAACTTAATTTCTATTCATGCCAAGAAATATATTGAGGATAGTGATTACATATCAATATTCATAAGCCAAGGAAAATTGAATAAATTATTACTAAATATGGCTTACATAAATGAATGCAAATAGCAATCATTATTCAACTGAGTTCTCCATTACGATCGCTGCAACTTTTGTGCAAATTTCCTTCATTTTGGCACAGAAGATTTTTGGGGAACTCTTGACAAAAAACTGACAGCTCTTGCATAAATGAATGACCCTTTTTTTAGTGTCATCATCTGAAGAAAAAAGGAGTTTATACCATTTGTTGGCATTACAAATCATATTTTTAGATATGATTTGTCAGACTTCTAAACAAAATGTAACATTCCTTTATACGAAATACGAAGTGGTACACGAAATAGAGGTTTTTCATGAATTTGATATGAAACCATTGACATATTTGTTTTATTTGACCGAATATTATTTCTTTACATATTGATTTTAAAGATCATTGCCGCAGAGTATCCTTTCGATAAACATGGTATTCCAAGATATTTTTAAAGCTCCTGTAGAAACACACGAAAAGGGTATGGAAATAGATTGACCTAAGTCATTTAAGAAAATATCTGCTAAAAAAAATGAATAGTATACACGTATGATTGGTTTCAGATAAAAAAAAAATCTAATTCATGTTTCGTTGAAAGCTCTAATAACTATAAAGAATGACAATAATGGATATCTGGATAATCTGGATATCTGAATAAATAACCCACCCCCTGATGTTGAAAAAAGAAAAAGAAAATAAATCTTACTCGGACCCGTAACCAAATACGAATTTCGAGTGGCCAAGCCTCGGGTCAACTCAACGTCGATTTCGTCGGCTCAAATTTTCTATAGTACCATCTTCCCGCTTCAAAATTCGTCTGCATCCATTTCAGTGGTGTTCTCCCTTCTGTGTGTGCGAGCAGTGCTTTAATCTTTCACCAGGGCACATAATGTCGCCTGTTTGCATTTCGTATACACACCACTCTTCTTCCATACTTCTACCGTAGATGTGTGCAAGAGGAATGTGCATTCGCTGGTGCTGGTATCGCGCGCAGGGTTCTCATTTACGCGGGCTTTTGCATGTATGGGTTGTGTGCATCGGTGTTGGGTGCGTGCATGTTTATCGTATCCCGTGAAGGAAATTCAGCTGTATTTTAGGGCCTCTGCAATACCAAATATGATATTCTTCATCCTAAGCTAACCTTCAGAGTTCTCAAGGTAAGGATAGATTTTCATTTAATGTGGATGAATTTATGTTTGATTATAACACCTCCTTTATTTCTCACTGGACGGCTTTAATTTTTTTTTCAAGGATGAAAACGATTTAATCGGGCGACATAATTGAACGCTGAGCATTATCAATACTACAAACTCAAGCAGAACAGAGAGGACATAATGCTCTTCGATACAAGTTGCCGTTGAATTTTAGTGACATATACATTGTAGACAATTTGATCGCAACGTTCAGAATACATGCCGATAGAGCGTCGCTCTAATAATAGCTGTTGCATGATAATAATATGAACTAGGTCGCGTAGATTGAGGAAAAATTATGAATCTGCCTATTCGAACCCAAACCAATAGCAAATTGAAAATGTTTGTCACGAGACTCTATTTGGGATGGACATTTATGTACACTGCAAAAATTATGGTGTCGATTTAACACCAGCCCGGAATCTATATATGTCCACACCAGAGAAGTGTTAAACAACACTAAATTCGTTTTGGTCTAACACCAGATAGGTGTTTATACAACACCAATTAGTATTAAAACTGCATCGGTTTGATTCCAAACTGGTGTTGTTTCAATACTTCTAAGGTGTGGACATATATAGATTCCGGGCTGGTGTTAAATCAACACCTGAGTTTTTGCAGTGTAGTCGGGTGTTGAAAAGCTTTCAAAATAATGACGCCACTGCCACAAGGCTATCACTACTCCACTAATGCTAATATATGTAAATAATATTACTACTACTACTTCTACCACTACTACTTATTATTATTACCACTACTACTTTTAATACTACTATTACTGTTACTGCTGCTACTACTACTACTGCTATCACCTCTTCTACTCCTAGTAGTATTACTAGTTCTACTACTACTTCTATTGTTATTATTACTACCATCCACTACTACTACTACTAATACTAATACTACTACTGCTGCTACTACTTCTACTACTACTACTACTACTACTTCTTTTACCTACTATCACTATTATTATCATTGTATTACTACTACTTTTACTACTACTACTACTACTATTAGAAGTAGTAACATTATATAGCAAATTAGACCTGAAAAAATCAAAACATGCACCTTTTGTAACAAAAAAGGGGAAGAAGTTTGATTAGGCTTTCATATTCTTCAGGAAATTAAATATTGAAGAAGTAAAACTATCTTTTTATTCAATTTTTGAATATTATGTTATGCGTCTACACGATTTTTGTTAATCTACACTTTAAAAATTTGGCTTTCTTCATGTTTGTTAAATGCCTCTAACGTTTTAGTTCAAGAATCGACATTTAGGTACAGTCCTATGTCGCTGCAAAACTGACAATTCATAGGTTATCAAAGAGTCCTTAAATGATTTCATTAAAACAAATTTTCCATCAAACACAGCATAAAACATTCAACCTTTCATCATCATCATCATCATCATGAAATTATTGTTGAAAAGAGTAACTGGGAAATTTTCATCGTGAATGCTTCACAAGAAGAACTGCATAATGAGGGCACGTGGTATTCGAGAAATATACCTAATTTGACGATGGATCAATAATGGATCTAATGGAGAACTCCGATCATTCAATTACCCGAAAACCTTGTCTGGGAATAAATTATCTCAGTCCCTCAAAATACACCTGCTCTTGACGACAGTGACGTCATCTTTCTTTCTGTATAAAATACGAATATCGCATGCGAATTTACATGCTTGTCTCTCCCCGTCTTACCACTGGTTCATTATTCTGTGTATTTCGTCTTTATGATAATGGTGATGTTGCCAATTGCGTCTGGCTGCTAACTGTGCTATTAAAGGTGGCGAGGGCTAGAACTCCATCCTTGGAAAACTCAAATCACTAAAATTGTTTATTCTATTTTTTTATACTTTGATTCATCTTTGTTTTGTATTTTTCTGCATTCAAATTTGTTTTTAAAGATATGATTAATTTAATATTTCTTAATCATTACATACCAAAGCTATGACCTAACTCTCAACTTATGGCAATCAGAATAAATATAAATTAATTTTTCGCATTCACTCTGCTCACTCGCAGATCATCAGAAATGGAATTAAACCATCGTCGAGCCATGGACCTTGCGGTTGTGTCAACTCCTGTCATTTTACAGTAATTAAATCAATCAATTCTGTATCAGTTTCGCGAGTCAATTAGTGACTTTCACCCTTGGTGAGTGCTGTGTTTACCTTTCATTCTCTTGAGGCATTTGATTAGACAATGTCCATTGTTTTACATTGCGTGTCACTGGTTAATGTACCAGGGTTTGTTTGAAAATTAATCAAGAACTCACATTCTAATTAATGTTGCCAGTGAATATCATTGATTCTGTCAAAGAAGAAAAATATAATTTGTCGGCGCCAATATAAACATATTATATGCATGTATTGAACGTTGGTAAACTTGATATAGTAAATTTTAACTCTTAAATAAAAGGCCATCTTCAACCAATACTGGTGTCTCTGAACATGCTGAAATATCTTTACATGCTGAAATATCTTTATCAATTAGAAAGCAACTTATGATAAATGACATCAGGAAATTAGCTAAATATATACTATAGGCACGCAAGATATTATAACAATATCCATGAAACAACATGCAAGTAACAAACATAATGATGTCCCTAGTTCGCTTGAGAGGGAAAATATAAATTGTTACGGTCCTTTGTAGTTTAGAGGGGAAGTTTACCCTGACAAAAAAGTTTGTTGTAAAAATACCAGAACAAATAATAAGAAAAAATATTTGTGAAGGTTTGACATGTTTGAGGAAAATCCATTAACGATTAAGGACGGTATTATATATTTTTTGCTTTGTGACATCTTATACTAGCAGCTGCTTTATAAAAAGCATAAATTTTAATTCTTAAATGGCTCATGATGACTAAAAAAAAAAATCTTTTTTTAGGAGCGGGGTGTGGAAAAATTTGTCTATTGATAAACCGAAGGTACAATAAATCCTTTTTTTTTAAATAGAAAATGACATGTCATTAATGATTTAATTCACGATGCACGGGAAGCTGCTTGCATATGACGTTACGTTAGTCGGTATAAAAAAATTGAATCAACTCCCAACTTCCCTAAAAGATTGCTCAACTGTATCCCGTTTAAAAAAAATGTGTAGGGCCTACTAAATGGAAACTCTATGAAATTACCAGGGTTTGCGTGTGTGTGTGTGTATGTGTGTATGTTTATGTATTTGCATTTATATCTGCTGATATAGTTTGTTTGTGTTTTATTAGTTTTCTGTTTCTAATTGTAAATTTTGTCAATGCTATTGTTTTGGGGCCATTCTCTACACGCAGTTTGCTTTTTTATGGTCCTAGCCATATTTTGTACTATTTATTGCATAATTATGTACACTGTATGAATTGTATATACATATTTTTTATGGTTGAATAAATTGAATTGAATTACAAATTTAAAAAATAATAAATACCAATAACTTTTTTAATATTTGCTGAATTTTCTTTAAGCCTTCACCAATATTTTTTATTGCTATTTTTTCTGCTACTTTTACAATAAACCTTCCGTCAGGATGAAGTTCTCCTTTAACATTATGTTAAGGATCATGTCAAGTCTCCAATAGCCAAATATGAATAAAATGTAATCTTTTACCACCTAATGTTTGTGCCTTTCGATTTCGACAGTATATGAATTAGCATTGTCATTATAATCGAGAATGGCTTCCACAATGCTATTCTTACATTCCATCCAATTTATAGCAATAATGATTTCGCCATAATGACGGCTCTATGGCGGGAAAGGCGTCAAACCAATGAATAGGAGAAGTGCGAGTGTGTTCGGAGAACGCCTATGAACTGTATGATCATACACATCACATTTGGGATTGTCTACAACTCCATGTGTCTCGTAACAGTCACACCAACGAAACGCACTCCAATCCGACCGATGATATGCCATTCGGAATAACGTAATAGCTTTGATCGATCTGGAGTCGGTTTCGTTGGTGTGACTGTGTCGTAAGATACCAAAGGAAACAGGCGAACTCACCGGTCTTATTTATCGTCTTGTGTCTGTAGTTCTTGCAGCATCGTGGCGTCCATAACGCAAAACTTAGCAATCATCGTTCATTTTTAAAAAGATTGATTGCATTGACTACAATGTACAATTAATCGTGAAAATGAAGCTTACGATTAATCGCTAGCCTTTCCGGGACCCTGGCCCCTTCTTTCTGGGTATTGGACCTGCATGTGCTTTACATGTATACATGGCATTTCATGTTACAGAGAGAGAGAGAGAGAGATAGAGAGAGATGGAGAGACACAGAAATCGTCTTCTTCCATATGAAGAGCATATCGACAAATAATCTGATAGCACCAAAACGTATTGAAGGAAATGCATTTCTTTTTTTCTCCTTCATGCCATGTGACGTTCTGAAGCGTTTCTGACACGCCAGAGTTGATCTCGATAGCTTCAATCGGTTTTTCAAGCTTTGTCAGGCACGTCGGACGAAATATTCAATCAAATCAATCGACAAATTGAGATGAGTGACAGAAATCATTTTAAAAGCCCATTATTACTTGCAAACGACTGCTCTTGTTAAATCTACAACTTTTTTCACTACTGCATAACTTGATTTGATTTATTTATTTATTTCCACATTCCAATAACAAAAGTATATACAAGTGTAATCATTTTTTCTCAGCATAACATAAGCAAATGACACAATGAATAACATATGCATATATACATTCTAACAATCTACTTGTAATGTATCTATACCTGATAAATTTCTTTTGTTTCTTAATTATTCATAATATATACATATATATATATATGTGTGTGTGTGTGTGTGTGTATATATATATACATATATCGACATAATACATTTTGGAGCTTCTTGAGGTACTTAACTATTAGTAGTCACTATTAACCCAGGTAGGCCCAATGTAGAGAGTAAGTGATAATTAATTGTCATTTAGGATACAAGGGGTAAAATAATGTCAGTATGTGCTAACAGTGGTGTACCTGGAAAACCTTGTCAAGGGAGGGGCAAACATTTTTCGACAACTACAAATGAGAGTGAAAGGCCACCGCCAATTCCCGAAGCAGCCGTTTTGAACATTTAAGACAAGTAAAATGAAAGAAAACAGTGTTTTATTTTCAGAAGGGGTATCTGCCCCTCTGCTCCCTTCTCGATCCTCTAGAGGTATGCTAGCCCTTGTGCTGTATAACTGGCATTTCATTGATAAAGCATGGATGTAACTGGTAAAAGGGGGTGTTTCTCAATTGCGGTGGCGAGGTACCGGAACACTTTGGGAGCGGTTCATGGAAGTTGTCAGCACTGTCAAGTTGGCTTTTTCCGACAGTTACCATAGAAACAGTCAGAGGCAAGTGCCCCATAGCCAATCAAAACCAAGGATTTCACTGAAATTGTCAGCACCAACAATTTAGTCAGTGCTGACAACTTTTATGAAACACCCCCCCCCCCCCAGAGCTTCACAATTTTATTTACATGACGAGGTGTCTGACAATGTTAATGTAAGGTTGATGGATTGATAGGATTCCGACGTACGTATAGCGTAGTAGGGTTGGAATTATATGTGGTCGGTCTAGAGATAGCTTCGATTGTGTGAATGCATCCTAAGATAGCAAAGGGAATAGTGCATGTGTGGTATAATTGGTATTTCAGTGTTTAAGGTGATCTGTCTCAATTGTAGTGTCGTGGTGTCGGACCACCAGAGCTACACCTTTCTATATATTTACACGACGAGGCGCCTGACAATGCCAAAGCGAAATTGATGGATTGGTAGGCTTTGGATGTGCGTAGCTTCACATGTATCGTAGATATGGTAGAAATTATATTTGTAGAACCTTATATTAATGTATGTGTAATCATCAATGTGTATTGAATTCTCATGGAGCATGCTTTTGAGCATGATATTGCATTGCACTACAAAAAGCTTTGTAAGTTTCCATATTCATGATATTTCCTAGCGAAGGATCAAATAAATGTTGCTTACCAACTTTAGTTCTTTAACTATACCTTCAAGCATGTCGAGTTGAGAAGGACCCACTTCACTATATCAAATCAATTATTTTGCTCCAGTGTTCATATGCTAGCAAGCTTTGCTCATGACATCCGTACCTCTTCTTGCCTAGTCATATTCAGTCCATTGCTCTCGACTCCCACCCTAAGTATGCTCTTCCCTCAATTACCTTGATCAGTCGTGCCGGATCTTTTCTCTAGACATGTCCAAAGAAACAAGTTAGATCGTGTTAAATTTAGCATATTGCATTTTCCATGCAATTTCAGTTGTGAAAGATAGTAACGATGAGCTTTATGCCCTGGGAAATTTGGAAGAATATCACAGGAGCACAGAATATAGGACTGTTCTTCCATTGTCATGATTGTCCACACTCTTTCCAACCGCCCTTTCACACGGTAAAAAAAAATCGTAATTTGCATGATGATTCCAGTGAAAAATAAGGCTAATGACGAATTTTAGCACATCTGAAACCAAACTAGAACATGATTAGAATCTCGAACGCTAATTACAATCACGAATTCAAATTCTACACCGGAGGTTAATCCCAGAGCCCTTGGGGAACGATTTTTTTTAATTGGGGGTGCTGATGTAAATTTGACAAGCCAAAAAAAGGGTTTTCACTACGAAATGATGGTTATTTCTGTCCCGAGAAATTTGAAAAGCCCAAAAAGAAGAAGGTTTCACTACAAAATATTTGTCATTTTTAACTCCTATATCAGCATTAATGGGGGTCCTGCCTCTGTAGGTTTCACTACAAAATATTTGTAATTTTTAACTCCTATACCAGTATTCATGGGGGTCCTGCCTCTAGAAAATAATACACGCAGCACCCCCAAGGAAAATATTGGGGATGCTTCAGCACCCCCAGCATGTAGCATGGTCCTATTTTGTTTTGAATTACTGATCCCTCTCTACGAATATGTTAAAGCTGTCTCATACATGCCATATGGAAGCTCTCTTATTCCCCTTTTCAGATGTATCTTAATAGCCCAATTTCCTTTTCCCATCGTAGAGACAGAGAGAGAGAGACGCACACATACACACACACACACACAAACTCCCCACACGCCCGCACAGAAACACATCCATTTCATTTTTTTAAGAGATGGACGGTGTTTGCAGACCGGTGTCTTGCCCGTGGCGTCGGGCTACAGGCGTGACATTTCAATACCAGTGGTTCACCAGCTGTAAAGCTTGATTATTTTCACCCTGAAATCTAATCAATGGCCTCGATATGGAACATAATTATCACATTCTTGGAATCTTATGCCATTGCCGTTTCACGCATATTATTTCATTAGATTCCACTAACAATAATATCAATTGATAAATAAATGTTTTGTTGGAAAATTTCCACTAAAATCAAAATTGGGAAAGCTTTTTAAAATGCACCCCCATTGCCATGCTATATTTTCTGTTCCTTGTTCATTTTCCATGTATAATATTCAACTACTCAATTTCATCCATTCAAAGTTAGCATGCTCAACGCGCTGTAAAATAATAGGTCCGTCTATATACCATTTCATGACAAACGAATCAATAACATCTATTGTTTCCGCGCCAGCTATCATTCATGCATCGTATAACGAGATACGCAATCAATATCTACCCCTGTGGTCATCATCATACAATCTTCATTAGGAGCTAATTAACTAATTGGATTATTGGTCGTAAGAGAACTGAAAACAACGTTGGTCTTCAATCACTCAACCAGCAAAGCCTTATTTGTTTGTAGCTCAGTACTATGAAACGCACTTCATGCACCGGAGCTCTATCAAAACAATATTTTTATTCAGTGCTTGCACAGTGAGTCACAAAGTATGAACAGTGTGTTTACAGTGTGGAACACAATGTGAAATCATCTTCATACTGTTAAATTTGTTACAATTGCACATTTTAAAAGTGTGAATTACCTGTTCACACAGTCAACTACTGTATGTGAACACACTGTGAACACAGAACACACTTTGTGACACTGACCCTGAGCAAACAACGTCATCAACAACAAAGAAGACGTCCCATCATAATATATATATATCATCTTTATTCGCCAAATAATATACATGTAACATAATATATGTGCCACTTCTGTAAAAAGTATAAAAAAACGATTTGTACATAATAAATCACAAATTAAATACAAAAATAGGGAGAGAAGATGGAGTAAATTGAAATTCTAAATCAGTTTCACTTTTCGGCGCAAATTATGGAATTACATGCTATCATGTTGGCCAGCATGTAGGCTTATATCAAACCTTTTTGTTTAGGGCCATTTTTCATCATTTTATGATGGCAACATCAGGCCCAAAGAACAATCTAGAAAACAACAACAACCAACAACTGGACGTTTTAGCAAGAGTCTACCGATTTACGTATGATAAATTTTCTATATCAAGGACTACCAACAACACAAAATTATGTCTTGATGTGAAGGAATTATATCTTGAAGTAAAAAGAAAAGGATTTTTTTATGTCAATAAAGTATTGATGACGAATCCAATTTATATAGTTATAAACAAATAAATGTTTGATATTAACAAATATGACTGAAGAACAAAACATGCGATACGCAAGTCAGCGTAAGCTTCCTTAGTCGGTCAAGTTTTAAAACCAACATAGATCTACGATGGTATGGGAATGAAATTCACCTTGATTGCGAAGACCCTTCTCTCCTTTTTATTGTGCACTGCAACTTCTTGAGTATGCCTTTAACTTGATTAATAATACAATGTACACACCTACGGCCCAGGCAAGGAAAAGGTCACATGCTTACACACTGATGCAATGCTACTATTTTTTTTGGGTTAAATTAATGATATAGCATATGATGACGTCATAATGGTTCAATTACTTAAAGGGGATAAATCCCAATGGAGCTGTAGCACGTGGTGAATTTATTGAAGTATCCCCATGTGCATTTGGGTGCTCTCGATCTAAAAACCGTTTCATACAAGAATAATAAATATGCGGTGTGTTTTGTTAAAAATATTATGATGGTCATTATTCTTGATCAATATTGAATAACAGTCAGGGGTGCGTAAAAGCAATCTAAAAAAACACTGTTTAACTTGCGGAAGGTTGTAGTAGGAATAGAACGTTGTACAGGAGCAGAGAGTGGCCTATCATGTCAGTCATGATATACAATGTGCTTTTTTTATTAATTTATTTTACATATTTGTTTACCAATTAAGACACATACTGAGTATCCAAGAACTATTGTATTGTTTATATATATAAAAAGGCTAGTATAGTCCATATGAGGTCTGATTTACATCAGGAGGGCCTTCATTGTCGCTTGATGCGGTGCAAAAAATCTTTTAGGATAATTATTGTATATGACTGTCTTCTGAATGCCTGCTAGAAATATATAAAGAAATAGTTGAAAACGTGAGAAACATTAGGGATTACAGATCCCATTTACTCAATTTTTGCTTTAACAATTTTATTCTGTCACAGGCCCCCCTTTGCCGAAAATCGTCATTTGCACAGATCCTTCCATTGAATTTGCATTCCTGCAACTTCCCTTTTCGATTCAATAATTCCTTTATACCCAGTACATCTTTCATCCTCACCTTAACAAAAAAAAAATCCCCCATTCCACAACGTCGTCTGTGAATTTCTACATCCCTCCTCCCTCACTCTAAATATTTTCAGTCCTGCATTTTTCTTATTTTTCTTTACTTCAAGCTCTCATTCCTCTCTTCTAACTCTTTTTCTCTCTGCATCTATCCCTTCCCCTCTTCCTCCCCACTCCTCCTTTCTTTTACAGCTGTCTCCCCATCAGTCTTGGGAAATGAAATTCATAGAATTCATCATTTGTGAGCATGTTGCTTTCGAGACCGCAAAACCATCGTACCCCCTCATGCCCATCTATTGGCTGTGGTCTATGTTCAGTATTGTTTGCCCACAAAGCCGGCAAGCTATTTTTTCCCTTTGGCTCAATTTCAGCATTATGCGCAGCAAATCAGATTCGAAAATCAATACTTGGAAATGTCATATATGATCCCATCCTGTGGTGATATCTGCAGAGTAAGCTTCACTCTACCCTATATGCTCTTGCTTCAGGTTCACAGACTCATTTGAACTTTTCATTTCATTGGCCATTTTGTCAAGGGGCAAAAGTACAAAACCGTCCTTAAAAGATAATAATAATGCCAACATGCTTGTAGAGCGCATCACTTCCGAATGCGTCCGCATACGTTCAATCGGATATTATTACCCTGGCTTTAGCCCCGCAGCTTTTTACAGCGCGGTGGCATTTCAAGGAATATATTCCTGCCAGGTAACCATCTACGTCACCTTGGTTGAGTGCAGCACAATGTGGGTAAATTTCTTGCCGAAGGAAATTACGACATGGCTGTGATTCGAACCCACGACTCTCTCTTTTAAAGTCAGAAGACTAATCCACTGGGCCACAACGCTCCATAAATGTGCAGATAGGCAAGGAGTTCTTGAACAAGCTCAGTACACAAATTTGTCCAAGGCTTGTTGGAAGGTCTAGCGTCCTTTGGCAAGGCGTTAATCCACACTTTGCCACTCTCGACCTAGGTGCTAAATGGGTACCCGGTAGGGTGCAAAAGCCTATTTAGTATGCCTAGCAATGAGTCTTGGAACTCTTGTTGGAATACTCTCTAGGGAGTGGAGAAGGTGTATACATTGTATGCTGGCATGCAAGGATCCGATGACCGGGGTAATAATATGTTGTAAAGCGCTTCGGGCCATTATGGGAAAAGCGCTATATAAAAAATAGCAATTATTAATATCATTCTTTATTTGCATTTGTTAAAGCTGTTGCTGTCCAATTCATCCATGAAAAGTTTTCGGTATTTCTTCTTTGCATGCATGGGGTGGTTTTACAAAATTTTAGCGTGAAATTTTGATTCCGTCCTCTAATCGCAATAAAAACAACTCTCCAGTCTTTCACAAATGGAGTTAAGTTACTTGATTTTATTTTGACTTCCAGGACTTACTATTTACCCATTTTATCAGGGGGCAAGCAATTCAATAAATGTGCATATCCAGTGGCGTGACCAAGTAGGTGTGTGAACGGTTCAGGTGAGTTTGTGACGATGATATGAGTCAACCACTCCGACACCTTCAATTTGTATCCAGTTCTCTTCCTTCGTTTTCTTAAAAAAATTATACCACCAGTGCAATAAATACATACAGGATTCCCTTAATCTACCTGCCATATACCAATACCCTGACATTCTTCCTCCTCCTCCTTCTTCTTCTTCTCTCTTCTACTTTTTCTTCTTCTCCTCCTCCTTCTTCTTCCTCTTTTCTGTTCTTCTTCTTCTCCTTCTTCTTCATCTTCTTCTTCCTCCTCTTCTTCTTTTCCTTCTTCTTTTTCTCTCTTCTAATACCTCTTCTTCTTAGTTTTGTCTATCTTATTCTTCTTCCTCCTCTCAAACACAACCCTGACCGGTTAGGCTGTTACGACAAAATACGCCCACACCATATTAGATAAAAGAGATTTTGTAGATGTGATCATATCTATCTCAAGGGTAGACATCGCAGATATTAAGAACATGGAGCTATTCATGGTAGGAATCTACCCCCGAAACTCGCTATAAAAATAGTTTTTCAAACCATGTCTCCCATGTCGGCTACGACACATTAAGACGCCGAGACAGACTGTAGACTAATGACAGTCCCATACTTCCAGTAAATCGTTTGTGTTCTTTCATTGGCATCAATTCCAAAAGTAGGTCGGAACATGTGAGACACAAACCAACACACACACAGGCACCCACACACATACAGTGTCCCCCTCCCCTCTTCCATCATTCCCCGTGTCTAAAACCCTTTCAACGCCCTATTTACACCCTATAACACCGCGTCAGACACGCTGAAATGCTCATGCCTATTTTGATCTAGGATACATATTGAGACGCTTATCATAGGTGGCAACCCATCTCATTTCCATTCACACGGAG
The DNA here is from genome assembly GCF_037042905.1 of Lytechinus pictus. Classification (NCBI taxonomy): domain Eukaryota; kingdom Metazoa; phylum Echinodermata; class Echinoidea; order Temnopleuroida; family Toxopneustidae; genus Lytechinus; species Lytechinus pictus. Next base: position 8,242,869 of record NC_087262.1, on the reverse strand, counting down.
AAAATTCGATTATGGAGGAACATGATCCGAATAAGCTTTCAGCCAAAACCCAACATTTCCTACATGAACGCACACTGAAATACCACTGCGTCAATAGATGAAGAAATACTTGGTATAATAATTGCATGTGGAGATGACAACAAGTTTGATTTGATTATGGCTACATGTTTGACAGCAGTTTTACGAAGCAGCAATAAGTTCGAATAGACAATTCCTTTCGATGAATTATAATTATATACAAGTAATGATCGTGTTCAAAATAGTTTTTTGTTCATTTTTCACTCTTTAGATATGCATGCATAAGCTATAAATATCAACCGTATAGAAATGTTACCAAAATATTATCACACATTTAGGGCCTCGGGACTTTGAAATCATATCAACGTATATAGATAATCGCTAAACCTTTATGATATTTATATAATATACTGTATACATACATACAGACACATACATGCATATAAATATATATTTCATATATATGTATATATGTGTGAGGGTGTTTATATATATATATATATATATATATATATATATGTATATATATTGTTCGAACATTTGCATGATTCACGGGCAGTTACTGAAATACACGACGGAACGGGAAACTTAACTCCGTATAGAGCATGCCATTAACACAGTGCGCAAAAAGAGTTGCTGTCTACTATCGAGTGTAGATTTACGCGGTGATTGAAATGTTATATTCCTTCGTTTTTACCCTGTTGATCAGTTGATAATCTTTTTCTGGGTAAAATGTGGGTATGTAGGTATAATGTGGGTATATAACGTGGGTATGTCTCCCTGTGGATATACATTGTACCATGATGTCATCATTCAAACCAACATATTTTTCCTACATATTTACAAGTTATTATTCCACAGATTATTTGGGCGGAAGAGTTCTTTTCAAAACTCCATAAATACAAAAAGAATATTAATGGGTATATTCCATGATTTATCTAATGCAACTATAGTTGCGATTACGATCAAAACAAAATTTTCAAATCATTACGGGAAGAATCATAAGCGAATCCCGTACCTCACTTACTACGAGCTTATACGGCATTCACGGTAAAAAGTTTCTGAAATCCAACACACTGCTGAGTGTTTCACCAAGCCCTTCACCACAAATATTCACTAAAAACACTGAAATAAGCTGCGATAACCCATGAAGATGATTGGCTGAGAGCGATTTGGCAATAAAAACTCGTTCAAAATACGCTTTCAGATAACGCTACCCTGTTCATATCTACAGTAGAAAGCTGTACAGACCACATTGTATTTAATCATGTTTTATTTTGTATTTCATTAATGTGAACATTAATTTTCTTCCATTTAAAAAAAAAATCTTCATTTATGTATAAATAAATTCATATCGAATCAGTATGTTATAAAGATATATCTTTATAGATGAAGGCATAAGACCCTAGAAGCAAAGTCTTGTGGCGGGATTCTGCTCTCTCCCTCTCTCTCTCTCTGTATATATATAATTTTGTGTGAAGTTATACATGTACAACAGCTTTGGCAACTCTTTTATTTAAATATTGTGTGAAAGAAATGGATGAAGAGAACAATGGTAGGCGTAGCTTAAATCAAGGTTCCCCAGAGCTATCTACCCTTTGGAAAAATTGGTGATGCCGAAAAAATGTCTCTGCCGGGAATCGAACCCGGGCCCCCAGCTTTGAACGCCGGTGCCTTAACCACTAGACCACATAGACGGGTTAGTGGCAAGGGCGACCCGATCCGATTGACCGACAGATTTTCGACACTATACAAATTCTAATTTCCTTTGTCGGGTGAAGGTGGATTTTGAACAATGACAAGCCGCCATGCCTCAGCTGGGTCAAAGGTATTGCTTTGATACAGTACACGTATGGGAGAAAGTATACAAATGTGTGAAGTTATACATGTACAACAGCTTTGGCAACTCTTTTATTTAAATATTGTGTGAAAGAAATGGATGAAGAGAACATTGGTAGGCGTAGCTTAAATATATATATATATATATATATATATATAGTACATCAAACACTATAAAGAAAAAGACAAAGGCTATAAAAAAGGCAGAGAGAAAAGAAGAAATGTATCACTAATGGGAATGACGAGATCCAGCTAGGGTCGGGAACCAATATTACGCTCTTTGGAGGGGTGGATTCTCTCTATTTGAAACGAAAGAAAGAAAAAGAAAATGAGGAGGAATAATAATAAAAAAAATACATCGTTAATGTGAACAAAATAAAAAATAAATAAATAAGAGGAAACACCCGCAACATTTTTTTGGAAGGTTGTGGAGTTTTCAACTGTAATTTGATTTCTTATGACCATTTTAAAAATATCATTTCATGTTTTATTTAATGTAACTCACTCTCTGTCTTTGAGGTGTGTGTGCGTGCGTAGGTGTTTGAGTGTGCCCAAGATCCGGTGCTCGATTCAATGATTTTTGAATTCGAATAATTGGCCGTGTAAAGAATAAATGAAAACTGCGCATGTGCGCTTCTCTTTGCGTTTATCTCTAGACAGTCATCTTTGTCAATTTTTGTCTTTGAATTTTCCCTCCCCAGTGACTCTACTAAATACTTCCTCCCTCAAATGTTCTTCAACCCTGCATGACTCTCACACATTTTTGTATCTCTATTCAATTGGTTTATTCATCCTCTGTGCCACAGTTTCCTTGGCTGTACTCCCGACATCGATCCTATAATAGAAGATCCCTTTCTACCTGAGGCAAAACGTAGCATACGCCGTCGATCTTAAATTACATTTAACACTTACTTCACAGCAGCAAGGCATTGCCATTGGTCCGCACACATACCGGGGACCTACTGGAAAACCACGGTTTCATACATACATCACACACATCTCAAGATTCACAATGCAAAGATGGAGTTCAGTGTATAGCAATTTTTATATTAAACATGGTTGGAATCAAAGCGAATCACATGATTGGTTGAGGGCATGCACATGACCAGGAATTATATTTGCCTAACATCCATATCTGCTCATGGTCTTACTGACATAAAATAAAGTATTATGACAATTCGTTCTTTTGAGATAAGACTAAATCAAACAAAGTGGTTTTCATAATGTTGCGAAACAAAATCGTAGCCAACTAATCTGTTAATTCGGACACAAGTCTTTTTTTTTTTATCGTGTGTAGTAAGATCATGGAGGTACCTATATGGAAAAATTACAATAACTCACACTCGACACCGTCTAAAAAGCTTTAACAGTATGTACTGCTGGAGCTCTAATTTGGTCATTGTGGATAATTCGTACTAACGACCTCAGTAATGTGGACTCGTTTTATGACATTAGATGTATAATATAATGTATACAAGGCGCGAGCCATACAAGAGTTGTTCCTGTTTATATCTCCCACTGCTTTTGGTATCCAGAATAGTTTGTTGCAGTGGTGGATTGATTGAATTATGAACTATTACATTTCAACGGGATGAATGGTTGCTGATATATCGATAGCTCGAGATTAAAGGTTCGATACCAATACGATTGCAACTGCTTGAATTTCCTCGAAAATCATTTTAATTGCAACTCTTCTCTGTTTTATATAAAAAATCAGCTAGGTAGATACAAAAAGAGGAGACGGACAAAATATACAGAGAGAGATAGATATGAAGAGAGGGAGAGAGAGATTACTGAAAGGAAGCTTATCGCCAATTAAAGGTTTTAATTAGCTAATTTTACAGTTAAAGTTCGGCTTGTTTCTTACACAGGTAACCTTCCTTCAAGTGAAGCATCCGCTGTGTTACACCAAACAGGAAAACCTCTTGGAAAGGTCACCGATTGTGTGTTTACTACAGGCGGCAAATCTATAGTTTTAGCTGTGAAAAGAGAAAATGTGGAGAGTGATTGTTCTATTGCTGGCCTCAATATCTGCCTTTATTCATCAGTCTTCAGCATTTGGTAAGTGATACTTGACTGTTTCCATGGCTGTCAATGTGTTATGTCTGTATGAAAGTATCTGCCTTTGTTGTGGGAGGGGGGGGGGGGAATTGTCATTAAGTTGTCACGAAGGTGGCTCGAAATTCCTATATTTCCTTCAGAGTCAAACGGAAAATCATGACAACTACTCGCTTTTTTACGGAAACAGATAAGTGAAAATATCATGTCAGTGATACTGAACTTCAAGTAACAATGACAATTTTCATGAATGGAAAAGCCAGCCTAGTACTTTGACTACCAATTCTCTACCCTTAAATACCAAATTATTTGATTCATATATTTAAGTAAAGTTCACGTAGTGATAAAAAAAACCTCTCTATACTAAATGAATCTTGCAATGTTTTAAATCACCCTTCATTCTCGTGAAAATTCGTCCCATTTCCAACGTAATATCATTAACCACATGCGTTTTGATGTATATGAATGTAAATTGTCTATGCATATCATTCAACATATCATTTCTCCAATCTCTCAACAGCTGTGGCCTTACGAAAGCTACAATGCAATGCAGGATTTTACAAGTATCCGACTTGCGCAGACACCCCAGCCGGGTATTGGTGCGAATGTGGGACCGGGTTTGAGTGGAATAGCAATATTTGCATGAGTAAGTATCACGTAGTTTGTCTTATGTATAAGCATGTTGGAAGGTTGTTATTTTTGCACTTATATATATTCTATATATATAATCTATATATATTTTTTATTATATTTATGTTTGCATCGAACAAGTTGTGAATGAATGCTAATCTACAATAACATGGTATGAATTATGGAAAAAACAACAACAGTGAGATAAATCAATTCATCTTGGGGTAGGCCCCTATCTAAAAAAGAGAGGTAAACTAGGTGTCGCAAAAACTTAGTTGATTATTGTATTTTCTAGCAAGTATGATAATAACATTGTCATTGAAATTGGTGAAGTAATATGAAAATACGAAATATGAAAATCCACGATTTATTGTTCGAAATAGACATCTTGAACAGACATACTCCAAAAATTCGTTTTGCCCAGATGGTCGTGAGACAGGCAACCATTGTGCCGCGCCAGATTTCTTAAATATCTTTTTCATGCACTTTTTTTTTGACAATTTTTAGATATCAGTACAAATTCTCTTTTAGGCATTTTTGTGTAATAAAATATCATTAAAAGATGTTGAACATCTCTCAAAAACTACTATTGCATCTTTACTATTTTATTCATTTTTAGGGGATACTTTCGGAAAAAATGTCTAAATTGTTTTAGATATTTTTTGCATTAAAGAAATACATTTAATTGATTCATATTGAATATCTGGGTACCCCCTTAAAACCATTTATTTTCGTGTCATCCTTACTTGCTGACATAGAGATAAAACTGATATACCGCCATTGATAATGCTTATCTGTAATCTCTGTTTGAATGAATATTAATTCTTATTTATTTCTCTTGTAATGATCCAAAAGCTGAATCGGTGGATTCACGCCTGGACTTCAGGCAGGATCTTTCGAGTTACGCCATCATCCTTGGCAAGAATATGCCTCTCTTTGAAGCATTCACAGTCACTGCCTGGATCAATGTAGAACAAAATGTAAGTATTTTCCTGTATTAGAACATGGACCAACTACAGGTGGGTGTTTCATAAAGCTGTACGTAAAATACGAATGACTTTACGCACTGACTGGTGATCCTTACTTGTGCTATGTGATTTCCCTGTAGAATTGATTTATGACCTAAGAACATGTTCTAGTCGTGCGTAAAGTTGTGCGTAACTTTACAAACAGCTTTGTGAAACACCCACCAGGTTTATGAGAACGAACGTATTTGTCATATTCATTTGTCCGCTATACGGAAAATAAGTGAATCACGGAAAAGACAGTAAAAATCATAAAAATCAGAGCAAAATCCAATAAAACAGAATTGTGATGTAAGTGATACATATGCTTATCAGAAGTGTTCCCCTTTGGTCCCAATTTGCGTGCATTCAGGTTACCAGGCATGAACCCATTCTGATGGCTTACTCCGTCGGGATGGAGAATCAGTTCCACATCAACATCGGCAACGATTTCATCATCGGTATTGGCGGGAACAGGCCGCAGAGAGCAAGGAACTGGGGTCTTGAGGTCGGCAGGTGGGTCCATGTAGCAGTCACCTGGGATAGAGGTAAGATAACAATCCATGCAGAACTACAGAATATTGTTTGGCCACAAAATGGGTCGTGTGGTCTAGTTGTTAGATCATTTGACTCATAATCGCAAGGTTGTGAGTTCGAATCCCCACTCTTCCATTGTCTTCACTTTGATAAAAAGCCCCGAGAGTAATATCTGTCGTCTATGAGACCAGCCACTGTAACTGATAAAACTAGACGTAAAATGTTTTCTAGGTAATTGGTTATATACCAGCTTGGCGTTTACCAGCAAAAGCTGCCCTGTCGAGTTCCTACATGAGTTACCATAAACAAAAACAGAAAATGTGTATATACAGACTGGTGATATATTGTCTTAACATGTTCTTGATGCATTTTTCCAGCTCTTAAGGCAATGAATCCAGGACACGCCCATATAAATCACTTATTCTAGTCAACACAGTCACATGGGATAAAGGTATCAGAAGTACAGAACATCGTTTGGTCACAAAATATTCATAGTCTCTTGGTGAAAATTTGCCTAAGACAATGTATTAAGTTTTGAGGGCAAGTTATGGAAATCGCTTATTCCGGTCAACAATGTTTACAAGATATGTGCAGTTTCATCGTTAAAGAAAAATAAAATCCTTGGATTTGAAGTCAAACTCATGATTATAGCAACGCGATATTTTAAGGGTGGGGACACGGGCAAGGGGAAAATGGGGCTGTAACAATAAATTATGGTCTATTGAAAGTACAAGAAATGATTTCATAGTAGCTGCTGTGATAAATCATAATGACAGCACTGCTTCTATTCTGTCTATAATTATATTTGGCACAAGATAAATTTCGAATGGCAGTTCCTGTGGTGTCGAACTTTCCGGCAAAAGGCTTTGGGAAGGCGAGCTATTGAGAGTTTACAATGATTTGACCCCAGGAATTTTTGTCTGCCCATGGCCCTTCAGTGTCTATTGGGCAGTTTCATGAATAATTAAAATAATAGAATATCATATTATTTACCCACTTCCAGATGGATCGTGGACCCTCTACAAGAATGGCATCCGGAGGGGAGGTAACAACCAACTTCCCATCGCTGATCACCTCAAAGCCGGTGGTGATCTGACAATAGGTCACATGATACATCATTTGACCAATCACAGCCTTGGTTTCCTGGGCCAGCTGAGTCACGTGCACTTATGGAATGAGATACTGAATGTGACGTATATCCAGACGATAGCCAATGATTGCACATTCACCTACTGTGGGAACGTAGCCGAATGGGTGGACTTCAGGAGTGGCACGAGGGGAACCTCCAAACTTCGGTGGCCCTCTGGAGTGTTCGGTAAAATATCCTTCCTTGAACTCTATATTTTATCCCAAAATATATAATTTGTGCACACACTATCATCATTCGTTATTATTATCATTTAATTATACAATCTTAGATGAAATTATGTATGGAGCCATTGGCTATGTGAAGTAAATTACCGGTATTCAACAAGTTTAGATAATGGCGGATATAGATTCTGGTTGTAAAAGATGAATCATATCAGCCATGATATCATGTCCTTTTGAAATGATAGTTTGGGGGATGTGCGTGACCACAGCCCTAGTGAAAATATAGAAGAACGAAAGAAAATGCAATTATTTTGGAGGATTAATTTATTTATACCAGATTTATGGGAGTATGACTCTGTCAACTCATGATCTACGTCAACCATAGTTTGAATTAAAAAAAAATAACATCAGCTTGTACAACCTTTAGCATTGATATAATGATAGTCCAGGGAATGTTGTTTGCCTGATATCAAAAGTGTATTCATCTTGTAAAATGACTACATTTTCCCGTTTGATGTTTTTTTTATTCTTTCAGATGAATGTCTGGTCAACAAAGCTGAAGCTTGTGATAGTCATTGCAGTGAAACGAATGGTACGTTTAACTATATTGGTTGTCATGATTGTGCTGGGCAAAATAACAATCTCACTTAAAATACTTGGTAAACGTCAAACGAGATTGATGACTAGCTGCTATAGAAAACACAATCTGGCTTGCCTATAGTGGCCAATACTTTCGTTAATGTAGATTGATGTTATTCCAAGATCCGTTAGCTCATAACTTTGAGTAAAATGCATTTTAGATGTAATTATAATGTCACCTTTGGTAGGAATGGTAAGGGTGGCATTTTTTCCCCTACATACTAGTGACCGCTGGATAATGATCATCTCATTATTTGCCCCGGACAAGATATTTATGCAATGTAATTCATATTTTTGTATCAACAGGTCCTCAGTGCAACCAAGAGTATGCCAAGAACACCTTGTGGCCTCGCACTCCTACAGGGCATAACTCAACAAGACCATGTCCTGGCATATCGTCAGGTGAGTTCCAGTTTTACCACAGATGGTTTTAAAGGTTATTGTCCTTCCGAACAGGAAGTTTGAATGAATTTTCTAAAGGAAAAATATATTCATATAATGCTTCCTCAAAAGAGCATGTACAATGAGAAAGTCGTTAAACTTTAAAGTTATTATGCATTTAGATGTCTTATTTCCATAATTTTTTCATGTTTGTGTGTATTTGATTTGTCTTAATTCGGTGCTGCGATGAAAAAATCCCTCTGGTATACATGTACCTCTGATCACAAGTCATGTAGGTCTACTTTGTCATTCTCCGTAATTTAGACTCACTTTACCATGATTTTGGAGTTAGAAAATTGTTTTATTTTAATTGTCAAAATACTTTTAGATATCATGCTGGCGTATGAGCTTTGTTTTCTGATGAATACTCATTTGATCTTTCTCTCCTATATATATTGTTTGAAGGAGAAGCAAATCGAATGTGTATGCAAGAAGAAAACATTGGTATTTGGATGGAGACTAACTTCTCGACGTGTGTTTCATCAGACCTTCGGGATCTAAAACAAGAGGTTCGTACACAAACACACATACACACATACACACAAAGGATCACTGTTCGATAGGCCACTGTGTTAAAGCGCTAATCTTGATATGTACACCTTTTCATTAAACAATGGGATTGTAATTAGATAAGTGTGAACTTAGGTATTCCGATTGTTTAATTGATCTGTTTAATTAAAAACAAATGAATTAAGAAACATGCAGTGATCATCAATATTAGTTGCATGCACACCAAGGTGGTATCACGTGGAACAGGGCAGTCGCGCCCTATGAAAGGTGGATAAATTAAAGGTGGATAAAATAAGACAAAGGAGAAGAAATGAAATAAATGAGTTCAACAAAGAGAGGGTTAAAGTCGGTCACCTCTGTAATAGACATACCATTTAATTGAGAACAAATGACTTCTATAAGTAAGTTTTTCTTTCACACCGGGATGCCTTTATTTCATAGATATTGTAAGAAGCAGCAGAATTTGTTAAATGGAGAACGTATTATATTCTTAGCAAAGAAATACTGATTGAGTTCAACGTGCAACCTGATGCTCTCCAAGAAAGGGTTGGCATTTTATGATAAAGACATACACTGTCTGTTCCTTGCACTGAATCAGTAGACTTTAGATCAAACTAGTACTTGGCCATAAATGAAGTAGCCTTCTTCCCTGATAAAATCATGAAAATTTAACATAATTAAACTGTTCTGCATTACAGATTGAGAGCAACATTTCAGACCTCAACATCCTCACGTACCTGGAGCGCCTTTACAACTCGACGTCATCGAAGAAGACAAACCCGTCTGACCTATCGACCAGCATCACGTGTTTACAACTGATCGTAGATGCTCAGGCGAGGGCGCTCTCTAGTTACAAATGGACCGATAATATGTTGAAGTTCAACAAAAATGCAAGGAGACCGGCTTATCCATGGATTGAGGAGACTAACAAATTCGTCAGGGTGATTAAAATGAAGTTTATCCTTTTAGTGCGTCCTTTGAGATTGTTTCCTTCATTTTAAGCCTGTATTAGCCATGTCCCCCTCAATATTATAAAGATAATATTCTAAAAACACGGTTTAATTAACAAGTGATTAACATTCAAAGTTAATGTTAATCAATCTGATCTTACAACTCAAATTAGATCTAAATGTAAATTGCATGACTCCTTTAAAGCTAGCATGGCGACCAGCTTTCATAACATTTCAATCCTCATTAAACATGTCTGTCCTAGCATTATATCATCGTTTTTTTATAGAACTATATATACTTCAAATATTCTTGGAAAAAGTGAAAGGATGGGCACTGTCAGGAATGCAGTGAAAAAAGAGACGGAACCATAACTGCAAGAACACCTATTACAGCATTTCAATATGCATACCCAAAACGTTGTCACTAGAAAAATTGGGAGGCTTGGGAAATTACATTTGTTGAGAATAACATGTGTTTTAGATGTTAATAAAACATTTGTGATTGTGTAACGGAGCATGTAAATTTATAAAGGCACCTTTCTAACAGTCAGAGCCGCGTCTTTCCCGTTGGATTTACGCAAGCGGCTTTTTCATTAGCAATCGTCGTCATAGACAAATAACGGTTAGTGTAAGAAAGCCGCTATAGAAAAAAAACGCAAATGATCCCATAGCGAATACCTGAAAGAAAAAAAGAGCTTTTTTGTTTCGAAGCTCAAAATGATCGGCGTCTTGTTTCAATCTTTCACAGTGGGTAACGGACACCGTCGACAACATCATCGACCAGCGTAACGACGTCGCCTGGAACGCCACACTCCCTCGAGGGGCTCAAGCGGTCGAACTTTTAAACGTCATGGAGAAGTTCGTCAATCTCTTTGCTCGCAGTTTTCTCCGTCACATTAAGCGAGGAGACATCAATGAGGAAGAGGGACAGAAGGCTTTCGACCGGCAAAATATCGGTGAGCTTTACTACTTTCCAGACAGTTTCTTCAAAATATAGGGCTGTATAATGGAGATGTGTATGGGGGTGGGGTTCTGGGTGTTCTTGCGTACCCATTCTCTTCGAAAGCATAACTTTGTTACCAGTTTATTTATGTCACTATGTTGTTTGGGTTCAGTAATGAGCCAGAACTTTTGAAGGGGCTAGATATGGCGTATACATGGTATAGAGCAAAATCTATTTTAAAATAGCGAGCTAGCAAAAATTTACAAATATCCAATTTCAGTGATAGATTTTGACATAATATTCAGAAGACAGTATTATATTACATCCTTCTCTCTTTTCTTTGCTTGGAGTAATACATTTTCCTTCATCATCTACATCACCATCATCATCACCATAAGCACAATAATCATCACCGTTAATATTAGGCCTACTATTTCCAACTTATATCAATAATTGTTTTATTATTATATTTCAGCCATTTACGTTGAAACAGTGCGGCCTTCCGAGTTTGCGGGATCTTTTTTTCCTGATATCACCAAGCGTAGTATGTCTTCTATGAACCCCGAGGAAGGGAGGGCTCTTATACCAGAGACACTCTTTGATAACTTGCACACTGATCTTCAAGGTATGCTTACACACTTAGATTATGAATCCATCAATAGCAATACTTGGAACTTCTTTTTTTGGGGGGCAACGTGCACTCAAAAAGCTTTTTGCAAATTTGTGGGTGCACCTTACTTCATTTTGCACCATTTGAGCATGCAGCATTGTACCCTTTAGGAGGGGTGCACGTTTGCATCTTTTGAACGCAAACATATCGGCAAACAGGCACGTTTTGCAACATATGACACAAGATTGCACCCCTAAAAGGACGTTTGATGTTGCATTTCGGGTTCAAACATGAATCCTTTTATCTCTACGTTTGTATGCTTATGATTGAAATGAAAAAAGGCGAAAAGATGCGATCAACTATTCTTGAGAACGTGTTATTCTTGGAAAGGTAGAGGGGGAGGAGGAGTTTCTCATATTATGGAACTTGGTGCATGAGGTAATCATACAAATCTTTTAAGTGACTCCTTGTTTCTGTATGTTTCAAAATTCGATTATGTTACCATTGGGGAGAGGCATGATGGGTTGGGGATAATTAAGAAGAGCCAAAACAAATCAATGAACAAAAAAACCGAGTCTAATTTATGATTGATTATTGTAAGCAACATAAAATGTTGATTTCGTTCTTTAAATTGCCATTGGAAACTCTCTTTTTCAAATCCACTTTAGGGAAAAATACTCATTAATTCGCCATGTATCAATAAGCCAATGGGCTGATATCATTATTAATTTATTATCATCTCTGTTTTTTTCTGTTCCGTTTTCAAACAGAAACCAGAATGGCCGTCTTTTACGTCCGATATGAGAAAATTGCAAGATATTTACCAAATCACCCTGAGTAAGTGACATTAACATGGATGCAAAAAAAAATTGAGTACCATCTAATGAATTCCATTGGAAGCCAAGTTTGATGACGCAGGGATAAAATATGTTGGTCATATGCTTTTTTTGCAAATTATAGACAAAGATTGTTACCTAAATTACTGGTCAGTAACAAACGTAAATATGCTTTTGTACTGGTTACATTTCACTGCCTCTGGTTGAATTATGTGAACAGACACATCGTTTAATTTTGCAGGAGAAAGCATTAATAGTTGATGGCAGATTGCAATATTTCTTGAAATATGATACCCGACTGGTCGCATGTAGCCACAACTGTGACACGTTCATGTAACTTCCGAAATAAGTAAATTCCAACAAAATAATCTAATTTTTGTGAAAATATTTAAAATGTTAATTTAAGATTTATCAAATTCTTGGGGTTTTTTTCATTTGTGAAACTGTTATCATGCAACAGATCGTCAATTTGTGTGTTGTTTCACTTTATGCAGTCAAGTTATTGTCAAGTACTACCGTGACAAGGAAAAAGAGCACAGGCATAAGGATGACAACGTTAACTCGGTTGTCATAACAACGGGTGTCTTCGCGGAAATAGACGTCCATGATGCATTCGCTAATCTCACCGACCCCATCGAAGTCAATTTCAAATTCACCGATGTATGTATTTATTCCATGTTTCTATGAAAATCACTTTCTGCTATACTTTAAAATTAACATGTAGTTGGTAATTTCATTCTGATTGAAATGTTTAGTTCATGAAGATCGTATACAGACTGGTACTCCGACCTGAGGTCGATACGAATGAAGTCAGTTTGTAGATACAATCTGAGCATGTGCTGATAATATCTTTTGTACTTAAATCTAAATGAAATCTAAAAAATCTAAATGAAGCTTTTTGGAGGTCGCCTGACATAACAATATTGAATCAGGCAAACTGGTATTCAAAACATCGAGCATCATTCATTATAAAAGTAATGACGTCATATTTTCATATTTTTGGGGGGCTTTTTTTTGTAATTACCCTTTTTTACGTTACAAAATTGTCTACCCGAAAATATACCTGTTAAATCAACCTAATGGTGAAAACGTATTTGGTAAGCAGATATATATTTCATACTCTTCATTTACAAATAAAATAAATGCTAAGCTGTGGTATGTACTTTCATCTCCTGTATTGAAAATTAAAAAACCTTAATCAATTGAAAACATACATGTATACACTGTGCTTCTACTTATCATGCTTATGGTATTCATTGTACAAATCTGGTATTCCTTTACTGATTCTGAGCTAAGTCATTTCAAACCTAAAACATGTTGGATTAACTTTATAATCCCCCTTTATTTTTATTTGTTTCAGTCATTTAATATTTCAAATCCAGAATGTGTTGCGATCGACATAAGTGGTGGGTAAGTATAGATCGAAGTGCCTTTGCATTTTTTTTAAGTGTGCTCACATTTGATTTTAAAAACTTAATGCTGCAAAATGCTATTTCTTATCATTAAATTGTATTATTAAAACAATAACGTATTGTTCTCCTGCTTCTTTTAAGGGTCTGAATCAATACTGATTATTCATATTATAATCGAATAAACTTTCTGCTTAATATTGTTTTTCAAGTTTTGTCTCTTTTTGTTTAGACACTTTTTTCTATTCCTATGTTGTTTATATTGTCTTTTTGTATTCCTTTTTTGGTAAGATCTAATAATTGGCGTTGGCGCCTATCTGAGCTCACAAATATATCCGAGGGTGAATTCGCAACGTGCTTCTATGACCAGCTCGGCACTTTTGCAGTCACCACAGACATGTATAACATCAACGTAAGTCGTTCATATTTATGATTATTTTCAGAAAACAAATCGTGTTATAAATATATTTCGCATTTCAAGACACGGTATTGCTTTCGTTCAGCATTTTGAATTCAGAAATAAAGTACGAACTCTCAAAAGGTTACTTTATGAGTCTGTAGATAACGTAATAACTTCATACACCATGCCTCAGAATGAGCAATGATATATATATATATATATATATATATATATATATATATTGTAAAGAAATGGATGAAGAGAACAATGGTAGGCGTAGCTTAAATCAAGGTTCCCCAGAGCTATCTACCCTTTGGAAAAATTGGTAATGCCGAAAAAATGTCTCTGCCGGGAATCGAACCCGGGCCCCCAGCTTTGAACGCCGGTGCCTTAACCACTAGACCACAGAGACGGGTTAGTGGCTAGGGCGACCCCGATCCGATTGACCGTCAGATAGACAAATTTTCGACACTATACCAATTATAATTTCCTTTGTCGGGTGAAGGTGGGTTTCGAACAATGACAAGCCGCCATGCTTCAGCTGGATCAAAGCTATTGCTTTGATACAGTACACGTAGGGGGAACGTATACAAATGTGTAGAGTTATACATGTACAACAGCTTTGGCAACTCTTTTTATTTAAATATTGTAAAGAAATGGATGAAGAGAACAATGGTAGGCGTAGCTTAAATCAAGGTTCCCCAGAGCTATCTACCCTTTGGAAAAATTGGTAATGCCGAAAAAATGTCTCTGCCGGGAATCGAACCCGGGCCCCCAGCTTTGAACGCCGGTGCCTTAACCACTAGACCACAGAGACGGGTTAGTGGCTAGGGCGACCCCGATCCGATTGACCGTCAGATAGACAAATTTTCGACACTATACCAATTATAATTTCCTTTGTCGGGTGAAGGTGGGTTTCGAACAATGACAAGCCGCCATTCCATATATATATATATATATATATATATATATATATATATATATATATATATATATATATATATATATATATAGTTGTCGATTTGGGCAATCCATACAAACATGTTGGGCTTTATATTCACGATTGTGGGAAAAACAGATTTATGAGACGGAATAGGTTTGATATATATATATATATATATATATATATATTAATGAGGCAAAGTGGTAATGCATTGTACTTTGTTCCAACAGTTTATTTTGAATTCCAAATTTTCGACGTTAAACATACGTCTTCCTCAGGGATACAATAAAGCTCACAGAGACAAGAACTGAAATAATAACATTCATGATTGTGGTAATCATGGAACCGCGCACAAAACAGCATCACCATCATCATAATAATAAAAAAAGCATATTGGAGGCGCAGGCTGTAAAAATTATCGCGTGAGGATATCATTGTTACGTAACAATCACTTATTATGACGCCACCACAATCATGAAAATGCAAGAATAGAAAGGATAAAGGCTTATAATATATCAAGAAAATAAATTACGATAAAAGGAGGTGACAATGGCCTCCCAAATCACTCTATCTTGAAATCAACTGTTAATAATGTATATATAATACATAATACATAACTGTTAATAATGTATATATATATATATATGATGAGGGTGGTTACTTAGGTTTGCTATCTACAGAAGATACAAATAGAGTTGGAAATAAATAAAGTGTTATCTGTGACAGCAAACAGGCGTATGGCTCATTAGTGTAGAGAATCAGAGATACTGATAAAAATGGAGATATAGACAGGGGGAGGAAGATGGTAGGTGGTTAAATGAACTTGCTATCTACTTGAGATATAAAAACATTTTTTTAATAATTGAACTACGTGTCGTTACAGCAATAATCATAATATTATGATCCAACCAAACGCTTAAAGAACAAAAGCATTGTGAAAACTTGAAAGACAAAAAAAATACAGAAGGGGTGATAAACTAGAAAAAATATAAAGAAAAACTAATTCCTAACAAGAATGAACCGACGAAAAGTAGTTTAATGATCCCTAAGCTTTTGAAAGACTGTAATAATAGAAAACTATTACTTTGATTAACACATTTTAACCTTTTACAGAACATCCAGAGTGGCTTTAATATTAATGAACGCTGTTTATAGACTTCTTCTTGTCATATAATTTATTACAACAAAATTAAATATTAAAACATAATAATTTTACATAATATTTTGAATTAATTGTTTTGTGTCATTTTAGTGGGACCCGGGAGACCCACCCCGTTTTGTGATGACAGCTGCTGGGTACATTGGAATACTGGTTCTCATCACCATGCTCATTATCTCGCTCTCAGTATTCTTTTATCTCAGGTTCGTTACTAACCATGATGAATAGAGGTATGATTCCAAATATAGAATGTAATGTCGAAAGGAATGACCAGCAATGATAATAATATCAATTCTGCAGATTGACAGATGATGGCAATGAGATACTGCAAATAATCATCATAATTACAACAGTGGTACTTTAAATTTCATAGCAAGGTATGAATGATTTATAAATGAAATTCATATAATTATGTACCTTCATGAACTTCAATATTGCATACGCGACTTACGTGGCATAATGTGCACTGTTTGGGAGTGGCATCCGCAAGCCGCAATTAAAAAAGACCAGAGTTCCGTTTCAGAAAGAACTACAGTTATTATGGCAGCTAAAATGCTAATGGGGCTCAGCAGCTACATGTAATCACAATGATGGTTTTCAAAGTAATTGCAACAGGTTCAGTACCTATATTAAGTCTTTATGAAGCGGACAGCCAGACGTAGCTTTCATATTAAAAAAAAGTCATATCAAGACCCCGTTACATAAAAGTTACCA
Source organism: Lytechinus pictus (assembly GCF_037042905.1). Lineage (NCBI taxonomy): Eukaryota > Metazoa > Echinodermata > Echinoidea > Temnopleuroida > Toxopneustidae > Lytechinus > Lytechinus pictus. The sequence goes on along the minus strand of NC_087262.1, from coordinate 8,225,918 downwards.
TTATGGCCATCCAACGGTAACTTGTATGGAATCCTTGATTTTGATTGGTTGGTGATCAGCATTACCATGATAGTTACTATTGGATGGCAAAGTTACCATAATAATACCTTTTAAGCTACGGGGCACAGCACAGTTTACAGCCTACATTGCGGTGGCCAGATGATAGTTTTGAGACGGTGCGATATTCTTGTCCTTTCTTGCAGGTGTACAACCGACACAGTCGCGGTACATCGCAACTTGGCAGGCTCACTCATAGTTCTTCATCTTCTTTTTATGATCGGTATTACGAGACAAGAAAATGCTGTAAGTGTTTTGAACAGCCACCTTTTCATCCCAAGCGCCATGTTTTTGTGGTAATCTATCTAACAAGCATGATTAAGTGCATGGAAGATAACCTTTGTTCCTTTCTCTACACTTTGGTTAGTTATTCTTTGATTTAGTAAAACACTTGGCATTTATTTGTAACAACCTTCTTTTTTTCAGTAACGAAATCATTTTTAAAGGCATTGTTTCCCGTACCATACAGGGGAACCACATACTGTAATATATATATATATATATATACAGTATACCACAGAGCCATTTCACGAATAGCACTTTTCAGCCATATATCATTCATTTCGTAACCTTGATAGACCTATACCTTTTTTGTTTATATACATCCATTTAAACTTATATGCAACAGACATAAGACAATAAAAAAAATATACCCTACGATATTACCACGCACTTCTACTTCTATAAACCACAGCTTTAATCTTACGAGAATAAATCAACAATGTCATCTAATATGATGGAATATTTTCTCCATTTATTTTTTGTTTGTTTACAGACGGTTTGCAAGATATTTGCTATTTCGATACACTTCTTCTTCACCACTTCATTTTGTTGGATATGCAACGAGGCTTTTAATCTTTATATCGAAGTAGCAAACTCCATCCACGCCGACACACAACAGCAAAGGCCAATGTTGCGCTATTACGTCATCGGATGGTGTAAGTATTTCGTCAAAGTGGGAGCGAAGCGACCCGCACTGTGCGTTGTCTCTGATTGTCTTCGTGTTATATAAATAGTCTTAATATATATTTTTTGAGATAACTACGGTGGTGGTGGTGGTGATTTTTTCTTACCTGATTGCTAAGAAAGAATGCATGTTTGTAAGCAAGCAATCAGAGGACCGACGGCTTAAGGTATTTTTCGAGGGACCTGGTAATGTGGATTAATGCCTTACCAAAGTGCACTAGCGCACCAAGTGGGAATCACCGGGATCACCGGAATCCGATACCCCCGCTTTACCGACTGAGCTATCGCGCCTCCTCTATCAATGATACAGAGAATAAATTAGCCTATATTTTCATTTGTATAGAAAACTGATAAGTCATGGTGTGTTGGTAAAATTACTTGTTTATAGCTACTTGGTAACTTCCATTGGCATGTGAAAGGGATAGATTACGGGATATCATTCAAATGGGTCTTTTATAACAAGACTATACTACACTGCTCAGAATGCAGCATTATGGGTCAAGCACCTGGCCAGATTTGAGTAGTTGAGGACGTTGAGGCTTTTCTATACACTGCTGCTGGTTCGTATTTGCTTTAATTGTTCGGAAGCATGACATTATATGTTGACTCACCTAGTCTAATCACACAGTGAATGCATAATTCTATCAGCACCTCTGTCACAGTTAGTTTGCATATCACAGGTAATACAGTGATTTGTCTGCAATAAACTTACGATCACGTGAAAATGACTCGATAAAATTACTGAGAAATAACGAACTAAAACAGTTTATTTTTATTTTACAGTCGTTCCCGCCGTCTTAGTCTTTTCTCTTGTACAAAGCAAGTGGGAAACATACTTCTCTCCTGATGTGTAAGTGCAAAGATTCTTCATAATTCCGCGGTTTTTTTTAGTAGCATGTCATTTTTATCATTTCAGCTGCCTCCATTAGAGTCCATGTTATTAACTGTGCACGAGAATTCAATAGATCTTGATCGTGAATTGGATCAACCTTTAAATATATGATTATATTTAAAAATAAATGCTTAGGATTAAGAACTAATCAGATTTTCAGCTGGTCACCATTTACAATAGTTTTGGATTTATTTTGAATATTTAAAAGATTTAATTTAAATCATATTTAAAAGTAGAGTGTAATTATAGCAACATCAGGCCATTACTTTTTTTTCTTCTTGAAATAGGCAAACTGTTGTTTTGTGGTTGTTTTTAGTCTAAACATGACCCTAGTATACCACATACAGGGTATTGCAGTTTTGTGAATATTATCCAATTTCTATTCTAGTGCTTTATATCTACTACTCATTTATGCAATTAGGCCAATCGTTAAATCGGGCAATATATTTAAACAGTAATGGCGACAATTTGTAGCCCTGATGGAGTCTCTTACTCAAATGCTAGGTAGAACCGACTGGATGGCATAAAATAGGTCCACACCAAGGACCAACCAGACAAAAAATACGTTATGTCTATTCATGATGGTATCCAATATCACAATATCAAAAAACACCACGCCCATTTAAGTTGAAAATGGATTAGACTACCGAGGATAAACTATCAAAATTATGAATATCATTTCATTTTTTCTATGAATCTCTCCTCGCGATTCTGTTTTATTTACAAAATGTTATGTGGAGTAAGGTTGACTACGTTTGGCGAGCTATGTATAATTCTAAACTTTTGATGTTTTTTTTCTCCCTTCAATTATATTCAAAAGTTTATCGTCCTATTGTGCGTTTAGCTTTGCTATCACAAACTCTTCTGTTTTTCGTTTGCTTGTCGTTATAGATGTTTTATCAACTTTGATCATATATGGCTTTTTGCTGGACCCGCAGGAGGCTTCTGGGCCGTAAGTTGAATGACAAAGCTATATATTTATGTATCTACTTGTATTCATCATCCATTGTATGTAAATACATCAAACTTTTAGTGTGGCAATATCACATATACGTTACACTAAATTCTGATAATCAGTATGGTATTTGCAATCGTCATTTGTAAATTGTAATTAAACGATCATTATTTAGAGATAAATTTGCTTTAAATTTGGAGAGGAAAGGTCGTTGTCATACCTCATCTCAATGAATCCTTCGTCCATCCAAGAATATATCATACACAGAATCACATCAAATTATTTTGGACACATTACCGTCTTTATGATAGTGTTCACATATAAGTTAGCAATGTTCTGTCTCTGTTGAAAAGAACATTGTGTATTCACAATATGAAATCACTTCAAAACTGTTAAAATAATCATTTTTAACACTGTTTATCCCATCACTGAGTCTATTTAAAAACACTTTGTAAACCTCACACTGAATATGTTTGTATATAATAGGAAATTATGTTCACATGTATCTATTTTTTAGCATTTAAACAGTGTGAATGAGATATTCGCATGGTACACAACCTGAACACACTGTGAAGTGTGGACACCCTGCGAACATACTGTGTTTTTCATACACGGGTGATAAACTTTTGTTTTAATCAACCTTAAACCTTTCATGTTACCAATTTTCACAGATCACAGTATTCGTATTGGTATACACGGGCAAAGACATCATGGAGAGCTCGTATTCAAAAGACAAGGAAGCTAATAAAGTAATCAGGTAAATATTTCTTCTAACAAATTGGCTATAAAATTGAGTTGAAAAAAACACACGAAAAGATGGCCAAGAACAGCCAAATGGCGAGAGGGGTTGGTGTACCAAAGGAAGTAGAAATAACTATTTGAATATTAAGTGCTTACTATAGGAGACAAGAAGACTACATGATGATATAAGGACGATAGACGAGTTCAGCTCTAGAATGAGAGCGGGGGGATATACATTCTTTTACAGAGGGCAAAAGACAGATTATTTCACAAAGCATAGTCAAAAGGTATCGATATGACAATAAGGACAGAGGAAAGAATGAGAGAGACTGGTAAGGCGATGAACAGAAAACTGTAATACGACCATTTTTAATTGGCCGTGATGATTTTGGGGGTCTGCAAAATAACCTTTATTGTCCCTTAACTATCTTAACACATTCCCTATTTAAAAACCTTAACTTTTCAAACTTTTTCCCAACCCTATATCTTCTCAACAGTAATCACTGCAAAGGCTGTTGGATACAAGTTGTTCTCATGGCCATAGCATGGGCTTTTGCAATAATCTCAGTGGATTTGTACAGTATCATACCACAGATCCTCTTCGCTATGTTTGCTATACTACAGGTAAGATTTGGATTATATGTGATGGACTTTGTATTGACGCATATAATTTTTTACATCGTGGACCGAACTTTCATGACACCATTCAAATGACTCTGCAACCGTTAGTAACCCCCCCCCGACGCACGACACAACGCCATTTTGGCGCGCGCGCTCTGTGAATTAGCGACGTCATAATCCCAAATTTCTTGATGACAAACTGACTATTCTCCTTAAAATCATTATCAATTGATTAAGTACGATGGGAAGATTTTAGTTTCTGGAAATACTTGTGATCATGATTATCATATTGAGTGACAAATTTTAATTTTATTGGTTAATGCAGTTTCATGTATATTTTCCTCAAAATGTGTCTCTAAGGCAGGAACGTATGCACACGCTGACATTTATCCTCTTATCTTTTTTTCTTATTAAGATATTAACGAGGTTTGACAGTTGCAACGGGGGCGGATTCTACAACATAGTAAATAAATTGCTAATGCCCGTTAATATTCGTGTAGTAGCCGAGAGGTCTTTGTCGAAAATAGGTGAACGGGGACAGCTGGTCGTCATAAAATCTTGAGCTGACAAAGAATTGGAAAATATGTCGTCCAGAGTCACGGACGACACGGCTGTAATCTTGATTCACCGATTTTCAACCAAGAATGCATTGTCAGGAAAGACTGGACAATAGATTTCCTACGTTCCAGAAAGCGTCTGTGTTCTAAACAATCCTTTTTTTTCCTGGATCTCTACATTTCCTTAGAATTGAGAAAGAAAGGTACCAGATTTATGAAGTAAATGTGATCGAATCGTCCATTTCCTTTTATTCAGGGGGCTTTCTTCTTCGTCTTCTTCTGTACACTCGATGGGGAGATCACAGAGATATTAGCGGAGAGGCGCTCGTCAATGGGCTTTAATGTGTCTCCACATGGACTTCAAAGATCTACGAAGTACAGCGTTTACAGAAGATATTTACCGCCAAGGACAAGTTCTAGACGGTCGCAGGCGCCCTCTCACATCCATAGTCCATCTTCACACGGAAGGTAAATAAGGGTTATGGACAATGATTCATTAATCGCAGTCTATTTCATCCATAACCGTATTGGAAATCAATGACGTAATGTGAGAGAAACGTTGAGGGTGCACAACAAGGAACATGGGGTGTGGGGCAAAATTTCTACAAAAAAAAAAAGATTGCGGTGCGAATCGACTGACAAACTGATTTTAAAATGGTGAATCAATATTTTGTGATAGATTTTGACATATTACACTGATGATGACATGTTATATATTTTATTATTAAAATTATAAATTATTATCATTATCATAATTATTATTTTTGGGGGTAGTTTCCGCACGTTCCCGAAGCTCCCATCAATACACCAGTGATAAAAGTATAAGATAATGCAATGCAAAATATTAAAAACAAATTTGTAACATTATTATTTCAAACAAAGTAAGACTCCATATGGACCGTTCGTACAGTAGTTAACGGGATTGTCAACTCTGGTTTCGATTCTTTTATCACCAAAGGAAAGCCATTTGTATGCAGAAATTGTTGATTTCCTTTCTGATTAAGTCTGATCAAGATTGTCATGTCGTGTACATGATAATTCTCATGAAGCCAACTAAGCTGCGATTTATCCACATGTCAAAATACATTATGAAAACAAAATTACTATTTGGGATAGAATAATAATAATAATAAAAATCCTTTCTGGTGACTTAAGCATGTTGGGTTTGAGGTGGCTGCCTTATACCTATATAATATATATATACATTTACTCTACGGCGGCCGTACGGCGAGTCGAAAACAGCCGTTTTAACAATTTTTGTACCAGCTATATAGGTGGTTTGAATAAAAATTAATAAAACGGCTGTTTTCGACTCACCGTACGGCCGCCGTGGAGTAAATGTGACCGAGGTATCACTGGTCATTATGAAACCCTTTTTTACCTTATGCACAAATATCACAGAATAACCTTTCACACTTACATTTTACAAACTGAAATAGTAATCCTTACCCACCCTCGGACCGGCCCCGTGAATCACTTGAACTTCAGTCTCAGCCGAGGGAACGAGGTGGCAGCTGGCAAGGCGGCAGCACAGACACCAATCCTGGCGTCGGTACCGGTGGCGGCGATGGTGACCGCAGCCCTTCCTTTGCCCGATGGGGTTCGACTGCGGTGCAGGCACTTCGGCGACAGCAGCATTTAGCAAGGAAGGACAGTGACGCTAAGCGTGAGGTACTGTCACGCTTCTTTCGAGTAAGTTGCCCCGTGTTTATAGGGTCAATACAACAGCTTCCGGAAGCCAATGTAAAAACCGTTTCGATTCCATCGAACGTTTTATTTGTGCAAGACTAGGTAAAACTTCTGAAATTATTAGAATGACGGGAGTATGTAAAATATGTAAAACAACACATAAATACCCAGCTGTCTTGTTTGATGTATTTAGTCTGAAAAGAAATCCTAACAGACTGCTCGGTAGATGACAGTGAAAATCTTATTATGGGGCATCTGTTAGTAGGCCTACCTTGTTAGTGTTGACTTTAATCCATATCATTTTTTTATTATTCATATGTTAATACTTATTTGATGAATTAATTTCTTTCATGTGTAAAATATCGTTTCAATATAACAATATTGTTAGCTGTAGCATTGTCATTTAATGATAAGATATGTTCATGTAAAGATAAGTAATCTAAGCCCTGGCTTTCGTAAAAAATTATATCATTGTATCTGAGGAGTAAATTTTTACATTTTAAAACATTAAGAAAGGTTAATGACAGGCAAGACGTCTTAACCAGGTCTTCTTCATAATTGTTACTTCATTGTCTACACAAGAAAAGAGAGGCAAATGCTTTTGATAATACTCACCCAGGAAGCATTTGCTCGTTCGTAATTTTGAATTCTTTACATTAATATTTATTAATGTTCTTTTCTTATAGGATGACGAAGTAAGAGGGGCATTAGATCCCCCTTCGCCGATCCCAGAGGCAGACAATACGAATGCAGATGAAGAGGATCGTCTTGTTACTTCCGTGTGAGCATCAGCTGTCGGGGTCAGCGAAATATTCTTTCGAAATACAAACGAGCATACTAGGAACCAGTCTAAGAAATTCCCGTTTCAGGCGAAACAGGAATTCGTCATTTTTAGCATGGACCTACTACATGTTTTGAGCGAATTCTAATATACATTCTCGACGGAGTACCATTCGAACATGGCGAATGGAGTTCCCTCTAAACGTGCTAAATGCGCGTTTTGAGGTCTGTATAAAGAGTCATACAATTTGTACATGGCTGTACGCATTACTGTAGTCATGATTTGTCAGGATTTTTTTAATATTCTTTCTTAATAAATCCTAACGGTTTGATCAGAAACTAAGACGACAAGTGTAATTTACATTTGGCATGTTTGGCTCACTTGAAACATATTGTTAAAAAGTTCAGTTCATGGACAAAATGGTATTCTTCAAGCTGGAAACATAAATTTAGATCTGCCCGTAAACCAAATTTGTATGGGTTGTTTGAAATTTTACCGTCAGACACGGTTCCTGTAATCTTAGTTTGGTAGGCAAGAATATATCACACTCACACGTTATGTGCGTATGCGTTTACACTGTACATGGCCCTATTAGACGTCATCATAGGTAAACTCAAATACCTTCCCTGATCGAAAACATAGTTCACGAATGCCATTTCCTGTGGAGGTTGCATGTATATTCGCCGAACATGACCAATTCGCGTTTCACCCCAAATGGAATCGCTATGACCATGGACGTAGTAGCTCCATGCTATGACTGACCATAAGGGTATATTCTTGTAAATGCACATCATCAAGGGTGTTGGAAGATTGGGTCTAACATAACTGGGTGTTTGAGGTCTGATAAAGATGTTGAAACACACACTGCAAAACCGGGTGTTTTGGATTCAGTTTAAAGTTACAGCCACCATTTATCGATCCTCAAACACATGCTAAATAATAAGCATTGTCCATTCCGTGATTAATGATGACGTGGAGCATTGTCGTTTGAAAATGCCACGCAATTGAAGCAAAAATACCGACTCGTGATATTGAGGTCCATGTTTTATGCACGGATGAGCGCTAGCAGCATCGTTATTCACACCAGAATTTCAATGGTTGACTAGAAAGAACTACGAAGGACAGGTAAACACTATTGTTCATATTACATTCTTCATGAATAATTTAGTCACGTGTTACTTTACGGCCAATCATATGCTAGGAGTCCACTAGGCGGCGCCAATTTGCGCTGCCCAGTTCGCGCCAATGCAAAGCGGCTGTGGCGCCTCGTGTCGTCAATAAGGTGACTAGTGGTAACAAGTGACTCAAACTGCATCCCAACTGGCACGTTATTACGCGCCAAATGTTGAATTTGGTGCGACGAAAAAAAAAATGAAATTTTGAAAGTGTCTTAAACAAAAATTTCAAACATTTAGAAATTTTCGTCGCGCCAAATTCAGTTTTTTGGCGCCATATACGAGCCACCACGCGCCAGTTGGGAGGTAGTTTGAGCCACTGCACGCCATTGTAGGCACATTTTTTGGCGACACTAGGCGCCACAGCCGAAATAAATGGGAGCAAACTGGCAACGGCCTAGTGGACAACCTAGCAGTATTTTGATTAGAGTCCACATCACCATCTCATAGATATTCATACTAGAGTATACAGTAGATGCGCAAAGAAATAATGATGTAATTTTTATAAGCTTATTTATACCTTGTTTGGTGTATGACTTGATGAGTAGAATCGCTGCAAATTGCCAAAATACTTAATAAATGTTGTAAAAAGTTTTGTACTGATACAATGCAGTGTAATAATATTGTTATAACTGAGATAGAAAGTAAAAGAAACATTTCAAACGAGTCTACAGTATATGTGTATGCAACTAATGATGATAAATATACCTAGTTCTTTATAGCGCATACTATGCACCATTTAAGCGCTTCCGCAGGAACCTAGATATAACACAAATCACAATTTACACAAATCAAGAGGGTAATATTATTTTGCAGGGTAAACTTTATTTTATTTGATCAAGGCAACCAGCCAGTATCGGCCGCACAGAAACGCTGTTAGCGTAACATTGCGCTAACACTGCGCTAACAAAGGACCCTGTTACAACCGGTAATGTCGATCGCCGAGATGGCTAATGTTGGATCAACGCTCACAATCTGTTAACAAATTAGCTGTTTACAACATGGGTAGAATGACTGCACAAAAAGCACTGTTAGGGCGCCGTTAGGCGCGAGTGTTGTTAGGGGATTTTAGTTTATTAGGCAAAATCTATTGTGCGTAGTGATCTAGATTTAAGTAAGATTTAGTTATGATTATATGCACATCCTACAAGTTTAAAATATTATCTAGGAAAGGGTAAAGGAATAGGCCTACAAACGTTTCCTTATTTTTACATTTTGAACATGAAATGGCAGCAAGTAGTAAATATATATTTACTGATTTAATTTTGTTAAATATCGAATAAGCTTTATAAAGATCAAGAAAATCAGCCTATCATGATATTACGATGGAGATTCTGTACCCCCCCCCAAAAAAAAAAATGCAATCCCACTTTTCATCAGTTTCTTTTGTTTGAAAATGCTCTTAACAGACTTCACTCATCATGCTCATAATAGAGTATTTGCCAATGCTGATTATCATGCGATACATTTTCATCAGCTATTGTTCTTCTTTCTAATGTACGGTATATTCTTAAAAATGTCTTCAAACACTTAAAAAAAGACATATCTTAAAAATCTTGATGAAAAGGATCATATCTTGGCACTAATCAACATCCCCCGCTATATACCCATTCTTAAAGGGGTAATCCAGGCTGAAGAAATTAATACGGTTTTAACAGTAAAGTGAGACAAACAAAACACTTTTTTTATTAGATTTTGATGAATTTTCAGCAATTTGCTCATCTAATTTTACTCCATTTATTCATATATTGTTGTGTGGGCCCGGCCGGAATACCCCTTTAATTCGGTCGAGGTCTATTTTGAATTACTTGGTATAAGAAAGGGAGACAAGTTTTAAATTAAGGGAGAAATTATTCACTAACATCGTCACTATTGGTGCCCTTTGTCACTGTTAGTGATTTGTATTAACATTAGCGCCACTGCTAGCTTCTGCTAGGCCTTTTATTGTTAGATTATTAGGAATTCGGCTAAGCTTCTGTGAGTTGATAGATACCGGTAGGCCTACTGTTAGTGCTCTGTTAGTGAAACAATGCGTCTAGGCGGTGGTCGCACGTGAAAGATGTGACTGGCCCTACTGTTAGCGTTCTGTTACGCTAACAACGCTTCTGTGCGGCCGCCACTGGTTTTTACAACCAAATCAATGGGTAATAGTTATGCCATTAACTGTAGAACGAATCGCATTTAATTTCCTTTTGCGTAGTAAATTTGCCGCGGGCACAAAATCTTGTAAAAACAACCTTAACCCTAAAATGGCCGGGGGGGGTTGAATCAACCCCCCCTCAACATTTACTGCGATCATTCCGCCGCGCGAAATCTTTTGACTGCGTCACTCGCAGAGGTTATACTTTTAAGTCTCGTGCATCTTTTAAGACCAAATTTACAACGCCCGGGTACGCGGTTCTGAAATTACACAACATTTTGTAAGTGCATGTCAGACCAAAAATTGTTCCAAAACGTGATTTTGTGTACAAAGTCAATGCAAATTGAGTTTTCTCATCTTATTCATAAAGATATGATTATTTTTACTTTAAACAGCTGAAAGCAATTGATTTTTGCATATATATGCTTCAAAAAGATTGTGCAATAAATCTGGTGAAAAAACAAAGAAATACATAAGAAATTCATAAAACAATAAAATACATAAGAAATTGAATTCCAAACCGAAGTTTTTTTCAATTGCCATTGTTAAGAATGCTACAAAGAATATTTTTACCGAAAATTAGCATTCTAGGAGCTTTATTTAGTGAATTAGAGCAAAAATTATGATTTATGCATGAATTAGCATAATTAATTCATATAAAATATAATCTCATTATTTTGGAAAATTTTACCATACAGCCTTGTAGATTACATCGCACACTACCAGCGTGCAAATTTTTGCGGCACTCGCGCGATCGGCGGCCGAGATCTCGGGGGGGGGGGGGGTTGAATCACCCCCCCCCCCCCAGCCACAGAACAGCCAAAAAAAGCCCGGCCTAGTTAGGGTTAATGATTATGTTAAAAATACTCTTGACTAATTGATAATTGATATAAAACTATCAAACCGTTAACGAATTCTAGATATACACTAACATTTGTGGTCTGTTATTTTAAACGATGAGCTATGAATATAGGCTGAAAAATTAGTTATATGCTACAATACAATCGTCTTTTTTGTAGTTGTATTTGGATTCAAGATTTTCTTGTATGCATTGTGGAATACATTTGCAGTAATAAAATCTATAAAAGTCACTTATGGTATTCATGTGTGCCTTATCTGTTTAGAGTCGGTTTCTTTCTGCCTTTGAACTGACTTACACTTGTTGGAATTCAGTCATCAGGTGCAGCTAAGGATAGAATCGTTTAACATTCTTATTTCTGAGGAGTCAATTTTAACTCTACAGTCAGAGTTTGTTTGCAAAAGGGTTTATATTAGATCCACTTTAGACCATCCGAGTAAATCAAGGTTTTTTAAATCTCCCATATTGTCATTAATATGCGAGATTGAATTACCATACTACCCTACCATGTGAACATAAAACTGGTTATACAAGAAATCTACCTACATGTATCTTTTTTTTTGTTTAAATATTTCTTCTTCAAACAAATACTTTGTGGATCTAGCCCCTTTTGCAAACAAACTGAAATGGATCTAACCCCTTTTGCAAAAATAAATGATTTTTCTTTGCCATTTTTGTTCACTTTTTAATGGGAATTTCAACTTCTCTATGGTATCATCTTATACAGCTACTAAAATTCTATAAATTTTGAAGAAAAAAAATCAAATTTGATGAAAAATGGATCTAACCCCTTTTCAAATGAGCTCTTGATTTGAGTTCAACATACACATTTCATTAATTTGTTTTAATCTACATGTAACTCGGCTCGTAAAAATGAATAAGGAATATGACAATACATTCTTAAAAATTAAACCCACTTTGTTGAATATTTTAAAGATACACAGAAGGATCCAGAATAAAAAATATGAAAATAAGAAACCACGTATTTGTACTCGAAACTAAGGAATGGAGCAAACAAAATATATGAATCTTTGATTAGAAAATGTCCTCTTAAGCTATATTGATGTTTGGCTCACTGTGCCAATAGATGGCAATCTCTGATTAATTAATCCATTAATAAATCAACTTCAAATTATCCAAATTCAGGTAGGCCGAGCAATTCATCAGATCCAGATAATAGATTGTAGACAAAATTTACTAAGTCGCACTGGTGAAATCGACTCTATATCGGGAAAAAAAATATTGCGTTATTTCCGATGAAATACCATCGGCCTGTTTGCAGTCGGTTTCGTTGATGCGACTGTAACAATTTTTTTCAAGCCATGTATGGTAATTGGAATCTAATCCTCGAAACATTTCTCCAAGAATTCATTGAGGAACATGCCATCAGGATCAATTTCCTTGCGAATCTCACAAAACCTATCCCAAAGAGGAAAGAGCTTCCTGTACTGGGAGCTACCAAGTGGTGCAGTAATCTGGAAAAAAAGGAGAGAAAATTTGAAGATACCGAGTAATGTGTTGTGCCTGTTACATACAACGGTAATTTGCCAATTCGTCTACTGCCGACTCGTCCACTCTCCACATGGTCTACTTGCATTTAGTCTAATGCCATTCCGTCCATCAACATTTCGACTAACAACCATTTCGTCCAATAACTATTTGGTCCAATCTTCACTTCGTCTCATCACCATTTCGTCTATGACCATTTTCGTCTCGTAACCGGTTGGTCTAATATCTATTTCGTTTCCATTCATTTTGCACAAATAACACAGTCCAATAATACCAAATGGAATATGGACTAAATATCTATTGGACCAACTGTTTATTAGACGAAATTGTTAGTGGACAAATTGGCAATAAGACCATGTGGATAGTGGACGAACTGATGGTAGACCGAATGATACATGTAGAAGACGAGTTGGCAATTGGACGAATTGGCATTAGACGAATTACAAGTAAACCACTTACAACAGACCGGTTGATTTTGAATTTGTCAGTACAAAACCAAAGAAGAGTTGTCCAGGATAATTAAGAACATTGCAATTCAATTGGGTATACCGGGAATTTGAGTCCCAATGAAAAGTAATCCCCAGTCCCTGGAAGCTGAGCAAAACTAAAACTAAGAAATTTGTCCCTAACGATGAATTTAAACCAGTCTTAAAAACAAAACGACCGTTTGCTTTACGAATAATATGTGAATTAAATCCCGGGGTTAAATCCCGCACCAGGCTGTTACATCATCACCTATAACCGTTCCATGTTTTAAGTTACTCACATAAAGTGAGTTTTTATTGTATCTATTTATTTTTTTTCGGTGAGGGTCATCATGTTGGTGTGAGTCAAATGATACATATTGATGAGTCACGTCACATGTGTTGGAATGCGTCATTGTGAAATAGCAAATACACACACACAGTCACCCACCCATACACCCCATGCGCACTTTTAAATAGCTTCTTGTCTACTAACATGCGCCATTAGCCTCGATCAAGTCTTTAATTTGACTCAGTTTGGCCCTATTCAATTTAGCAGGGGTTTACTTCGGGGACTGTTTGACGGGTCATTTGATTTTTTATGGATTTTTAACGAAATGACGCATGTTCTTTTTTATTCTATTTGCTAAATTTTGAGTTATTTTTTTCATGAATATGACTTGACGATAAATTGCCACTTATTGTCTAACGCTGTTTTATTTTTTACTCCCGCTTTTTTGTTTTACTGCCCCTTGGCCCGTATTCTGAAGTCGGGTTTAACTTAAACTCAGGTTTAGAGTTGTGGTTTAAGTATGGATAGCCAATTGTTACTTAAATCACTAACAGTAGATATATCATATTTTAGCTCATTTGACTCTCAAATCACTTATAATCGTCTAAGAAGTATAAATAGATTATTTTCTTCACCATCGATGAATCAGGAAAGAGCACAGTAAACATAAGAAACATACAACGTAATAAAAATGTTGACACTTTTGGCTTCCCATAATTTTAGCACAGAGTTAGACCATGGTCTAAGTTAAACCTGACTTCAGAATACGGGCCTTAAGAGTTTTATTCCACATGATCTAATCCTATAGTTCGTCCACATCCAGTTCTACTACTTACCACTCGATTTCATTGCTATTTAGTCCATTTAACATTTCATCTGATGTACAGTTTAATCGGCTTGAACCGGTTTTGATCAATGTTTTATTTTAACTTTGTAGGCAGATGAACTGTTTCCACACTAGATTTTCTTGAATTGAAAAGAGTTAGACGAAGTGGAAATTAGACCACCTGAACAGCGGGTTTAGTTTGGCCCAAGTGTTCTTAGACTATCTGTAAAGTAAACCAAGTAACTCACCTTTCCCCAATGTGGAATCCCTCCTGCCTTGCGAACGACATCTTCAAAATGCGTCCATGTTGACAGATTGCGTGATTTGTTTCCATAGCGTCTATTGATATGGGTTTAATGGTAGAGAAAGTAAAGTGATTATGAGTAAAAATATATATATGTATAAAAAAGGCTGTGAGCATTGTTATCGGTTTATCATTGAAAAGGCCAACATTTTGTTATTACTTAAGCTTACACTCTTAAAAACGTTGGGCAACATACGGTCCACACAACAATTGGTTAAAACATTATCCAACTCTGGGTAGTTTTCAACCAATACTGTGTAGTTTTCACCAAAAGCACACATTATTGGTTTAAAGCTACTCAGAATTTGATAAAGTTTTAACCAATTGTTGTGTGGACCGTATGTTGCCCAACGTTTTTAAGAGTGTAATATTATTTATAATGAAAGGTACAAATTTCACCCCTCCCCCATTAAAATGTATAGATACAAATACAAATACCACTAAATAAGCAAGGCAGGGAGGAAATAAACTACTGAAATCCCCAACAATTTTAAGATTATGGATCCTCAATGTAGTCACTGATTACTTCTATTCCCTCTTTTCTAATCTGCACCAGTTTATGGCGTGATAGTATAATGCGTTACTACTAAAACGACGTGTCTGATACATATTCTTGCCCTTCTCCGTCGATTTGGCTGCCCTGGAATTCGATTGAATTGAATGAAAAATAGAGTATTATACAGTTTCACGATCCAGCCCTTTACCTTCAAAACCTCCTTTGTGTTAAATCCGTTTTACATCCTATTCTTATCCTTTTACTCATTTATTCATCGCTTGACCAAAACACACACAGATAGGAGACGCCCATACCACCCGGGTCCCTTGGCTTCGCCACACCATAATTTAAACATACTGATAACTAAATACTTGCATGTTAAAGAAGGGATTGATGAAACACATATTTCTTTTGTATGATGGGCTGAGCATGATGTCATCTGGCTTGGCGAAACGGACGCTCAAGGGGAAGTGGGCGTAGAATTTCCCCGCATCGGCTAGTCGTTTGAGTTCACGAAGAACGTCGGCTGCCCTTTCCCTAGAAAGTATACAGACGAGTGTAATGATAATAAATTCTGATAATGATGATAATGATGACATTACTACTACATTACTACGCCTGCTGCTGCTGCTGCTGCTGCTGCTACTACTACTACTACTACTACTACTACTACTACTACTAATGATAATAGTAATGCTAATAATAATAATGATTATACAAGTGATGATGATAATGATGAAGTGACAATATAATAACAATAATAAAGAAAATACTTTACACTAAACCTTAGGATAAATATTTTGCTTCTTGTCATTGTTAAAAATTCCTATACGGTTTTCTTAAACGTCTTCTACACTGTAAAAAAAATATTGGGTAAAATTTTAACCAGCACGAGGGTAATTATGTGTCCAACGAATATGGGACAATATTTTGCCCATTGCGGGAAGCATATTACCAGTATTAAAGGTTAAACAATAAGCAGCAATTACTATAGAATGGGCAAAAGTTTCATTATACTGGATAAATAAAAATACCCAAAAGAAATGCCCAATGCTGGTTGGACACATAATTACCTTCATGAAGCATTTTTACCCAATATTATTTTACAGTATACACTATTGTTGAGGGCAAATTATTTCACTGTTCAAACCTAGGTTCTCTATAACGTCGATCGTATGGTATCAATGCTGAACATGTTAAGATATGCATCAACGTATTATTCATAATTACATGCATTGCAAGCTCATGTGTAAGCAGTTCTCCACTGGTTCTATTTTGGCGCGAAGCATTTTATCCCAATGGGAGCGTTCCTATAGCAACAATATCACTTTACATGTACAGGTTGTGGAAACCATGCCATGTTGAGAACACTATTATGACACAGTCACATTTTCCCCTACGGTTATGGCGCGCCATCTGTTTCATAAAGGCGATAAACTCAGTTTATCGCCGAAAAACCTAGTTTATCAATCGAAAAACCTAGTTTTTCAATTGAAAAACTAAGTTTTTCGCCGATAAACTTAGTTTTTCGCCGATAAACTAAGTTTATCACTTGAAAAACTAAGTTTATCAAGAAAAACTAAGTTTATCGCCGAAAAACTTAGTTTTTCAATTGAAAAACTAGGTTTTTTTGATAAACCTATTTGATAAACCTAGTTTATCAATTGAAAAACTAAGTTTATCGGCGAAAAACTAAGTTTTTCACCGATAAACTAAGTTTTTCAATGAAAAACTAAGTTTTTCAATGAAAAACTAGGTTTTTCAAGTGAAAAGCAGAGTTTCTTGAAAAACTTAGTTTTTCGACTGATAAACTGAGTTTTTCTAGATAAACTGAGTTTTTCAAGTGATAAACTTAGTTTATCGGCGAAAAACTAGGTTTTTCAAGTGATAAACTTAGTTTTTCAATTCTGATAAACTAAGTTTTTCGAATCTGATAAACTGAGTTTTTCTAAGAACGCCATTTGTCCCATAAAGGCGATAAACTAGGTTTTTCAAGTGATAAACTGAGTTTTTCTAAGAACGCCATTTGTCTCATAAAGGCGATAAACTAGGTTTTTCGCCGATAAACTAGGTTTTTCAATTTCGATAAACTAAGTTTTTCGAATTGAAAAACCTAGTTTATCGAAATCGAAAAACTAAGTTTATCGAATCGAAAAACCTAGTTTATCGCCGATAAACTTAGTTTTTCGCCGATAAACTAGGTTTTTCGATTTCGATAAACTAAGTTTTTCGAATTGAAAAACCTAGTTTATCGAAATTGAAAAACTCAGTTTATCGAATTTGTGAGCGGGCGCGCGCGCGCGCACGTACTGCATGCATTTACACGGCAAACAAAGCTGCCATTGCGATTATTA
This sequence comes from Lytechinus pictus, assembly GCF_037042905.1. NCBI lineage: Eukaryota > Metazoa > Echinodermata > Echinoidea > Temnopleuroida > Toxopneustidae > Lytechinus > Lytechinus pictus. The sequence continues at coordinate 8,208,240 of NC_087262.1, read as the reverse complement.
CAAGAAACACAGTATTTTACCACTTTTACCACGTCTGAAGTTAGTTTTGGACGTCAAATTCATCAACGCCAACTGTACTGCTGGATAACTGAAACTAAAGCCAAGGTAAGTTCCAATTATATATTTTTTTATAATACAACGGCAGCCATGGTTGTCGGCTTTCATGGTGTTAACAAACCTGACACCCCAACCTGAGTAGCGGATACCGCTGATCCCTGCCCCGAATATCGGGGGAGAACAACGGAGAAGATGATGGTTCGATGCTTTCCGTGCCGCTTGGTTGCTAACCCAGAGGCAGAGAGCCCACACCCGCGAAGCTGCCCGGCCGCGGTGTGGATTCTCCCTGCTGCCTGGGTACGATTACGATTCTGCTGCTTTGAGTATGATATTGATAGCTAAGACCTAAGTAAGAAGAACTTTTGTCCATGGTGACTCGATGCTAATGTTGTAACTTAGGCATGAGCGCGAGTGCCTGTTAAGTGTTACCATTGAGGTTATCCAGCACAGCAAGAAGAAAAAAGCACGGAAGATGTATTTCATTTTCAACACAGTGAAAGTATCATTGATCATACCCAGGCCCGGGAGCGCCGGCATGCTTCGCGGGCCGGCGCCCAGGAGCTCACCGTGTATTTACCCATACTCACAGGATGTTCGCTATATCTATTAATCTAGCAAGATAAATTGTGAAAACAGAAATTATGCACTTACCACGATGGATGAAGGTCTATCGAGTGGTACATGTAGTATCCTGACATCGAGGCACGGACTGGAAGTTGGAACCTCAAAAAAACGAGAAGTTCTCCCAGTGAGTCCCAGGTCAGAGCTCACCGTGTATTTACCCATACTCACGGGACAGAATACCTCGTGATACATCTCCTAATTTTTTTCAAAATTCATAACAAAATGGCTGATCGAGACTGGGGTAGCAGGAGATAACTTTTCGTTTTTTTGAGATTCCAGTCTGTACCTCGATGTCAGGATACTGCCACACGATTGACCTGGCTTCATCCATATAATCATGGTAAGTGCATAATTTCTGTTTTCACAATTTTCTTTCCAAGTTATTGAGACCACAATCTACCCTAGTCCCATGTCTATGTTTAAATGCACTTTGGACTCCTGGGCCCAGGCTAGACCAAAAGCTTCAGTCTCTGTTATGTTGGTCGTTCAGCTGAACTCCGTTGGCTTCACTCACCAAATACAGAGACCGAAGTTCTAGCGCGATCTGTACAGGGGACTCACTGGCCATATGTTTATGTACTTAAGAGCGGATAAAACGGGGAAGTGAATTTGCGCGACAGCCGAGGTAAGTCACTGTTTTTGTTCCTTTTAACTTGATTTTTCTCTGTTTTTTGGCAATTAATGCCAAGAGGGAATATTAATTTGCATTTTGGTCGCGTTAATTTTCAAAAATTTTATTCATTAAAGACAAAAATTGAAGAGCCCCGACGGGGGGATTTTGCATTGCAAGTCCCCTAATGGTGGCTGCACGCTAGCGAGCCGTCTGTGTACGAGGAGAAATAAAAAAAATAAAAAAATGTTTAAAAACTCCTCGAAACAGACGGCTGCCAGCTGTCTAGGCCCAGGCCTGCTTCAGGCCAGCAGGCATGTGCAGCAGGCATGATTTTAGCTGTTTCGCTGTAGTTTTTCAGGCAAATTACACCATTATGTTTCATTCCTGACTTTCTGAGTCATGGTACTTTCCACCAAGAAAGTGAGTAAAGTATGAGATAAATAGGATCTATATATATGTAACATACAAATGTGAAAATTTGGAACGGAAAGTGCACGAGTCAAGTGAAAGTTTTAACGCATGTATTAAGTGCCCATTACAAGCGGCTAGGTTCAATGCTTGTATTTTCTGGTAGCCACTTTTGATGACAACAAAGGGCGATGAAATGTCCAGCTCCTACGTCACTCTCAATGGGACGGTTCGCCGATGAATATTCATTGGATCACGTGCATGGGTGTGTGTGTGTATACTATACCGAGTGTAAATAACGAGAGTTTTCAAATGGTGAGTGTGTATAAAACAACGTAGGGATAGGGGTTTATTTAACAGAGAATGAGTAGTATAGTGCAGAAAATAAAAGCGTACAATGAAGTTTTACAGAAGAGGAAATAATATAAATATATGGAGGACAGTGCAAGATGAGGTAAGGCAAGTACAGTGATGTTGTTTTTTCAAAAGTATTAGTAGAGGAAATAATACAAATATATTATTGAGGACAATGTAAGATGAGATAAGGCAAACTTGTGTGCAGTGAGGGTTTTTTCAAGAGGAGATAATACAAATATGGAGGACAATGTAAGATGAGATGATCAAGGGCTCAAGGCAAGTGTACAGTGAGAGCTCATCTTACATTGTCCTCTACAGTCTACATCATCATTATACATTATTTGATAAAACCTCAATGTACACGTGCCTCATCTTACATTGTCCTCTACATACCGGTATTTTTTTATCATCTCCTCTTTTGAAAAAACCTCACTGTACACTTACCACAGCTCATCTTACATTGTCCTCTTTTTATCTTATCCTAGTTATACATTCTTTGTTAAAACCTCACTGTACACTTAATTGCCTCATCTCATCTTACATTGTCCTCTAGATATATATTTGTATTATCTCCTCCTTTGAAAAAAAAACCTCATTGCAGACTTGCCTCATCTCATGTTACATTGTCCTCTATAATATATTTTTTCCCCATGATTTCCTCTACTACTAATACTTTTGAGAAAAAAAAATCACTGTACTTGCCTCACTTTATCTTGCATTGTCTTCCATATGTATTTATATTATTTCCTCCTCTGTAAAACTTCATTGTACACTTTAATTTTCTGCACTATACTTCTCATTCTCTGTAAAATAAACTCCTGCGTTGTGTTATACACACACACACCATTTGAAAACTTTCTTTGTTTTTTACACTCGGTATTGTACACACACACGTGCACACGACCACAATCTAATGAATATTCATCGGCGAACCGTCCCATTGAGAGTGACTATTTGAATTAGTTGATATTTTTGATAGCAGATATTGTTTTAACCAAAAGTAAGGTTTTGTGAGAGAAAAGGATTTCCAAAATTAGGAAAAACAATTATTTCAGAAAAAGGATAAATTATGCACCTAGCATTAGAATGTTTTGTTTTTATATGTGGAAACTGCACAGATAGTGTGTGTGTGTGTATTTGAGTTTTTGTCAGACGTGTATCAATCAGATATGATTATTTACGTCTGGGACCGACCTTTAACGTCACCATCCGAAAGACGTGACCAGGATTCGAACCTCGAACTTCTGCATCAAATTGTAACTTCCCCACGTAGCTTGGATTACAGGCGCACGCCACAACGCCCAGTTGAAATGCAAACATTAGTCTTCTTTCAGACGTTTAGATTTGTCTTTGGCAGAGTTAAATGCAACAAATATGCATCATTTTTTAACTGCTGCAGACACCTGTTCAGACATAGAAGATTATTTTTACCAACAATATTCAATTTATTTGTCAAGTCCATTTAATTCAGACTGTAGAGTCAAATATGCATTACATGTAGGTTCATGATGATATAGAAAGTTATGTAAACTACAATTTCAGGGATATATTTATGGTCATGAAACTGAGGATGTTTTTTCCCTCTTTTTCTTTTAACCTCCTAGATTGAATAAACACAGTTACATTGGTTCTTCGGAGGCCAGCTCAGTTGATTGTTGTACTTATACAATCCCAAGAGGAATTTGCCATCCGTAATAGTTCCTTTTCGTCAACAAGCCACCTGACTTAACAAAGGTATGTTTTATAGGGGCATATGGGTCATATCTGCAAATTGTGCAAGGCTACAAAAAATACACAAAATGCACAGGGGTGAACAATTCTCAGTATTGACGTTATCATGATGAAGTTTACAGTTTTGTAGGAAATTGTCTTCATTGTTTATTTTTGTTCGTATACATAATTACAAATTTTTAGTGTTTTCTAAGTTTGTAGGAGCAGGATGGGGATGCACAACTGACATAGAATGTAATCATGATTATAATCAAAATTGAAACACTTAGTTTCTCAATATGAAAGAATATGTCATTGAAAAAAGAAATGTATTCTACTAAAATTGAAAAACTTAACTTGCCTTATCAAAATCTAAAAACTTGCTTTTCGATATAAAAAACACGTCTCTCATTTGTTTACTTGTTACTGTCGCAGCTTTAATGAAACTTCCATTTAAAAGTTGTAAACAACGGGTCTCCTGGAGGATACAAGCACTTGGGCTGGTACCAACCTACACCATGGACGAGAAGAGGTTTCATATTCAACAAGACGGATTTTCCATTTCTTTCATTAAAAGAAAGAGTACCGAATTCCAATGACTTGGGCAGTCCTTTGATCGATGAGGTAATACAGCTTCATAGATACAATAAATAATTTTTTATGCAGTTCATGCAGGTATATCAAAGTTCAACTCTTATTTTTGGTACATGTATTTCCAAATTCTTTAAAAGAAAGAAAGAACAATCGAATTGAATGAAAAATTAACTTTTTTTATATATATATTGTATCGTATCCGAACATCTACCCCCTGGGCATCCACCCCCCGGACATCCACCACCCGGACATCCACCCCCCGGACATCCACCCCCTTAAGACATCTACCCCCTAGGACATCTACCCCTGAACATTTACCCCCCGGACATCTACCCCCCGGACAATTACCCCCGGACATTTACCCCCCGGACATCTACCCCCGGACATTTACCCCCGGACATTTACCCCCCGGACATTTACCCCCCGGACATCTACCCCCCGGACATCTACCCCCTGGACATTTACCCCCCCCCCCAGACATCTACTCAGTACTCACGGATATTTTGGATACGGGGGTTCCAAAATTACGCATCATTTCATAAGTGCATGCAGACCCAAAATTGCACAAAAACGTAAATTTGTGTACAAATCCAATGCAAATAGAGTTTTTAGCCGAAATTCATAAATGTATAATTTTTCCATTTACTGATTGAAATCAATTAATTCCATCTTATTTATGGTCCAAATAAAGTCCCCGACAATTTCCATTGAAAAAACAATAAAAAACATAAAGTCCAAAAACAAAGAAATACATAAGAAATTTTGAAAACAGTTAAATACATGAAAAAATTAATGTGATTTTGAAATTTTTTGTTAGTACATTTGAACAGATTAATATTAAGTGTCTGTGTACCAAAAATTAGCATTTTAGGGGCATTATTTAGTTAATTAAAGCAAAATTCTGATTTCATGCATAAATTAGCATAATTAATTAGCAATGAGATTTTTCACAGAGTTTGATCCTGTAGTTTTGTATATTATGCCATTGGTAACGCGGGTGCCAAGTTTCGTCGCGATCAACGGCCGAGATCATAAGGAGGGGGGCTGAATCAGCCCCCCCCCCCCCCCCACAGTCTTCTTAGGCATCGAAATAGCCCAGTCTATTTAGGTTTAATTCATGTGTAATATCTGTTTTATAAATCTTCCAAATGATACCAAGTATCGTTCAAGTGGGTTTAAAGGGGAAGTTCACGCTGACAAAAAGTTTATTGTTAAAACAGAAGAAAAAAATAATAAAAATATTGCCTAAGTTTTGAGGAAAATCCATCAAAGAATTAAAAAGTTATTTGAATTTCAATTATTTGAGTTGTAACGTCATATTCGGGCAGCATTTCTACATAATGAATTTTTTTTTCTATACCTTTTCTATATCAAAGGACCAATCATTTTACACCCAAACATGAAAAGAAAACACAAAATAACAAAAATATGTCCTCTGGAACCATTAAAAAATGAAATTCATGCATTTTATATTACATAACTTTATTTGGCAGCTGCTCGTGTGTGTGACGCCACAAATCCAAAGGCTAAGCTTAGAATTCTAATAAATTTTTTAATATTTAACAGATTTTCCTCAAACCTTCACCAATTTTTTTGTCTCACCTGCATAGCAGACTTGTTTTGTCCAAGTGAACTTTCATGTTAAGATTGAATGAGTTGCGATTATCTTAACTTTAATATATTTAAAAAAATTATTTGCTTCTAAATTGAAGACAAAGTGAAGATTGAAATGGTTTGATTTGTTTCAGTAGCAAAAGAGGTGCAGACTGCAGAGCTTCAAAATATTTGATATCGCTATAATATTGTCAGTACTCTATATCATTCTTATCATTCCAACTATTTTGAGGCCGCCTGAATCGCAAACCCTGTCTGGCAAGTTTTTGTTTATGACAAACAATGATGAGGGATGGCTGAAAATCCCTCCAGGTAAGTTGGGGTTTATGTAATTGACATGGTATTGGTAACCAAATATGAATTTAGTAATTTATAACAGGATGTATATTCCTGAAACAAAGTGCAATTGTTTGATAAATGTTAATTGAATTGGCCACTATTGTAATTTTAAGATTGTCCTTATTGTTAGCTTTACATAGACACCAAAACAGAGGATATTGTTCCCAACTGGAATTATGATATTACTATGCTATTGTCATATTCATCATCATAATAATGTATCTGGTAATGTAATGCTATCTAAGGGGATGGTCTGGGCTGAAAGTATGTGTAGCTTAATAAATAGAGTAGAATTCACTGAGCAAAATGCAGAAAATTTCATCAAAATCGGATAACAAATAACAAAGTTATTGAATTTTGAAGTTTAGCAATATTTTGTGAAAACAGTCGTCATGAATATTCATTAGGTGGGCTGATGATGTCACATCTCCACTTGTTCTTTTGTATTTTATTATATGAAATTAGGTTTATTCAATTTTTTTTCCTCCAAGAACTAGAAAAATTGGATTGTCAACTGAATAGTGCATTAAATATTTATTGCTGCAACTTATTTCATTATAAGGGAGACATTCAGACAAGTATGAAATAATGAAAAAAATATGATTTTATGTAATAACATAAGACAACAGAAAGTGGAGATGTGACATCATCAGCCCACCTAATGAATATTCATGACAACTTTTTTCACAAAATATTGCTAAACTTTAAACTTCAATAACTTTATTATTTGTTATCCGATTTTGATGAAATTTTCGGCATTTTGCTCAGTGAATTATACTCTATGTATTAAGATATAAATATTTTCAGCCCGGACCATCCCTTTAAGTTTTGAACCAGGATTTGATTTTTGTGGGATATAATATACATGTATTTTATATACACCTCAGTTCAATATGTGTTACAATGTAACTGTACATCTGATTAAGTTTATCTTATTGTTACTTAATAAAACCACTTTACTCCAAAGAAGTATTTTGAATATTGGGTTATTTCACTATGAAGTATTCTTTATCCCGCTTAATATTCAACCTTTAATGAGAGATGTGGTAATGAGTTCCATGACATTTGCTCTGGCGACAATTGCTCCGCTGTAAATTCCACACACTATTCAGCTTCAACCCCTAAACCTACCATGAAACCCTATTGCAACCCTGACCCTCGAAGACAGAATTAATCCTGGGGCAATTATCGCAGGAGCAAATGTTGGGTCACCTGGTAATCAGATGGAAATGATTGGAGAGATGAAGATTAAATGGGGGGGGGGGGGGTGGTGGAGATGATGAAAGGTGGGATGGCCATGATGATGAGTGATGGAGTTTAAGGGTGGGGACGACGAGTGGATGGAGATGATGAGAGGAGGAATGGGGATGATGCAAGGATGGATGGAGATGATGTGGGAGGGATGGAGATGATAAAGTTTAGAGATGAGTGGGTTACAAGAGACGAGCAGGGAGATGAGGTGGATGGAAACGATGTGGAAGGGTTGACATGAGGAGAGGTTAGAGATGAGAGGAAGGATTGAGATGAAAGCTGGAGATGTGAAAATGGTTGGAGATGAAAAGGGAGTGATCATCATCAACTTCATCAATATCATTGCCATCACCACACCATCATGATCATCGTCACTATCATGACCATCATAATCACCATCATTATTAATATAATTACTTTCATTATCACCACCAAATAAATTATCATTGGCGTAATGAGCCAAAGATTTTGAGAGGGACAAGATATGGCAGATTGTGCCAGTATTTTTTTTTTTTAATTGTGAGCAAGCAAACTTTTCTATATTTTCATTACATAATTTTACGTTTTGATAGATTCTGACATAATACTGAAAATCTTCTCTCTTTTCTTTCTCTTATTATTTATGTTTCATATGGCTTCATCATCACCATCATCGACACCATTACTATCACTATCCTCATCATCACCACCCACCTCATCACCATCACCAGTCTATAATTATCATCTTCACCCACATCATTATCCTCATCACCACATCTTGATCATCATCTTCACGATTATTTCATCTGTGATTTCATACATAGAAACTACATGTAGTACTAAGTATATGTCATATTATTTTTTACCATGCTTGAGATTATACTTTATATGACTTGACTTTATATTATATTCTCACCCAAAAAGGACATTTCAATGATTACTAGTAGAAATCTATGAAGATGATTTATATCTCCCTTATCAAATCAGCGCGTATTGAAAAGCTTTGACAATAGAACCAGAGAATAATGTATTTCAGAACTATTTGTGAGAATTAATGAAAAGTAAAATATCAAAATGCAAACCGGCAGCAAGATTTGCGTTAAAAAAGGAATATTTCTGTTTGTTGGAATTTTTAGAGAATTAGTATGATTAACATCAATCAAAAAGTGGCATGAATATTCATCCCTGCATAAAGACATGCAAGATTAATTTTCTAAATGTGTTGGAAACTGCATTACCATGGTAATAACAAGAGGTATCCCTTTTCAGCACTGTTATTCTTTTACCTTTTCATTTTTTTCAATTTCTTTATCCGCGCCCCTTTTCCCTTTTTGCACCCCCTACATACGACCCTGACATTGATACAATAGTAATATCTATTTGATGGAAGCTCCTATACAGTCAGTGCGTCCAAAAAAAAACTATACACCTTTGAAATGGCTGCCAAACAAAAAAATATATCACTTTGGGGGGGGGGGGAAAGCCAATAAAGTCAACCTTCAAAGACACCCATAAGTGTTTAGCGAGCACTCCCCACTATGTTGATTTGAGTAAATAGAGAAAAATCAAACTTGCTAAACGCTGAAGATTTCATCAAAATCGGATGTAAAATAAGAAAGTTATGACATTTTAAAGTTTTGCTTATTTTTCACAACACAGTGTTATGCACAACTCAAATGAGACGGCCGATGGTGCCCCTCACTATTTCTTTTGTTTTATATTGTTTGAATTATACAATATTTTATTTTTTTATAGATTTGACAATAAGGACCAACATGTCTGAACAATATAGTATTAAATAATGCTAATTCTACATGTTCAGGGAGGAATTAATCGTTGTTTCACTTGACAAAGAGGAGAAAAATAGAATATTCCATATTTCACATAATAAAATACAAAAGAAATAGTGAGTGGATTATGTCATCAGTCTCCTCATTTGCATACTGACCAGCATGTGCATAACTGTTTTGTGAAATTAAGCAAAGATTTAAAATGTCAAAACTTTCTTTTTTTACATCCGATTTTGATGAAATTTTCAGTGTTATACTTGTTTGATATTTCTCTTTTTATTCAATCCACTATTTGTTGGGATGGACTTGTTCTTTAAAGAAAGGGTATGAAAATAAGGCTGGGCATGAATTAGCCTTACAATTTCTGCCAGTTCTGAGAGGCAAATCCTTTAATTGAAACCTGAAAAATTAAGGGTGTTGTGATGAATTAATGATCAATCATGACCAGTTTGGTTGTTCAAGTAAATTTCATAAATTATTAAATTGAACTTCAATGCATGAGTGAACACAAATTGTACTTTTCTGGGCAGCATTTTAACTATATCATGTGGATCTTCATGGGGGTCGGGATAATAGGGAGTGGTGAGATGGCACTTAGTGGGAGAATTAGGTTGATGGAATAAGGGTTAAGAGAACATTTAGCCCCCTCCCTCCCCTCCTGTTGACAGACAGATTGCTATTACATGTGCGTAAGAAAGTCAAGAGCACAATGTTGATTTAATGATAAATAATGAAAATCGGGAGTGGTGCATCAAGTTTTACATATCAATCATTTATTAAACAATTTATCAATAAGTCTACTCATAATCAATGTGTAATGTGATCAATCAAACATTCATATTTTTCAATAAATTATTAATAAATCAACATAATCAGTCAATATCTTGGTAATCATTCCATGAAAAAACAAGTGGAGCGCCTCTGGCAGTCTCACTCGCATCAAACGATTCACACTCTGAAACATACTATGAAATAATTATTCACAAAAACACCATTCATGTATAATGATACAATACTACGTTGACATTTGACCTTGATCATGTGATCTAAAACTTGTCAGAGATACTTGATTACCCCTATATCCACATTTTATACACTATATCTATAAACTTTGAGAGGTCATGTGACCTGTACCTCACACAAGACATTCAGTGATATTTGGTTACTCTTACATGTATGTCCAAGTTTCATGAATCAGATCCATAAAGCTCTCAAAGTTATGATGGTAATTCAACAGATACCCCCATATGGCCAAAGTTCATTGACTCTAGACCTTTGACTTTGGTCATGTGACGTGAAATTCGCACAGGATGTGTAGTGGTACATGATTACTCTTATGTCTAAGTTTCTTGAAACAGATCCAAAAACTTCAGAAGTTATGGTAATTCAATAGATTATGGCCTAAGTTCATTAACCTTTGAACTTGGTCATGTGACCTGAAATTTGCACAGGATGTTCAGTGATACTTGATTACTCTTATGTCCAAGTTTTATGAACTAGACCAAAAAACTTTCAAAGTTATGATGGTAATTCAACAATACCCCAAATTTGGCCATGACCAAATCTCAAATTTACTTCTTATGCCAGGTGTAAATTAATGCAATGAGTCATTATACAGAAAAGATAAATAATATCAAGCTTCTATTTTAGCTTTGTTCCTTTAAAAAATACTTAAATGAGAGAACAAATTTTTCTTTTGTTTTACAAAAACAACATTGCCATAAGTAACAAGTCACACTCTGAAAAAAAAAACACAAAGCATGGAGTGGTTTTAAAATGAATTCTCTGTAAACTTTCTAAGTTCTGTCTGAACATCTTTACAAATCAATGGTTATAAAACGAACCCAACATGTATCTCAATAGATAATAAAAACCTATAGATTTTTTCTTGAAGTGTTGATCCTGACCAATCACATACTTTCCATCAAAAACTTGTGAAAGAAAACATAACAAAGTACAACTTAACAACAAAAACAAAAGAAAAAACCACTCCTAGTCTCCTAATAGCTTTTCCTAGTATTTATCAAAAAACGTCTACAAAGACAATATACAATCATGTACAGTAACCAGGGCAGTATTGAGCTCTATAATACCCTATAGGCCAAGATGTTCAATTCACAATGGACTTGGAATAGATTAGTTATTATCAAAGTATAAACACAAACAAAATAATTGAAGAAGTGGCTACATACATCAAGCTATAGCTCTTAATGTTTCCTTACACCAGATGTATGAGTTCTTACAAAAAGGATGATGCTTTTACAAACAAAAATGTATTGTAAAGTACAGCTTTTTTTTCATCAATCCTTCGGGGATTTGTTTAAGACATACATCACTATCCTGACTACTCTGAGAAACACAGAAACAATAACAAAAGCAAAAAAGAGAAATATTTGTTTTCCATTGAACATAATTTCTCAAGGATAACGATGGTACATGTTTAAGCCGCTCAATGAATAGCACCATATGTCTACATAAATAATATGCACCATAAAATTATTGGAAAAGTGTATCCTGTCAAAATCCTTGATTTATATGTATTTTCATTCAAATACCCTAACCACTTTCATCTTCATGAGGCCAATTGATAATGGAACCAGCCAGGAGCCCCAACAACTTGGAAACAGTCGTGTAAATAACAAATACATGTGTAGTAATATTATGATAATGGCAGATCTTTCATATGAAAGTCATAAAACAATACCTTATTTTTTGTTTCTTGTAAGAAACCAAAAATTAAATAATATGTATGAAATATAAATTGTCAGTTATCAGTTTCAACTTAAACGAAAGAGAGACATGTTGAGATATCAACACAATTCCTATTTACCAAAGGACAGGTCGTGACATAAAAATAAGAAAATCTCAGACAATTTTTCATCATCTAAGTTTCCTTTAACATTTAAAACTTTGCCTTTAAAATCTTCAGTAGCAAAACCCCTTTGATCATAGGAGTGGGCTATACATGGATCAAAAATACTTTTTTTGACATTTTAATATGGCAACAGTTTTGATCTATTCCTTGTAATGTATCTCAACATGAAATGACAAATATTTTTTGCCTCGGGTCCGAGAAAAAGTGTGCCAGGCCAAAATCCAAAATGGCTGCCAACCCCCCCCCCCCCCCAATCAAAGTTTTGCCCACATATAATATGTTGGGTTTTTTTTTGGGGGGGGAGCAGGCAATTTGTTTAACCTGAAATGATTACTTAAAAACCATTAATTTTGGAGTTAAAAGGTGATTTTACCTACATTTACACATACAATACCCTTTTCAGCCCAAAATTAGGTTTCTTGTGGTTCTTGGATATTGGACGATACCAGTTCCATAATAGCAAATAATTTCAAATAGCTATTTGCTCTTATTCTTCTACTTTGGTTTTTACGGATATTTGCGAAAAATATATTATTGATAAAAAAAATTGTATTATCCATAGGGGCTATACAGTATACATTGTATTGTACATACTACACTGCATTCATGTATATTCATGCATTGACCATCATGACAAGGTCTGTATATAAACTATAGTGTGATACTAAATGATTTATTGAGAAATTGAAGATACTGTATGTTTTGTCTCAGATTGAAGACATATTTTGTCAATTATGCTCATTCAGGGGGGGGAGGAAAATATCTTTAACAATGGATTAAAGTCACCCCCCCCCCCTATTATGGCACTTACACTGGCTTTCTGATTATGGTAACTTTGCCATCCAATGGTAACTTGCATGGAATCCTGAAAGCCATTGACCAGCATTACCACATGTGGTATACCTGACTCCATAATATAGGATTAGAATACCAGGTAAAAACAAGCTGCCAAATGAAGATGTGGCTGAAAATATGATGTACATGTATGTACGTACACTACATGATGTTTACATGCAATTTATGTTCATCATCGGGTTACATCATGTTCATCAGCTAACAAGCAATCAAATTCACAAGTCACAATCTAATTCTAAACATCAGAAGCTCACTACTACATGCATGCCACTGGTATATATATAAAGTCCTAGTTGTATGCCATGGTGGTCAATGCATGGATATGTATGCAGTGTACAGTATGTACCATATATTGTACACCGTGCCACCCCTATGGATACCGTAAATTACATTTTTTTATTTGATAAGATGTATTTCGCAAATATCCGTCTTAAACTCAATTTAGAGGAATAAAAGCAATATAGCTATATGAAGCTGCTTACTACTGGTCAACTGGTGTCATCTAATATCCAAGAACCACAAGACGATGGAACCTAATTTTGCTTAAAAAAGGGTCTAAAAATTTGCAAATTTAAGTTAAATCACCTCTTAACTTTACAAATAATAGTTTAAAAGAACTAATTTTAGGAAAAACAAATTGCCTGCCCCCCCAAAAAACATGAATAGACACCAAAACCAGATAAAATGACCACCAAGAAAGAAGTTGTGGCCAAAACTGTGATTTGGGGGGATTTTGGCGGCCACTTTAGATTTGGGCCCGGCACACTTTTTTCTCGGACCACCGTGACCAGAGACAAATAATATTGTCATTTCATGTTGAGATAAGGTTAAAGGAATACGAAACAATTGGAGTGCTTCTGGCAGTCTAGCCTGCATTACGCGATTTAATATAGCAGCAGTGCTAACTTTGAAAACTACTATAAAATAATCATTCACAAAAACACCATTCATATAATGACATTATACCACGTTCATTGACTATAAATGACATTTGGACGGTGAATAAAACTTGTCAACTACACCCATGTCCACATTTCATTCACTCTATCCATAAGCTTTCAAAGTAATGATGGCAATTCAACAATTACCCCAACATGGCCTAAGTTTATTGACCTTAAACTGACTTTTGACCTTAGTTTTGTGTCCTGAAACTCACAGGGGATGTTCAGTGATACTTGATTACTCTTATATCCCAAGTTTTATGAACTAGATCCATAAACTTTCAGAGCTAGGATGGTAATTCAACAAATACCCCCCAATACGGCCAAAGTTCATTGGCCTTAAATGACCTTTGACCATGTTCATGTGACCTGAAACTCGCACAGGATATTTGGTGGTACTTGATTAACCTAATGCCCAAGTTTCATGAACTACATTGTAGATCCATAAATTTTCAAAGTTATGATGGTAATTCAACAAATATCCCCAACCTGCCAAAGTTCATTGACCCTAAATGACCTTTGACCTTGGTCATGTGACCTGATACTCAGGCAGGATGTTCAGTAATACTTGATTAACCTTATGTCCAAGTTTCATGAACTAGGTCCATATACTTTTTGAAGTTATGTCATTTCAAAAACTTAACCTTGGGTTAAGATTTGATGTTGACGCCGACGCCATCGGAAAACGGCGCCTATAGTCTCGTTTTCTATGCAGGCGAGACAACAACTGTTGGCACAGTAAAACCAAAAATCACCCATTTATAGCACACTCCTATTGATAAACACAATGTATTGATGATTTTGATGATTATTCTTGTAAAATAACTTTGTAGATGAATAAGTGGATTCCTTTTCTTTCTCATCACAGGAACACGAGTGAAATAATAGATAATTTGAGAATCGCAGACTTCACTGTCAAACTTTCTCGTAATCCTTTGTTATGGAATTATTCTGATAATATCGACCAATTATCTCAATTAATCACTGCATGCCATGGTGAAGATGATCCCTTCTCTTTGTACTCTACATCATACATGTACTATGTAGCTGGAGATTTGTACCAATAAGCCTGATGCTCGTAGTTTTGTTCTCACTTTTCCTCAAACGATATACCTGTTGCTCGAACAAGAAGCGCTTTTTTGAGCGATGCTGGCAGATCCGTAACAAAATGGACGCTATGACGAGGGGCTGTCTGGCCTTCACAATCACGGGTCGTTGAATGTAAACATGCTTTTTTGCTGATATGACTATGAGGTCAAAACACGATCTCAATCCATCATGGCCCCAAAATGCATTATGATTGGGTCGTGACCACGGCCGACATTCTGCTCACTTCCATGACCATGTGTACATGTAGATCTTCTTGGGCTTGGCAACCTGTGGCCGTGTGGGCATTAGTATTTGAACATTTTCTCTGTCTCTGACTCTTCCTTCGACAGGTCAATGCTTTGAGAAACCCAACTCTTGAATCGCATTTCTCACCACCTAGCTGTAGCACTTTCTCATCTTTTTTTTCTCAACGCCATATATGAGCAAGCTCATTTTTCTATCGTGAAACTCTAAGTTATAGATCCAGAATTATTTGTGTCAGATCTGTCTTAACTTAAGCTTTTTTTGGCGAGCATTGCCCTTGCAGTCAATGACTAACGAAATTCATCCATGGCCATACCCTTTCTCATGGTAGTGATATTTAGTATTCAGTACCGTAGGTCTAGTTTTTCTATAATCTTATCCATAGGCTTTACCAATTCTGCGGACTCCGGCTTGGCTGTTTCGGCTCACCGACAGTAGCTGTAGCAACGTTTTCGACCGAACTTTCGCCCGACGACGCCCCGGGCTGCTCTGCTCAGGCGCTGGTACCGTATGACCCACTCACACGTACCTTGTTCATTGCACCGGCTCGAGTCACCGACGAAGATTGGGTTAACGTTAGGATTCCTATCCCTCAACAAATAAGGTCGCTGGCTAATTTCTTGAATCTTGCTCATAATCTTTTCTATTAAATATACAGAATCATATCTTGTTCTCCGGTCCGGTAAAAAGGGGGGAAAAACTCAAAATCAAACTTAGAGCCTTCCAATATTCTCCATGTCCAGGGTCGAATGGCGCCCACTACTGGCTTACAGTGAATAACCCTGATTATCGAAATTGAAAAACCTAGTTTATCGAATCGAAAAACTTAGTTTATCGAATCGAAAAACCTAGTTTATCGAATCGAAAAACCTAGTTTTTCGAATCGAAAAACCTAGTTTATCGAAATTGAAAAACCTAGTTTATCACTTGAAAAACCTAGTTTTTCAAATCGAAAAACCTAGTTTATCGAATCGAAAAACCTAGTTTTTCAATTTCGATAAACTAGGTTTTTCGGCGATAAACTGAGTTTATCGCCTTTATGGGACAAATGGCGTCCTTATGGGACGCCATTTGTCCCATAAAGGCGATAAACCTAGTTTATCGAATTGAAAAACCTAGTTTATCGAAATTGAAAAACCTAGTTTATCAGATTTGAAAAACTTAGTTTATCGGCGATAAACTAGGTTTTTCAAGTGATAAACTAGGTTTTTCAATTTCGATAAACTAGGTTTTTCAATTCGATAAACTAGGTTTTTCAATTCGAAAAACTTAGTTTATCACTTGAAAAACTTAGTTTATCAAATAACTCTGTTTATCAAATGAAAAACTGAGTTTATCGCTTGAAAAACTAAGTTTATCGAGAAAAACTAAGTTTTTCACTTGAAAAACCTAGTTTTTCATTGAAAAACCTAGTTTTTCATTGAAAAACTTAGTTTATCAGTGAAAAACTTAGTTTTTCGACGATAAACTTAGTTTTTCAATTGAAAAACTAAGTTTATCAAGAAAAACCTAGTTTTTCAATCGAAAAACTAAGTTTTTCGGCGATAAACTTAGTTTTTCTTGATAATCTTAGTTTTTCAAGTGATAAACTTAGTTTATCGGCGAAAAACTAAGTTTATCGGCGAAAAACTTAGTTTTTCAATTGAAAAACTAGGTTTTTCGATTGATAAACTAGGTTTTTCGGCGATAAACTGAGTTTATCGCCTTTATGAAACAAATGGCGCGCCATATACGGTGGCCAAACAGCGAAAACAACCGTTGTATTATTATTTTTTTATACCTGCTACGTATAGGTGGTTTGAATATAAACGAATAAAACGGCTGTTTTCGACTTGCCGTACGGCTGCCGTAGACATGGTAGAGAAAATGTGACTGCAGCAGTAACTGCATGGTGTTGCGAAAAGTGGATTAGGGCATTTTAGCAATCACTTTGCAGACGCTTTCTTTAACGCTAAAAATCTTTTATCAAAGCAGCCTCAATTGTCGAAATTCGGTTAATCAAAACAGCAGTGTCGTCCTGGACGCTGGACAAGCGACATATTTGCACATATTTAGTTCGAATCTAAAGACGATGTGATGTCCCGGTCCACCAGGCTTTCGACAATGACCTCTAATCTGTCCGTTGTCATATGACAGGCATTTTCAATACATTCTGAACGTTGTAGAAGGCGTCTTCGAAGTGGATGCTTGGTATGCTTGTTAATGGAAACTAGTTCGCGATGAGAATATGCACTCACAGTGGTACCGCCCATTCGTTTGCCGCTCCCATTGGTACAAAGAGGGTGAACATCCGATGACTGGCACCCACCCGTGACGACAGACGCGATAAGAACAGTTGGTAAAACGCCCAGTTAATCCAAGGAATCGCTCTTTGAAAATAGTCACTACAAGAAATAAATGACATACCATTATGATATACATAAAAAAATGAAGAAAATATTGAAATATTTTATAATTTTTACTTTTCCATCTTAGTTACATTCACGAAGATTATTAATATATATATAACAAACTGATTCAGATCATGTTAGAATACGGAGAAGAGCAACGACAGATTTTCATACCGTCAGTACATCAAATCCAATGCATAAAAAGTAAATCTCTTCGATGTCAACTATGGCGTGGTCAGTGGCGGACCGTGACCCGGAGGAGACAAAGCATTGGGGGGCACAGCATTGTTCCCCCCCCCCCCAATGCTTTGTCTCCTCCGGGTCACGGTCCGCTACTGGGCGTGGTAATACTTACCTAATCCAGTACAAGGATTGGAAGAGATGATTTGCGACGAGTGAGTTCCAGAACCAAGATGGCGTAGGGGGCGCTGTAGCGGGTCCGTCTGTTCGTAATGCACAATACATCACAACGTGGTCCGTGTTCGGTACCCAGAAGAACTGTACGTGATCTCCCGATTGGAGATAATCGTCCATCTTGGACACCATCTTGCAACAAAAAGGATGAGAATGAATGGTAAAAAAATGGAAATCAAAGGAGAGAAGTGTTTTCAAAAATATAGATGTTCTATTCCAGATATTACTTCTGATTTCGTCTGAATTATCAAAGGCATAAGTTAACGTAATTTAAACAAAACAACAAAGGAGAGATGAAATATGTACATGGATGCCTTTCTATCAACCTAAAAACTCTGAAACGTACACACAAAAAAATGCTTTTGTTACGTTATAATCGAAGATTTTGTGTAATTTTTATCGAACCGATAATAACAGAACACATAAGTGTATGTAATGAAATTAAGATGGTGTATCTGGTCACTTTATATTTCTCTTTTTTAAAGCACTTGATAATGATAATCAGACGCGATTTTTTCTGGGCTTCATTTTTGTAACATATCACAGACACAGGTGATAAGTAGGACTCGCAGCAAGATTTTTTAAAAGTTAAATCAATGATAGTTGTACCACTGGCAGGTCAACTAATTTGTCCTTTGATGGTTCTACGTCCGGACACGTGACGATGTTGAGTTTTCGCACAATTCAGAACGCTTTCAAGACTGAATCTAAAAAAATATATTGTAAAAGGCCCTTCATGAAAAAGATAATCCAACATATTTTTTTCGAAAATTGGTGAATCAAAACAAGTTTCGTCCGGACTATGGACAAACGACATATTTTAATCTTTCGTCAGCTCCGAAATTTAGTATGAAACTGCTGTTCCGGATCACCAAATGTCGACAAAGACCTAAAAACTGTCGAACACCATTCGATTTGCATTTTCAATACATTTAAACCCTGCTGTGATCTTGAATTCGTTCTGCGAAAACTCCGTAATGATACTGGCCCGTCTTGTTTAGTCCAGTTTAACTAAACATGGCCTAACTCTGCACTAAAATTATGGTATGCGAAAAATTGGGAAAAAATATGTTTACACTGTATGCTTCTTGTGCTTTTCCCTGATTCTTTAATAGTGAAAAAAATATATATTTCGTGGATCATTCCTAGACAATTAGTAATGGTGTAAGTGTCAAATGTGCTGATAATTTGAGACTCTACTGTATAGAGATTAAAGTCACAATTGGCTGTCCATAGTTAATTCACAACTTTAGACCAGAGTTCAAATTAAAACCAACTTCAGACCATTGTGTTCATTATTTTTCTTTTAGGCTTCAGTCACGCAGCCGATGGCTTTATTATACAGTTGGGTTAGTAGCACATGCCATGGGCTAAAGCCGTAAGTACGTGTTCTGAAGTCGGGTTAAACTTAGACCATGGTCTAACTCTGTGCTAGAATTAATTAGAACAGCCAAAAACATTTTGCTTACATTGTATGTTTCTTAATATGTTCACTATGCTTTATCCTAGTTCTATCTTATTTACCCTTCTTAGACAGTTAAGATCAATTTGAGAGGCAATTGAGCCGACACATTGAACCTATTCCCTTAGAGACTTATGCTGCAATTGGCTATATCCATAGTTTAACCACAACCCCAGCTCCGAAATTTAGTATGAAACTGCTGTTCCGGATCACTAAATGTCAACAAAGACCTAAAAACTGTCGAACACCATTCGATTTGCATTTTCAATACATTTAAACCCTGCTGTGATCTTGAATTCGTTCTGCGAAAACTCCGTAATGATACTGGCCCGTCTTGTTTAGTCCAGTTTAACTAAACATGGCCTAACTCTGCACTAAAATTATGGTATGCGAAAAATGGGGAAAAAATATGTTTACACTGTATGCTTCTTGTGTTTAATGTGCTTTTCCCTGATTCTTTAATAGTGAAAAAAAATTCGTGGATCATTCCTAGACAATTAGTAATGGTGTAAGTGCCAAATGTGCTGATAATTTGAGACTCTACTGTATAGAGATTAAAGTCACAATTGGCTGTCCATAGTTAATTCACAACTTTAGACCAGAGTTCAAATTAAAACCAACTTCAGACCATTGTGTTCATTATTTTTCTTCTAGGCTTCAGTCACGCAGCCGATGGCTTTATTATGCAGTTGGGTTAGTAGCACATGCCATGGGCTAAAGCCGTAAGTCCGTGTTCTGAAGTCAGGTTAAACCTAGACCATGGTTTAACTCTGTGCTAGAATTAATTAGAACAGCCAAAAACGTCAAAATTTTGCTTACATTGTATGTTTCTTAATATGTTCACTATGCTTTATCCTAGTTATATCTTATTTACCCTTCTTAGACAGTTAAGATCAATTTGAGAGGCAATTGAGCCGACACATTGAACCTATTCCATTAGAGACTTATGCTGCAATTGGCTATATCCATAGTTAAACCACACCCCCCCCCCCCGGGGGGGGGGGGGGTCCTCGACCCAAAAAGTAGTAGGTATGTGCCGCGGGCGAGACAAAAAACGGGGGCCTTGGAGCAGGCTTGTTGTAAAAAGAAGGGTCCTCAGAACGGGCTTCGGAACTACTAATGTTTGTGAAAAATGGGATCCTTGGAACGGGTCGCCTGCGTGTGAGTGCGTATGCGTCCCTATGGAACGTGCATGCAGCTAGCCCGGCTGCAAGAACGCCGGGTGCGCTACCGCAGAGGCGATGGTCGGACAGCGCTCTGCGGCCGCTTTCCACCAAAATTGCGGCTCATTGTACCAGATCAATCATGTCAATGCGACCGGAACGGCGTAACGGAAAATATGCGAAGCTTTGGAGCGGATTTAATTCTTTTTTTTTCTCGATAAGAAGAAAATGCTATGCTTGGAGCGGCTTTCTTGTTCTTTTTCTCAATAAGAAAAAAATGCTATGCATTGGAACGGAAATTTGAGTGTAAAAATGGGGGTCCCCTCCGCGACATACCCACTATGCGTTATATTCTGAGCCCCCCCCCCCGGACCACAACTTTAGGCCAACGTTTAATTAAAACCCGACTTCGGAATACGGGCCACACAGTTTGGTCACAATGTCGTCAAATTTGCTGTTCTTCCAGGAATACTTAGCTCCATGGTCGTGCCACAGTTTGCGACCATCTGCGTTAGGTTGGTTACAGTATACATGTTGCTGAAGATCGCAAGGCACGCATATTGGAACAATGCCCATTATTAAAGGACAAGTCCACCCCCACAAAAACTTGATTTGAATAAAAAGAGAAAAATTCAACAAGCATAACACTGAAAATTTCATCAAAATCGGATGTAAAATAAGAAAGTTATGGCATTTTAAAGTTTCGCTTCATTTCACAAAACGTTATATGCACATCTCGGTCGGTATGCAAATGAGGAACTGATGACATCACTCACTCACTATTTCTTTTGTATTTTATTATATGAAATATGAAATATTATTATTTTCTCGTCATTGTCATGTGAAATGAAGTTTCATTCCTCCTTGAACGCGTGGAATTCCATTATTTTAACATTTTGTGCTTCAGGCAAGGAGGTCCTAATCGTCAAATTCGTAAAATTGAAATATTGTATAATTCAAACAATAAAAAACAAAATAAATAGTGAGTGAGTGACATCATCGACTCTCTCATTTGGATGTAACTGGCTCGTTCATATAACTATTTTGTTAAAAATAAGCGAAAATTTGAAATGTCATAACTTTCTTATTTTACATCCGGTTTTGATGAAATTTTCAGCATTGAGCTTGTCTGATTTTTCTCTATTGATTCAAATCAACACTTTTCTGAGGTGGACTTACTTGACCTTTAAGAGCCCCTTAACCACTCACCTCATCAAATCGTATCGGCGTTGTCGTCTCGTGAAGGTTGAACGCCTTTTCGCACTGGATAGTGGCTGATAAGATGACACCGAGGGCCCCAAGTCCGCAGCACGCAGCACTGAATAGCTCAGGCTTCTCATCCTTGGAGCAGCGAATTATCTCTCCAGATGACGTCATGATCTTCATATCTATTATCTTTATATCAGGTTTGCAATTCACATTCATATTTAAATACTTAAAATGTAAAATAGCACATTGTAAGACGTGTTTGGGTACTTTAATAATATACACTGCATCACAGCAAATAACACGAATTCGAGATTTATCATAAATTTAGCACAAAAATACCTTAATCACATAAAATGGTCAAGAAATAACAATGTTCTGCTTATTTTGAATAATGCTTGAAGTTCACTTTATTATATATAAGCAAGCGTTTAAGCTACAGGATAGCTGCCGGACTTATTAAACACTCCGTTTTGTCGACGATTATCGACGATTATCCAGGCATGAAGTCTTTATTAACTTTGCGATAGCTACGGTAGGGAATCTGTGAAAACACATTTGTTTAATTAAATTATTGGAATGCAAACATTTCACTGTTTTCAAAGAGAAAGAAATTTAAAGGGTTCCATGACATTTGCTCAGGCGACAATTGCTCCGCTGCAAATTCCTCACATTTAATAAAATGACCAAACTCAACCCTGTATTTAACACTATACCCTATCATAATCCTGACATAAAACCCTATTTCAACCATAACCCTAACCCTATATCTTAGACGAAATAAAGCCCGGAGCAATTGTCGCCGGAGCAAATGTCGTGTTACACTCTTAAGATAAGCTAATTTTCTTACGTAAGAGGCCATTATCCCAAAATGTAGACCTGAGCCGTGTGTGCATGTAGAGATCGCTCCACCGAGAGACTGGTCCGAAATAACTGATAACCTGCATGAATAGACATTTGTTACTATAAGGGAGGTCCGCGTTAACAAAATTTGATTTTTGTTGTATTTGTGACCCTCCAACCCAATGGGTAGTTTTTGCAATTGCAACGGGGACGGACGTTAAACACAGCAAATGTATTGAAGATGTCCGCCAAATGAAGAACTGGAAGGTAGGCATATTTGTGAAGCCGAACAGCGATTTCGTTCTAGGTCTTCGAGCTGACGAAAAATGCTAAATTTGTCGTTTGTGCAGAGTCTAGCTCCAGAACAAAACTGCTGTTGTTATATACCATTTTTCGATAGTGCTTTGTCATAAAGGGTCTTTGACATCACATTATCTATGTCCTTGACTCCGTCGTGCGTCGGGGACTGGAAGCGAAAACTCCCCAATACCCAGTAAGACGACCAAAGTAAATTTGGAGAATTGTTTTTATCAAGGTTGGAACTATTTGCAAGCCTTGAAATGATAAGAAACTTGTCAAAATTGATAAGCAATAAACCAAAGTACTTGCTTCAATCTGGGAGAAAATTCAGTGAGAGCTTTAGAAGGAGTAAAACAATGGATGAAGTGTTGGGTTTCCTGAAACATCAGTTGAGCACCATATACAATCTAGGTAAAACTTCTAAATATCCCAAACAGTCGGTAAAATTAGTGTGAACGAAATTCTTGTACCTCGATCATTATTTGATATTACAACTTCAAACTTTGACAGCGACATGCAAAATAAATCTTTAAGATAATTTCCATCAATTCATTATTTGAAGACGAAATTACAATCCTACATGTAGCTTTTTACAGAAAACCTAGTCTGTAAATTCTTGTTAGTTTTGAGGAGAAGGGTCTTTGAGTTCCCCATTTCAAAGAGAGCAAGACCTCTGAAAGACTACTGTAAGACCATGAAACTTGCTTGATCTTTCAAGTGTCTTTCAACGAACATTCAAAGATCTCCGAGGTCTTTAACGATTCCTGATGAATATTTCAGTATTGTCTTCGTGGTCCTCATGATTCCAAAAACTTTTTTAAATGGTTCAAAACAATCTTTCAGCGATCTTTCAAGAAAATGTTTTTTGTGGTCTTTCAGTAGTCTTTCAAGGATCTTGATTGAACTTTCAATGTTCTTGTAAGTCTTTCCATGATCTTTCGACAGTCTCTCAAGATTTTTGCGGAGATCACTGAAAGAACCGTGACAGATTATTGAAAGACAAGGAAAAGCCCATGGAAAGAATTATGAAAGATCACTTGATGCACAAAAATATCTCTAACAGACCATTGAAATATTTATTAGTCTATAGGACTAGTCGAAGTCAAGTAAGGCAAGAAGTATCAATCATTCTTTTAGATTTCTTTTGGAGCCATTCCACAGAAATGCCAAATTTCAGTGATCTTGGAGACTGATGTAGCACCTTGCCAATTATTGGTCTTTCAAAGATACTTTAAAGGTCTCCCCTCTGTGGAATGGGGACCTTAATATTATAAACAATCGACCAAGGAAAAACAAAAATCATATATTAGCATGCAGACACTTCCGATATGTATTTGACTTGAAGAACTTCTGTGCCAGGAAGCATGGGTTTTTGTAACAAGTGTAGGGCATGAAATTGAATTATTTTTTTGTTTGTTCATTATTTCATTTGTTTTATTTACTTACTATTATTATTGTTGGCAAAAATAAGCTGCTGAAAACTGCTTATCTAATAAAAGAGAGCCAATGGAGTAAATTAGAAAGTCAAAAAGGGGCCCAAGCTTTCGATCCTAGCAGAATCTTCGTCGGAGGCAATTTGCCTCCGACGAAGATTCTGCTAGGATCGAAAGCTTAGGCCCCTTTTTGACTTTCTATTATTATTGTTATCACATCTATCTTCTCGCTTTTATTTCTGCTAGATAACACTAAATAGTGAAAAATCATACT
The DNA here is from genome assembly GCF_037042905.1 of Lytechinus pictus. Lineage (NCBI taxonomy): Eukaryota > Metazoa > Echinodermata > Echinoidea > Temnopleuroida > Toxopneustidae > Lytechinus > Lytechinus pictus. The sequence continues at coordinate 8,183,395 of NC_087262.1, read as the reverse complement.
TCTACTAAAAGATTCAACACAACTCTGAATTAATGATCTACTTACACAGACAAAGCAAGGCCTTGTTTTGGTAAGACATCTTCGCATAGACGGGTGAGCTTTATCCCAGCCTCCACACATATTGTCAAATTTTGAGAATCTACCTGAAATAAATTTAAAAAAGAACTACATATAAACAAAGAACGCATATGAAATAACGGTCATCTATTCTGTTTTTATTTCACATTATGAAGAATTTTAGGAGGATGATCAATGACATGGGGTCCCACAAAACAGGAGAAACATTTGAAACAATTGGAGAAGGAAAAATGAATATCGTAAGATAAATGATTCCAATTTGGAATCCAGCATATCAAATCGTTGTTCTGTTGGTCATAAAGGTGGAATATTTTTTTTCACCAAATTTTCACAGCGTAATTATTAAAAAATGATTTGAATATGGCATTTATGGTGCATAATAACCACTTTACTTTATTATTCTGCCTTTTACACACGTTTGACAGTGATATTTACAAGTTTATGTCCTAAGCGATGGATGTCATGAGCATAGAACACCAATGACGACAATATACAGTAAATTAAAGGATCATGATATATTTATTTTCAATCTCTCTCAGTTTTCCAGATGACTTCTTTTTTGTGATTTCATGGACAAATTTGCATCAAACTTGAGTCATTGTTCTTACTCAGTCACTAGTAACGGGTATGTCCACCCCTGGCACGAACCAGCGCATGCAGACGTCGTGGCATGCTGTCCACTATAGCTTGTTGATGACGTCAACAGGCATAGCGTCCCATTCTTCCCTCAGAGCATCTGCCAACTCCTGCAGATTTTGAGGAATGACCTCTCTGTCGTTGATGGCTCGGCCTAGGGCATCCCATGCATGCTCCATGGGGTCCATATCCGGCGAACAAGCTGGCCATGGCAACTGTACGACGCCCTCTGCCTCCAGGAATTCCCTTACTGCAGCGGCCCTGTGCGGTCTAGCGTTGTCATCCTGCAGTCGGAAATTGTGCCCATACACTCGTCTTGCATAGGGAAGACAGTGGAACTCCAAGATATCCCTGTAGGCGGCGGCGTTGACGTTTTCGTCCGGAACCACCAGTGGCGTTTTCCCTCCATAATGGATGCCGGCCCATATCATCACTGAGCCGCCTCCGCCTTGAGTCGTCTCGTGGATACATTCATCGCGAAGGTTTTCCCCGGCTAATCGACGAACTCGTAGTCTCCCATCCTTTCAGTCAAGGATGAACCGGCTCTCGTCCGTGAAGACCACATGTTGCCAATGTCCTGGATGAAGCCTTCTGTGCTCCCTAGCCAAATGAAGACGAGCAACTCTGTGGCGAACAGACAGGCGTGGACATTTGGTCAACCGTCGTGCTTGGTAACCATGTTGGAGCAATCTGCGATTATCTGCGACCGGGAAACGTTGATCCCATGATATCTCCTCTACAAGCGACGAAGACGGCTCATGGGCAATTTCCGGTTTCTGCGGCTGAAATTCAACAATTGGCGATCATCTCGTCTTGTGGTCAATCTGGGACGTCCTGGAGATTTCCGTGGCCGCACATTCCCCGCCTCACGTTGACGTTTCAGGATCTTAGAGACTGCACTCTGTGATATCCCTAGGACTTCTGCGATATCAGTCTGCTTGTAGCCCTCTTGTCGCAGTGCTACCACTCTCTCGCGTGTTGCTGTTGCCGTTGGACCAGGCATAGTCCAGGGAACGTCTCTACCGATTTTTATTTCAAACGGTACAAGGAACTCGAAAAAATGCAACCTTCTTATACACAGTGCTAAATCAGGGAAAGGGACAGAATATCATATGCATAGGCTTTTATAGTCTACAACAAAAGAATATATTACGTAATCAAAATTTATCATGCTATAATGTCACCTGTGTAATGGGGAAACATTATGTGAATACTCAATTACCATTTTGTCTACGCGTAGCCTTTCAAATACCAACAAAACTGTCGATTTTTATTCAAAAATATTTTATTCCACCTTTATGACCAACAGTGTATATTCCATTTTAATGATAGTTATCACATTCATAAGTTAAATGAACTAAATCAGAAATTCGTTTTCCCAAATTAATCATAGCCCGTTTGAGGAAGTAAATGTAAAGGAAATAATTATTATACAAACTTTATTTTGTTGATATAAATTAAAGTTTGTCTATACATATTTTTTTATATAATAAAGAAATGAACTGAAACTGATCTTGCGGAAGTATTAGTTATTTCACTTTCCTGCATGAATATTAATCGATTTCAATGAATCTCATACCCCTAAAGATTATTACAACAGTTATATTATTGCAAGACTTTTATTTAATATCATATCATTGAAGTATGATTAATGGCAATTTTGGAAAGTCTGTTTTAATGAACCAATTACAAGCGCCATATGCATTTCTTAAATCATGTTTTTCATTTATAAACAAAACAAAAAATAACCGAAAATCTCTGAGATTGAATAATAGTATTTTTTCCTTTCCTCCTTTTTCAAAATGAATATATAAGATTGAATCATAACATGTTTGCCGCTCCGATGTTGACTTATTTGAAATAAATAACGTTCAGATCTAGATTTAGTATTTAACCGTTTTTAAGAAGTTCCATCCATTTATTGTATAACCAGACAAAATAGATGTTTATTTTCTGCAAAAAAGTATAATGTGTAAACTTTTACTTAAACATGTTGTCAATCGCTAATACAAATTTAAAAAATGAAAAAAAAAGTAAATGGCCTAGCAAACAGCCGTAAGGTACTCCGATAAATATTTTCTAATCTAAGAAGAGACATCAATATAAGTTTATCATTTTCTGTCACAATTTTTCAAACCAATGCAGTAAAGGGTTCTCATATGTTTACACCATAGTCATGATAGTGATGTTATAATAAAATTTGAATGAACAGCTCATTGAACATGTTCAAAAGCCTTTTGAAAACCTAACAATATACATATTCGGAGATTTCAGAGGCCTTTGCAATTCTGGAAGTGAACTAAAGCAATGTCGTGTAAGAGGTGAAGTCCTGGCGAGTCCAACAATTGTTCTGTGCAACAAAATTGCACAGGATAATATGAGGTGGTTATAAGCCAAAGGTTTAACTATCTTTGACAACGGTTATATAGATAGTTGTCTAGAATATGGAAATTTCAAAATGTAAGTTAACTACTTTTCTTTTAATTGGGAATGTCTTTAAATATTCGAAAAGAGATGTTCAATGAAAAGTTACAAATACATAAAAATGGGGTTATTTTTTAAACAAAACATATGCATTCCTTTTCTTCTGAAAAACAATTGTATTTAAGGTTTAAAATCCAAGGGGGTTGTTTGAATTTAGTTTGAAGAAAAAGTTAGGAATTTAACATATTTGTAGTTTATTTTTCTGTAAAAAAGGCTAACGTGGACGAGTTCCTTCCAACAACAAAAAAACCATGAGCCATTAGGCATGCCGATGAAATAAGCTATAAAAAAAACCAATACACTGTTCATTGTAAATCACTAGACTAGATTTGAAATAAATTTCACGTTGTACTTTGACCAGAGTACTAAATATAGAATAATTTAAAAGCCCTATAATTCAAATCTTTTCACATCATGAGATTAAGATTTTTTTATGAAAAAAATATCCACATACATGTAATAAAGCTGGATATACCCTCAAATTCATACGAAGGTCACAGTATGTATTTAATAAATAACACAACATTGTTTACAAAATATCATATTTTTCATATATTTTTGTGTGTGAGAGTACGTGTGAGGTTTGCATGTGTGAAATCATGCACTGTTAGAAAAACCCTGATTTTACAGAAAAAAAGAAGATTTTGCAGAAAGCAATAACAGAATCATTCTGTAAATTCATAAAACAGGAATTTTTTGCAATTTAACAGAACAGGTCTCTTTAAAAAGGGGAAAGGGGTGTTTTATTTAAATTGGTAAGGTTCCATACACCAAATACCGATTTCCTGTAATTTTACATGATATAATGTAAGATTACGCAATCTGGTAAGATTACAGGTGTTCTGGAGATTCTGCTGCAGGAGCTTTTTTAATTTTAAGAATAAATTTTCGAACAGTGTGTAATGAAATGTTTTATTTTTAATGTTACATTACTTTGCTTTTATTAATTTTGAAATCGATACCACAACGAAATCAACTTACATTGATAACTTTGTCGAATTCCTGTAAGTCGATCATGTATCCATCGGTACAAGCTAGACGATTCATAGAATGACCGCTTCCAATTACCTTCACCCGGCGGTTTGCTAACTTGGCTTTTATCAAAATCTGAGGGGGGAAATGCAGGAATACGTTAATAATTCAGTTACATGTTATTGGCATAATTTACAACAATATGGCTTTGGAAGAATCCAACCGTTCTGACGGATGGTTTTAGGGGATTCTTCAATGGCGCCACGGTGAATCGGTCCTATTTTGTTCCCTTATTTTCATAAACAATATATAGATGACATATCATATATCATATATAGTCAGTGGCGGACCGTGACCCGGAGGAGACAAAGCATTGGGGGGGGGGGCACAGCATTGTTCACAAACAATACAGTGCCCCCCCCCCCAATGCTTTGTCTCCTCCGGGTCACGGTCCGCTACTGTATATAGTATTATTATCATCAATTAGATATTGCTTTCTTTACTGTATAAAATATGGTGGGAGATTTATTAGAATTAAGATACATTTAGCAATGGTAACATTATATAAAAATAACAAAAAGTGTCAGTCATGCAAGGCCTTTCTTAAAACAAAACCTGCATAATGATATTGAATAAATTACAGGAGACATCAGTGGGATATTTTGATAGGGTGCAAGAGGATAAAAAGACGATGTCATTTTGAAAAAAAAATTAGGCTTATTACAGAAGTAAGCAACCCAGACGTCTCTTTATCATTTTATCATAACTCTTTTTCTTCTTTTTTGCTCCCTCCTTTCTTCCCAACATTCTTTTTAATGTACTCGCTATCCAAAGAATCGCGAGGGGGTGCTTGCCCTCCACTTCAGTATGCCACCCCGAATTGAAATTGTTTGATCATGGAGATACTCCATCATGTTTTTTTTCACTACATATGTATAATTAATTTTGTTTGCAACGGATACAAATATTTATGTTTTATATATGGTATACAATTTGTTTTTGTTTGATGGAAGTGAAATAAATGAATTTGAATTTGAATTTGAATTGAATGTCCATGATTCAACAATACGATCTCAGGTTCTATATTAAGAATATGTGAACACGCTTTGCATATGGTATATGCAACACTTCATTGATAAAGAAAACGGTATTTAGACGGTTTGATCAAACTTTTTTTCCTAATTAAACTCTCCTAATCAATAGACATCAGACAATATGAATAAACTATCTTTTCCATTACCTCTCTAAGTTCTTCTGTTGAGGAAGGTTTGAAAAAGAGCTCCGGTGTGCAGCTATCAATACCATTCCAAGTGGTAAACCTGCAGTTGTCCATTTCTACAGACCCTCTTAAGCATGACCTCTTAAGCTCTCTCACGTCCCTGCTCTAACGTAGCAGATTCTGAATTTGCAGTGGCGTCGTCTGACTTCATGCATTTAGGCCTTCCTGTTTTGAATGGCAGCAGCCATGCATGTGTTCAAGTACAATATATATTCATATTGTCAAAACATCTACTTTTTTACAGCGTCTACAAATAATTGTATTCGGGAACTAAAATGCGTATGAATATGATGTGTATATTTTAGTGTTCAAAGCCCCTGCTCATGTTCAAAGTTCAAAGTTTATTTCATGTTGTACAGTATTGATACAAATTTTCAATACAAGTATTTATACAGCGTAGACGTTAAGTAAAAAGAAAATAATAATAAAACTAGATTTTAATTCGTCATGCGGACGAATTAGGTGGTCTGTCGTAGAAAGATAAATACTAGTAGATAAACATGCATAATTATTTAAACAAATGAGTAGATATAAGATTGAAAGATAAATAGACAGTAAGATAGACATACATATTTAAACAGATACACATAAGAAGGATTGATAAACATACATAATAATTGAAACACATAAATATATTTTAAATTGAAAGATAAATGGATCGATAGACAGATAGACAAATTCAAACAGATAGATATACGAACGATAGATAGATAGATAGATAGATAGATAGATAGAACATAGCTAGAGAAAATAGATAGATAGAGAGACAGACAGACAGACATACAAATAGAGAGATAGATAGAAAGAAAGATAGATAGATGAATATATCATGTAGGTAGATAGATAGATAAATATAGACAGATAGAAATATAGATAGACAGACAGATATATAGATAGAGAGAGAGAGAGAGAAAGAGTGAGATACAGACAGATAGATTGATATAGAAAGTATAGACATTTTCAAACAGATAGATATATACACAACAAAAAAAGTAAGTCCCCCTTAAATCAAATTGCTGTAACTTTTGAACGGAATTATTTTGAGAAATGATATTCCGTAGGTGGTTTTTTACACTCATTAAGCAACTCCTGGGGAAAAATAAGATTGATCGGTTGAGTCATGCATGAGTAATTAAAGATTGAATTAAAAATGACCATTTTTGAAAGTCACAATAGTCGTTTTTCAGATTGTGCAAATACAAAGTTGGGCAAATGTTGTCTTTAGGTGAATTTTATGGTGTTATGCTGTTTTACTATCCAATTTTGATATAATATGTTCATGGTTGAGTGAGCATAATGTATTGCAGGGGCCGCGGAAGTGGGGAGGGGGGGGGGCTGGGCGGGGAGCTTCAGCCCCCTCCCCCCACTTGTTTCCAAAAGCATGTACAAAAATGTAAAAATGACCATACGATTGTGATTTTTTGCATGGTCAGCCCCCCCCCCCCCACTTTGAAAACCCTTCCCCGGCCCCTGTATTGTGACGTATCATCATAGGGGTTTATGGTAGTATCCTCTACAACTTGTTAGATCATGTTAAAATTTGAAAATGTTGGTGGCTCTCCCGATTATAGGCCCCTCCCCCATTTAAAAATTCTGGACCCACCACTGATTTGTCCATAAATTAAACTGATCATGAAAAATTGTTAGGAAAAGAATACATTTATTACAATATAAAGAGTATTCATTCCTAAGTTTTCGAATGTGCTCGCTCAACCATGAAAATGTTTAAAGTTCGGAAAGTGTGTGGTGATAGAAATGATGGATGATAAAAACAATAGCAATTAAAGTCTTATTTGAAACCGAATTTGCCCCCAATATTCACTTTATTACCCTTTAAAATGAGTCTGTGACATTGAAAATACCAATTTTCCCACTTTGATGCGTGCTCACTCATCCATAAATAAACAAATCGATTTCATTTTTGCACAGAATTCTGCCCATAGGTTGATAAACATTACTGCCAAATGACAATGCTCAAGTCAGACGTGAAAAAAAGTTCCACCATATTGAATAAGGGGTTACTTATTCTTAAACATGTGCACCCATAATGTACACAAGTCTATGAGAGACGAAGTCAAAATTGTAACAAATATGAAATGAGGGTTTGTTTCATGGACGGTTTTTGTTACTTCTGCCAATAGTTATTTCATGAAACTTCGTACATGGCTTCAGAGTAACACCTGCCACCTTTCGCAATCATCACGGACGCTAATATTAGGGTCCCCTAACACAAAAGTTGACGCTTAATCATACACTTGATTTTTAAGATTGATTGTACATTATAGTCAATAGAATCAAACGTAGAAAACTGCTCTACAATCAATGCTAAGATTTGTGTTACAGGGGGGTTACAGGCCCTACAGATCTGCTTTTCGTGTGCAAAATTCTTTTCCGCGACACCCGCGCGCCATACATGCATGCATTACGACTGATGGCTGGAGATATTCGAAATGCAGGACCTAAAATAGAATATGACATGGATAAGAAAGTGGTTTTTCAAACAAATCGAGTACATATTGAGTGAGGAAAAACTTACTAAATTAATGCTTAGATATAGATCATTACAGTTCATCGAATCGATATTGCATTTAATGTGGATTATTGATGGATGACTGGCAATTGATTCCATGGGTCAGATCACCTCTCAAGCCGAACCCATTTCGCACATGTACACAGCCTATGCAATACGATTGAAAATGCAGGTTTCTTTTGTTTCTTTGTTCACTCCTTCTACACAAACGATACGCCTCTAGCACACGATGTAAAGGGTATTATGTTTTACTTTCCCCAGAAATGGGGGGTTAGATTCAAATTCCGGGGGGACCACTTCCATTGATGAGTGAATACCAGGCACGACCATGCGGTTTCGAAAAGTACCCTAAACAAGGGAAGCAAGTCTTTTCCAGATTATGAAAATGCATCTTTTAACAATTATTTGGCTTGTGAAACCCTACAAGTATTGGAAATATATCCCTTTTTTCAGTATTTTAATAATCGTTTTTGACACCTTTATAACGTTACATAGGACTATACGTAACGTACTTACCCACTCTTTCCCTTTTTACGCGTTGTTGTGCCTGGTATCCACTCTTCAATGAAAGTGGGCCCCCCGGGCGGCCTCTCGAGCTCTGGGAGGAACCAAATGTGGATTTGGAAAGTCGTCCTAAATCGGATATATCGCTGTTACCATAGTAGCAACCAGAATTTTGCACACGAAACGCAAATTAAATGTTTCCGTTCCAGATGCGAAACGAAAAAAAAATCTCATGTCACACAATTTGCATTGCAGGACAGAGTTTTAAGACCATGACGACGGGCCCAAAAGTCACTTCTAAAATCAACTAACGTCGTAAATAGGCGTTCGCGTTCTTCCAACGAAAGGTCGGGACTATCCAAAAGGCGCGCACACCAAAATAACCATTCGATACGACACAGAGTGGGGCCAAGGCCTTGAAATTTCTTCTCATTTGCATAATTTTCAAATATTGTGTGCTCACTGATGCATTAAACATCGGGATTTTCATAAAAATCAAATCAAATGAACTATGCAAGGAGGTTTGTGACAGATATCCATAGTAACAAATTGCATTTTTTCCAATAACGCAAAAACGAGCTAATCGCATTCCACATGTTCATTCAAGCGTGGATATTTAATTAAACGCCTTTGAATCATTGAAGCAAGTTAATTAGTCATGAACATAACGAAAAAAAATTTGAGAAAAGATCATTTTCAGTTCCCAAAATGAACCAATACTTGCCTATGATATTTGAAAATCGTATTTTTTTTTTCAATAAATGTTCATTGAACCGTGAAACGATGAATATTGTTGAAGAAACTCTTCCAAAACTAACTGTCATCATATTCTATCATTTTTATTGATATAAATGTGTAAAAAATCCAATTATAGCAAATTTGGACTTGTGTTTATTCAACCGTGAAATTTAGCCAAAAAAAGTTGTATCGTCTTTTAGAGAGTACCTTTTACAAGCCTTCTGACTATTTTTTATGATGAGAATGTGGAATTAGTTCCAATAAAATGGAATCAAAGTCATGATATTTGGCTTGTGACTTTTGAAAAGTGACATTTTTGCCTTCTGACGGTGCTCACTGAAGTATGAAGTGAAATACGTCCATAACGTTTACTCAGAGGGTAGCTTATAAAATTACCTACACGCTCATGTAAAAATATATTAAAAACTCGCATTGGTTCGGAAATTATTAATGTTTGTTTAAGGGGGGACTTACTTGTTTTGTTGTGTATATATTAGATAAATAAATAGATAGATAGATAGATAGATAGATAGATAGATAGCCAGACAGACATACATATATATAGATAGATAGATAGATAGATGGATGGATAGATAGATAGACATATTTAAACAGATAGATATATATATTAGACAGAGAGAGAGAGAGAGAGATAGATAGATAGACAGATAGATATATATACTGTAGGCCTACAATGTAGGTAGATAGACAGACAGACATATGGATAGATAGATAGAGTGAGAGAGAGAGAGAGAGAGAGAGAGACATATTCAAACAGATAGATATATATATTAGACAGAGAGATATATAGATATGTCATGTAGGTAGATAGATAGACAGACAGATAGATATATAGAAAGATAGATAGATAGATTTATAACATAGACAGCGGATAGATAGACGGATATGATAAGATAGATATAATATCAAAAAAGTAATTATAATCTGTTTTATTTTGCAATATCTTAGCTATTATTTATTATAATTCTTATTGATCGTGCGCAAGATAGTAAAAAAAAATAATAATGATAAAAAAATCATGTTCACCCTTGGACTCGAACCCCTGCCCGCATGATTGAATGAGATGCAAGTCTGACGCCTAACCGATTAAGCTAGAATATTTCCCATAGACCTTACACGTAAGCAAAATGCGAGAATCTCAAATCCAAATTTGCAAGTGAAATACGGGCATGATCCCGGCATCTGATCTGAAAAATTAAGGCAACATTTCCGAAAGCTTAGAATCTCAGCTACAACATACTAAAAGCTCAGGGATAATTGACGAGAAAAAATGGAGATATAGCTCATGAAATAGAGGAATGTAGAATCTAGTTTTGACAAAAAGTCATGTCCCATAGAGATTACACGCAAAATGAGTAAAAATTACATGCCTTTATTATTTGCAATTTTTTAGGATGATCCGTTTATCAAAATGAAAAATAACGGCAACAAATCAGAAAAAGTAGGACCTAAGCTACAACATATCAAAAATTGGGCGAAAATTGACCAATATTCACGGAGTTAAAAAAAAAATGGGGGTCCCCATTCGTTCTGAAGAGCTACACTGTGAATTTTTAATAGGCATGTTTTTGCCCATAAAGAGCCTATGGAAAGAGCTCGCGCGCATGCGTGCTGCAAACTTAAATGGGTGCTCATTCCCTCATTTATGATTGTAGAGAGCTGATCGAGGTATCAATTTGATCAGAATTATATCAATAATAGATACGCATAGAAAAAACAGCAAATTTATGCTGCGTAATGCCGTTACGCACGAAAATGCGCGCGCATACGTGCGCGCGCACAAAATCTTGAAATGCTTAAAATGACCTGAAACGTACCCAAAAAATTTTAAAGGCCATTTTGAGAATTTTTTTAGCTTTGACGCGCGCGTTCGCGCACGTCATGACCTTTACATGACCTTTGATGACATTGACAGACGACCTTTGACCTAAAGTTTATTTGATGTGAATATGATTGACTATTGATTACTTGTTATGTAGATATGATCAAATTAAGAATTTTACAAAATGGCGCGTAGATGACGTCATCATGACCAGGTGACCTTGAAAAGCTACGTATGCCGTCTCTCACGTACGTGCACGTTACACGCAGTGAATGGAAATCATAGAGATGTATACTAATTACGCTAGAGTGCGGAGTCGCCATAGGCGCGCGTACTTAACGTCTGTGATTGCGCGGAGCGTGGTCGGCCATTGCTCGATAGGTCTTGATTAGCAGAAGTACCCGGATGTACACATAGCTCGTGCGTTGTCTCCGGCTCCAGCCTTTTTTCTTGAAGAAAAGAATCTAACCTCATTACAATCGAAAATATTAATGACAAATTGCATCTCAATTAACTATTAGTGTGATTACATGGGGATTATGCTGTGAATTTGGCATTTATACCTGACTTCTCGGGATGAAATTCTCTTATATAATTTTTGCATTTACCTCTCTGTTTATAGGCCTATTTTAGATAATAATAGATAACAATATTTATTATATCAGATGAAAATAAAAATACACAACGTACATTAATGGAAAGATTGACAATTAATTCAAAAGACAGTGAATTTTAATAGCCCATCTTCTCCGCTGGATATCCCTACCTTTAACTGCATCGTCCTTTTCCACATTTCCTTCATTAACGTCACTTGATGTTCTCATAACCAATTTGTTTATGTTGGATATAATATTTTAATTTCTATATAGGCCTACTATATGTAACTTTAATTTGTAAGAAATATATCATTAAAAATAATTTGTATAAGTTAGTGTTTTGATCTTTGATTATGCGCTATTATAATATAGCAAGTAGTATAAAGGGTATCTCATTACTGTTCTTGGCGTTACACCAGTGTACATTCTAAATTCCGAGGTTTTACAATAAATCCAGATCGGCTGTGAATAGTGTCCAGCCGAATATTAGATTAAGATTTAAACATATAAAGTTAAAAGATTTGAATTTAAATCATTTGAGATTTAAAAGTTAATCCTACAGATTAAAAATATAACAAAAATTTGGCTGGTTACCATTCACAGCCGATCTGGATTTATTTTAAATCCATGGAATTCAGAGTGTACGTGTTGATTTTTTTCTCATAGGAATATAATAAATTCCCAAAATCTGCAGGCCTATATGGCACCGAAAATGAAATTTTGATTAAAAAATGCAGAGAATGACTTTTTCCAATAACTATTTGCTTTTTAATTCCCTTCACTTTAAGTGAGAATCGATTTTGTATTCGCTTTTTAAGGGGTGTGTGTAATTAAAGTGTCATACGCACCCAATCAAAATTAGCTTTGACACACAGATCAAAATAAAATACAAGGGGCGCGACTGCATGGATCCCGTCCTAAAGTGAAAATGAACATGACAATAATAATTGTGATTTTATGCACACCCTGTTTCAAAATCATTCTGCGGCCCCGTAAATGTAAATGATATTATCATTTTGTTCATCCGTGAAAACCTTATTATAAAACAAACCTGAATAAACAAACTCAGGTCCATAGGCTAGCCAATGAAATTAAAAGAAGAAAATTAGAAGATCAAATTAGTTATACTTTTAAAATGACAAACAAAACTGAATATGCAAAACGCGTGTTTACCGGTTTATGACATAGGCCGGTGCCAGTGTTTGGAAATCTTTGCCATAAAGTTAACACAGACACAGTTAATTAACATAATTTCAAGACAGGTAATTATGATGATCACTCAACAGCTGACAATTTGTATAACATCTTATTCCAAGTATTTTCAGTTTTGCAATATTCAAATAATATTATGTTTGGTTTTACCGTTTTTATATGATAAGTTTATTAAGTTTGCATTCATGAATCTCTTTCATGATATTGTTATCAACTGGTTTTATACACTCAGTTTTAGTAATAATAATCTTTGTAGTATAATACAAATATCCTCAGTCTTCCCGCCCTTTTCTTCTCTTCTCCTCCTCCTCCTTATTCCTCTCCTTATTATTCTATCTTTGATTTGTTCACATAATAATATTGGTCCAATCATTATAGGATCACAAACGCCGGCCATAATTATATCAACAGAATATTTCAGCCGGTTTGCCGATCTGCATAGTATTTCAGCCGGAGTGAATCAAGTTTAGACTTTCCAGAAAATCAAAGTGAAATTGGTTTATGTTGCGTTAAACACGCACTGTAATTTGTTTACTCTCCGAAATATTGAAATGTTTGCAAGTCAATAATACACTGTAAACATCCTACACTTTACCCCATGGCCTCCAGTACATTGCAAAATTGTATACTACTGCATGCGCGCATTTGATATGCAAATTTTGCTGTCAACAAACATTTCTAAATTGCTCGCACGTATATAATTAATCAATATGTCCGGATGGTTGACAGCATTGGAAATTTAAATCATAAACTTATCAATTAACTGGACCAATTCATAAATCATTTTCAAATATTATCAATAATAGTCATTTTATGACTCACGAGTTATTGTGATGTTGGTTACATCGACGTTTAAAACCATGGGGAAAGGAGTTCGGCCCTATTCTATATATGATTTCTCTTTGTAGATCTATATGGAAAATAAATTATAAAAATTATCAAAAGTAAAGAAATAAATTATCAGCAATCAGCATCATAGTAATTAGGAAACTATACTTGAAAAAAAAATGCAATCGTGCTTTTTTCGATACCTTGTGTCTCGGATGCCTCAGACACTGTGAAAGGGCGTATGAAATTTCTGAGGTCAACTTGCACCAGATCATGTTAAATTTGCAGGACCTAGAACGATATGCCTAGGCCTAGCTGCATGTTATTTTTAATATTCCTCCCTTCCAAATCATCAGAAAATAGAAGTCATATATAAGTATGATACATCGAAATGTTATGACCAAAGCAAAAACGATTGGGGATGTATATCGTTGGACTGTATTATTTGTAGGATATATTATGCCCTATAGATAGGTCTATATATAGGCAGTTTTGTCCTCAGTTTTGATAGATTCTATGTTAATTTGAACTTTAATCCAGTGCGATTTACAATTTTGCTTTTCCATTTGCCTTCGAGCTCATATGTCATCATTTTGTTCCGTTTCTGTGCTATCACTGTACATGCCCCATATAGGTACTCTACGCGCATGGCAGGCTGCGAAGACCTATCGAGTAATGGCGGCCGGTCTCCGCGTAATCACAGAGGTTTGACGAAGTACGCCCTCTAGCGTTATTAGTTTATATCTCTATGATGGAAAGTTTATGTATCGCGCATAGAGATGTATACTAATAACGCTAGAGTGCGGAGTCGCCATAGGCGCGCGTACTTAACGTCTGTGATTGCGCGGAGCATGGTCGGCCATTGCTCGATAGGTCTAGATTTGCAAAGGTACCCGGATGTACACATAGCTCGTGCGTTGTAACGCTGTGAAAAAGGGATGCTGTCTCCTGCTTTTATCTTGAAGAATAGAATCCAACCTCATTACAATCGAAAATATGAATGACAAATTGCATCTCAGTAAACTATTAGAGTGATTACATGGGGATTATGCTATTAATTTGGCATTTTTTAGACCTGATTTCTCGGGATGAAATTCTCCTAAATAATTTGCATTTACCTGTCCGTTTATATAATAGATAACAATGTTGATACTATAAATAATTAGATAAAAATAAAAACATACAACGGACATTAATAGAAAGATTGACAATTAATTCAAAAGACAGTGAATTAGCCCTTCTTTTCTGGCTTTCCCTACCTTTAACTGCATCGTCCTTCCCACATTTCCTTCATTCACGTCCTTTGATTCTATGTTTATGTTGGATATAATTTTGTTATTTCTATATAGGCCTACAATATGTAACTTGTTTTAATTTGTATGAAATATAGGCCTATCATTTTTATATATTAAGTTGTACAATAATTTGTATAAGTTAGTGTTCTGATCTTTGATTACTATACATGCGCTATTATAATTTTAGTATAAAGGGCATCTCATTATTGTTCTTGGTGAGCCTCCCGTTACACCATCAATGTTGACATTTGTGTTCTTTGGTGAACGTGCTGATTTTGTTCTTATAGGAACATAATAAATTCCCCAAAATCTGCAGGCCTATATGGCCCGAAAATGAAATATTGATTTAAAAATGTCGAGAATATAGCTTTTTATTGTTCAAACTTTTCTATTTTTAATTCCCTTCACTTTAAATTAGATTATTTTTTTAATTCGCTTTTTAGGCATGGGGCCGTGTGTGTAATCAAAATTGACAAACGCACCCTATAGCAAATTCGCTTTAACATACTGATCAAAATAAAATACAGGGGGCGCGAACGGATCCCTCCCTGAAATGAAAATGAACATTACACATAATAAATGATTGTGATTTTATGCACCCCACCACTTTCAAAAATCATTCCGCGACCCCGTATGTATAACATGATACATCCATGGAAATCTTATTATAAAGAAAAAAAAACACTAAATAATCTCCCGGAAATAATCAAACTCAGGTCCATAGGCCAGCCAATGACATTAAAGGAAGAAAACAAGAAAATCAAATTCAGTTTATACTTTTAAAATGAAAAAAAAAAAACCTGGATATTCAAAACGCGTGTTTATCTGTTTATAATTATGTATAGGCCGGTGCCAGTGCTTAAAAAATATTTGCCATAAAGTTAATTTATTCAAGCGACACAGACACAGTTAATTAACTCCATTTTTAAGGCAGGTATCAAATTTAAGATTAAATTAGGATGATCACTCCACAGCCGATAATTTGTAATATCTTATTCCAAGTATTTCTCAGTTTTGCAATATTATTGTTTCATAATTATGTTTGGTTTTAGTACTCGCAATTTTGCAACAGTTTTCGCAATTATGATAAGTTTAAAAAGTTTACATTAATCTCTTTCATGATATTGTTATCAATTGGTTTTATACACTCTTGCAGTAGTAATAATATTCTTTATAGTATAATACAAATTATATATCCTAATCCCACCCCTTTCTTCTCCTCTCCTTCTCCCCCTTCTTCCTCTCCTTCTTATTATTCTATCCTTGATTTGTTCACATAATATTGGTCCAATCATTATAGGATCAGAAACACCGGCGATAAACAGAACATTTCAGCCAGTTTGCCGATCAGCATAGTATTTCAGCCGGGGAAAATCAAGTCTAGACTTTCCAGAAAATCAAAGTAAAAATGTTTTATGTTGCGCATTGTGATTTGTTTACTCTCCGAAAGTTTGAAATGTTTGCAAGGCAATAACACTGTAAACATCCTAAACTCCCCCCCCCAAAAAAAAAAAAAACAAAAAAAAAAAATTAGGCCTCCTGTACTATTGCAAAATTGTACGACTGCATGCGCGCATTTGATATGCAAATTTTGCTGTCAACAAACTTCAAATTCAAATTCAAATTCACATTTATTTATTTCACTTCCATCAAACAAAAACAAATTGTATACCATATATAAACATAAATATTTGTATCCGTTGCAAAAAAAAATTAAAACTTTTCTATATTGATCGCAAGTAAGAAAGTAAATATGGTCGGATGGTTGCCAGCAAAGGAAATCTAAATCATCAATTTTTAACAATAAAAAGTCATTTTATGATTCGCGAGTTTTTGTGATTTTGGTTATACATCAGCGTGAAAGACATGGGGAATGAGGGATCGAGTTATAGGCCCTATTCTATATATGATTTCTTTGTGTAGATCTATATGGAAAATGAATTATAACAATTATCTAAATGGAATAAATAAATTATCAGCAATCAGCATTATAGTAATTAGGAAACTATACTTGAAAAAATACAATCATGTTTTTTTTTTCGATACCTTAGTGTCTCGGATGCATCAGACACTGTGATATGGCCTATTCGGAATTTTCTTAGGTGTTAAGACATTATCAAATTTGTTTATCAGGACCTAGGCCTAAATGTTTTTTTTTATATTCATCTCTTCCAAATCATTAGAAAATAAAATTCATATTAATGTATCGAAATTTTACCAAAGCGAAAACAATTGGGACTGTAAATCGTTTGCCTGTATATCATAGTTAGGCCTATATTATGCGCTATGGATAGGCCTATATATATAGGCTTTTTGTCCTCAGTTTTGCTAGATTTTTGTTGTTATTTGAACTTTAATCCAGTGCAATATTTAAAATTTTGCTTTTCCATTTACTTTCGCGCTCTTATGTCATCAATTTGTCCTGTTCTGTGCTCATCCGTGTACATGCCCCATAGGTACTGTACGCACATGGCAGGCTTCGAAGACCTATCGAGCAATGGCGGCCGGTCTCCGCGTAATCACAGCGATTTGACGAAGTACGCCCTCTAGCGTTATTAGTATATATCTCTATGGTATCGCGCCATCTTGGTCGATTTCACCGCTACGTTGCGAGATGGCACTCGTCAAAATTCACAAAATATCGTAAAAGAGACAGGCTACAATATTTAATTCAGGGATGGTCCCGAAAATAAGTAGTATCAATTTTCGAATTGACGAATGTATAACGAATCGATACATATTAACTTTATCAATACTTATGATGTTTAATGAGTAAAACAAAGCCGTCTTCCCCGGCGTCGCATGTCCTCCCGAGTTACGGTGGTGCTCTTGCACATTTTGGGTATAGTTCAAATCATCAAATCATATCTCGATACTGCAACTTATTGTATCCTAATTTCATGATTGTTTGTATTATTTAGGTCATTTGCAACACTTTATTCATTGACAATTACAAGTGTTAATTTCAAACTTTCCCGCTATTGAATCTTGAATCTACCCTTGTCTGCAGACCCTATAGTGTGTACTGTGTCATTATGTGTGTGTCTATGGAGCACCACACCCAGAATCTTACAGAATCGTGCTGAATTTGTGGCATTAAGATACTTTGTAAGACAAAGAGAATTCCAGTTTTGAATTATCCTGAAAAATTTATTAGAAAATTAAAGCTAAAAGAGCAATATTCATTGTGATGAAAAGGGTGTACATCCCCCCCTTGCCCCGCATGTGTCAATATACTCAGCCACAAAGAAATTAAATCAATATTGGTTTTATATTTTTGCAGCAGGAAATAATGATAATTATATAATATTGAATGGCATAGAATGAGATACAAACCTATATTGCCCGATGTGAATCCAATATTGCCCAAGCCGAAGGCGCGGGCAATATTGGATTCAGAGAGGGAAATATAGGTTTGTATCTCATTCTATGCCAGTTAATATTATTATTATTACCTATATAGTAAATTGATATTTTCAAAATCGTCAGCACCATAACTAGCGAATCTCTTAGAAGTAGCCATTTTCCCACGTCACATACCGTTACACACTGCGCATACACATAATTATTGGTCTATGTGCATGGCATGCATGCATTGCACTATGCGCTGCGCTGTATATAGAGCCGCGCTGCGCTACAACTGCGGTCTCTTCACAAAGTGGTTCCAACCGGATTTCGCGAATATTGCCCGATGTTAAACTTACACACAAAGTCAATGGGAAAACCCGGAAGAGAGAAAATACGGCACGATATTGACCGCTGCGAAATCAGAGAAAGCAAAATATGGATAATGATTGCCACGGAGAAACACTTCGTATTGGTAATAATAATAATTAAAATGAAATAAATAATAATTAAAAATAAAATAATAATAATGGCTGTTCAATATAACTTCTTCTACTGGCTGTTATTCCTTTAACCATTTTGCTTATGATAATTTGCCCATGCATTTTGACAATTTGTACTTGTTTATGTAAAAATCTTGTTTATTATTTATTGCCATTATGTAAATGTTGCAATTTCGTAATTTGATTTTTTTTATGTTAGTATATACATAATTTTTTTAATGGTAGTGTTATATGTTTATCACGGATGGGGTTGGAGGTGGCTTATGTCTCTGACTTTCCCTCGGAAACTTTGAGGAGAAATTTGTTAAATAGGTTCAACGTTTAAAACTCTTCATCTGGCTGGCCCCTATCCAAAAAATTTACAACACATATAGAGATATTGAATTTCAAATATCATTATTATTATTACACAAAAGGTAAACAGAACAATATAAACTTATATTGAAGGCAAGTGAACAACATAATTTCATAAAGCAAATTAAACTTCCTTTATGCTCTCTCTCTCTCTCACTATTACCTGTCTTTTAAGTTTTTAATAATCATTGAGTTTTTAATGTAGACAATCATGTTGTTGCCCCCCTCCCCCGTCATTTGAATAGCTACACATTCTGATTAACTCTCAACATGCAAGGAAAATATGCTCATTGTAAAAATCTTGTTAAAATACAATTTTTATCAAACTAAAAACAAAACTAAACATGCATGCTCTTCATCAGTAGCCAGGGCATCAACATTCTTACCTGAAACAAAATCTGTTTCTGAAACAAGCGAACCATGATATATGTTTGCTTGCTCCTGGCCAGACAGATTACTCCTGGTACACTCTGAACAGGATATGATTATGGATTCAGCAGTCATGATAAGAAATTAATATGAAGATTAAATAAAATATTTCAAAAAATATTCTTGTTCATACCACAATCTCAATTAAAGTAAATAACCATACGAAATTAATTGACAGGAAATGTATACTCGATGAGAAATAATAAAATAATTGTAAGCAATTGTAATCACTCTTCATGCTGTCCACTACGTGTGTTTTGTAAAATCTTCAAGATTTAATAGATGTCAGAAACATATGTGAAAAAAGGAAAATGCTGATGAATAAATTTCTCATCTCTAGTCAATGTACAATATGAACCCAGATCAATTTCTTTATTCACTGTATTGATGAGGTAATTTTGATTCAGACCCAAAGCGCAAGATATCAATGAGAAACAACGTGCATATATCATGATGAAGAGGCTATCTTGACAAAAGAGCCCTCAACGCACCCTTCTGGCCTTAACCCCAAGAAAGAGAGAGCGAGAGAGATGGTAGTGATCGAGATGAAATAAAGAAAGTTTTGTATCAAAGATCTATAAAAAAAAATATTTGCATTAAATGTAAATGCAAATATGGGGTTGTCTAATTTTAAAGAAAATCATTGAATATGCCCCGGACTGATCCAAAACCCCCGGCCCCTCCACCGTGTGGACCTGGCCTGGTCATCAGAGAGCAACTCAACTCTCAAGTACCGTTGATCTGGCTTTCAGCACAAAAATACAAAGGTAAGATAGATCTAACTGAACATCAATTTTTTTAATGGGCATAATGGAAGACATTGACAGTCAATACAGTCAATAGCCTTGGCTTGACTTGCATAATCAGTCACGAGTTGGAGCTGTTCACTCATTTCAGCTCAGTCACTCACTTTGAATGTTAAATTTTAAAACATGTTTGTATCTTAAACTGGTTGAAATTCACAAATGATATTCATAAATACATACATTATTGATATGCAAACATATTTGAATCTTACAACATTTAGTTTTATTGTAAAAGGATCATGAATAACTATGAGTAGGTTAAATTTCAATGTAACGCGAAAAGCCCGATATGGGACTACGCAGGCCACCGCGTTCCAAGGACACTCGAAGCCGCTACACATGGGCGCACAGGAAGGCAGCGTACGATGCAATTCACATGTTGGCGGCTCTATATATCGTTCATTTTGATTGAAAGACATATTAGTTAGCAAGATTCTTTCAAAAGTCACCAAAATATTAACGATTGAAATGTATTCTTTCGAATCCTTCGAGCGATAATTCTAAAAAAACCTTACTTTCCGAAAAATTGTCCTTCAGACATACATATGTCAAATCTCACAATATTTCACTTTGAATTTGCTGTTCTTCACATGGCCTTGCAGCCTCAGGATGAATTTAAAACTTGTAATTGTAAATGAATAAAAGATCAGGATATTTTTTGAAAGAATTCATAAAAAAGTTGCAGTTTTTTGTATATGATTGATTGAAATACACCTTTTTCAAATAATTTTTTTTCATGAGAAAAAAGGGTCATTTAAAGCGATATTTTAATTTATTTCTTAACTAAGAACCATAACAAAATATATATGATATGAAAGAGGGTGAAGATCTCTTTTATATCGTGCATATTCATATTCTGTAAGGAAACGATGGTTGTGATTGGCTCAGATTTCATGAGACCAAAAAAGGATCCAGCAATCAGCGCAAAGTTCGACAAAATGGAAAATCAATGGCGGCGCCCATAAGATTTCCGGCTTGCACGTACGTGCTCTATGATGAATTCTATACATGACAAAAAATTCAGCAAAATTGATTGAGCTAATTCGGAGAAAACTTGGCGACAAACATAGGTGCGAAAAATAAATAAAGAAATAAAGAAAGAAAATTCTGACGAAATCAAGAGGTGATCTGTCATAGACAGACCACCTAATGATGAATTCTTAGATATCACAAAAAACAGGCTTCTGACAATTTTCTGCGTTCGCGGAGCGGAGGTGGTGCGAGGGTGGCCGCATCTGTTCGAGAAAACTAGGTGGGGGGGGGGGAGGGGGCTTTCTCTAAAGGGTGGGTTGATGGAGGAGAGTCAAATTAACGCACCCTTTCGAGCCAACCGGGGAGGCTGAGGGGGATGCTTCCATAGAAGGCTGAGCTGATAAGTCTCCTGTACCACTCGTTCGTTTGTGTGTCTGTGTTGTTTGTATGTGTGGGTATGTATGCCTAAGTAAGGGAGGTGAGGGTTTGTGTGTTGGGTTTGTGTGTGTGAAGCTGAGAAAAGAACAAAGTGGGGGGGGCATATTTTTTCCTTTTTAATTTTAGGCCTATTTATTTAGTTCTTTCCTTTTATGATATTGTTTCATGGAGCTATGCAAATTTATTCAGAATAGCAAACACGCTGTTATATCTCGAAATAATGTTTTTGAAACCATCTGAGGCTTGAGCTAGTACGTAAAATCAATCAATGACGAATTGTGGATGTTTAGGCTTTGGTTGCCATT
This sequence comes from Lytechinus pictus, assembly GCF_037042905.1. Taxonomy (NCBI): domain Eukaryota; kingdom Metazoa; phylum Echinodermata; class Echinoidea; order Temnopleuroida; family Toxopneustidae; genus Lytechinus; species Lytechinus pictus. The sequence continues at coordinate 8,161,248 of NC_087262.1, read as the reverse complement.
TTGGACGCCATCTTGGATTTGTAGGTACCCTGGTCTACTTAATTATACTTTAACCAAGATCTGGCCTAGATCATTAGATCTTTTTACCCCTTTATACCATGAAATATGCACCGAAATTGGATGTCTATGTCAAACATGTGTGTGTTATTTCCATTTTCTGTGAATGGCGGCCATCTTTGGACGCCATCTTGGATTACGAAAAAAACCCAAGGAGGCTTTATGAGGACTTTAAATATTTTATTCTAAACACATTCTTGGACATATCCTGAAAAAAATCAGCTTGTTACCAGACATTTCCATTTCAAACCTAATTCTCTTGGCCTAATTGCAATAATATGAATAAGGAGAATTTCAAATGAAGTTTTATGAAATGAAAACATACATGTACTATGAAGGTTTCATTCATAAATTGCGCAGATTTCGTTATCGAAATTCAATCAAATGAAGTAAATGGCAAGGATTGATGAATGTGAAAAGAATTGCTAAATATGAGTAACCAACATTGATGTAAAACACATACATGCAATTTGTGTGTTCGGTTTTTATTCTCATTCTTTGAAAGATGGGCATAATTCTAGTTATAAAGTCATGAATATTTGTTTGCAACATCACGAATGCAATGTAATAATTTCAAAATTACATCAGAGCATTCATGTTGTTTTCAAGGATTGGCGGCATATTTCAGTTTGGAACATTGTTTTACGTAATCATGAACTTATTCATTATCACTCTGCGTCTTCAATTTGCATCATCTTCCAAAATGAGACCACTTCACATGGCATTCAATGTCATCTCGCTATTTCTACCTGCATTAGTTCAAACCTGGTTTCCTGGGCCCCGTTGTACAAAGAGTTACAATTGATCCGATCAATCGTAACTCTATGGAAATCCAACAGTGTCATAATTTTTTATACAGGAAATTTGCAAAATGTCCTTTGTAATCAAAGGAGAACACCCCAAATTGTCAAGAAATCAATGAATTTATGGATATGCATTCATATCTAGAATTTTTATTGAACAAACTTGCATTTCGTATGTTGACTTTGCTGGCTTGCCACAGTTACGATTGATCGGATCAATCGTAACTCTTTGTACAACGGGGCCCTGAAACCAGGTTTGAACTAATGCAGGTAGAAATAGCGAGATGACATTGAATGCCATGTAAAGTTCCACATCGTGTAACACCGTACAGGTTCAATGAAGTGTTTACAATATTTAATCAACAAGATGGAAGAAGCAAAATGGATTATTTGGGTATTTTCAAATTTCAAGTTTAGTTTATTTCGATTGAACGATCACAATACAAATAAATATACAGTGTAAGCAATATGACCATACGAATTGAACACAGTGTGTAAATATTTTCGGTAAACAAATAAACAGTATGATAATCAATATTGTGCACTGAGAGTAGAACTACATGTAGAATAATCTCGATTAAACAATTACAAGACTATTTTTTATATCTTTTTTAACGAAATAACAGTTGAGGAAATGGTTGGATCCACTAAAAAGCAGGGCTTGATGAATGCGGATCCCTAAAAATATTAGATAAAAGAAAAGAGAGATTTGTATTAAAGTATAAGTATACAAGAAGGGGAAACAAAAATGAATAAAGTTGATGTGATGTTTGATAAATGGAATATGGGGATAATGGAAGAATGCAACAAAATATAGCCAAGAGGATAAAGTGGTGCTTATGTGTGGGTGAATAGAATTGGTCTCCACTTATAGAGTGATGTTATTATGATAAATTTCTACATACTGGGCACCCACACAAGTATCTTTCAATTTTAAATGTTTTCCATCATTAATGCAATTCATTGTCTTTCCCCCGACATTACTGTAGAGATCTTATTCAATATGTTCAACTTAATACAGTAAAGGCATGTGATTATTCCTAAAATGGCTATATTCAAAGTAACATCTTTTAAAGAAGCACCCGACTAACCTTTCAGAATTTTTGAATGACGTGTTCGGAAAGGCGTTATTCAGACATTTTTGAAAGTCCCTCCAATCTTACACTCGGTATATTTAGCCAGTTTGTGAATGAAGAAACTGCTATCCATTTGCACACATACGCATACACCTTTTTTCAACATGTTTTTATCAAGGATTTCATCAATATCGATTGCATAAACTCTAGGTATTTATTACGAGAAATTTAACAAGTCTTCATTTTGTGTTAAAATTTTCGAATCAACGAAGTAAATATGGCCCTGGGAAACAGGGGTGTTGAAGCACCCAAAGATTTTCTAGGTATGTTACAATTTTATACCCACAATATGGATTTTTTGAAACATGTGTTACTTATTTTTTTGTATATACATGTATCCTTCACCCCTTATGTCACCTTTGTTTTTTTTTGGTATGTATATTTGCTTTTATCATAATATACAAAGTAGCCTCCACATAAGCATTTGCTAGTTAAGGAGACTTTATCTCACAAGGCCATTACTGACTTTTATTTTAAGTCTTCCTATCTAATTTCTTCTATGACCATACAGGCCAAATTATATCATTGTATCTATCTTAAGTTATTTTTGTATGATTTATTCGCTTTATTATTAATCTGTATACTTGATGTGTATATTTGATGCTAATATGTACTCATTGTTTATAGAGATGAAATAAATACGAACTGAACTGAACTGAACTGAGGTGTGCTGCGTATGTTATATACAATAGGCTGCAACCGCTGGAAATCAGGTTACTATGCTAAAATGCAGAAACGTAATCCCCTTTGTTTCCTTGTAATGTTTCTCCCCCAAACCAGCATCCGCCTCTTCAAAATTCTTTCCCAGGCCCCTGGAAGCAAGGAGGCCTAATAATGGAATTAAAGGGATGCTCCGGGATGGAAATATTCATATTCACAAAGCAAAATGCTGGAAATTTGATCAAAATCGGATAACGCGTCAGGCAAACATTTCATACATATTACCCGTTAAAACAGCGATTATGATAATCAATTCGATTGCAGAAATAGCAAAAAGACCATTGGTAAAGTGCAAGGACGATCTTTTGACAACGGGATTCAACACGATTCTAATGATCACGAATTAATTAATGTACTTGATCTTGAATAGCGAATGTCAATCAAATACCAGAATTTATGAATATGATATTTTTGAGCCAGATAGAAATCACAATATCGATCATATCATCCAGGCATTCGATGGATATGAGTCTCGAGTGAATATCAATAAAAACGTGGATTATGAAATGGACACATATGATCATATGCCTCGTAAATGCGAGTTGTACTGTAATGAACATGAAAGTGACCTTGGGATAATATACGCTTTGGTGAACATGAAGCTGAAAATGATTCGTATGAATCTAAACAGAGCAGGTCCATGTTCAAACTCATTGGGCGTTCAGTTACCATGGATACGGATATTTTCTCCACCTGCTTCACTTTTCTCTTACTCGATAAAACCTCCGGAACTCAACACGGGGAAGGGAAAAGCGTTCAGACAGTGACATCGCAAACATTGTCAGAGGCTTACTACTTTTTTAATAGGCCATTGTTAATCTTGAACTGTAAATCGTGCTCTGGCTTTCCTCCTGAATGTCGGATTGGATATCGCAATAGTCAGAGTGATCGAAACGATGAGATTAAACCATAGTATTTGTTGTTATCTCTGTGATTGAAAGTCTGTTGCGTTTGATGGTTTTTTTTCTTCTCCTTCAACGCAATAAGGGTGTGACGAATAAGCTTATCATTTGAAATCTTACTGCTCTTTTCGAGAAATAAGGAATTAAATAATTGATCCTTTTATATCACGATAATAATGATAAAGATTACTATGATGGGGGTAATGATAAAAATGATATCGGGTCGCCTACATGTGAGTGCGTATTCATCCCTATGGAACGGGCATATACGTGCATGCAGCTAGCCCGGCGGCACGGGCGCCGGGTGCGCTAGCGCAGAGGCGATGGTCGGACAGCGCTTTGCGGCCGCTTTTCACCAAAACTGCGGCTCATTGTACGGCCGGAACGGCGTAACGGAAAATATGCGAAGCTTTGGAGCGGATTTCTTTCTTCTTTTTTTTCTCGATAAGAAGAAAATGCTATGCTTTGGAGCGGCTTTCTTTGTTTTTTTTATCAATAAGACAAAAATGCTATGCCTTGGAACGGAAATTTGAGCGCAAAAATGGGGGTTCCCTCCGCGGCACATACCCACTATGCCTTATAAACTGAGTGCCCCCCCCCCCGGTTCCAACGTCATCAATTTTTATTCCCAATTTGCGCAAATTAGGTTCAGTAGTTGTACTCCCTATAGATGGCCAATCATATTCATTCACCTTTGTCAATCAGTAATGTCAAATTAAAAACAAGTGGAGCACCTCCGGCAGTCTCGCATTACGCGATTCGATATGACAGCAATGCTGACAATTCTACACCACATCGGTTCAATGAAATACAGTGCGTCCCAAAAAAAACTATACACTTTTGAAATGGCTGCCAAATAAAAAATATAGCATTATGGGAATTTTTTTTTACATTTATGGAAAGCCAATAAAGTCAACTTTCAAATGACACCAAAAAATTGGAAAACTGTTTATGCTTGAGCGAGCACTGCCAACTGAAACAAAGGGTATGAAAATTAGGGTGGGCTGGAATTAGCCTTCCAATTTATGTCAGTTTTTAAGAGGCAAATCCTTTCGAACTTGCAAAGTTAAGGGTGTTGTGATAAATTAATGATCAACCGTAACCAGTTTTGGTTGCTTTATGCAAATTCTATAAATTATTAAATTGAACTTCAATGCATGAGTGAACACAAATTACACTTTTGGGGCAGCATTTCAACTTTATCATTTGGATCTCTTTTTGGGCAGCATTTCAACTTTATCATGTGGATCTCAGCAGTGTGTTCATGGGAGTCGGGAGAATAGGGGGTGAGATAGGACTTAAGTGGGAGAAGTAGGTTGATGGAATAAGGGTCAACAGAACATTCAGCCCCCGCCCCCTCCCTCTTTCCCGCCCTCCCCTCCTGTTGAGAGACTGATGGCTATTGTCATGCAAGCGTGAAGTCCAGAGCGGAATGTTGATTTAATGATTAATTCTGAATTGGGGCATCAACTTTTTCCTATCAATCATTTCATCAACAATTTATCAGTAAATCAACTCATTCAATGTGCAATGTGATCAATCATACATTCAGTTTTTTTTCAATGAATTATTTCATTAATCATCATAATCATTAAATTTCTTGGTAATAATTCAATAAACAAGTGACCATCAGCCACCGGTCACTTGGCAGCTAAGTTTTGAATAGGCTACAATCCAGGAAGTGAGACAGAGAGGGGGGCTGGGAAATGGAGGTGGAGTGGGGAGGGTACATAATTATGACTTTCAATTTGTAAAAGGACAAAAAGAAGAGGAATGCCCTTTTAACCAAGTCTTAGCATATCTCGCCCTCTTGCTTGTAACAGGTACCATCACATTACTCTGACTCTCACGAACACACTTCTGAGGTCCACAAGACGAATATGCTACACTAAAATTACAATTTCTGTTCACTCATGCATTAAATTTCAATTTAGTAACTCATGAAATTTGCCTAAGAAACCAAAACTTATCTCACTCATTAATTTAGCTTAGCAAGTTCCAAAGGACTAATCACTCAAAAAAACTGTAAGGCTAATTCCTGCCCAGCCTAGCCGAGCTTAGTGTCTGAGGAGGAAAGAAGCGGGGCTGGGGGGTTGAGATGGAGGGAGGGGTTGCTAAATGTTCTGTTGACCTCTATCCCATCAACGTACTTCACCTACCTAAGTCATATTACCCCCTCTTCTCCTGACTTTCATAAACACATTGTTGAGATCCACATGATAAAGACAAAATGCTGCACTAAAAATTGCAATTCACGATCACTCATGCATTAAATTTCAATGTAATAAACGCATTAAATTTTCACAAACAACAAACTATCACAACTGATCTTTAATTCACCAAAGAACCCTCAACTTTGCAAGTACCAAACAAAAAACCTGAAAGAAATTGGAAGGCTAATTCCGGCCCACCCTAATTTTCATACCCTTTGTTTCAGTGGGCAGTGCTCGCTCAAGCATGAATAGTTTTCCAACTTGTTGGTGTCACTTGAAAGTTGACTTTATGGGCTTTCCATATCTATAAGTTATTTCCCCCAAAGTGCTATATTTTTTATTTGGCAGCCATTTCAAAAGTGTATAGTTTTTTTTGGGACGCACTGTACAAAGATGCTATCCTTACGATGAGTAAATTGGCACCAATTGGATCATACGTGATATATAACGCAGGGAGTGAACCACAGTAGACTGACATGACACTCCTTCAATAATTTTCATTCTGAATTTCTCGAATATGATTGTTGGTCTTTTAGAAATGACAAATTTTTTATTTTCCTGCCATTATTACGCTGTTAAGGCTATTACGGTATAATGACTGATATACACTACTCAAAAAAAGTTAAGGACCACTTTTTAATGTGTGTATACAATTTTCAAACCGGGTGTTGTATTTCTAGAAATACCCGAATATGGCTGTCTTGAATCTCCTCAAACACCCTGTAACAATTTCACACATGGGTGGTTTCAGTTGTTGCATGATGTCTCTCGCATTATTGCATATCCTGAAAAGTGGGCCCATTGTGAAGTGGTACAAATGTGGATTCAAATGCATTTTCTGTCTTTAGTCTCTACAATCAACAACTTGCTGACAATAGCAATGCCAAGATACAGCTGTCCAGAATGCCATCAAACACAATGACATCAATTTCACACATGCAGTTCTTTCATGATGTCTCTGGCATCATTGCAGTGGGCCATAAGACAAGTGTCTTCCAAAGCATTTTCCGTCTTTAGTCTGTACAATCAACAACTTGCCTACAACAGCAATGCCAAGACACCACCTAAGTGAAACAGATGTAGCCAGAGCCCTAGGGATGCTGGAAGCTGGCCTCAGTCAGCGAAGAGTAGCCATAATGATGGGCGTGTCACACAGTGTCATTAGCAGAGCAAATCAAAGACACCGAGAGACAGGGCTATACTCCGCAGTGGCCGACCAGTTTCGACAACCCCTAGAGATGATCGCTACTTGACGAATCTCAGCCTCCGCAACCGCTTTCACAGTGCACGCCGCCTCAACAATGACTTCGCTGCAGCAACTGGAGTGATTGTTTCCACTCAAACAATCCGTAACCGACTTCACAGAGCCAATATGCATGCCAGACGGCCAGCTCAGTGTGTCCCACTCACCCCTGCTCACAGAAGAATTCGTCTCAACTTGGCCCGGGAGCATGTCAGATGGACCAGACAGCAATGGCGTAGAGTTCTGTTCACAGATGCGAGCAGATTTTCCCTTGACCACAATGATGGACGTTCGAGAGTCTGGAGGCGACCAGGAGAGAGATTTGCAGACCCCTGTATTGCAGAACATGACCGTTATGGGGGAGGCAGCGTCATGGTGTGGGGAGGCATCACCTACGCCAACCGTACTCGTCTCTACGTGGTCCCAGGGGGAGCAATGACAGGAGTGAGGTACAGGGATGAGGTCCTTGAACCTATAGTGGTGCCATTTGCAGAAAATGTGGGACAAAACATCATTTTCATGGATGACAATGCCCGTGCCCACCGAGCTAGGGTGGTGACCGAGTTCCTTGAGGGCCAGGGGATTGAGCGTATGGAGTGGCCAGCGAGGTCCCCGGACTTAAACCCGATAGAGCACGTCTGGGACATGATGGGGAGGAGTCTCGAGCAGCTCGAAGCCCATCCACTTGGACTGCAGCAGCTGGGTGTGGCTCTGGAGGCTGCATGGGATGCACTGGACGTCAGAGACATCAATCGCCTCATCAGCTCCATGAGACAGCGCTGTGAAGCCGTTATTGCTGCAGGAGGTGGTCACACTCGTTACTGAACTGCCTGAAAGACACTCAGACATTCGTTTTTACCACTTCATGTCGGTAGCTGATACTCCTCGGGGCCCACTTTTCAGGATGTGCAGTGATGCGAGAGACATTGTGCAACAACTGAAACCACCCATGCGTGAAATTGATTACAGCGTGTTTAAGGACATTTAGGACAGTTGTACTGAGGTATTTCCAGAAATAAAACACCTTGTATAAAATCTTTATGTACGTTTTAAAAAGTGGTCCTTAACTTTTTTTGAGTAGTGTATCTTCCCTTCTCCTCCCCCCTCTCTCTCTCTTCGTCATCTACATTTTCCTCAACTTTTTTTTCTTTTTTCTATCTTATTATAATCGATACACCCTCTTCCCATCAGTCATTGCTTTCTCATTCTCCCCATCGTGATCTCTCTTCAAGCTCCCATTTGCCCCCAAGTTTCTTATTTAAGATATGAGTACTCAATTCCAACCATTCTTGCTTCAAATTTATGTGTATGCCAGACTGTTAAAATATATATATGGCATACTCGAATTTACCGACGAAGGTAGTCCTCTGCTCTGGGGCAGAGTGTGAACTTACCATAATGGCAGCATGCAAGCAAATCATGCATTTTAAAATTACATTAGCTTCAGTAGGCCTCATGACTTGCCTGATTTGGAGAAATTATTCATAACAAAAGATTCATGGTCATTGTGCAATAGCTCAAATAATTCACAATAAGCACATCCTTCGTGGTGTGCAAATGAGCAGACTGATGACGTCACCCACTCACTACTTCTTGTGTATTTTATTATATGAAATATGACAAATTTTCTCCTCGTTGTAATGTGAACAAAAAATGTATTCCTCCCTGGACATGTGGAATTACCATTACTTTAACAGGTCAAATTTACAAATCTGTAAAAATTAATAAAGTACAATTCAATCAATCAATCAAAAGAAATAGTGAGTGGAGGACATCATCGACTCTCATTATTTTGTATATCCCTGAGGTGTGCATATGGAGCGTGGAGCGTTGTGGCCCAGTGGATTAGTCTTCGGACTTTGAAACAGAGGGTCGTGGGTTCGAATCCCAGCCATGGCGTAATTTCCTTCAGCAAGAAACTGATCCACAGTGTGCTGCACTCAACCCAGGTGAGGTAAATGGGTACCGGTAGGAAGTAATTCCTTAAAAAGCTGTGTGCGCTATGAACGCCTAGCTTAGCCGGGTAATATAGGAGCGCCTTGAGCACCTAACAAGGTGGATATGTGCGCAATATAAATATCCTATATTATTATACACTGTTTTGCGCAAAATAAGCAAAACCTAAAAATGTCATACGTTTTTTATTTTACATCCGATTTTGATGGAATTTTCAGCGTCATGCTTGTTTGATTTTGCTCTTTTGATTCAAATCAATTATTTTCTGGGGTGGTCTCGACCTGTAAGTAAAGGGTTATCATAGAAGCGTAAAGCTTTTTTGTTTTACTTACACTGTATAGTCACCCGTTCAACGTTTTCTGTCTCAGAAGAGGTGAACTTCATCGTTGGTTATTTCTCAGACTCATCAATAGAAGCAAAACACCAAGAAAGGGGCACTCTTTCCACATTATTGAAATCATTTCATAAACAACAGGGGCGGATCCAGCTTTCGCCAATAGGGGGGTGGGGGTCGAAACAATTTTTTACCCATATTTTCCCCGATCGGCCGCTCAAAGTTGATTTTTATTTGTTTTGTTGACGGGGTAGTCCTAACAGTCACTTCTTTGCTTTATTCTTACAAAACATTAATAAGTAATAATCTCATATAAGCCCTAATTGAATAGTACGAGCGCGAAGCGCAATCTAATTTTTAAAGGAAATTTCATGCATTTTTTCCTGAAAATTAAACATTCTGAGCAATGATTGTGATCGTAAACAAGATGTGTATGTAACTAAATAATTACTGCGAGAGCAAATCGAGAGCAGAAATTTTTATTATACGTTTCATTGACCTTAAATGACCTTTGATCTTGGTCATGTGACCTGAAACACGCACAGGATATTCAGGGATACATGGTTACTTTTTGTCAAAGTTTCATGAACTAGAGCTATAAACTTTTAAAGTTATGATGACAATTCAACAAATACCCCCAACATTATCAATGTTCGTTGACCTTAAATGACCTTTGATCTTGGTCATGTGACCTGAAACTCGCACAGGATATTTAGGGATACATGGTTACTCTTTTGTCCAAGATTCATGAACTAGATCTATAAACTTTTAAAGTTATGATGACAATTCCACAAATACCCCCAACATTATCAAAGTTCGTTGACCCTAAATGACCTTTGACCTTGATCATATTACCTGAAACTCGCACAGGATGTTTAGGGATACTAAATTGCTCTTTTGTTTAAGTTTCATGAACTAGATCCATAAAATTTCAAAGTTATCATGACAATTCCACAAATACCCCCAACATGATCAAAGTTCGTTGACCCTAAGTGACCTTTGACTTTGGTCATGTGACCTAAAACTTAGGCAGGATCTTTGTTGATACACTATCACGCTTATGTTTAAGTTTCATGAACTAGGTCCAAATACTTTTTACGTTATGACGACATTTCAAAAACTTAACCTTGGTTAAGATTTCGATATTGATTCCCCCAACATGGTTCATTGACCCTAAATGACCTTCGACCTTAATTATGTGACCTGAAACTCAGGCAGGATGTTAAGTAATACTTGATTACTCTTATATCCAAGTTTCATGAACTAGGTCTATATACTTTTTAAGTTATGAGGACATTTCAAAAACTTAACCTTGGTTAAGATTTCGATATTGATTCCCCCAACATGGTTCATTGACCCTAAATGACCTTCGACCTTAATTATGTGACCTGAAACTCAGGCAGGATGTTAAGTAATACTTGATTACTCTTATATCCAAGTTTCATGAACTAGGTCTATATACTTTTTAAGTTATGAGGACATTTCAAAAACTTAACCTCGGTTAAGATTTCAAAGTTGACGACGCCGCCGCACAGTGGGCCAGAATGAACCCAAAGTGCGCCAAAACCCATTATTCACACATTTGTACGATTAAATTTGGTAGATAGGGGTAATTTCACCCGTAGAATTCAATAAAAGTATTTTCAAATATTGATGACGTCGTTAAAATACTGTTTTCTGATTGGCTGTTATTATTTGAGAAGAAATTACATGTTTCTAATTCTACAATACGTTTCAAATTTTCAGAAACTAGTTTTAGAGAAATTTCAGCAATAATTAAGCATATTAGCAAACAGCAAACACACAAACAGGCAAACAAACAAGAAAAGTCTGTGCTCGGGGTACAATAATTCAATTGGTGACTTGAGTATCGCTTAAAGAGGGCACCCTACCATGAATCCGGAATTGTAAAATTCAAAGTGAAATTGTAAAAAAAAAGTATTTTCATTCCCTGGGTACAATGATTAACCACATTTACATGAATTAAAATGGATTGATACCAGAAGTGGACAGTGAAATCTTTAAAATAATGATTCCAGTGATAAATAATAGAGGCCGGGTCCTCTGCAGGTTAATCAGTACAAGGCCGTACAAGGCCTATCTATTTCACCAAGAACGGCGTATACAAAGTTATTCCGAATCAGAGTCTCTCTCTCTTCTATCTCACCAACTATTATGTCTTTGGTGAGAGGATCTTTTAGCATACTTTGAACATCAGGGGGAAGAGGCTGTGATTGTTGTACTCTTAAAAACTTGCTACTAATCACAATGTCACCTGTTACCATTAGTCTGTGGAATACGTATAACGTCAATGAGAGTCATAAACCAAACAATCCTAGACATGATAATATACACTTTCTTCTTGATCGATAGTAACAATTATAGCAAATTTAGAATGAGCCAATAGATAAACGAATTCATACGTGTATGTGTAGTTACAAACCCTTTTGGGGGGATAAATACTAATAATAATAATGATTGCGAGACAAATGAATACCCTCTAGCGATTATTTCATTCCGCAATAATGAACCTATTTAGTATTAATGATAATGCAACTTATACATGTAATAGAGCCCACGTATATCCCATCTCTGTCCTATACACATTTTCATATTTTGTCAGAAAACTGCGTAAGACCTATCACATCCCTAGTCATGTGTGTTATAGCGATATACAGTAGTCCCTAACTTGGTTTATGAACAACAAAACTAATATATAATCTTACCCGGGAATCTTACCTTAAGAATTAATCTTCTCAAGATGCCAGATATGGAACACGGGATGGAACAGTTTGGCATCAAAATGAAGTTGTGTTACATGTATTATTATATAGTTAGTGGAATTGGAAATGAAAGATTGCCTTTACGTATGTTTAACGAAAATATTTTAAAGGCAGACACCAGTCACAAGAGCCAGACACTTGAGCCAGACATCCCCCCCCCTTTCTCTCTCTCTCCCAGCACGCGATGGAGAGTTTGTTTAATGTCACCCGCAACCGACGTTCGGCACGCGCATAATGGGACACTAACTTGGAACGATTTTTGTGATAAATACGGCGAACATGTGGTTGGAAAATTGGTTATATCTCCAGAAAATGCACGTATATGCAGCTAAATTTGGTATCAGTGTAAAGCATGAACTATAACAAAGACCGTCATGGTATTTACAGCGCAGCAATCGGCAGCAATTTGTAAAAGAAATGCTCATGAAAAAAAAAATTGCTAAAACCCCCCATCGTCAAATGGTTTCGTCCAAAATTGCCTCTGATGTGATTATTATTTTATCTTGAAAATCTCTGATCACTTAAAACAATCATTCATCAATAAGCACCGTGAATAAGAAATAAATTAAGCAATCCGTTTTGTTAAAACAGTGAAATATCTAAAATGTGTCATTTACACATGCGGTAGCCGTAAAGAGTCATTTTCCGGTAATATTGAATAAAAATGGGCAACTAATAATCAATTTTATGGAGAAATATTGTATGGAGGCATTCTACAGGTTCTTATCTTTGCTTAGAACATGAAAAAAACAAAATTTGTTTCATGACCAAAAACCAGTTTTGGCGCACTTTTGCTCTCTCCTGGCCCACTGTGCGCCGCCGCCGTCGAAAAAGCGGCGCCTACAGCGGGACACACTATTGTTACGAGGTGCACTCCGGACAAGACCCCACTGTTACGTTTGCTGGTCCGGACAAGCTCTTACTGTTACCTGTCCTGGACAAACTCCCACGTAAACTTCCTGAATCCTGTTCTCCATTCAGACACTCATGAACTAGAAAACAAGCCACGCCGTGTCAAATCGTTTAAAACACAGTTTATTTACAAATATACACATGACGATTCCGGTCCGTTGTTCACATAGCGATGTATCCTTTTTCTAGTCTGTCCTCCAGACTTATACGTATATTATTATCTCGTCACACTCCCTTCCTTAAAAACATGCTTATAATTTTTTAAAGAAACTGCAATAAGTATGTTTGCAACTCAAATTTTGCTTGTTAATATATACGAACATTATCACAATGAATATAGCGCTTAACCAAACACAGTTAATGCATTAAAACATATCGAAATGCCTTTTTTTCAATTTCACGCTCTTTGTGCAGCAATTTTGCATACTTTGGCAAAAGATGAGCATAATATAAAACATAGTATATATGAAATGAGTAAAACAGACATGTATTGATAGCGCATGCATGTAGTAAAACTTATTCATCAAAAGGTACACGCATGTTCTGAAATACATGTATGTTCGTAATAAACATAGTCATGAGAAATTTCACATGAATAATCAACATAGAAATACATGACTTCCAAGTGTTATGAGAAAAGCAATATAAAAAGCATTGCTTCACTGAGTCCAAAAGTCAATAATATGAGAAACCATTCAATATGTAAGTTCAAACTTCTGATTTCCAATATCTTCTTCCAATTATAGTTTCAGTTCAACATCATCGCTTCAGTTAGGGTTCATTGAATGTTCATGAAGATTCACAGTAGGTTCAGATTACTTGATCCAAGATATAGTGTAAACATGAGCACAGTTGGCATCCACAAATCCAGAAAAAACACAAGTTCAGTTCACTTTCAAATCAAACATGGTAGAGAGTCCATTCTGGAGTATCCATTAAGTTGAGATGACAAGTAAGCATTTAGGTATAAATTCACATGATGATAAGTTTCAAGTTCAACAGTTCACTGAAAGTGCAGTTTCCAAATTTCACCTTGATTATACACAATATCAAACGTTCACAGTTCAAATGTCACAATGAATTAACACGCTGTCAAATGTTCACTGCTCAAACGTCACGAGGACATAACACGATGTCAAACGTTCACTGTTCATCACATTGATGATATCAAACTTTCATTGTCCGAATTTCACATTGATACACACGACGTTAAACTTCCATTGTCCAGAGTTCAAAGTTCACACAAATTCCATGTTATCAAATTGGTCAAAGTTTAGGATTTAGTTTACACTCGCGACAATGTGTCTGCAATAATGTTGTCTTTTCCCGGTACTCTTGGAGCAGTAGACTCCACCTCGTAAGTCTTTGGTTTTTGTTTTTCATCTTACTTAGAAACGTCAACGGATTATGATCTGTCCATATGTCCACTGCATGTTGAGATCCACTCACATAGACTTCGAAGTGTTGCAGTGCAAAGATTAACGCCAAAGTTTCCTTCTTCACAGTGGAATAATTTCTCTGACTGCTCGAAAACTTCCTCGAGAAGAACGATATGGGCCTGTCTGTTCCCTGTTCATCTTTCTGCGTAAGAACAGCTCCGGCACCCACATCACTAGCGTCAACCATCAGAGAGAATGGCTGACTAAAATCTGGAGCCACCAGTACAGGATTGGTAGATAGGAGTGCTTTCACCTTGTCAAAAGCACTCTGACAGTCACTGGACCAGATGAACTTCACCTCCCTGCGTAGTAGATTGGTCAGCGGGGCGACGACATCAGATAAGTTATGGCAGAATCGTCTGTAGTAGCCTGCCATGCCAAGAAACCTCATCAGTTCCTTCCGGTTGGTTGGAGTCGGGAACTCCAGAATAGCTTCTACCTTCGCTGAGAGTGGTCGAACATGACCTGAACCAACAACGTGACCCAAGAAACTAACAGTAGCACCTCCAAACTCATTCTTTGCCAAGTTGACTGTCAATTTGGCATCAGACAATCTCCTGAACAAATCTCTGATTCTTTGTACATGAACTTCCCAATCTTCACTATACACAAGTCATCTATGTAAGCTTCACAGCCTTCAAGACCAGAGACAAGACTATTTACAAGTCTTTGGAATGTAGCCGGCGCGTTTTTCATACCGAATGGCATCACAGTGTAATGGAATAGGCCTTGGGGTGTAGCAAATGCAGAGATTTATTGCGCTCTCTTATACCCCTTTCATAAACCCAATAAAACCCAATTATGCGGCTAATAGCAGCATAATTGGTCGTAAAATCAGAGGAGGACAAGAGTTATCCGCATTATTCTGATGCTGCTATTATCCGCATAATAGCGGCATCGGGACAATATTTTGAGTTTATGAACGTATTTCCAAATAATGCGGATAATTGCCATGGTGCGGTCACAAGGTCACCCTTTTCCAACACAACCGCATCGGAGGGGGCGTGTCCAGTTGTCATGACGATTATCCGCATTTTTCAGGACGGGCGCTCGTAAAAATAATGCGGATAATTTTCGGAGTTTGTGAACGCAATCTTTATTGAATTATCCGCATTACTCTTAGGCGGCTAATTGGAGGATAGGTTTTATTGGGTTTATGAAAGGGGTATTAGTCAACGGAATCTGCCAATAGCCTTTAAGCAGATCGAATTTGCTCACATACTTCGCCTTGCCTATACGGTCAATACAGTCATCTACGCGCGGTATCGGGAAAGAATCGGTCTTTGTACTTGAATGGACTTTTCTGTAGTCGGTACAGAAACGATACGACTTATCCGGTTTCGGAACTAAGATGCATGGCGACGACCATGCGCTGCTACTTGGCTCGATGATGCCATTCTGCAGCATGTACTCTTTTTCTTTTTCAAGATTCTTTATCTTTACTGGGTTAACACGATAAGGTGACTGCTTGATTGGGGCGGTATCTCCCACATCAACATCATGTTCAACAACATCAGTACGAGATGGGATATCTGCAAATAACTGCGGATACTCATTCAACAGCTCTTTCACATCCCTCCTCTCCTTCTCAGACAAGTGGGTTAGTTTGTCATTGATGTGTGTTAGAACTTCTGAATTTTTCAATTTCACACATGGTTCATCTCTCTCAATGTTACACATCTCTTCACTTTCATCATTCAGCTCAGATTCTACAGCACTCAACACCGGTTGTGCTCTCTTTTCATCATCTCTTCTAACATAAGCTTTTATCATATTCACATGACATACACGCTTTTTTTTCTTCTATCTGGAGTTTTGACGACATAGTCAACATCACCAACTTTCTTCAGAATGGTATACGGTCCAGAAAATCTAGCCTGCAAAGCATTACCAACTACTGGTAACAAAACCAAAACTTCATCACCTGCCTTGAAATTCCTTTCCTTGGACTTCTTGTCATACCACGACACAAATTCTTCCTAGCAACTTCACAAGCACGATGCAATCTCTCACGGAAAGACGATACGTAGTCCAACATATTTACATCTTCCTCATCTGACAACAACCTTTCACTCAACAACCTGAGGGGTCCACGGACTTCATGTCCATACACGAGCTGAAATGGGCTGAAACCAAGAGATTCTTGAACAGATTCTCTCAAAGCAAATAGCAACAATGGAATTCCCTCATCCGATTGTTTCTCTGTCTCCAAACAATATGTTTTGAGCATGTTCTTGAGTGTCTGATGACATCTCTCAAGTGCTCCTTGCGATTCAGGATGGTATGCACTAGAAACTACATGTTCAATCCTTAACTGCCCTAGCACTTGCTTAAAGACTTTCGACATAAAGTTTTATCCTTGATCAGACTGAACGGTACGCGGTAATCCTACAGTCGTGAAAAACTTGATCAGCGCCTTGCTCACATTGTTTGCGGTGATGCGTCTAAGTGGAATCGCTTCGACATACCTGGTACTTGCGCACATAATGGTAAACAGGAATTCATTACCTGCTTTTGTCCTCGGAAGCGGACCTACGCAATCTATGATAATTCTTGCAAACGGTTCATCGAACGCTGGCACTGGTTTAAATGGCGCGACTGGTATTTTCTGATTCGGTTTACCTACTACCTGACATACATGACAATTTCTACAATAGTTTGCAACATCCTTTTGTAAACCCGGCCAAAAGAAATGAGAAAGGATTTTCTCCCGAGTCTTATAGACTCCCAAGTGACCTGCAAGTGGTGCTTCATGAGCAAGACTAAGTATTTCCGGCCTATAAGTAGAAGGAACTACAATCTGGTGAACCTCTTTCCAAACTTCATCAGCAGGAACATCTATCGGCCTCCACTTTCTCATCAACACACCTGACTTCGTATAATAACAAACAGACACGGTCAATGCCTCCTCCTCAGAGATCGCTCTCTCAAACATGGATATTAACTGAGGATCTTGTTGTTGCTCCTCCAACAACTTGCTCTTACTTATCGGCATTGGTTCACATTTACTTTTCTCTTCTGTACTTTGAGTTTCTCCTGCACCCTCATTCACATTTGATTCACATTCATCATCAACCAAACGACAAAAGAAAGAATCTCCCAAGTTAACCTCATCTATCTCACTAGACTTCGATTCAGACTCTACTTTCTTTGCCATCGAACGAGTTACAGCACAAGACGGAAACACAATAGGACATTCTGCAACCAACTGCTCTGTTTTACTACTCTCACTCGGAATAGCACTCTGGACATGGCACAACTTTATCACCAGCAAGATCATTCCCCAGAATGATGGAAACGTCTGCCATCGGAAGTGATGGTCTCTCAGCCATTTTCACACTACCAGAAACAAGGTCTGATTTCAAGTCTACCACATGAAGGGGTGCTTTTACTAAGCCATCTCCTATTCCTTTGAGCAAAACACTAGCTCCAACACAAGATTTCTCACCAAAAGGCAACACACTCTCCAAGATCAAAGACTGAGAAGCACCAGTATCACGCAACACTTTCACATTTCTTGCTTCCACACTACCAGCTAGTGAAACATATCCTACAGAAACAAACGGTTCATATTGCATTTTCACTTTCTCTAAGTTAACTGGCTCAATCCTACTCTCTGAACTTAGCAAATTTTTCACAAATGCATTTGGATGTGCATTACTTGATTCACTTGTTTTTCCTTTAAGTGTAGGACACTTTGCTTTAAAATTACCAACCTTGTGACATGCATAGCATTTCTTTTCTTGCTCGTCATCTTTAGATTGTGGTTTTACTTCTTTCTTGTTGTGTGCTGAAGCACCATTTTTGTTTTTGCTTTTCCACTTTCCAGATTTGTTTGTCTCATCTGATTTTTTGTTTGTGATTTTGTGCGTTAGCGCATAATCATCTGCAAGTTTCGCTGCTTCATTAAGCGTTCCTATTTGCTGCTCTTCAAGATGCAACCTAACATCGAAATGCACACTACGCTTAAACTCTTCGAGAAGAATTATTTCTCTAAGCTTATCAAAGCTATCTGCATGGAGTGACGAACTCCATCTATCAAACAACTGTTGTTTGCGCCTAGCAAACTCAAGATTAGTTTCGGTCTCATCTTTGCGCGTTTTCCGAAATTGTTGACGCTACGGCTCCGGTACAAGCTCATAAGCACGCAACACTGCTGCTTTTACAACGTCATAACGACCCGCATCATCAACTGACAAAGCTGAATAAGCATCTCGAGCTTTACCCTTCAACTGAGATTGTAACAAGTTTTTCTGATGATAAGAAGAAGAAAAAGATGAAGAAGACCGAAGAACAAGAAGAACAACAAATATAATACTTAAATGATTAATTATACTATAACTACTACTACTACTTCTACTACTTCAACTACTACTACTACTACTACTACTACTACTACTACTACTACTATACTACTAATACTGTTCATAACAATGACGCTAACAATAATAATAATGATGCTAATAATGATAGTAATGATAATAATAATAGTAATGGTAATAATATTGATAACAAACTATGCAATTTATGATTAACAATATTATAACAGTTTCAAAATGATGCTAATGATAATAAAGTATACAACTATACTACTACTAATCATGATAAAAATATAATAATACTACTACTAATAATAATAATAGCAATAACAATAATAAATGTATAACTACATTAACTACTACATGGCTATGACGACTACAACTACGACGACGACGGCGACCAACAACGGTGATGGAATGTCATCCTCTTATCTTCTTCCATGATAGTGAGAGGGCAAATTACCAGCAATTCGGCAACGGCAAATGATCAAGGCAAACATTCGTGTTGAAGGCCTGTATAGTTTTTTTTTTTTTTTTTACAATTTTTTTTATTTCAATATATCTATAATCAAAGATATCATACATGTATCACAAAACATTACAAGACGAAACAAATATTGCAAATAATTATTAAAGGTAACATTTGATTACACTTACTGAAAATTACATAATAACATAAGACTAATGTTACAAAACATTGTTTAATATATGTACATACTTGGAAAAGAAAAAAAGTAATAATAAAAATGAAATATACGCATCCATTCGTTACTCTAAAATCAACCTGTTCCCATTTCTGGAGATGAATTGCCAAGGTATTCCTCTCTTGTGCAATCTTATATTCCTCTTCCCTATATTTTCTACAATGTTTTATTATGATCCAACAGGTGGCAAAACAGCTTCCTGCCTTGCAGAATAAATCTGTTTTTTAGCTATTAAAATTACTGTATTTAAACATTTTATCGTATTTGAACTTCCATCAATCCCTAACAAAGTTTCTTTCATTGAGAGATTCTCCAGTTCTTTTAACCTTAAGTTATGTCCAATATTTTTCCAAAGTGCTTGAACATTCGGGCAACTTTTAGATAAGTGATCAAGAGTTTCAACTTCTTGGTAACAAAATTAACATTTGTTAGATGAAATATAATCTATTGTATGAAGTTTATCATTTGTGTAAATAACCCCATGCAGCTGTTTAAACCATGTAAACTGAAATTCCCTAAGTTTACAATGCACTGTATAAAAACGCGGTCTCATGAAAATATGCCGAATTTGATTTACTGTTAAACCTGAAAAAATACGATTGATTTTATGCATGTCATCCGTCTTTTTTAAACCGTCAATAAAATATACATGTATATATAATTGCTTTGAACAGATCTTTTCTAGAGTTACATTTCTTCCCAATAATTGTAAAGAGATGTGGTCGTCATGGGACTGATTACTTTGTAATGGATTACGCCTGAATGAACATTTCCATCCAATTGGCAGAGCATCATCATACCATATATTTTTAAAATATCATTAGAGTCCAAACCGCGGTTGGAAAAGTAAGATACTGCGCCTTAAGTGGCCGTTTCCATCAATCAAATGAATCGAAGTTTAAATATGTTATGAGTATAGAGTTTTATATCAAATACCATTTTGCTATCAATACATACATGTTTGTTATTAAATTTTATAGTGTTTGAAACACAATCCTTCTCCTTTGTCCTACATTCTTCCATTCCTTGCCAAACTCTTAACATTTCAACATAGAATGTTGGTAACTTTGCTTTGATCTTGGCGGTATTATAATTACATTGAAAAATGAACACACCACCAATTGATTTGCATAAACTATTGAACCGCGTTTTCCATTTCATCTGATTGTAACAATATATTAATCTTTTTATCCACATTACATTCCACCATTCATAACACAACTACTTGTTCCACTATACACATTTTGATCCACTGTCTAAAAGATACACCAAATCCAAACATTTCTAATACATTTTGTATAAACTCATGCGATACAGAGTCAAATGCTTTTTCCAAATCCACCGCTAATAAAAAGCTTTCTATATTGTTATTCAAAGCCTATAACAAAATATCATCAATAAGACGAACTGCTTCGCCTATATTTCGATTATTAATGTATCCATAAACCTGGTCAACCTGTATAATTTCGAGGAGAATCTCTTTAATTATTTTGGCAAGAACTATAGTTTTTAATGTATAAAGGGTTTTTACCTGCTTTTTCAGGGAGTGATTACTCCTTGTTTCTGTGATGCAGACAATTCACCTTTTTCAAAAGTTTCATTTAAACAATCAACCAATAGGTCATCAATTACACACCAAAACGTGGAGTAGAATTCTGTTTGGGGCTTCATTAAGTTGCATGCTTTTCAAAGCCTCAAAACATTAACTTTTGCTTAATTTACCTTCACAGCTACTTTTATTGTCTTCTGATAATTTAGTACCTTGGAGGAAAGGGATTTTTTCAGTAAATTTTCAACATCATTGCAAACTCCTACAAGATTATAAGGAACTGTAGAATAATTTGATAATTTATAGAATTTCATCTTTGTCGCTATGTATCTGATTATCTTCACCTATTAATTTATGAATCTCAGACTTACGTTTGTTTGATAACACAAGTTGTTCAAAAAATACAAAATTCTTTTCCCCTTTTTCACTCCAGGGGCCCGTAACATAAAACTTTTTACCAGAGAAAATTCAGGTTGTTTTTACCGGAGTTTTTGCCCTGTGTTAAAGTCAATGGCAGAAATCATACTAACCTTAGTTTTCAGTTTTTACCAGAGTTTTCTCAGGTAAAATATTCTATGTTACAGGCCCCAGGCCGCGGGTGACCTTACTTTGAGACCATAGAGCAATAGCTCTATGTTGAGACCATCACGGCCAAAGTCAGATAACTTCTTAAGGAATTCTCTTTTTTCCTCCAAATTCTTCCGCAAAACATCAGAGTTATTCGCAGCAATTTGCTGTTCTAAGTCTTTCACTTCGGACTCTAAAATCAGCTTTTGCTTATTTCTTTCTCGTGCCTTTTCTTTAGAATATTTTCGAGTACACTCTCTAATCTTTCATCAAATAAAGCCCCAAAGCAATGAGTAATTAGAAAAGACATTTCTGTGTTGCTTTTTCCACTGAACTAAGAATCTCATTTTTCATAGCAGAACATATTCTTTATCATAACATAGACTGTAATTGAATTTCCAATATGAAGGACCTCGCTTCACTTCTTTTTTTGCACTACTGCAGGTAAGCAAGATTCCAGAATGGTCTTGAGTTATAGACGGTAAAATGTCACATTCCAGCACCAATGTTTCAACTTCTTTTGATAATATCCAATAATCGAGCCTAATTTGAATAGGTACTACGTGTCTTCTGTCTGAAAGTAAACTGTTGCTTTCCTGGATATCTTTTCCTCCAAATATCTATTAATTGAAATTTGTCCATGAACTCCAAAAGTTATGTATTAAATCTAGATTTCACCTGTATGGTTGACCCCTTATGATCTAATTTATCATCTAATATCAATCGCCACCTAATATAATAACATGACTGCATGAGAGAAAACATTTTATTTATAATGATATTGATTATTTTTTCAGGACTCTTCTATTTGCCCATTTGCCTTGTTCCTAGTTCACAGTCGAATGTAAGATATCTATGATCGTTATCCCTTTCCAATTTTTACGATAGTAATATAAGCTCAGCTGCATTTGCACATGTTCTGCAGATAATTATCTTCGGTGCGGACTTTTGCATCGCGCGCCCAGCTGATATTGTAAACCAAGGCCCTATAGGGCCTTGTTGTAAACAAACTTTAGACTCTTCACTAGTCGCTTTGTAGCTATTTTTGCGGAGATTGCCTTCGCCAGGGTGTAAAACGGAAACGCGCAGTCCGGACAAGCTCTTACTGTTACCTGTCCTGGACAAACTCCCACGTAAACTTCCTGAATCCTGTTCTCCATTCAGACACTCATGAACTAGAAAACAAGCCACGCCGTGTCAAATCGTTTAAAACACAGTTTATTTACAAATATACACATGACGATTCCGGTTCACAAGTCCGTTGTTCACATAGCGATATATCCTTTTTCTAGTCTGTCCTCAAGACTTAAACGTATATTATTATCTCGTCACACTATTTATGTTTCGTAAGTCACGAAAAGGATGACTAATTGGGTATCTTCCTACATTAATAATGCGAGCACGAAGCGCGAGAAGAAAATTTGTGATATTCTGATATGAAACTGGATAATTTAAGCACGTTTTGAATATAAATGCATATATATTGTGTGCGCGTGTTTTTGAGATTTAGACCTAGAATCTGGGCATTCTAAATACATTTCTTTTATCATGAAAATCAATAATGCGCGATCAATAATGATGGCGATCTGAAAAGGGTCAATTTAGGCACTATTTCAAGCATCGTAGGAAAATTGTGAAGTGGATATGGATCGTACTTCACAAAATGATGCTAGTACTAACCGATTTTTTAAAATTATTATTTGGGCGCGCAGGTGAGGTAGCGTGGTTCGACCACATGTGAACCAAAATAATGCGGTGCCACTGCGAGTAGGCGTGTGGGTATCAGGCCGGCCGTTACGAGGCCGTAAAATAAACAAGTTCAGAACTTTACATGGTGATCAAAGAAATAATTTTGAAGGAAAGGCTATACATAAACATTTCACGTCGTGAAAGGGATATTACCATGTTGGGCATGTTGCCAGGATTTGACAAGTCATCATGTGATAAATGGCCTTCTAAATCAATTGTGGGTTTCCCCCTTGCCCTCCCCTGTGCAATGTTTTTTTTTTTTTATTTTTTTTTTAATACTATTTTCCGGTGGTAAATCAGTGGATTCATGTCTGTAGGGGGTCCGTCTTTTATTGTTAACCGCATGAATGGGGAGGATGATATTTCATACACATTTCAGATGTCACACGGATAAATTATATTTTGAAAATAAAATCCTTAAAGTTAATGATATATATCTGTTCCAACTCGGCCAATTTACGAACAAACTAAATAAAGATGATCTCCCCGCATTTTTTTTTTCAATTATGTTCTGCAAAAACTCCTCTGTACACGATTACCCTACAAGACAATGAAACTCTTATCACCTACCTGCAACCCGAACTTTACTTGCAAAAAAAATCTTTTGTCTTTCTGGTCCCGTATATTGGAATTCCTTGCCCAACGACTTTAAGGAATCCCCAAGCATCACTATTTTTAAACATAACCTTAAAAAGATGCTTATTTGCCAATACTTTACACAAACAAGTAAATCTACCATATAACTAAAACTACAACAACAACTACTAAAAAACTTTTTTTTACCTCCCAGTGAGGATACGACTTGCCTGCCGACCTGTTGCCGCACCTGCCATGCTCCTCTTTGCACCTCTAATTGTACATGTAGCCCTCCTCTCTCCCTTCATTTGCCTCACTGTTTCACCCTCATTATCACAATTATTGCAACCATACTTTTTATTTTATTATTATTACTTTTATCATTTATTCTAATTTGTGTCACTCTTTCGTTGTTACCTTCGATATTTTGTATAGCCTCCTTTTTAACTGTCTTCCGTCTCTCTTTTATTCTATAGTTTGGTAATGTTGCCTCTACGTATTGTAACTAAGTTACAGGGGCTTGCCTCCCATACAAGCCTTGCTTTTCTTGGCAAGCCCCTCCGTTCTGTTTTATATAGTTATTAGTCTAAGTTACTTTAGTTTGCATTAGTTCTCACTGTTTATACCTTCTAATTCTTATGCGTTATTCCGATTGATATTGTACTTTGTTGTTACTTTGATTTTTTTGTGCTTTGTGAACGGAAAAAAAATAAAATCTAAATCTATCTTTCTGTAGATTTCTTATGATGTTCTATTTCCTTCTTCCATCTTACCTGTCACCCCTCTACCTATTATTCCTCTCTTATCTCTTTTATTTTCCTTAGCTACATCTTTGCATATGCTTTTGCCTCCACTGTATATGTATATTTTCAAACTTCAACCGACTTTTTTGGGTTCTGTTTTATACTGTGTATTGATACGTCTATATGTTTTTGATGATGTTTTTACAACCAATTTGTCCAATCAATTTCTCACTGTTTTATGGAGACAGTAAATGCTTATCTTATGAAAGAAGGTTTGTGACAGATATCCAAAGCAAGCAATTGCATTTTTCCAATAACGTAAAATAAGCTATTCCCATCTCACTTGTTCACTCAGGCGTAAATGTTTAATTGCCCGCCTTAGAATCATTGAAGCATGTAATGAACGTAACGAAAAATAGTGGAGGAGATAATTTCAGTTTCCAAAATAAAACAATATCTGTTGTGTGCGCGTGTTTTTGAGATTTAGACCTAGAATCTGGGCATTCTAAATACATTTCTTTTATCATGAAAATCAATAATGCGCGATCAATAATGATGGCAATCTGAAAAGGGTCAATTTAAGCACTATTTCAAGCATCGTAGGAAAATTGTGAAGTGGATATGGATCGTACTTCACAAAATGATGCTAGTACTAACCGATTTTT
The DNA here is from genome assembly GCF_037042905.1 of Lytechinus pictus. Lineage (NCBI taxonomy): Eukaryota > Metazoa > Echinodermata > Echinoidea > Temnopleuroida > Toxopneustidae > Lytechinus > Lytechinus pictus. The sequence goes on along the minus strand of NC_087262.1, from coordinate 8,135,878 downwards.
TAAAATTATTATTTGGGCGCGCAGGTGAGGTAGCGTGGTTCGACCACATGTGAACCAAAATAATGCGGTGCCACTGCGAGTAGGCGTGTGGGTATCGGGCCGGCCGTTACGAGGCCGTAAAATAAACAAGTTCAGAACTTTACATGGTGATCAAAGAAATAATTTTGAAGGAAAGGCTATACCTAAACATTTCACGTCGTGAAAGGGATATTACCATGTTGGGCATGTTGCCAGGATTTGACAAGTCATCATGTGATAAATGGCCTTCTAAATCAATTGTGGGTTTCCCCCTTGCCCTCCCCTGTGCAATGTTTTTTTTTTTTTTTTTTTTTTTTTTTTATACTATTTTCCGGTGGTAAATCAGTGGATTCATGTCTGTAGGGGGTCCGTCTTTTATTGTTAACCGCATGAATGGGGAGGATGATATTTCATACACATTTCAGATGTCACACGGATAAATTATATTTTGAAAATAAAATCCTTAAAGTTAATGATATATATCTGTTCCAACTCGGCCAATTTACGAACAAACTAAATAAAGATGATCTCCCCGCATTTTTTTTTTCAATTATGTTCTGCAAAAACTCCTCTGTACACGATTACCCTACAAGACAATGAAACTCTTATCACCTACCTGCAACCCGAACTTTACTTGCAAAAAAAATCTTTTGTCTTTCTGGTCCCGTATATTGGAATTCCTTGCCCAACGACTTTAAGGAATCCCCAAGCATCACTATCTTTAAACATAACCTTAAAAAGATGCTTATTTGCCAATACTTTACACAAACAAGTAAATCTACCATATAACTAAAACTACAACAACAACTACTAAAAAACTTTTTTTTACCTCCCAGTGAGGATACGACTTGCCTGCCGACCTGTTGCCGCACCTGCCATGCTCCTCTTTGCACCTCTAATTGTACCTGTAGCCCTCCTCTCTCCCTTCATTTGCCTCACTGTTTCACCCTCATTATCACAATTATTGCAACCATACTTTTTATTTTATTATTATTACTTTTATCATTTATTCTAATTTGTGTCACTCTTTCGTTGTTACCTTCGATATTTTGTATAGCCTCCTTTTTAACTGTCTTCCGTCTCTCTTTTATTCTATAGTTTGGTAATGTTGCCTCTACGTATTGTAACTAAGTTACAGGGGCTTGCCTCCCATACAAGCCTTGCTTTTCTTGGCAAGCCCCTCCGTTCTGTTTTATATAGTTATTAGTCTAAGTTACTTTAGTTTGCATTAGTTCTCACTGTTTATACCTTATAATTCTTATGCGTTATTCCGATTGATATTGTACTTTGTTGTTACTTTGATTTTTGTTGTGCTTTGTGAACGGAAAAAAAATAAAATCTAAATCTATCTTTCTGTAGATTTCTTATGATGTTCTATTTCCTTCTTCCATCTTACCTGTCACCCCTCTACCTATTATTCCTCTCTTATCTCTTTTATTTTCCTTAGCTACATCTTTGCATATGCTTTTGCCTCCACTGTATATGTATATTTTCAAACTTCAACCGACTTTTTTGGGTTCTGTTTTATACTGTGTATTGATAAGTCTATGTTTTTGATGATGTTTTTACAACCAATTTGTCCAATCAATTTCTCACTGTTTTATGGAGACAGTAAATGCTTATCTTATGAAAGAAGGTTTGTGACAGATATCCAAAGCAAGCAATTGCATTTTTCCAATAACGTAAAATAAGCTATTCCCATCTCACTTGTTCACTCAGGCGTAAATGTTTAATTGCCCGCCTTAGAATCATTGAAGCATGTAATGAACGTAACGAAAAATAGTGGAGGAGATAATTTCAGTTCCCAAAATAAAACAATATCTGTTGTGTGCGCGTGTTTTTGAGATTTAGACCTAGAATCTGGGCATTCTAAATACATTTCTTTTATCATGAAAATCAATAATGCGCGATCAATAATGATGGCGATCTGAAAAGGGTCAATTTAAGCACTATTTCAAGCATCGTAGGAAAATTGTGAAGTGGATAAGGATCGTACTTCACAAAATGATGCTAGCGCGAAGCACGAGCCGATTTTTTAAAATTATTATTTGGGCGCGCAGGTGAGGTAGCGTGGTTTGACCACATGTGAACCAAAAGAATGCGGTGCCACTGCGAGTAGGCGTGTGGGTATCGGGCCGGCCGTTACGAGGCCGTAAAATAAACAAGTTCAGAACTTTACATGGTGATCAAAGACATTTTGAAGGAAAGGTTATACCTAAACATTTCACGTCGTGAAAGGGATATTACCATGTTGGGCATGTTGCCAGGATTTGACAAGTCATCATGTGATAAATGGCCTTCTAAATTAATTGTGGGTTTCCCCCTTGCCCTCCCCTGTGCTATGTTTTTTTTTTTTTTTTTTTTTTTTTTACTATTGTCCGGTGGTAAATCAGTGGATTAATGTCTGTAGGGGGTCCGTCTTTTATTGTTAACCGCATGAATGGGGAGGATGATATTTCATACACATTTCAGATGTCACACGGATAAATTATATTTTGAAAATAAAATTCTTAAATTTAATGATATATATCTCTTCCAACTCGGCCAATTTATGTACAAACTAAATAACGATGATCTCCCCGCATTTTTTTTTTCAATTATGTTCTGCAAAAACTCCTCTGTACACGATTACCCTACAAGACAATGAAACTCTTATCACCTACCTGCAACCCGAACTTTACTTGCAAAAAAAATCTTTTGTCTTTCTGGTCCCGTATATTGGAATTCCTTGCCCAACGACTTTAAGGAATTCCCAAGCATCACTATTTTTAAACATAACCTTAAAAAGATGCTTATTTGCCAATACTTTACACAAACAAGTAAATCTACCATATAACTAAAACTACAACAACAACTACTAAAAAATTTTTTTTTACCTCCCAGTGAGGATACGACTTGCCTGCCGACCTGTTGCCGCACCTGCCATGCTCCTCTTTGCACCTCTAATTGTACCTGTAGCCCTCCTCTCTCCCTTCATTTGCCTCACTGTTTCACCCTCATTATCACAACTATTGCAACCATACTTTTTATTTTATTATTATTACTTTTATCATTTATTCTAATTTGTGTCACTCTTTCGTTGTTACCTTCGATATTTTGTATAGCCTCCTTTTTAACTGTCTTCCGTCTCTCTTTTATTCTATAGTTTTGTAATGTTGCCTCTACGTATTGTAACTAAGTTACAGGGGCTTGCCTCCCATACAAGCCTTGCTTTTCTTGGCAAGCCCCTCCGTTCTGTTTTATATAGTTATTAGTCTAAGTTACTTTAGTTTGCATTAGTTCTCACTGTTTATACCTTCTAATTCTTATGCGTTATTCCGATTGATATTGTACTTTGTTGTTACTTTGATTTTTTTTGTGCTTTGTGAACGGAAAAAAAATAAAATCTAAATCTATCTTTCTGTAGATTTCTTATGATGTTCTATTTCCTTCTTCCATCTTACCTGTCACCCCTCTACCTATTATTCCTCTCTTATCTCTTTTATTTTCCTTAGCTACATCTTTGCATATGCTTTTGCCTCCACTGTATATGTATATTTTCAAACTTCAACCGACTTTTTTGGGTTCTGTTTTATACTGTGTATTGATAAGTCTATATGTTTTTGATGATGTTTTTTACAACCAATTTGTCAAATCAATTTCTCACTGTTTTATGGAGACAGTAAATGCTTATCTTATGAAAGAAGGTTTGTGACAGATATCCAAAGCAAGCAATTGCATTTTTCCAATAACGTAAAATAAGCTATTCCCATCTCACTTGTTCACTCAGGCGTAAATGTTTAATTGCCCGCCTTAGAATCATTGAAGCATGTAATGAACGTAACGAAAAATAGTGGAGGAGATAATTTCAGTTCCCAAAATAAAACAATATCTGTTGTGTGCGCGTGTTTTTGAGATTTAGACCTAGAATCTGGGCATTCTAAATACATTTCTTTTATCATGAAAATCAATAATGCGCGATCAATAATGATGGCGATCTGAAAAGGGTCAATTTAAGCACTGTTTCAAGCATCGTAGGAAAATTGTGAAGTGGATAAGGATCGTACTTCACAAAATGATGCTAGCGCGAAGCACGAGCCGATTTTTTAAAATTATTATTTGGGCGCGCAGGTGAGGTAGCGTGGTTTGACCACATGTGAACCAAAAGAATGCGGTGCCACTGCGAGTAGGCGTGTGGGTATCGGGCCGGCCGTTACGAGGCCGTAAAATAAACAAGTTCAGAACTTTACATGGTGATCAAAGACATTTTGAAGTAAAGGTTATACCTAAACATTTCACGTCGTGAAAGGGATATTACCATGTTGGGCATGTTGCCAGGATTTGACAAGTCATCATGTGATAAATGGCCTTCTAAATTAATTGTGGGTTTCCCCCTTGCCCTCCCCTGTGCTATGTTTTTTTTTTTTTTTTTTTTTTTTTTTACTATTGTCCGGTGGTAAATCAGTGGATTAATGTCTGTAGGGGGTCCGTCTTTTATTGTTAACCGCATGAATGGGGAGGATGATATTTCATACACATTTCAGATGTCACACGGATAAATTATATTTTGAAAATAAAATTCTTAAATTTAATGATATATATCTGTTCCAACTCGGCCAATTTATGTACAAACTAAATAACGATGATCTCCCCGCATTTTTTTTTTCAATTATGTTCTGCAAAAACTCCTCTGTACACGATTACCCTACAAGACAATGAAACTCTTATCACCTACCTGCAACCCGAACTTTACTTGCAAAAAAAATATTTTGTCTTTCTGGTCCCGTATATTGGAATTCCTTGCCCAACGACTTTAAGGAATCCCCAAGCATCACTATTTTAAACATAACCTTAAAAAGTTGCTTATTTGCCAATACTTTATACAAACAAGTCAATCTACCATATAACTAAAACTACAACAAAAACTACTAAAAAACTTTTTTTTTACCTCCCAGGATACGACTTGCCTGCCGACCTGTTGCCGCACCTGCTATGCTCCTCTTTGCACCTCTAATTGTACCTGTACCCCTCCTCTCTCCCTTCATTTGCCTCACTGTTTCTCCCTCATTATCACAATTATTGTAACCATACTTTTTATTTTATTATTTTTACTTTTATCATTTATTATAATTTGTGTCACTCTTTCATTGTTACCTTCGATATTTTGTATAGCCACCTTTTAAACTTTCTTCCGTCTCTCTTTTATTCTATAGTTTTGTAATGTTGCCTCTACGTATTGAAACTAAGTTACAGGGGCTTGCCTCCCATACAAGCCTTACTTTTCTTGGCAAGCCCCTCCGTTCTGTTTTATATAGTTATTAGTCAAAGTTACTTTAGTTCGCGTTAGTTTTCACTGTTTAAACCTTCTAATTCTTATGCGTTATTCCGATTGATATTGTACTTTGTTGTTACTTTGATTTTTTTTGTGCTTTGTGAACGGAAAAAAAATAAAATCTAAATCTATCTTTCTGTAGATTTCTTATGATGTTCTATTTCCTTCTTCCATCTTACCTGTCACCCCTCTACCTATTTTTCCTCTCTTATCTCTTTTATTTTCCTTAGCTACATCTTTGCATATGCTTTTGCCTCCACTGTATATGTATATTTTCAAACTTCAACCGACTTTTTTGGGTTCTGTTTTATACTGTGTATTGATAAGTCTATATGTTTTTTATGATGTTTTTACAACCAATTTGTCAAATCAATTTCTCACTGTTTTATGGAGACAGTAAATGCTTATCTTATGAAAGAAGGTTTGTGACAGATATCCAAAGCAAGCAATTGCATTTTTCCAATAACGTAAAATAAGCTATTCCCATCTCACTTGTTCACTCAGGCGTAAATGTTTAATTGCCCGCCTTAGAATCATTGAAGCATGTAATGAACGTAACGAAAAATAGTGGAGGAGATAATTTCAGTTCCCAAAATAAAACAATATCTGTTGTGTGCGCGTGTTTTTGAGATTTAGACCTAGAATCTGGGCATTCTAAATACATTTCTTTTATTATGAAAATCAATAATGCGCGAGCGCGAGCTGCAAAAAAATGATGACGATCTGAAAAGGGTCAATTTAAGCACTATTTCAAGCATCGTAGGGAAATTGTGAAGTGGATATGGATTGTATTTCACAAAATGATGCAAGCGCGAAGCACGAGCCGATTTTTTTAAATTATTATTCAGACCAAGCACCCGAGGAAATTGTAAGGAAATCTTGGCATCATATAAAAAATTATTTTTTCCTATTCCTCTTCCTAAGCGCGAGATGAAACTTGTCGATATCGATATTCCATTCTAAAAAAGGGACAATTTCATTACCTGTTACCTTATTTATCAATATAATATTAATGAGAGCTCGAAATCTGTTGACATTAAGGCCTGAAAACCGGACATTTTACAATGTTTCAAGCATTTTTAAAAATATTGTTTTACGGCCTACTTGTGCACATAAATGGTATATCCTCCTATAAAGCAGTTAAGTGCTAATCGGCCGTTGTAGGAGTGCATGAGACCCATGTGCAGGAGAATGTCTTGATGGGCGCGCAGGTGAGGTAGCGTGGTTTGACCACATGTGAACCAAAATAATGCGGTGCCACTGCGAGTAGGCGTGTGGGGATCGGGCCGGCCGTTACGAGGCCGTAAATTAAACAAGTTCAGAACTTAACATGGTGATCAAAGAAATAATTTTGAAGGAAAGGCTATACCTAAACATTTCACGTCGTGAAAGGGATATTTCCATGTTGGGCATGTTGCCAGGATTTGACAAGTCATCATGTGATAAATGGCCTTCTGAATTAATTTTGGGTTTCCCCCTTGCCCTCCCCTGCGCAATGTTTTTTTTAAATTTTCTTTTCGTTTTTTTTTTTTTTATATTGTCCGTAGGTAAATTAGTGGTTTCATGTCTTACCGCATGAATAGGGAGGCGGAAAACAAACAATAAGATTATGCGCTGAGTAGAAAAAAAAACCGGAAAGAAAATGAAAAAAAAAAAGGCAAGCAGAAAATACAAGAGCACATATTCATGATAATGATGACATCAGAGACTGGTTAAGGATAATAATCATTTTTCGAGGCGAGGATCGTCACTTAGGCTTAGGTCGTCAGAAAGATTACTCGTGATTATCGTAACTTTATCATTGAATCCGATATCATATACTTGACGTTTTGATAGATTTCATTCTTAAATTCAAGATGAACAGAAAGGGGAAGCTTCTCCTTTGCTTCACCATTTTGATACTTTCCAAGGATCTTCAGACAGCAGATGCAAGTTCTGGTATGTTATATTATTAAGCTATAATCTCATTTTTTTATCACAGAACATCAAAACCGTGCTACCCATCTTACAACCCGACTCTACTTTATGAGCGGGAAGTGATAATTTGATGCAAATTCCAAGTACCCGATATTCATGGGGACAACTCCTCGGATGCCGCAGCCGTCATGGCCGCATTGTAGCATTAAATTGCACCCTTTAAAGAGTGTTTAGAAACCCATTTGTAGGGGTATTGTCATTTAAATATTGTCATTTAAATTTAATGCAATATGGAAACGAACAAATAAATAAATAAAATTTAAATACTATTTTGCATATTGTAAATGAAATATTTTCATATACTGTAAACGTCTTAAATTTGTTTTGTCCTCAGTCATTGGTCCGATTTGATTTGCTGCATGAAGTTTATTTTAATTTCCTCTCGTTTGCTGTATCAATTTATCGGTAGGGTCAAATTGACTTTTTATATAATTGCTTGTGTATGCGTGTGTATAATAGGTTGTTCATTGATTTACCCCTATTATCATTGGCGTATGCAGTGGTTAGGTTGGGGAAGCTGCTACTATTAACTAATTCATAAAGTATAAAAAATATATATGTTAATAATGATAATGATAGTCATGATAATGATAATAATGATAATACTTATTTTTTATGGCGCTTTCCCCATAAGGCCCAAACCGCTTACATTGAATATACTTAAGATAAATTATATAATGCTAAAACATTGCAACTACAAACTACGAAAGAGATGGGTTTTAATACTCTTTTGAAAATTGCTAATTGACAATTGACGGAGACTGTCTTATTATTAGAGGCAAATGCTGTAAGTGCTGTAGTTGGTGTATACAGCGTCTAACAGTTATTTAATGAATCTGGAGCGTGTTTATTCAGCGTTTTGAAGAGTAATTTAAACATAAATCTCAAGTGAATTAAAGATTGGCTGGGAGGATGATCTCAAGAAACCTATAAAAAAAAGAAGACTTGTATATATAAATATATATATATATATATATATATTGTAAAGAAATGGATTAAGAGAACAATGGTAGGCGTAGCTTAAATCAAGGTTCCCCAGAGCTATCTACCCTTTGGAAAAATTGGTGATGCCGAAAAAATGTCTCTGCCGGGAATCGAACCCGGGCCCCCAGCTTTGAACGCCGGTGCCTTAACCACTAGACCACAGAGACGGGTTAGTGGCTAGGGCGACCCTGATCCGCTTGACCGTCAGATAGACAGAGTTTCGACACTATACCAATTATAATTTCCTTTGTCGGGTGAAGGTGGGTTTCGAACAATGACAAGCCGCCATGCTTCAGCTGGATCAAAGCTATTGCTTTGATACAGTACACGTATGGGAGAAAGTATACAAATGTGTAAAGTTATACATGTACAACAGCTTTGGCAACTCTTTTATTTAAAGGAGAATGAAACTCTTGGAGCAAGTTAGCTTTTGTGAAAGCAGACAAATCAAAGAATAAGATCAACAAAAGTTTGAGTTAAATAGGACTAGTAATAGAAGAGTTATGAGCATTTGAATGTCGAGATCACTAATGCTATGGAGATCCTCCCATTGGCAATGCGACCAAGATCTATGATGTCACAGATGAACAACTCTCCCCTTTTGGACACTGAAAATATACCCCAAAACATCTCTTTTTGCTCATTCTAATCATATGACAAACGATTCATCAATGATATAATGTTGTGAAACCTCTGTACTTGTCCTCTCATAAAGAGAACACCTCACCTTGTGATAGACTCCATAAAAGTGAGAATATAAGTGAAATAAGTACTAAAGTAATGAGGGAGTTGTACGTGTGTGACATCACAGATCTTGGTCGCATTGCCAATAGGAGGATCTACATGGCATTAGTGATCTCAATATTCAAATGCTCATAACTTTCTTATTATTCATTCAATCTTCCTCAAACTTTCAACAATATGTTTCTTTGATTTTTCTCTTTGATATGGAGTCAGCTGGTTTCAAGGGTTTCATTCTCCTTTAAATATTGTAAATAAATTGATTAAGAGAACAATGGTAGGCGTAGCTTAAATCAAGGTTCCTCAGAGCTATCTACCCTTTGGAAAAATTGGTGATGCCGAAAAAATGTCTCTGCCGGGAATCGAACCCGGGCCCCCAGCTTTGAACGCCGGTGCCTTAACCACTGAACGTCTGCTACCGGCGGTTTCACGCCCATACTTGAGGCGATCTTCAGGCAGACTGACGTTATTGACTATTTGTGTGGTGCGGCGGGTCAATTTGACGCTTCGGTGGTTTCCGGTTTGGTCTCGTTGGGTGTCTGCACTTTGAAATCAATTCCGACCTTTTGTTTAGTGAGTTTCTGTTTGTTATTATGGACACTTTTTCATCCAGGCAAAGACTGCTCAAGCAATTTTTTGTTTGGTTTAAGTTGGACTTTTTTTCGATGTCCCAAGTTAGCGTAGATTCAATGTTCTTTTCCTTCAGATTCCATATGTATTTTGAGAGTTGAGTTTCGCTCCGGTATCTTTCATGCTTAAATGCCGCACCGCACAAATAGTCAATAACGTCAGTCTGCCTGAAGATCGCCTCAAGTCCGGGTGCGCCGATAGCAGACGTTCCATAGGTATGAATATATGCTCTGCTTTATATAGCATTGAGCACTTTGCACAATCATCGGCATCTACACATCTAAGGATATAAATATTTATATATATATATATACATATATATAAATATATAAGCATCTTGGTTTTCCACGTATTGGCAATAATAACACATCAGAAATGCGAAACAAATTCATGAGTAATGCAAAGTTCTTTTATTCACTTTCCAAATTTTCGGTAGACATCTACCTTCTTCAGGGAAGATTCGTAAATATATATATATATATATATATATATATATATATATATATATATATATATATAAGAGAAAGAATGAAGAGAACAGTGGTAGGCGTAGCTTAAATCAAGGTTCCCCATAGCTACCTGCCCCTTTTGGAAAAATTGGTGATACCGAAAAAATGTATCTTCCGGGAATATAAACCGGGCCCCAAGCTTCGAACGCCGGTACATTAACCACTAGACCTGTTGTACATGTATAATTTTTCATATATATATATATACATTTCGTACTTTCGTACTTCTGCTTTTCCGACCATGCGTTCTTGTAGCCCCGTATAACGAAAGCATGAAAGCAAAGTATGAATTTCTTTTAACTTTGCTATAAGGAAATCCTATGGAAAGTACAAAGCAATGTTTTATACATAGCATTGTTTTCCCGGCTTTCAGCCAGGAGCCAGGAAATATTATAATTCATCATATATTATGATATGCGACGGTAAATTATTTGGGGGATGATTACACAAGCCACCCCCCCCCCCTTCCTAAAAGTCAAGGAAGATATATCCCCAAAAAAGAGAGGGGAAAGAAAAGAAGAAAAAAAAAGAGGGGAAAGAAAAGAAGAAAAAAAGGAGAAGAGGGGAAAGAAAGAGAAAAAAGAGGAAGAGAAGAAAAGGGAGGGGGAGGGGGAGAAAAAAGAGGAAGAGGGGAAAGAAGAGGGGGGAAAAGAGAGAGGAAAAGGAGAAAAAAGGAGAAAGAGGAAGAGGGAAGAAAGAAGAGAAGAAAAAAGAGAGAGAAAGGGGGGAAAGAAAATATGAAAAGGGGAGAGGAAGAGGGGGAAGGACGAGAGGAAAAAAAGAGGAAGAGGAGGAAAAAAATGATGTTCGAACCAAAAGGGCGCCGAAATGATGTTCGAATGAATATCAAAATGATGTTCGAAATGGGGGCCGAATTGATGTTCGAACGGGGGAGGGGGGGCGAATTGATGTTCGACGTAGGGGCGCCAAATTGATGTTGGAACTAGGGGGCGCCAAATTGATGTCGGAACTAGGGGGCGCCAAATTGATACTCGAGCTAGGGGGGGGGGGTCCGAAATGATTTTCGAACTAGGGGTGCCAAATTGATGTTGGACCTACATGTAGGGGCGCCGAATTGATATTCGAACTAGGAGGGCGCCGAAATTTTTTGTTTTGTAGTGATCTTTATTATTCATTCAAATAAATTTCATACATACACAATCAAGAAAATATAGAACAAAATGATAATTGCAGCAGTGCAATACACAAATTAAATAACAGTGTAATAAACGTAGCAGGCAAATTGTATCAGAAAAGAGACATAATCCGAACTCATGCAAAAATAACATTTCAACAACTTATGTATGCAGCTATAAAGCAAATAATAAAACAAAGACGTAACAACTACGCAAATTTAAAGAATGAATGTATATGAGCATTCTCCCGTCCCATGAGCCCCCCCCCTATCAGACCCCAAAGCTGAACAAACTAACACACCAACAACAAGAAACGGGAGAAATATACAGAAAAAAAAACACCATACACATAACGGAGAGAGAGAGAGAGAAAAATAATAATAATAATAATAATAATAAAAAAAAAAAAAAAAAAAAATGATGTTAAAATGATGTTCGAACTGGGGGCGCCAGATTGATACTCGAACTAGGGAGGGAGGGGGCCGAATCGATGTTGGAACTAGGGGGCGCCAAATTGATACTCGAACTAGGGGGGCGCCAAAATGATGTTCGAACTGGGGGCGCCAAATTGATACTCAAACTAGGGGGGCGAATCGATGTTCGGGCTAGGGGGGCGCCAAACTGATACTCAAACTAGGTGGGCGCCGAAATGATGTTCGAACTAGGGGGCGCCAAATTGATACTCGAGCTAGGGGGGCGAAATGATATTCGAACTAGGGAAGCCAAATTGAGTTCGAAGGGATGCCAAAATGATGTTCGAACTGGGGGTCGAATTGATGTTCGAACGGGGGGGGGGGCGAATTGATGATCGACCTACATGTAGGGGCGCCGAATTGATACTCAAAGTAGGGGGGGGCGCCGAATTGATGTTCGAACTAGGAGCACCACATTGATGTTTGAACTAGGGGGCGCCAAATAGATATTCGAACTAGGGGCGCCAATTTGATGTTCCAACTAGGGGCGCCAAATTGATGTTCGAACTAGGGAGCGCCGAATTGCTATTCGAACTTGGGGCGCCAAATTGATGTACGAACGAGGGGGGGGGGGCGCCAAATTTGATTTGATTTGATTTGACTTTATTTTACATATTTCACAAGTACAAACAAAATTATGAAACAATATCAGAAAACTTATGAGAATGCAAATCAGACAAGGCATATCAATTAATTCAAATTAAAGAAAATAGCGATTTGGAATTGAAGACAATTTAAAAGAGTGAAATATGAGGGAACCTGCATAAAAAAGCAAGGCTTGTTAAGTCTGCAGGATCCAGAAAAAAAATCGGTCTTAATGAGGAGAGGACAGGTAAGTAAATTGATTATAACAAAGTAATGCCAAAATGTGACGATTGTGTAAATTGATGTTAGAACTAGGCGGCGCCAAAATGACGTTCGAACTATGGGGCGCCGAATTGATGTTTGAACAAGAGGGAGGGGCGAATTAAGTTTCGAACTAGATGGGGGCGCCAAATTGATGTTTGAACTGGGAGGGGCGCAAAATTGATGTTCGAACTAGGGGAGCGCCGAATTGATGTTCAAACTAGCGGGGCGCCAGATTGATGTTCGCACTAGGGGAGCGCTAATTTGATGTTTTGACCATAAGGCGACAAATACATGTTTTAGAAGGGGGAGGGCAAAGTGATATTTCACATGACGCCAAATTCATGTTCAACCGAGGGCGCCAAATTGACCTTGAACTTAGGGGGCTCCATGCAAATTCATGTTCGACCGGGGGCGCAGCATTGCTCGTATTGCCTGTTTATAGTGAAATTTATTTCCTGTCCAAAAAGGTTAAATTAATGCGGCTGATTTGAAATATCCCGTTTTTACGATAGTAGACAAAAATCAATGTGCTCGAGTTTGAAGTTTGTTTGGCGAGATAGGTATCCTGTTCAGGGTCAGAAAAGGGGTTAATATCAAATTCAGCTGGCGCTACGCGCTCGCAATATTTGATTAGTGAGGTGTGTATCCTCTCCATCGATCACACGTACATAAGTCCTTAAAATTTTAGTGTTTTTCAAGTTAATATACATAGGCCGATCCAGGGGGCAAAGTTTTTGCCCCCCCCCCCCATGGTGGCGCAAAAAAAGGAGAGAAAAAAACAAAAAAGACGAAGAGAAAAAGGAAAAAATTTTAGAATAGGAAGTATACCTTAAAAGAGTCCTTCTTAAGTCAGTCTATATAACAAATTGAGCTCGCGCTTCGTGCTCGTATCACTGTTTAGTTATATACGCATCCCGACCTTTTTTATGCGAACGAGAAGCACAAGCTGAAAATATCTTATATTCTGAATTATATTTTGAATTTTAGAAAATTTCTTCGCATCAGTGACTGTTAAATTTACAAATAGTGCCCTCTATTGCAAAGTCAACAAATGACAATAACTTTGTTGTTATCATTCATTTTGGTCTTATATTTTTAGGGCTGGCTTATGATATCATCCTTCATAATACATATTCTTTTTACGCATCAGTGACCATTACATTTAGAAATAGCGCCGTCAAACTAAAGAAATGTTAAAATGGCCATAAGTTCCTTAGTTGTTTTTATTCACTTTGGTCTCATATTTTCAGTAAATGCTTATTGTATCATTCCACATAATCCATATGTACGCATCAGTGACCATTACCTTTAATAAATAGCGCCCTCTATTGAAAATCGAAAATAGTAACATGGCCATTACTTTCTTGTTTTCAATCATTTCGGTCTGACGTTTTCAGGGTTTGGTAATGGTAACATGTTTTCTAATTAATTTGTTTTTTACGCATCAGTGACCATTACTTTTACAAACAGCGCCCTCTATTGAGAATTTGCAAAATGTAAAATTGCCATAACTTCCTCGTTTTCATCCATTTTGGTCTCAAATTTTCATTGGTTGCTTATGATAATATCTTTCGAAATTCACAGGCGTCAATGCATGCAAATCGTTCTGAAACAATTGCAGTTCTAGTTCAAAATTCCTATTCCGTAATCTTTTTCTCCTTGCGCCAAAAATCCCATTCATTTAACACATAGAGTTTGTTCACCCTGCCCAGGCCACGTCCCTCATCCAAATGCCTCAAAACTTGGTAGGCATGTTATCCAGCATCCCTAGTTGTGCACCTTTTATTTCATTTTCCAAAATCACTCATGCATGACCATTTAGGCGCCATTTTGTAAATTTCAAGACCATTTGCATACCATTCCTCATCCCGTCCTAACTCCCTTATCCTGCAAGCTACAGACTTCTAACAGATTGCTGTTGATTGTTTAAGAGTTACTTTTTCATATAAAATATACGACTTCTCTTTCAAAATGCCGTGTTCTTGCCTCAAATTCAAATCGAATATAGTCTACGTTAAAAAACTTCATATTTATTTTAAAAAATGTAAAGTATTAAAATTGTACAATTACTATAACTTCCTTGTTTTTATTCATTTCCGTCTCATATTTCCATGGTTTACTAATGATGTCATCCCTCACAATTCAACATTCTTTCACGCATCAGTGACCATTACCTTAATAAATAGCGCCCCCTATTGAAAAGTCGCAAAATGTAAACTTGCCATAACTTCCTCGTTTTCATCCATTTTGGTCTCATATTTTCAGAGTTTGCTATAAATTATGATAACATCCTAAATAATTAACTAGTTTGTTACCCATCAGTAACCATTATCTTTAGAAATAGTGCCCTCTATTGAAAAGTTTTCATCCATTTTGGTCTGATATTTACAGGGTTTACTTATGGTATCATCCCTCATAATTCAAACGTTTTTGTACGCATCAGTGACCATTCCTTTAATAAAAAGCGCCCTCTACTATTTTGAAAATGTATATCATCTAGAGTTTTCTTTATAATTCCTTCTGTTTCTTTCCCTCTATTAAATCACAGGCGTCAATGCATGCACATCGTTCTGATACGATTGCAGTTCTAGTTTAAATTGGTTTTGTATTAAATATGAATAATTTGTGAACGAATTTTAGCCTGATGAATATTTTTTAAATGTCCGGGCAATGTTTGGACACCCCATCATACTACCACTAATACAACTATTCTGACTAATACTACTATTATTCTTACTTGTATACAACTTCTACTACTACTACTACTACCACTGGCGGATCCAGGGGCGGCTGTGCCCCCCCCCCCTCTTGAGAGGGACAATAAAAATTTGTAATGTAAACATGCCGTTTAAACAGAAGTCTGTCCCCCCTTTTGAAAGTGAAGACTTTTTTTGTTTGCTACTACTGCTAATACTATTACTGCTGCTGCTACTACTACTTTTACTACTACTACTACTACTACTGCTACTACTACCGCAACTTCTACTACTTTTTCAACTTCTACTCTTATACTGCTAATACTATTACTGCTGCTGCTACTACTACTTTTACTACTACTACTGCTACTACTACTGCTACTACTACTACTAGAATTACTACTATTCTTACTACTTCTACTACTACTACTTCTGCTGCTGCTTCAGATTGGTCAGTAGTGCCGGCAGTAGTGATATATTTCTCCTTCTCGTAATACTCCCAAATTTTCTTTTCCAGCGCTCCCAACTCCTGTTTCACCCGACTGTCTAGCGTGTATCTGCAAGGTCGAATCCGGGTGTACAATTCCTGATCCTGTTTGTCGTGATGATGTTGGCTCACTATCATGCGGCCCATACCAGATAAAAGAAGCATACTGGAGTGATGCGCTGTTAAGAGGAGGTGAACTCATGGGCTGTAAGTAAAATTTCGGACCTTTCTTCGAAGAAAGGAACATGCGCTCTATAAAAACTAAAAAGTAAAATTTTACCCAATATCGGGTAGAAAGGGAACATGCATGTTTGCTGGGTACTTTTTTTTACCCCGTATTGAGCTATTTCAACGCAACATTGCGTAAAATTTATAAAATATTTTATCCAACCAGCACGCATGTTCCTATTTCACCCAATACTGGGTAAACCTGTTTGAAAGTGTGTATAATATTCAAACTTAGTTGAAGATCAGTCCTCCTTTATTTTGAATTGAGTAAGATTGTCAACAAAATACTATTTAGAAATATGATCAAAGTTTCTCTTTGAATAATTAAGTTTTTAAAAGTTGTTTTCCACCCCTTTCACTCTTGCCGTGTTAGCTTGGATGGAATGCACAGCTGAATTTGAATGCAGTGAGCAGGCGGTACAGGGCTACATGGCGCGTTATGCTACTTCCCAACGCCTCGAACGCCAACCAACTTGTCAAGATTTTGCCCGTATACACAATGGCGGTCCAAATGGCTATAAGAAAGATGCTACCTCGGAATATTGGGAAACAGCTTTGAGAAGATATGAAGAGTGCCGACGTGCAGCAGGTAAGCAGCCGATCAAAATCAGGAGGGTTTAGTGTGGATTTTTGTGGAGGTGTCATTGTGTATTGGTTTAGTCACTTAAACCAAGGGTCAAGGGTTCGTATTCCAACCGGCGCTAATGTCTTTTGGCAAGGCACTTGTCCACGTTTGTCACTCTCCCTCAATGGGTACCCAGTGGGATGTGAAATTCAATTTGATTGGATTGGCATGTGTGCGCCGATAAACGATTGCCTGGCCAGGATACTCATCAGGGAGTAGAGATGGTGCACTTTATGTGTGGAACAGTCATTGATTCTATGACCGGGGTAATAATAATTACAATTTAAAGCGCTTAGAAACCAACCTACCAACGTATGAAGCTCTATGTAAATGTAACTATTATTATTACTATCATATTATTATAATTACTTCTATTGTTATCATTATTGATCATAGACAATTAAAGATGTGCCTATTTAAAGGACAAGTCCACCCCAACAAAAATTTGATCTGAATAAAAAGACAAAAATCCCACATGCATAACAATGAAAATTTAATCATAATCGGATGTGAAATAAGAAACTTATGACATATTTCATCTTTCGCACGATTTTGGTCTGTTAAGGCCCTGGAAAGCGGGGATGCTGGGGGTTTATAGCACCCCCTAGATTTACGGGGGGGGGGGGTGCTGCGTGGTAGGTATTTTAAATAACACATTCCTTTTTTTCCTTTTTTTTTTTTTTTTTTTTTTTTACTTTTCTTCAATTTGAAGCAACACACTGTTTGTTTGTTTTTTGCATGTCAAATTTAAGCCAGCACCTCCTGGGAAAAAATCGTTCCCATGGCCTTGTAGTGTGTATGCAAATGAGGGGACTGCTGGCGTCACCCATTCACTATTTTTTGTTTTGTATTTTATTATATGAAATAAGAAATATATGAAATATATGGAATTTTCTCCTCATTGTCCTGTTTAACAAAGTGTCACCACCTGGAAATGTTGGTCCTTCATGTCATATTTGTAAAAATTGAAACAATTCAAACAATTAAAAAAAGAAATGGTGAGTGAGGGACGTTATCACTGATTTGTGAAAAATGAAATGTTATAATTTTCTTTATTTTGATGAAATTTTCGTCGTTATGCTTGTTTGATTTTCGCTATTGATGCAAAGCAACATTTTTCTTTTTACTGGAATGGACTTGATCTTTACAGCCTATCTTCGTAAACCCCCAAAAGTGCACGTCGCTGTTGATTGCTAAATCATATTTAATCACAAATCGGTGCTGGTGTGAAGGATTTAAACTAAAATTGTGTTTTATATGATAAATTTACCGATTTTACATTCAGGTTTAGTTCGATCCAGTGCATAATAAAAACATCTATGCAAATATGATATATATATAATTCTCATCTTGTTGATATTAAATAGTTTCTCAAGCATGAAAATTGGTTGAAAACTGCAAAGTATGATCTGTGCCAGTTACTAAATGTAAAGAAAGCATGGTAAGTGCTCAAACTAAAATAAAACTGTAAACATTACCCAGAGAGGGCGGTAGATTTGGAATTCAATCCCATTGGCTGAAAAATGCAAAATAAAAACAAAAATGACATTTGGAAATGCATTCATAAGGTCGATGACTCGGATTTTTTGTTATGTTTTGTTATCCTATGTTAATATTAGTTTCATGCATATGATAAATATTGTTTTTGTTACATATAATTGTAATTATCCCACACACATACACACACACCCTCTCACACACCCACACACACACATTCATATATACTTATATATATATATGTAGCCCACGTAATAATTAGAGGTTGGTTACCAAAGATAAGATAGTTCTTGAGATGAGTCTGTAAAACAGGAGGCAAGTAGAAGATGTTATATGATTGAAACTCGTGAAACGGACTGCCCTTTTAATCACAAAACTACTTCGACAATATATCAGTTAAGCATTCATATACCACATAAATCACTGTTATCAACACACCAACAAGGAATTCCATCCTAGTCTACTGACATGGCATATACACATTCTAATCCAACTAGGTATATACAAACAATATATCGACAAATATTCGAATAATACCAATAAAAGATTATGATAAGGTTATAATACTAACAACAATCAGAAACTAGATCTACTTGCGTTAATATATCGGCCATGATTATTGTGACCAAAATAATTGCTCTTCTTATTCTTGTTCTTATTCTAATCATTATGATTATTATTATTATTATCATTATTATCATCATCATTATTACGGTTGTTATTATTATCATTATTACTGTTGTTATTATTATCATTATTACTGTTATTATTATCATTATTTGAATGGGATAAGTACAAATATGACTGAATAAATGATAACCAATCTCTAGACAAGAAGGTTGAAACTATAAACGTTAATATAGAGTATAAGCTACCTCAATCATGGAACGAATAAAGGAACTTAAAGTTTCACTAATAGAGACTGTATGAATAACAACCTACTTATATATCAAGAATACAAAATATTTTGAGAGAAGTAAACGAGTATATATATATATAGGAATGTGCCAGAATGAATCAGGCGCTCATGTAGACTTGTAAATAACCCCAGATGACTATATAACCCCTCATGCAGTCATGTAAAAGGGCGGGTTACGGGAAACATTTTGATACATGCGGACCCCTAGCATACATAGCAATAGCCAGAACACAAACGCCTCACATCATTTAAACCATCTCGTAAAGAAATGAACAACGAACAAATCCCTTCCCCGCTAATACAAAGAGAGACTACTGTCCACCTCCCATTTATGCCAATGTTGTAAGAATAAATCTAAACATCACATTCTTTTCTCTGTGCTCATGGATGCGGTCAGTCTCACTGCCCAGACTGACCATGAACTACAGTCCGTAGCTAGTCTGACTCCGCAGACGTTAAATCATTAACGAATAAGTATTCACCAGCTCTACGAACCCATACGGAATAAACATATACATATTGATAATTATTTACATATTTACAGTGAACATAGAATAAAAACATATTTGATCACAATGAACCACTTACTCCAGCACTCCGGCTGGACAATATAGTGAATTATACCGAGGTATGTATGACAAAGACTAGCGTCTCTGTACGTACGAACGGTATCCCTGTTAGAGATGGAATGTCTCAGAACTTTATCAACCGAGAATAGAAAGTTTTGTCAAATATTCTAAAATCAGGAAAAGGTGAATTGCTAACAGAAGACATACATAGTATTAGCCATATGCCGAACTTACTTATATATATATATATATATATATATATATATATAATTAGAAAAAATAATACGCAATATCCCAGTCTAAATGTAAGTCCGCATTTTGGAATAGGAATAGATATAATATATTCGGGATTACGTTAACAGTATCATTTGTTTCAAGATGGAAAGTTTCTTCTTAACTCAAGATTCTTTCCATTAAATTCAATATGATCAAATGTCAAAAATCATCCAGAATGATATCAATATAACCACAAAAAGGTTTGGAACAAAATACCGTTATATACTTAAGAGTAGAAATGATAGAAAATATGATTATTTACCTGTAAAACAGGAGGCAAGTAGAAGATGTTATATGATTGAAACTCGTGAAACGGACTGCGAAGAGTCGAGCGGGTTCCACGAGTCCTTGGTAATTTGCATATTTCATGAAAAAGGAAGAGTCTGCTGATTTGAATAATGTGTAGGGATAACATCATCGTGTCGTGGGGTCAGGTGTCATGGGTAATTTGCATAGATAGCGTCATGTAAAATCTAGCATCTCATATACATGACGTAGGAAATATGGTGGGGCATGCATGTATAGTCTATACACTAGTCACTTTGTTACATATATATAAATGTGTAAAGTTATACATGTACAAGAGCTTTGGCAACTCTTTTATTTAAATATTGTAAAGAAATGGATGAAGAGAACAATGGTAGGCGTAGCTTAAATCAAGGTTCCCCAGAGCTATCTACCCTTTGGAAAAATTGGTGATGCCGAAATCGGGGTCGCCCTAGCCACTAACCCGTCTCTGTTGTCTAGTGGTTAAGGCACCGGCGTTCAAAGCTGGGGGCCCGGGTTCGATTCCCGGCAGAGAAATTATTTCGGCATCTCCAATTTTTCCTAAGGGTAGATAGCTCTGGGGAACCTTGATTTAAGCTACGCCTACCATTGTTCTCTTCGTCCATTTATTTACAATATATATATACATATTTATTTATATATATATATATCCACTTGGATTGTTTTTGTTACAGATATTTTCTTCCCATTCGGATCAAGTGAAGCAGACGAATCTCTTCCTGCAAATGATGATGGTTCCACAGCCGAGCTACGGATTGCCGTAGTCTTCCCATTCTTCGATCAAGACCATACCAGTCTCTTTGTTAGTAACGAACTGTTGTTATCATTTGATAGTCTATTACCCTGTGTCATAAGATTTAAGTTCATTTGCAAATTATTTACACGGTGCGAATATATTTGATCTAGCTTCTGCTACCCTTTGGCAGCTTGCTCTTGTCAGGATGCCTGCCGCCGGCGGGTGCTTTGCCACGTCGATTTCCAAACTTTTAGTCGCGGATCCGTTTGGCAGAGATATACTGCCGCAGTTGACACTTGCACAAGCCTCGAACCAGCCAGTTCCACCACCAGGCCAGTGGCGTAACAGGCGGGGGGGGGGGGGGGGGGGCAGGGGGGGCAAGCTGCCCCCCCTGGCGGATTTCACCGGGAAAATAAAAGAAAAACGGGAAAAAGAAAAAAAAAAGTAGGGAGAAAGAAAGGGAAAGAGGAAGAAAAGGGGAAAAGGAAAGGAGGAATAAGGAAAGGGAAAAAGCGAAAAGAAAACGAAGAAAACTTTTTTTAAATGGAAAAGGAAGAAAAGCGGGAAAATGTAAGAAAGAAGAACATTTTCGAAAGAACAAATCATTTTGAAATAGGCCTATGTATGCAATAGCATGATGGGAAATAAATCAAAAGATGACAATTGACAAACAATAGCGGGAAACGAAGGTAGAAAGGAATTAGTCAAACACAGGGGCCGCGTAACGGTTATCAAAGTGTGGGGGGGGGGGGCTGACCATGCAGAAAATCACAATCGTATGGTAATTTTTACGTGTTTGTACATGGTTTTGGAAAAAAGTGCCCCCCCCCGCTCCCGCGGCCCCTGAAATACAACCGGGCTGCCGATGATTGAAATTAAAGAGCGGGAAGAAAGATGGACTGCATACAACATTCTGCTATAAGCTTGCTAAAATTAAATTTTATGCAACTAAGCTACCTTTGCCCCATGCAGACCCAACGCAGTAGGGGCTCTTCATTTATAACCTTCAAATGGCTCTATAACGCCCCCCCCCCCGTTCAATCACGTTCAATCACTGGCATACAGGCGGGGGGGGGGGCGGGATCTTGGTTCCACACCCTAGAGGAAATAAAAGAAATTATAGGAGACAACGTATAATGAAATGAATGGAAACAATGAAATGTGTTATTTGCTGAATATAATGGGAAAGTCTATCACATAATTAGAATTTAATTTCAATAAGGCAATTTTTTCCAGCTCGCTTTGCACGCTGGCGACTATTTACAAATTTTTCCCACATTGCTATGTTTTGCCCCCTCAAAATATTTTTTTCATTACGCAACTGCATGGGTTAAAAAAATGTGTTGTGTAAAAGCTATATTCTGTATATGCCCGCAATTTGATTAAAATAGCGGCAATCTGCGAGGTTTAAATGGCTTTGATATCAAGAAGTTCCGGGGGCTCCGCCCCGGACCCCAACCGTACAGCACTGCGTATGGAAGGGATGGGCCTTGGCCCCAAAAGTTTTACAAACAAGAACAAAAAAAGGAGGAAAGAAAAGCAAAGGAAAAGTGTAAGATATGATTGTATTTACTGAATATAATGTAAAAAAATAGCTCAAAGTTAGGCTCTCATGAAAAGGTGATTTTTTTCTCACTCGCTTCGCTCGCTCGGAACTTATAAAGCAGCTTTTTAGCACATGTGCTATACTCCGCCATCGGGTTTTTTTTTTTTTTAACTCTTCACGCTACTGCCGCAAAGAATCCTGTTCACAGTGGCGTACAGACCACAAAATAAAGGAATCTATAGAGAGAAGAGTGAAATATATTATTCTCTTGATATCATGTCAAAATCTATCACAAAATTTGATTTTTGTATTAAAAAGGTCAAAATTTTTGCTCGCTCGCTTCGCTCGCTTGCAACTTTTTTAAAAGATAAATTCTGCCCGATACGCAATATCTGGCCTTCTTAAAATAGTCGCCTCATTACACCATTACGCCTGTTCATACCATGGTATGACCGGGAAATTGTTGGCTCTTGCCCCCCCCCCCCCCCTGGCCACCGACCCCTGTTACGCCGCTGCACCAGGCAACCTCCAGACGGCACCACTCTTTATTGTCAGCTCCTACAGCTCACCCGACCATATGCATCTAGCTTGTGTAGTTAAGCTTTCCGGACCATATGCATCTGATTCCTGTAGTCAAGCTCCCACGGCCATACTCATGGACTCTACTATACATGTAACTTCTTCCGTCGTCTGCTCCAGACCTTCTGTCTGCTTCAGACCAGTAACCACGTCTGCTCCGTACTGCAACCACGTCTGCATTCAGTACAACAACCATGCACGTCTAATTCCGTACTGCAACCACGTCTGTTCAGTACCACGACCACGTCTGAGTCCGTACTGCAACCACTAGCATCTGTTCAGTACCGGAAACTACGTCTGGTTCCTCGACCATATGTATGGTTTCTTCTGCAGTCAGGCTCCCACGACCAAACCTGTTGGCTCTGCTCTACTTGTAGTTCCCATCGTTGTCTGCTCCGGACCTCCGACCGTCTGCTTCAGACCAGCGACCGACTGCTTCAGACCAGCAACCATCCGCTTAAGACCAACCCGTCTGCTCCGGACCACCAGCCGTCTGCTCCAGGCTACGAACCGTCCGCCTCCAGACCAACCAGACTACCAAAAGAGCAAGCCCTGGTATAGTCGCTTGCTGGCGTGCAAAAGACCCAACACACAAGGAAATCTAACCACAGTCGTCGCCTATGACTAGAAATCCATCCTAGGTTTTCCCGTGGAAAGACATGCGAACGATCATATAAATCATTTCGATCGCATTCACCAACTTTATTTATTGGACAGCGAATCCAAATCAATCTGCATACTTTACGTGCAACGCACCCCGTAGGCGACGTATTTGATCAGATTAATGGCAGAGCCCAACGAAAACACCAACTTACTGTAGTTATGCATTAATTATACAATATATGTTATAGTTAACCTCTGTTACAATCTTAGATCAGCTATAACTATGTTCTCCAAAACCGGATATGCATGAATGACATATCAAATTTAAGCATTTATTTAGACCAAGCTAGTGATAACCACAATAATCAGTTAAACATCTCCAGGAAATTGTTATTTCACAAAAAACGGTTCAAAACATGCATAACTTTCATGTTCCTATCTACGTCATTATTAGTGTAGAAACATGCATGTAATATCACCAGCTACGACAAAAACATTATAAATCAACCAAAGATAATTTTCTAACACGAAATAAAACCTATTTCGTGACAATATATATATACACCCGCGTATCCAGCCTCAGATCCTACAAAGCATTTCAGGGGCGCAAATATCTGCGAACAATAGTGACAATTATAACTGGCCAGCAAAAGAAAGTACCCACTTCTTTCAAAGGCTGCACACAAAAATTCACCCCATAGAAATAAATAATTTTGTACACAGGTATGGTGCAATATCCATTTGTAATCACATACCCAACAGGAAGTGACTATCTTTATTACAAAGAAATAAATTGACATGTACAGCATCTTGGTCACTGAATCAAAAGTCACAAAATGAGCCGTCCAGGTTTTACACAAAAGTCGATGTCAAAGGATGAAATAAACCAGACACATATCCATAGAAGGAATAGATTGAGGTGTGCAGAGAGCATAGCCGCTGGACCAGAAGACAATGGAATGCAGTATTGTTTTCAGATGAATCCAGGTTCTGCGTCAATACAAGTGATGGACGGGAGCGTGTGTGGCGCAGAGCAGGAGAGCGATATGCAGAATGTTGCATTCGTGAAGTTGATTGGTGGGGTGGACCTTCTTTGATGATGTGGGCAGGCATATCAGCCAACGTACCATATGACTCATCTGGTTATTCTGGCAGGTATTCTGACAGCTCAGCGCTATGTTGATGAAGTATTGAGTATTGATACCCCATCTGATCCCTTTCCTGCAGGAACATCCTGGCATCACATTGTTTCAACAGGACAATGCAAGACCCCATACAGCACGGTTCACCACCAACCTCCTTCAGGAGCAGGACATTAACGTCATCCCATGGTGTGCATGCTCTCCTGACCTCAATCCCATTGAGCATCTGTAGGGTGAACTTGGCAGACGGATGAGATCAAGGGAACAGCCTCCTACCAATCGGCAAACATTGATCCAAGCTCTGCAGGATGAATGGACAGAACTTCCCCAGGACTACGCCAGACAACTTGTCCAAAGCATGCGTCAGAGATGCCTGGAATGTGTCCAGGCACGAGGAGGACATACACATTATTGAACATTGTTGTTTGTGTCTTGTTTATTTCATCCTTTGACATTGACTTTTGTGTAAAACCTGGACGGCTCATTCTGTTACATTTGTGACTTTTGATTCAGTGACCAAGATGCTGTACATGTCATTTTATTTCTTTGTAATAAAGATATAATCACTTCTTGTTGGGTATGTGATTACTAATGGATATTGCACCATACCTGTGTACAAAATTGTTTATTTCTATGGGGTGAATTTTTGTGTGCAGCCTTTACAAGAAGCGGGTACTTTCTTTTGCTGGCCAGTTTATATATATATAGTGCGTCCCACAAAAAAACGAAACCGAGATTGATCGATGATTTATCATAACTTAGTCACAAATTAAATAAAAAAAATGACCTACCATTGCAAATCTTATAATGTCCCCTTTCATCTGAAATTATTCAGATTATTTCTCATTCACGCATGAGTGAGCAAAAACAATTTGAAGAGGGTATACCTAAAAGTCACTTGGCGGGCTTTATCTGGGTTTCAAAAAGAAAAACACATTTTTAAAAAGTTTGATATCTGCTTTCTAATATGATACCTCAATTACAGAAAATCGGGTCAATAAATAAAAAAGTTCTGGTTATTTCAAATAGGGCTTGAATTTCAATAATTTCATAAAATTAAGAGGCTTTCCAGGCTAGCTTTCAGACTTGCTCGACACTCCGTTTTATTGACGATCAGCCATGTATTAAGTCTTTTGTTAAAGGACAAGGCCACCCCAACAAAATGTTGACTTGAATAAAAGAAGAAAAATCCAAGAAGCATAACACTGAAAATTTCATCAAAATCGGATGTAAAATAAGAAAGTTATGGCATTTTAAAGTTTCGCTACATTTCACAAAACAGTTATATTCACTTCCTGGTCGGTATGCAAATGAGGGGAATGATAGCATCACTATTTCTTTTGTATTTTATTATATGAAATATGAAATATTCAAATTTTCTCCCTGTTGTCCTATGAAACAAAGTTTTATTCCTCTCTGAACATGTGTTATTACCATTGTTTTACATTTGATGGTTCTGTCAAGCTGGTCCTTATTGTCAAATCTGCAAAAATTGAAATATTGTATAATTCAAACAATAAAAAGCAAAAGAAATGGTGAGTGAGTGACATCATCGACTCTCTGATTTGCATATCATTGAATTATGCATATGACTGTTTTGTGAAAAATAAGCAAAACTTTAAACTGTTGTAACTTTCTTTTTTTTTATCCGATTTTGATGAAATTTTCAGCGCTATGCTTGTTATATTTTTCTCTATTCATTAAAATTACCATTTTTATGGGGTGGACTTGACCTTTAACCATGCGATAGCTTCTGTGGGAAACCGGTGAAAACACGTTTATTTAATGAAATTATGGAAATACAAGCATTGTTTCGAGGGAACATAACTTTTTTACTTCTTGACCATTTTCTGTGATTAAGGTATTAAATAAAAGAGCAGATATTGAACTTTTTAGTAGGCATGTGGTTTTCTTTTTGGAATTCAGATACCCCCCGCCAAACGAGTTTTTAAGTGGTATTATTTCTTCAAATTGTTTTTGCTCACTCATGCGTGAATGAGGAATACTCTAAGTAATGTCAGATGACAGAGGAGATTCTAAGCTTTACATTGGTAGGTCATTTGTCTATTGTATTTATGATTAAGTTATGATAAATCATCGCTAAATCTCGGTTTCGTTTTTTGTGGGACGCACTGTTTATAGTACAAGATGAATAAAACAACCTTGTACAAATTTTGATCAAATCTGTGTGCTTCTATTTTAAGAACTTATTGTCAAGATTAACTTCCCCTATATTTTAGTAGGTCCATTATTTTAGTATCTGGCTCAACCGTGGTAGAGAACAGCATCATCAGCAAAGAGTTGAACCTCTAACTAGTGCAGACCCTTACAATGCGCCTCATGCAACTTCGAATTCAGATTAATTACGCCCCATTAAGAATGTCTTACTGCTTTCTATGCTGTAGAATGCTGTATAGAAAGCTAACCATTTGTTTAGTTCTCTCATTCCGTATTACTCTAGTTTGTCGATGAGTCACTGGTGGTGGACCATCTGAAAAGCCTTACTAAATTCTAGATCTAAACTATTTTTGTCTGTCATGTAGGTTGTTCCTCTGGTCACTGACCAACACTAACAGTTGTTACAATCAGGGTACTAATGGATAATTCGTTTTTCCGTTCCGATCATGAAGAAGCGAAAACGGAAATCAGCCTCGTGGTTTGGTTCTTGAAAACACAAAACGAAATCACAATGAGAAAAACGTGTTGTGATTTCGTTTTTGTAGATCTAAAACAGAAAATTGAAATCACAAATACTTTTGGGCTTTTTCTGATTTCTCATTCTAGATTTGTGTTCTTATATATCAAAAACAAAATCAGAACACGCTTTCCGCTCCGTGATTCTGTATTCGGACAATCGCACAGCAAACATCAAAATTGCCGTTGGCTCTCTGATCTCTGATTTGCTTTTCGTTCATCAATATTAAAGAGCGCCATCTACGTCAACAAAATGTTTAAAGTGCCATATTTCATAATTATCTTGATAGAATTCAAGGAAAACCACTGTTCTAGCATATGTAATGGTAAGCTATGGGCGTTGATCTGTATTCATGGTTGGGGGCTGCTTTGTTTTCTTGTGAGGGATCTTTTTTATTAAAAAAAATTGATAGCTTTTATTTTATTATTATTTTAGTTTGGGCGGAGGTCAGTGCCGTAATTGTAAGTCTAAAGTTTTCGGGGCAAGACATGACAAAAGGGCAAAATAAATTTTTAATTAAGTGAGTGGGGGAAGCGAGCGAGCCAAAAATATACTTTTGATATATAATCAATTTGTTATGATGGATTTCGTCATGATGTTTAAAATATATATCATATCAAAATCAATTGCAAAAATTTGATTTATCTATTTAAAAGACTATTTTTGGCTCGGTCGCTTCCCTCGCTCACAGCATTTTGAAATGAATTTAGCCCTTTATGTCATGTCTTGCCCCGAAAACGGAAGGATGCAATGACTCTTGCTACCACCATGGACCTACCTGTAGTATGTCCATGATGATACCACCACTTGCCCATGGTGAAAGCTCCTTGAGAACTGGGATGATATCATCAGGACTATTTGGGTTTCCCTTTCAATTAATAGTTCATTGGCATCTCCTGTTTTGAATATGACATCAGGTTTTGTAAGGTGATCTAACAGAAAACATTTCATGAGGTAATGAGTCTGTTCTGAGAACATCGATTGGAATGTGGAGATGACTCGAGGGGGATCAGGACAACTACCCCCCGGACAACTACCCCGGACAATTACCCCCCGAGGACAATTACCCCCCGGACAACTACCCCCCGGACAACTACCCCCGGACAATTACCCCCCGGACAATTACCCCGAGGACAATTACCCCCTGGACAATTACCCCCAGAAAATCCCCCCCCCCTTTTCTCCAGCATCAATGTTAGAATTAAGCGGGACCCATTGTAAGTTTTGGTCGGTGGCACAGGTTTTCGAAATATTTTCTACTTTATCTTACGTTAATAACTTTTTCTTTCTCTTTTATATTGCTCTTTCTCCTGTTCTCTCACTTTCTTCTGTTTTCCTTTTTTTTTTTTGCGGCGCCTTCTGCATCATAAAAAAATGGGGGCTTGCACCCGAAACCTCCAGTTTTGGATATGCATATATACATCAGAAAACGTGTAAACTGGCCCTCATACTAAGTTTTCATAGAACAATTGAACACGATTAGTCATAATAATCACAAATTATGAAAATGAAACAATGAAAATGAAAAATATATTTCATGTCACTATATTAAAATTTTCGCTCGCGCTCCGCGATCGCATAGCATATTCGATGAGATACATTATCTTGCTAAATAGGCTGATATGTAACTTAAAATATCAAGTTTTGAAATCGATATATAAAGCATATTTCAGCTTGGACATTATTCATCATTTTGTTTGATTTACAAAACAAACTGATTTTTTAAGTGCTCTGTATAATGTCCGTTTTATGGTCTAAATATTAATATTTTCAGCTCACGCTGCTCGCATTATTTGATTTGCATAGGCCTACTTCTTTATAAATTCTTACAAACCGTCCTTAAAATGCACCTTAAACGAATTGTATACTATCATAATTGCCAATTTGTATAGAAAAAGCACTGTATTTGATTATGTCATATTGTTTACAATTTAGTAATTTTGGTACTTAATTTCCTTCTTTAATGTTTAATTGCTTTCACCCAAGAATAATACACACAAAAACACCTTGTAATTTTACCATTTAGGGCCTAAATGGTAAAATTGCAAGGTGTTCTTGTGTGTATTATCTTTGCATAAAGTTTTTTAGCTTACTGTATTAAGTTATAAAGCCACATCTTAATCTGGAATGTGCACCAATTTTTTCATAATTCTTAGCTTCTTGTTAGTTGAATTGTTTTAAAATAACAGGTTTGTAGGTCCTACTTGACAGTGTTAGTGGTGATAGTTGCGTTATCGACTTTCAATATTTCTACCTATGAATGTGTCTTTTTTACGTTTTATCTATTTGCCTGATTTCTTTCCTGAAATTAAACCCAAAATAAATATTTTTTTTTAATCAGATCAGTTAGAATCAGAGATATTCAGCATTTGTGATTATTATGACTAATCGTGTTCAATTGTTCTATGAAAACTTAGTATGAGGGCCAATTTACACATTTTCTGATGTATAAATGCATAGACAAACGGGAGGTTTTCATGATGCCGAATGCGCCGCTAAACAAAAACAAAATGAAAAAGAAGAAATTGAGAGAACAGGAGAAAGAGCAATATAAAAGAGAAAGAAAGTTATGAAGTTCCTTCATATCAATGCAGGTGAACAACAACGGTGTAATCTCCTT
This sequence comes from Lytechinus pictus, assembly GCF_037042905.1. NCBI lineage: Eukaryota > Metazoa > Echinodermata > Echinoidea > Temnopleuroida > Toxopneustidae > Lytechinus > Lytechinus pictus. The sequence continues at coordinate 8,105,744 of NC_087262.1, read as the reverse complement.
CTTGTCGAGTGTTTCTCAATACACTCCAAATCCGTTTCCTCTCGGCCGACTACTTTTGACACCATTCTGGGCAGATGTCGACACGAGGAATGGTGGCAGTGTATTTTATCGGGAAGTCTTACGATTGCCTGAGAACGGTGGCTTGTTCGGTGAAGCCGATAATGTCATCAGAGCAACCTTTGATGATATGAATGATTTTGTATCGTCGTGGATGTACATCGCAACTTGGGACAGTGTGGCTTTCTTCGGTGCATCTGATACCTCAATTGTAAGAACCGTTTTTCTTTTTATCATCAACATCAACAAAATTAATCGGACAAAAGATCATGCCAGCTGGTCATATCTATTTACTGGCAATCTGCAATCGGTTCTTTGAAAGTGATTTGAAAGGCGCGGGTGGGGCCACGAGGCGGGTTTTTAAGAAAAAGGTGCCAGGGGAGATAAACGGGAATCATGAGAAGTGTGAAGATTATTGAAAAGAAACAATTGAACAATAATAATCTATGGAATAGGCCCCACCCCCAATTTGGTGCCTTTAAGTTTTATGAAATACTTCAACGAGTCCTCAACTAACTAAATTGATAAGAATCATTCGTTACACGTGTACGTTAAGTTATACATGCATGTGTATACAGGAAACCATGTATGTATAAATAGTATCCAGGGGCAACAAGATTTTGTTATCACCGATGCATGATATTTATGGACAGGTTCCTGTAAAAAAAAAATTAATTGGGAGTATTCAAAGGAGACTCCAATAATTATAGACAGCCGGTCCTTCCATAGCCGACGCGTGGTCACTAAAACAGGTTGACCTTATTTCTTTCAGAGGAATTCCTTTCAGGCTGTGCTTGTAACCGATGGCCGATTTTCCTTTGCCATCTTCAACTATGGAGATATCAACTGGACCACTGGAACTGCAAGTGGTGGCAATAGCTTCACAGGTCTTGGTGGCACCCCAGCTCAGGTAAATAATTGCGTCATGTTTATACGCCTCCATCTCTTTATACGGGTATATTGATATATGCAACAATTAACGTACTCGGGTGGTATTCTAATATTTAGACTTCAATTTAATCACTTTTATAGACTGTCAGTTTTCTGGTCATTCAACCAAGTTAAAATTTGTTTTATCCTGTTGCACACACGTTGTAAACAAATTGATTATGTCGTGAAATGAGAAGAATATGATAATAGAAAAACTCAATGAATTTTAGTGAATGAGTTGATGTGCTGTCTTTGTCTTATGGAAGAAGACGAAGCCTAGCAATTAAATAAAAGTTTGACCTAAAATTCCAGCTTAGACTTGAGTTTACGACACAGAGGAACGACAAAATGCAGATACAGATGTATCATAATGGACAAGATGATCTCATTTTCACGATATGTAATATTTTTCCTTATAGCTATTTTGACTTACATTTTTTTTAGAATATTGCCAGAGGGGTGGATTTATTGGGCTAAGGAAAGCCAAATGGCTGGGCTATTCATGGATCTCTTTACATGAAATGTTAGCTATCATGGACGAAAGAGCCAGTTGGTAATGTCAGCAGTCTCAAAAAGAGGAAGTAAATAAATTTGATTCCATTCATATCAAAGGACTTCTAAGTTCTTTCCAATCACTAAGCAATAATTATGTACTTTCAGTACGTGTGTTAGGTTTCATTGTTAACATTAACATTTTCTTAAAACACAGACGTGTTTGATAAATTTGCTAAAGCACAACTGAATTAGATACTATCGCAAGTCTTACCTCCCCTTTTTCAACAAAGTGAAACCAAATTTCAGATAACAATGACGAACTTTGTATCTAAAGTGTGTGTTTAGCTCACCACTCTAAATGCAAAACAGCCAATCTGTTCCCTAATTACAGGAACCAGTCGTTTTAGAGTTGGATTTACATCTTTTGAGAGTAAATTTACCTCTTTTGTTTGGAGTAGAAATATCTAAAATATACATGTACACTGTTCACTCAAGGAGCTACAATGCACTCCCAAAAGATGAGAATCTCACTCCTAATTGAACGATCCCTCGTCTTACTCTGAGAGGACTGTGATTAGGGACCAGATCTCTTTTGCATTTAGAGTTAAGAATTTTAATCTACAGAGATGGATATTTAGATTCAAATTTGGTATCTAATAAGAACATGGTTACAGTCGTGCATAAAAGTTGTGCGTAATGGTTTATGAAAGCGAAACACCCCGTGAATAAAAACGTACGAGGACATGGTACATGGGGCTGAAACCCCCATGAATTAAAATATTACCGGGAAATCTTCAGAAAAAAAAAATAATCAAGTGTTTCAACGTTGTTCCTGCTACAATGGTTTCACCAACAGGTTGGATTCAATGCTGGTGACGGCGAGAATTATTACAGTGTCAGCGGATCTAGGACCAATTCCATTGTCGATATTGAAACAACATCAAACATAGGTCTACCAGGCAGATGGGTCTTCAGGATTGACTCAGAGATCCGGGGACAAGCAGGTACATCTTCCGGTGTGTAGAACTTAATTAACGGTTCTAATTACATGAATTAAATAATTCACTGGCGGAAATCCGAGGGGATAGGGATATATTTGTTTGTTTGTTTTATTTTTATTTCTGCGTTCACAATACATTATCACAAATATTTACATTGTTTGTAATATACAAAATAATTCATAATGCATACAATATAAACATAATACATAATTTGAAGGGAAAAAATGGTGTGGGCATATACTTCACATTTTGATAATAAAAAAGGAACATTAACAAAATTTAATGAACGCAGGAGACCGCCATCGTGAGCGGTTAAGCTTGTAATTGATGGCGGCCTCATAAAAAGGGTTCGTGACTATGATTGGTATAATTACTGAACAAGTGGGTGCAATGCAGGTGCAGGTGCGGGTGCAGAAGATAGCTGTAGAATTTATATTTTTTATTTAATTTATAGTGGTAAATGAGGATTAATTTGAAGGTTGGGATGAATAAGATCGAATTATATTTCTTTTAAAAGTTGATTTTAAAGAGTATAAAGTGGAACAAGATTTAATATTTTCTGCAAGATTATTCCAAATGTCTGGACCATGATGTCGAATTGATTTAGAGGTAATTAACAGTCTGGGGTTTGTGAGATGAAAGTTTCCAGATGTATGAGTTGGGTAGGTATGGACAGAAATATTGAACTTAAACATATCATCAAAAGACGAAGGGAGTAGATTATTAATATACTTAAACATAATGATAGCTACTTGAAGAGTATACAAGTCGGCAACTTTTAGTGTTTTCTGTTTGAAAAATAATGGATCAGTGTGAGCCAAGTAATGAGATCCTGTACAAATGCGAATAACTCTCTTTTGTAATTTGAAAATAGAAGTCAGCTTTGTTGAGCCACAATTAGCCCAAACAACGTTCCAATAAGTAATATACGGGAGTACTAAGGAATTGTACAATAGGAATAAAGTTTTAAGAGGCAAAATAAATTTTAACTTAGAAATAATTCCAATGCTTCTCGAAATACACATTGTAATATGGTGCAGATGCTCATTTCAAGATAAAGCTTCATCTATGATAACCCCTAAAAATTTAGATTGAGTTTTCCGTTCTAATGACTTGCCGTCAATCTGTAGGTGAAATTGAGTGTTAGAAATATGAAAGTGATGTTTAAAATATATGTAATGAGTTTTTTGTGTGTTCAAAGATAATTTGTTAGCTTTGAACCACTGTGATACTTTGTTTATTTCATGATTTAAAATATTGTATAAGGAAGTGGGATTTGTATGAGAAAAAAAAATATTTGTGTCGTCAGCGAATAATACAAAAGATAAAATGGATGATGTATTAATAATGTCATTGATATATAGTAAAAATAATAGTGGGCCTAATATGGAGCCTTGAGGGACACCACAACAAACTAAAAGTGAGTCAGAGTTATAACCATTAAATGCGACGTATTGTTTTCGATTTCTTAAGTAATGTTTAAACCAAAGGAGGGATTGACCTCGTACGCCATAATAATTAAGTTTTGAGAGTAGAATGTCGTGATTAAGTGTATCAAATGCCTTACTAAGGTCACAAAATATGCCAATGACATGTTCTTTGTTAGCGATGGCGTTTGTAATTTTATCATAGATTTGGATTAAAGCCAAGTTTGTTGAGTAATTTTTCCTAAAGCCATATTGATTAGAATTTAGCAGATTGTGTTTGCTGATGAATTTATAAAGTCTGTTATATACTATTTTTTCTAAGATTTTTGATATAGTTGGGAGAAGAGAAATGGGGCGATAACTATTAATTTCATGAGGATTGTCTTTTTTAAAAATTCGATTGACTTTGGCGATTTTGAATAAGTAAGGAAAAACTCCTTGTGACAATGATTTATTAAAAATGTTTCTAAGAGGATTAGCAAGTGGGTGAATTATTTCTTTTAAAAGAGACATACTAATTCTATCATGTCCATGCGATTTTGAACTGTTAAGAGACCGTGTAATATTGATAATTTCAGTTGGGTCCGTAGGGTTAAAAAATATAGAGTGTGGATTAGGTTCGGGGAGATAGTCGGTAAAACGCGCATTAGGGCTATTAATTTTGCTTGAAAGTTCGGGTCCGATATTTGTGAAAAATGAATTAAATGAATTTGCATGAAGGGAAGAGTCAATTTTAAAACCGTTAAGAGTCATATTATCAGTAGGAGGGGAATCTGTCTTTGTTCCCATTACCTCTTTAATGATTTTCCAAGTTGCATTAGTGTTTGAACTGGCATTCTTTATTCTATTAGCGTAATACATTTTACGTGATATATGAATTAATTTTGTCAATTTGTTTCGATATACTTTATATGTTTTTAAGTTAGCTTCGGACGGTTTGTGTAAATGTGACTTGTAAAGGCGATTACATGTATTGATTTCAATATACCTTTTGTTATCCAGGGATGTTTGGGGGTCTTTTTTCGATTATTTTTCATTCTACCTATGGGGATATTCTTATCGTAATAATGTTGTAATTTATCATTAAAGCGATTATAAGATGTGTTTGCTCCAACTTCATTATAGACATCCTCCCATTCCTCAATTGCTAAGTCTTGTTTCAATAATTCAATATTACGTTTAGATTCTCTTCTATGTGTATGTTGGTTAAATGTTTTGAGGTGTGGTAGTTTTAAATCACAAGTTAGAAATATTGGTAAGTGGTCTGAAACTTCAGAGCATAGAATTCCTCCTATCATTTTGTTGTTCATGTTATGTACGTTGGAAAAAATGTTGTCAATTTGAGTTGATGAATTTTGGTTGATTCTAGTGGGATTATTTATGAATGAATTGAAGCCGAATGAGTACATTAGTTTCATGAAATGGTTTGATTTATTATTGTCGATAATTCAATATTACGTTTAGATTCTCTTCTATGTGTATGTTGGTTAAATGTTTTGAGGTGTGGTAGTTTTAAATCACAAGTTAGAAATATTGGTAAGTGGTCTGAAACTTCAGAGCATAGAATTCCTCCTATCATTTTGTTGTTCATGTTATGTACGTTGGAAAAAATGTTGTCAATTTGAGTTGATGAATTTTGGTTGATTCTAGTGGGATTACTTATGAATGAATTGAAGCCGAATGAGTACATTAGTTTCATGAAATCGTTTGATTTATTATTGTCGATTGAGGGTAAGAAATTGATATTAAAATCACCAATAATAAAACAGTTTTTATTTTCATTACTTATTATATGGAGATATTGCTCTGTTTCCTCATAAAATGAATCAAAATTAAAACCTGGTGGTCTATAAATTAAACCTATGACGACATTTTTAAATTCTTTGTTTTCAATTTCAATAAACAAAGATTCAGCATGTAAAAGTTTCACGTCTGAACGGATCTTAAATTTCAGTTTTTCGGCAATATAGAAGGCTACCCCTCCGCCTCTTTTCCCTTTGCGGTCTGCCCTAATCAGCTTATAATCTGGTAAATTAAACAAATCTGGGGAATTTTCGTGTAACCATGTCTCGCTAATACCAATAACAGAAAATTTAAAATTGTTTAACGTGTGTAAGAGATTTTCAAAATATTCGAAGTTTCTATTCAGACTTCTTAAATTTGCATGTAAAAGAGAAATATCATCACGATTATTATTAAATATGTTGTTAAATTCTTGAGGTGTGTAATATTTACTGTTGTGTGAATTTTATATTAAATTATCAGGAATAAAAGAGAGTGAATCCATCAAAATTGATATAATGTAAAGTACCGGCGATTATGTAGGGATATACTGCGAGCGTGATTGTGGTGAAGGTGCGTGTGATAGTGATTGTGTGTATATTCATGTGTAACTGTGGTGCTGATGTGCAGTTAATATAAATGAAAAATATGACTACAAAAATAACAAGACCCATCTTGGTCAGCATATACAATATAGGAAGCACTACGGCAGAGCTCTGCCACCTAAGAACATATATACAAGAGTTGAAATAATTACATATAAATAATGAACGATTACATACAAATGAATTAAGAGCAAACCCAAAATATGCCTACGGATCTGTATTAATAATCAAAGATCTAATGTGTATTACTATTGGCATGGTAAATCACTCCATTAACTCCATGTATTAACGCAGTAGGCCTAAAGTTGAATAGCCACGCCCTCCCTGATCAGATACGTGGATGTATGTGTGCAAGTGTAATAAATATGGATAATTATGCGCATGGGCCTGTCCTGGGGAATAATGAAGTTTGTTTCGAAAGCGCTTATCAATCAGCCTTAAATACCCGATCAGTCGCGCGTGTATTCAATATAAAGGTGCGTCAATCATGCATGGAATAGCCACGCCTCCTCTGATCAGGCAGCCCATGTACATGATGTGTGTATAGGCATGCAAATTGAGTTTAGCGAATTTAACAAATCAATATAATTGGTATACACAGTGTGAAATCAACCCGTCCATCCCCTATTGAACATTCAAGTCTTATGTCATAGAGATTGATCATGCATGTATAACCCCGCCCACTCTGACCAGATACTTGGGTACCTGCGTGTTTTCATATTAGGACTGATTTGCAAAATAATAATAAATTTTATAAAGCTCACATCCATCATGTCAGTTACCAATGAAATAACCCGAATTCCAGGCGTAGTAGTACTTGTTTAGGTATACGTTGACCTTGCATGGAATAGCCACTCCCCCTTTGATCAGACACTACATGTGCATGGTGTATGCGGGGAACACGATGTACCAATTAACATGTTAAACAAATCAATGCAATGACTATGCATATTGTAAATTCAACCCAATACATAAAAGAGAGGGGGAATCATCTAATCCTTGGGATGGCTGTTTACAGTGATTAACAAGATAATAAGACGATACAAAAAAAAATACGATAGAATGGTTTCCTAATAACTGAATGATGTAATCAACATGTTCAGTGGATCAATGAAATTGTCATTGTACATTGAGAATTCAATCCATGCTTGTCCAATCAAGCATTTCAAGCGAGTATGGTTAAAAATAAATAAAGAATTCGTTACTAAGCATTATCTGCCAGCATAAAAATGTCATTGTAATTCCAGGATGATTATTTTGGCGCACGAATTAAGATCATGAGAGAACAAGCCAAATAATTATACCTATACGGTTCTTTAAAGCGAAAAAAAATGTGTAGAATGCTTTTAACAAGAGTTATTCTTAATTCAGCATTTCAGGAGTGTAACAATAAACTACTCTGGACGGGCGTATACAGTAGTATACGTTGATCATTCATGGAATAGCCACTCCCCTTCCGATCGGATACTGCATGTAATTGGTGTATGCCGATAGACAAGTTGAAATTTACATATCAAACAAAATCAATGTAATTGGTTACGCATATTGTAAAATCGGTTCCCTATCGAGCACTTCAGTCGAGTATAATAACATGAATAATTGATATAGATTGATAATGCATGTGCAGGTACAATACAATTCATCATGCATGAAGGAGCCATGCTCTCCCTGATCAGACACGTGGATTCACAGTAGCCACACCCCCTCTGATCAGACACTACATGTACATGGTGTATGCGGGTACACAAGTTTAAAATTAACATATCAAATAAGTCATTGTAATCAGTTATGCATATTATAAAACCAACCAATGCCTCCGCGATCGAGCATATCGATCAAGGATCATAATATATATAGATATTGATCATGTATGTATACATGGTATAGCCACACCCTCTCTGACCAGATACTTGAGAACATACGTGTTTTCATATTAGGATTGAACGCAAAATAAGAATTCTTACAAAGCTCCCATCAGTTATCAATTAAATACCCTGCATACCGGATGAATCAGTAGAATACAAGGATAGGTATGCGTCTTGTATAATTATCAAGGATAGGAATAGCCACTCCCTCTGATCAGATAGTACGTGTACATGATGTAGGCCAATGCAGGCATACAAAGTGACAGGATGACTAAACGATACCAAGAAAATGTTGAGGATAAAGCGGTTTCCTAAAGACATGAATGACTGAATGCATTCCGCATTATAATCAACATAATAGATCAGTGTGAATTGTGAGAAGTAGATTCATGCCTGTCCTAGCGAGCATTTGAGTACGGCGTACACGCATGTGTAGCCACACCCTCACTGCTCACTTACAAGACGTTATGGCGCATGCGTGTTTTCAGTTATAGAGTTTGTGGCAAGGCTCGTACCTATACCATTAAAACATCAATTGACGATAAAGCCACACCCCAATCTGATCAGAGAGTGATGTAAAGCATGCAAGCATATAAAGCATGCAAGCGTAAGTTCATGCGTGACCAACGGTATCCACAACAAGCATAGCCCAACAGTGATTTTACATTTCAAACGAACCGTTTAAAATACTTGTGTTAATTACAGTCTCATTCATTGCTCGATCAAGCAAATGGAATTACATTTCCAGCGAATTGGTTGAAATAGTTGAGATGGTGAACTATAAATAATGCAATTACCACAAGAATAGGATAATACATCTGGTCTGCAGTACTAAGGTTAGTAAAGATTATAGAGGTACTTAACTGATGCAAAAGAAAACCCTGACAAATTAGAGATAAGTAGTAATCAATCGAGTGAAATTATTCAGCATTGATAATATTTTTTAACCTAATTGTCATATGAGTCGCTTACACGCATGCGTAGCCACACCCTCACCGACAAGACCTTATGACGCATGCGTGTTTTCAATTATAGAGTTTATGGCAAAGCTCGTATACCATTCAAACATAAATTAGCAATGTGTAAGCCACACATCAATCTGATCAGACAGTGGTGTAAAGCAGGCATGCGTCAGTTCACGCATGACCAACGGTATTAACACAACAATTATAGAACGACAATAGGGATTACATTTCAACGAACCGTTTGAAATACTTGTGTTAATTACAGTCTCATTAAATGCTCAATCAAGCAAATGGGATTACATTTCAAGTGAATTGGTTAAAATTGTTGAGATGGTGAACAATAATGCAATTACCACGAAAATACCTCTAATTTTAGTATAAGGTTTGCAAAGATTCTAGAGGTATATGATACAAAAGAGACAAATTCAGATAAGTGGTAATCAATTGAGTAAATATATTCCGCATTGAGAATAATTTTTAACCAAATTGGCAAAATACACGGTTAAATACAAATATACATAAATATGATATTACTAAACTTCTCATTCAGTTATATTATTTAAGGGCAGGGACTTTATCAGCCTTCAGAATTGAAGTAGGCCTAATGAAAAGTATGAAGTGTAATTGATAAACATGCTTCATCATGTATGAGGATGGTTTGTTATATTAAAAACCCAGAGTCAAAATTTATGTTTTACTCCTCTATACATTTCCTTGTTTCCCTTTTTTCGAATGTATCAAATATGTCAAAAGATATACATGTATTCATTTTTTTTTTTTTTTGCGAGGAATATAATTTGACATTACAGCGATGCATGATCAGTCCAAATACAGCTGTGGTTAGTATAGTGGGAAAAAAATCGGTGAATCAGAGAAAAGTAAATACAAATACTGTATGGGAAGCGTTTTTGTGGCTTTTTATTTTCTCGTTTACATATACTGTACGTGACTTTTTACGAAGTTATGATTATATGTATCCAAAATATTGAATATCAGGTATTAAAAATGTGTGTTGTACACATTACATAAATATTAACGCTCTTCTTTTTTCCAACATGTTTTGAAGAAAAATAATTATATTTTTTCCGCAGGAAACTTCAATAGAAGCAGATTTTGTCAGTGCCGATAACCTTGAAATTACAGAAAGGACTAAAATGGAAAACAATGTGATAATAATTTCAAAGTTAAGCATAGAACATTTACAAATGGAGATCAGGGGTCGTTCTATCCGAAAGGCATTTGGTATGAACAAAAATAAAATGTCCGTTTTCGGAAAGGGAAAGGCGATTTATCATTCAGTCATTCAGTAAAGTCTCGATACATTCGAAAAATGGGGAAGAAAGAGTCATATCACCTGTTGTAACGTTGATGTTGCTCAATCTCTGTAGGGGTTCCATGTACTCTCTTAATTCGCGCGATTACAAATAGTACTCTAGTTAGCGATTACAAAATATTGTAAACTATTTGGGTTATATTTTGCCGTTGTTAATCCGAAATGGATTAAAAATCGACGAATTCGCGCGCATTTATTGTTAATCCAAACAAAATTACAAAATACTCAAACTATCTACCAATGAAAAGGCTTACAATATGTCACATGACCACGCCGCGGCTCGCTCATCATATCATATCAAGAAATTCTGTCGACTTTTTGTATGTGTACCGCACAACATACTGTGCAAGTGAGCTGTTGAATCTAGGCATACCAGGATCAGGACGGCCGAACTGGAGTACATTTTAAAAGATTTCGGGGAGGAAATCATTCAGATTTTGAAAGGTATGTGTTTATTGAATTGTACAGATCAAAGCTGAGGAAGAATGGGCCAATGATTGCAATTTGCAACTGTGATTGATTGAGATTGAAAGTACGCTTCAATTGACGCTGTAACTTTCGCGAAGGAGATCTACGTGTACGACAGTACGTGTGAGTTGAACGTGAGATTAACACAACTGTCCGTCGCATGATGACTAGATCTATCTAGTGGTCTAGTGTGTGTGAAGGGTTGGACCAAAAGTCACGCACATCATAAAATTCAATATTTTGCAGCACTATGTTCACCTACCATCTGTTGCTACATACTCCGAATATTATTTTGTTGCAAAAACACGGCATAAAACTAACAGTAATAACGAAAATCGCAGCGAGATCGAGACCCTAGGCCTAGGGCCTAGCCCGGGGGAGGGGGGGGGCACTCAGTATATAATTCATAGTGGGTATGTGCCGCGGAGGGGACCCCCATTTTTACACTCAAATTTCCGTTCCAAGGCATAGCATTTTGTCTTATTGATAAAAAGAACAAAGAAAGCCGCTCCTTAAGGCATAGCATTTCCTTCTTATCGAGAAAAAAGAAGAAAGAAATCCGCTCCAAAGCTTCGCATATTTTTCGTTACAAATCTGCTACAATTTTGGTGAAAAGCGGCCGTAGAGCGCTTTTCGACCATCGCCTAAGCGCGAGCTCACCCGGCGGAGGCCGCGCTAGCTGCGTCATGCACGATTGCCCGTTCCATAGGGATGCATACGCACTCACAGAGATACGGAGATCTGTTCCGAGGACCCCCGTTTTCACAAACATTTGTAGTTCCGAAGCCCGTTCCGAGGACCCTCCTTTTTACAATAAGCCCGCTCCAAGGACCCCGTTTTTTGCCTCGCCCGCGGCACACCCCTACCACTTTTTTGGTCGAGTGCCCCCCCCCCCCCCCCCCCGGGGACCCTAGCTCGATCTCCTCGACCTCGGCTTTGTTGCCTCCAATCCAGTTCCAAACGCAGGTTGTGATGGACTGAAGAGGTCTAGCCTATATCTGCGCCGGCGCGGCCCGAACGCTGCAGACGTTCGAGCGTTCGGGCTGTTGCAGTTAATTCTGGGCAAGAATTTCGCATGCAATTAAGTTACAGTAGGCCTGAGACCAATTAGGTGCCAGTGTGAGTGTACCTCGACATTTCGTGCAGGCTCCACTCCACTTCACTTGACACTACCTCTACATTACGCTCCACCTACCCGAACTTCGAATCGATACTGTGAACTCTATCAAAAGTATCAGATATTCCAAGACCAAGTTACAAAGGTGGGATTTTATGGGGGGGGGGGGATATAACATTCATGCAACATCACGATCTTTAAAAACAAAACTTATATTCTTTACACCAAGTTTCACTTCTTTTCCATGCTTCTATCAGTCTCAAAATTTGTGATTTAGAGCCAACATGAAGTTCCTCACACATATAGATAATTCGCTGCCGTATCGCATGAGCTACCGCCTTACCGGGTCCGGTCCGAGCTCGGACCCTCGCGCGCGCATGCGATGTTTTGAAATCGGCAGCGGATTATTTATACGTGCGAGGAACTTCATGTGTGCTCTAAATCACCAATTTTGAGACTGGTAGAAGCATGGAAAAGAAGTGAAACTTGGTGTAAAGTAAGAATATTAGTTTTAATTGTTTTAAAGATCGTGATGTTGCATGAATTTTATATTTTCCCCCATAAAATCCCACCTTTGTCACTCGGTATATCAGATAGAGTAATACGGTCTCGAAGTTTGGGTAGGTGGAGCGTAGTGTAGCGGTAGTGAAGTGGAGTGGAGCCTGCACGAACTTCGCTCGAGGTAGTGTGAGTGATACACTATACTGCCTTGGCCTTAATTGGGCCTTACGGCTGTGAATAGTGTTACTGTTAGTGACCGGCCAACTAGTCTAGATCTAGATCTAGACCTAGACTAAACTTAAAATCTAGGAGATGGGTCTAGATCTAAATGTAAAAGATCTAAAACTAAAAGCTAATGTAAGTACAGGAACCTAGCTCCTTTACGCAGAATGTGGAAATTGATAAACTGCTAATTAATGCAAATATATTAAAATCACCAAACAATGCTTTTTTTTAACTGTAGGTCTAAATCCAACTTGACTCAAGATCTGGTAGAGCTTAGTACAGGGATCATAATTTGTGCATAGAATTTGGAAATTCATTAATTTGGCTAATTTATGCAAATTGTACTATAAGTAGGCCTACACAGTTTTCCTTTATTGTGCCTTGAACTTTTAGCAGGTGAAACATGTTTTCTGTTAACACACCATTAAGCGTTTAACCGCCGACCGTGCCTGCAGGCACGCTTCCGTGAAATGGAAGCATGTCTTCATGTGACACATTATAAACAGAGTAAAAACACCTAAGATCTTAGAAATTGGTATCAATAGAAAGTATCTAGAGTAAATTCCTGTTATTTTGATATGTAATTTGATGATTTTTATGAAGTATTTGTTTATTGTGTATCAAAATGACGTAATAATGTACACAAAACGCATACAGATAGGCAGGTCCAGTATAAATGCCCTTTAGTATTTATGTTGAGTGTGTTACCATAGCAACGATTATTGATATAATAAAAACAAGAATTTCAATTATAAGAGTAATTCGTATTATTACTTATTTGTTGATTTACAGGATGTCTAATTAAAAAGGAACAAAAAAAAAGCAACTGGCCGACCCCGCCCGCCGCCTCTAAAATAGGATTTTTCCAATTTTGGGGCCCTTTTTTCGCGTGCCGATATTATCTTCATAACTCCAGTTAGGATCAATGGTATTTTGTGATTTTGGTGTCTACGTTAAGCTGACAATAAGGCCAATCTTATTAGTAGAATCACAAGCTCACAAATTTACATCTTTATCACTAAATTGCATATTCTTTTAAAAATACCAACATTTTAAAAATTATCTGTTTATTTGGTTACAATAGCAACACACTGAATGAGTTTTCCATCCAAGAAGATTCTGCTAGGATCGAAGGCTCAGGCCCCTTTTTGACTCAGGTTATTTATTTATTTTTACGAAGAATGCATGATTTTGCCTTTTGAAGTACTGGATATCATGTGACTACATATGTTTTATACTTTCGACATGACAGGAGCATTTCTTCTCAGAAAATGAAGGATTCATTGAGTACAGATTCAAGAATATGAGGCAGAATGGCAAACAGGGTAAGAAGAGGAAGCATGCCAAATCAGATGATCACAAACAAGAAGATGTGATAGTGGATGAGGAATTACTTCAAGATGAAGAATTACAAGAAAAGGTGTGAGAAATGTCAATCTTGTTACAGTGTTGATTCCTGCAAAATAATATGTGAAATAAGATGGGTGGCTGACTGAAAGACTTGTCTGAGTTTAAATAAACTGATTAGAAAAGATAATTCAAGATATTCTTAAAGCACAAATATAGTTTGGTAAGGAAAAAGTAGAAATATAAAACTTGCTTTATATTTGAAAAGACATCAAAAGTATTTTCGAACAGCTTTCATGCTTTGAACCGAAGTCAGATTAATGATTTTACAATAATTGCACCTTGCAAACTGTACATGTAGCTATTATATGTATATATTTGTTCGAAAGCCCTCTGAACAATAAAAAAAAGTCAAATAAATTATTAAAAAGTAAAAAAAGAGATTCAAAGCAAATCATTATTGGTCAATGACTTGCCTTGATAATCATCTTTCTTTCATTCTCAAGTTTGTTTCATCAATCTGAGTGACAATGCACATTTGGAAAGCTCTAATAGGTGATTTCATGCAGTTAACATTTGAGGAAATTATATTGACAAATGTTGTGAAATCTATTTCTCATGTCGATATTGGCATGGTTTCTGTCATTTTGATGATGATGTAATTGCCATGTCGATGGCATCCCTAGTACGCATGCACATCTGTGTAATATAAGAAATGCAGAATAGCTCAAAATGCGAGATCAAGGGGGCACCAAATTAAAGGCACGTTTAGAAGTAATACAAAGAGTATGTCCAAGGCAATAAAAGTACCTTACATGTACATGCAGGTTATTTTGATGGTTGAAATAATACGGTAACTTCTGTCTTTCAGGTTAACTGGATGAAGCACACAGTTCCCACTGCAGCAAATAAGGGGAAAATTATCCAATTTTTCAAAGACACTGCTGCTTATCGTCAAATGATGCTGAAGAAGAGGACAGACCTGACCATTTCAGACTTCATCACCACCTTTCCAAGGATACAAGAGATGCCAGAACTTGTAAGTTAACCCGAGCTTTCATGACGACTTATTTAGAGGCCTATTTGATCACCTTTTCTTCTGCTAATTGGCAACACTTGTTTTTTTACTTCAATGCTTTACGTGTTAAACAAAACATTTGCTTATAATACATCCACTAAAAATATATATATCCACTAAAAATATGTTTAAAATTGTTATGATTGCCAATTTGTACTGAAAGAACACAGATTCTCACTATGTCTGATTGTTGATTCTCAGTTCCCTTATTTTTGGCCCATCTGAGCCAAAGGCTCAACTGAGCTATTGTGACCGCTTTTTGTCCGTTGTGCCTACACTTTTTACATTTTAATCTTCTCAAGAACCCCTGGGCGGATGTCGACCAAACTTGGTGAGGATCATCTTTAGGGGGTTTATTCATATGGAGCATGTGCCCCCCCCCCCATTGGAGAAAGTGGGTAAACTTTAAAAATCTTCTCCAGACCCAAAAGCAGTACAGTCGTGATCTGTTGAATGTAGATACCTTTATAAATGGATAATATAAGTTGTTCATGTCAAGACCTAGGATGGTCACCTTGGGCTCCTAAAGGGGATGAAAGTTTGGAAAAAGGGTCATGCAATTTGGGAAATTATATTTTCATATTGAATTTCTTTAGAACCAGATATGAGATTTCAACCAAACATGTAGATCGTCCTTAAGTGGTAAGGACCTAAAGTTGTTTGTATATGGCATGTGGCAACGTGCCCGGGGTGGTGGTGGGGGGGGGGGTCAATTAATTCTTCAGGTACCCAAAAGCTCTACAAACAAGATATGTTGTATATATACCTTTATGGAAGAATAAGTTTTTCATGACAATATATAGGCAAGCTACTTGGGCCCCTGTAGGTGTAAAAGAAAATAAATGGGGCCGGGGGGGGGGGGGGGGTCGGGTAAATCAGATCACCAAACGTGATGAGGATCATCCATAGGGGTAGGGACTTAAAGTTATTCATGTGGAGCAGGGTAATATTTACTAGATAGCATTAAAGATAGAGAATATATGTTGTAAATGACAAAATGCATGCACTTTTCTCACCAAGCGAGGAAATTGTACTAGGCTTTCCTGTTAATGTTACAGTTTTTCCCATTTTCTCCAGGTGTAAATAGGGCTTTTATTCCAATCATATCTAGGGTAGATCCAAAGTTTCTCAAATCATGCATGTTAAAGGAGAATTAAACCCTTGTAGCAAGTTAGCTTGTGTGAAAGTAGAAAAATCAAAGAATGAAATCAACGAAACTTTGAGTAAGATTGGGCAAGAAAGTTATGAGCATTTGAATGTCAAGATCGCTAATGCTATGGAGACATTGCCATTGGCAATGCGACCAATATCTGTGATGTCACAGACGTACAACTCTCCCCTTTGGACACTGAAAATATACCCTAAAATATCTCATTTTGCTCATTCTTATGATATGACAAACAAATCATCCATGATATGATGCTGTGAAACCTCTGTACTTGTCCTCTCATAAAAGAACACCTCATCTTGCAATAGACTCTATAAAAGAGAGAATTTAAGTGATATAAGTATTAAGGTAATGGGGGAAATGTAAGTCTGTGACATCACAGATCTCGGTCGCATTGCCAATGGGAGGATCTACATGGCATTAGTGATCTCAATATTCAGATACTCATAACTTTCTTGTTATTCATTCAATCTGGCTCAAACTTTCAACAATATGTTTCTTTGATTTTTCACTTTGATATGAATTCAACTGGTTTCTATGGTTTCTTTCTCCTTTAATTATCCTTATGTGGGTTATGTCCATGTTTCATGAACTAGGCAAATGTACGCATTGAATCATGGACCCAATTTTCCACTATTACAAGCATGAAAGTTAGGTTTACAAAAATATACTTATTCCTGTTTGGTTTTTACAGATCAACATGGACTTTGAAACAGAACATGGGCACCTTTCTGACAATTTTATTTCAAAGTGGGAGTCGTTCTACCGAGACCGTATCATAAAATTAGGTTTGAGCGGGTATCCAGCGGTAAAGAATCAATTCAACAGTTTGAGGAAGGTGACAACAGTGAGTAAAGTTTTTATTTTTAAGGACTCCAGGCTGAAATTCAAATGATTTGAAAAAGTAGAGTAAAATATAAACCCATTCGGAAGGTATTTGCGGTACAACCATGTAAGAGTTGGAAACGCCACATTCCAAGCTGAATGCGCAGCTCGTCGTCAAGAGAACGAATGAAGATAAGAGCAAGATACAACAACTTATGTACATGTATGATGCTAGGTTTAGGCTGAAAAAAAAAAGAAATTGAAAACAATAGTAAGAATAGAGTTGAGGTGAAAGAAGGAGGATGTGGCAGTGGAAGTAAGTAGGTTCGTGCATAGGAAAGAGGGGGAAACGTCAAAGGGATTACTTCAATGAATATAAGATAGAACAGAACAATGGGAACTGAAGGGGATATAAAAGGTGCATAGAGCATAGAGGAGATCAAAGGAAGCGCCTTGGCATATATTTTGATATAAAAAAGTTTAGTACATCAAAGATATACCTTCAAGTCTTATAGAGTACAATATAACAAGCACAACACTAAAGATGTCGTCAAAATCGGATAAAAAGTAACGAAGTTACTTTTTTGTTTTTTGCATTTTTTTTTCTCAATAAATTGCTTTCATGCATATTCAATGAGCAAGCTGATGATATCACACCTGAACTTTTTATTTTGTATTTTATTATGTGAAATAATTATTCAAATTTTCTGCTCCAGACATAATAAACTAGGATGACTGACTCCTGATGGAATGTTTATGATCATTGTTGTTACTGAGTTATGTCCATATAAGGGATATATTTTTTTATACACATATGATGTGTTGTGCTTGTTAAATTTTACTCTACTTTCCAAATTATCTGATTTTCAGCCTAGATTCCCCCTTTATTTCTGATTTATATTTATTGTCAGTTTGGTTGTGCAAAGAAAATTTGTTTGCTGCTTTATCTTGGTGACAGCAGACAAAACATTAAAAGTTATCTTTTTTTTCAAATACTTAAGTGGCACTCTCCATGATTATTAAAAGATGTTCAGAGATCTAATGATCCAAACAACAGTTGTCTCCACACTTTTTTGTCTTGCCTGAACAAAGTTTGGCAGAGACCTTGTAATCTCTCTCTCTCTCTATCACACATGGAATTGTGATGAATGGATGGTACAATATATGCATTGCATTACAATGAGGAGATGATGCAATGTACATGTATGTACATCATTGCATCAAAGTGAGCAGATAAGATATAATCTTACCTACTATCATTACATGACAATAAGGGAGTGTGCCAAAGTTAATTGAACATATTAAATTATAATATCATAATATTTATCTTTTACAGGAGACCTGTGTGCTTTAACTGCACTGTTGCTGATGTTACATAAGCCACTGACAAAGACCAAGAACCCCACCTCGAGTTCAAGAGCATCGAGTTTGGAGCACTTCATCCAGTACAGACCTGTAAGTAGTCAATTAGTGAATATGCAAATTTTGGGTTTCCTACCAGACATCAATTTATCCTTAAATTCCTGTCCCACAATACTTCTCTTTTGGTGTGTGTTTCTTGCTATTTTCACAAATTTTTTCCCTCTGTTTTTTCTGTCTGTCCCTCTCTTGGGGTTTTCTCCACCCGGCCCAATTAGTCTATGTTAGTTTTTTTCTTTTGTTCCCGGGCTTTGTGCCACCTCTTTATGAATCTTCCTCGACATTGGTTAATGCCTCTCCCCCTTGACTTTTCACTATGAAAACTTTTCTATTTTTCTGTTTATCCTATGTATTAAGAATTGTGAATGATCATTAAAAAGAAATTAATTGTAGTATTTATTTATCCAACAACAATATCAACTTCATGTATAATAACAAATGCAAAAATATGAACAAAGAAAACTTATAATATGATTACAAATTGCAGAGCCAGAACTTGAAAGAGGCCATAGAAATATAATGCAGTGGTGTATGTCATCCTGAAGATGCATTCCAATATCTTATGAAATGCAAATTCCAGCTGTGCAGGCATGTATACATGCAATCATAAATCTCTCCTTCACTGGCAAAATCTCATTGTTGGCTTATAAATATTGTTGGCTGTTTATGGATCGTGGCAGCCTCCCAATACTTCATTCATGGGGTTGTTTCAAATATACTACAGGTTTACATCAAGTAATTTTTTTCCTCCCTGTTTGAATACGAGAGTAATTAGGTTCTACATTTGTTTGAATATGATATTGTTGGGGCCTATGCTTTTAAAATTTGTAGCTTATGTTGTCAATGCTCAACTATCACTTCTTTGTGCTTCTTTGCCAGATTGGGACAGATGTTCAAGCGGCAGCCCTTGGACACAGACGCAAGCCACTACAATCTTGCGGATCGAACTACTTCTTCAGTTTTCAACCAATATTCATGAAATTTGGCACATTGGTCTGCTTGTGAGGATGTGCAGACACATTTTTCACAAAAGTAACTAGAAGACAAGGTGATATCTAGTTTGATATTACATTGCTGAGAGTGATTTATTATTCATGAGTCATAAGGTAAAGAATCAAGCAGAATTTACAGGGTCTTGCATTAAGACATAAAGACAAATTTAACCCTAAATAGACTGGGGAGGGGGAGGGTGAAAGGCCCCCCTTGAAATTTTTTTTGCAATAAATTTGTCGATAAATCTCATGCAACTTTTGAGACCAAATTTGCGACGCCTGGGTATGCAGTCCGAAATTATGCATAATTATGTAAGTGCATGTCAGTCCCAAAATTGCTCAAAATGCAAATTCTGTTTGTAGCCAAAATTTCATAGCGTTCTCTTTACTTTTACTGATTAAAATCAATTAATTTCATGTTGTTTAAGATCATAAAATTATTGTCGACAATTTCCATCCAAAAAAAGTCGAAAACAAAGAAATACATATGAAATTTCAAAAACAATTAAATACTTAAAACACTTTGATACTGATTATTTTTTTATGTGCATTTGGTCAGAATCTCAGTCTCTAAACAAAAGATTAGCGGTACAAGGGCCTTATAATTTAAAACAGTCAAATTCTAATTTCATGCATAAATTAGGATAATGAATAACAAATAATTTGAATAATTTTGGAACAATCAAATAGTATACAGTTTTGTAGATTAAGTCATGGGTGACGTGCATGACTATTTTCGTTTTTTGATTGCGCGATCAACAAAGCCGAGATTGGGCGGGGGGCCTTTAGGGCATTTAACCCCCCCCCCCCAAACAGTCTTTCCATCCTCCAAAATACTCCAGTCTGATTAAGGTAGTAAACTTTCATTTTCATATTTATTTTGATCTTTTTGTCTCACCTGAACAAAGTTTAGCCAAGACTTTAATAGTAATTAATCACGGTCCATGTTGGTCTGTTATTCTGTTACAACAATCTGAAAGTTTTTGTTTAACTTGCTCTCATTTCTTTATTTCTGCAATTTATGAATTTGAGTACACATGACTATAATTAATTATGCCATGAAAATATTTACTGTGACACTGATTAGCGCTGAAACACAACTTGCATTGTAAACTCTTTGAATATTATGCATTGCCTGGTCCCTTATCCCTTCCTTATTATATATATAATTTATTCTGTGTATTTTTATGAATTTATATCACAGCACTTGATATCATAATTATACCCCCGCCAAATGAAGTTTGAAGGGGGTATATAGTAATCAGCGTGTGGTCGGGCGGGCGGTCCATTGCAAACCTTGTGAATCAGACTACTTATTTTCCAACCAATACTTATATTTTTTGGCACATACATTGTTCTTGGTGTGAGGATGTGCAAGACACATTTTTCACATGTGTCGAAAACTGGGTTGCCATGGTAACGTCATGTAATGTCATAAAATTGGTTAAAAATCTTGTGGATCGAACTTCTTCCTTAGTTTTCAACAAATACTCGTGAAATTTGGCACATACATTGGTCTTGGTGTGAGGATGTTCAGGACACATTTTTCACATGTTTCGGAAACTGTTTCCATGGTAACGGCACATATAATGTCAGAAAATTTGGTAAAAATCTTGCGGATCGAACTACTTCCTCAGTTTTTAACCAATTTGGCACAAACATTTGTCTTGGTGTGAGGATGTGCAAGACACATTTTTCACGTGTCGAAAATTGTGTTGTCATGGTAACAGCATGTTATTGATGGGGCGGGGGTATTAATCACCTTCGGTGATATTTCTAGTTCACCTTATAATTGTACAGAATATTTAATGTTTCTACTTTCATTATATTGAGAATTGATTGTACAATGGTCTTCATAATCACATTACACTCTGATGTGTATTGTTGCAATGTAAATAATTCTTTGAAAGCATTGAATTTTGAATGTTAACTGATGAAATGTGTATTGTTGCAATGTATATACTGCTTTCAAAGCATTGAATTTTGAATGTTAACTGATGAAATGTTATGAAAATAAAGCTGTAAAAGCACCCATTTCTTAATTTCATATTGTGTACTGTTTTTTAGATTGTGAAAGTGTTAATCTAGAAAGGGATTTATAGTTAATTAATAACTGATTAGTTTTTAATCTAATTTGATTATGATTGATGTAATCTTCCTGAAGATTAAAAATGAGTAATCCAAGAAAAGTTTACTTTTTAATCTGAAGGGATTTGTCCCTCAGGACAATCTGAGCTGGATTAAAAAGTTAATCTATTTGATTACAATTATAATCGCTCGAATTTAGAGAGTAGTCGTACCTTTTTCCTTCCATTGGAGGACGATTTTAGCACCTTGTAACTTTATTCTTGTAGATTGTTTTTTTTTCCTTTCGCAACTTGTAAGCAATTTCGGCAAGGTGGCCACGTTGAGCTTTCAGGGTGGGAGGGAGGTCTGTCCTGACCGTTATGCGAGGGGAGGTGATGATTGCGTTTCCGCTGCGATTCCTGGCTGCTGCGATGTTTCCTTTGGGCGTCTTAGGTTCTCGAAAGTTGATAGAGTGAGATCTCTGTCTGGCATCCTGACGAATTTAGCGATTATCGGAGCGGGTCGGAAACGGGCTGCGGCACCGGCGTCTGGGGTCCGAGGTGGGTTGCGATTGGGTAAGCGATGTGCGTTGATGAGTTGGATCCCTTTTGCCCTTCCCTCGTCAACACCAAGAAAGATGAATACTTTAAGTAATGTTTTATATATATCCTCATTAGGCTCACCATCAACTCCGTAGAATAGCAGATTGGGTTTTCGGTTGTAGATTTCCATCAAGAGAAGTTTCTCTTTTAAATTGGATATTTCGTCTTGTAGTAGAGCAATGTAGCTGGTATAGAATTCTCAACCTCAGCTATTTTGGCAGAATTAACCTCAATTGTAGTTTCCACATCTGTAAGGCGGCGATTAAAAGACTGAAGTTCGGTATTGATGTTATCAAGTTTAGACAAGATTTTGTCAGAAAAGTTGGCAATATCTCGCTGTAATTCCGAATTAGAGGGATCCTAAGAGGTTGGAGAGCTAGAGTGCACTTTATCTGCCACGGTGGCCGATGCGGCCGGCTGCTTGCTCGCAGTTTGTCGGGTAACAGGCCTCGGGCCATGGGATGCCATAATTCGCAGTTGATATAATTTTTGTGTAATCTTAATAGGTGGCAAGAGCTCTCTGCTCAGTGCGCCCGTTCAGCTCGAAGTCATATCCCGCACATTTTTTTTTCGTGGGGGGTGGGAAATGGTCTGTACGAACTTCCACCACTTTTTAAGACAAAAGCGATATTTTATGGATGATCGAGTAATAAGCGTTTAAGGGCGTAATTTCAAATGCTGTTAAAATGTTTTTTTTTATATAAACTGACCAAGTTATGGTTTGAGAACATTACAGATTGTCAAAAGAACAAGAAATCTGAGACAGAAACTTTCATGAAGGTCCCACACTAGGGGCTCGGACGTACATGTTTTATGGAACTGCCCTTCTGTATTTCTTTGGAGCAAACTAGTGAATTCATATTCTCTTGAGCTGTTGACAAATGAACTTGTTTTGCTATAAATCTCATCAGGTAAACAAGTAGAAATATCCTCTTGAAGATCCCTAGAACAGCCGGAAAACTTATTGATTTCGTTAATGTTAAAGGTTAAGTCCACCCAAGAAAAATGTTTATTTAAATAAATAGAGAAAAATCAGATTAGCATGACGCTGTAAAATAAGAAAGTTATGGTATTTTAAATTTTTGCTTATTTTTCACAAAACAGTGATATGCACAACTCAGTGACATGCAAACGAGTCAGTCGATGATGTCCATCACTCACTATTTCTTTTGTTTTTTATTGTTTGAATTAAAGATTTTACAATAAGGACCAACTTAACTGAACCAAATAGTATTAAACAAGGCTAAATCCACATGTTCTGGGAGGAATTAATCGTTGTTTCACTTGACAATAAGAAGAAATATTTCATATTTCATATAAACTAAATACAAAAGAATTAGTGAGTGGATGACGTCATTAGTCTCCTCATTTGCATACCGACCAGGATGTGCATATAACTGTTTTGTGAAATGTCATAACTTTCTTATTTTACATCCGATTTTGATAAAATTTTCAATGTTACGGTTGTTGGATTTTGCCCTTTTTATCCAAATAAACACTGCACAATTTGGTGAATTTACCAAAATGTGCAGGGCTATTGACGGCACATTTTGGTAACCTATGGGATCATTCGCCCAGTTGTCCGTACTTATTCATTGCATTACAAATACAATATACCCTGTAACTGCACAATGAGGATTTTTAATTTGGTCACTATTTTCTTAAACCACATCGGCTAAACCCATTTGGTGGACCATTAATCTTGTCTGTTCTCGAGTTGGTCTAAGATCGAAATGGTCTAATACCCACAACGTCCAATGCAATTTCGTCCAATGACCATGTCGTCTAATTTTGTTTAGTCCAATATCAATTCGTTCAATAGCCAATTCGTCCTAAATACAGTCTTAAAGGTATAGTGTATGATTGGTTCATATCAGACAAGGGCAGTGAATCAATTGTGAATATATTTTTTTCATTAAATATCTA
The DNA here is from genome assembly GCF_037042905.1 of Lytechinus pictus. NCBI lineage: Eukaryota > Metazoa > Echinodermata > Echinoidea > Temnopleuroida > Toxopneustidae > Lytechinus > Lytechinus pictus. The sequence goes on along the minus strand of NC_087262.1, from coordinate 8,081,549 downwards.
TATCAATGCTCTACTTTAGCACTCAACAGAAATTGGTATAACTCTTCTGTTTTGGTGATATTGAGGGGTGAAATATATATTATAGGGATCGGTTAACCTATTCAATTTGTTTCCGCCCTCTCGAGTTAGAAAATAAATTGATATTAGAACGCCGTTTGATTCATGCATATTCATTATAACATCGTGGATATTCATAAATACGTCATGGCGCATGCGCATTATCGACGAATGCTAAACGCGTAGCGAGAGCAGGGTGGAAGTCATGCACCGGACGCTGCATGCACAATGCGCCGATTGTTAGGCGGCCACTGGCTGCTGATACTGAAGTCCACCTCCTGGACTGCCGAACACACAACACACTACATCCCCATAACATGCATACACACACCCCTGAATAGCCGGGGAAAGTAAATCAATGGGTAAAGTGAATCACTGTGTTAGTTGAATCACTGGGGGTAAGTGAATCAGTGGAGGGCGTGTGTGTATTCGTTGTGTGTGCGGGCGGGGGTACGGTCCGATAGGGTTTGCCCCTTTGGTTTGTCCAATCATGGACTAGGTCCATGGTCCAATCAATAAAAATCGTCCTGCAGCACATACACACTGTATATATACCAAAGACATACGAGCATGCCCTACATGAAACTTCAGACACGTTGATGAGCGGACGTGAATGACTACGCAATACGGCTTACTGTAGGGATTGTATGTCATGAATCTGAATGTACTCCAAAGACTAAAAGAGATACAAGGAATCCCGGAGAAGGCAAGGGCCGAGTTTGATTTTTTTTAATGTCGGATCGTAGCTCTTTATGCACCCTTTCAGTTCCCTCCACATAGCTTGGCGTACTAGGTACGGGAAATCGGTCTCAGAGCGAGGCGATAGCTTACTATACTGACTCCATGGCCCTCCCCAAAGGGAAGAGGGAGGGAGGAAAGAGAAGAAAGAAAGAAGTGGATCGGTGAAGGAGAATAGGGAGAACGGTCAAAAAAAGAATGTGAACACAACATACCCTAATATTTTTAAATCGTTGATCTTTCCTAAAATCATGATATCATATGTTCTATAGCGTTTCAGTCAGTTTCAGATTATTTGGCTCCACACACCAATTACAGAGGAAAAGTTTGATAAAAAGCTAAAACAAAAGTGGTTTAAAACTCTAAATAGACGACCACCCCCATTCTGTCTAGGGCCGAGTATGAAGAAAGGGAAGGGCGAAGAGAAAAACAATTTTCAGGGCGGGAAACAGAATAATAAAACATAAAAGGAAGATAAATCAAGTTGATAGGACAATGAGGACACACATTATTGACATGAAAGTAGGTGCAATGCAACACAACTTGATTATTATTCGTTTGTTTAGACTGAACTTGCGAGGTCAAAAGGTGAGCGGAGAAACCCGTTGATGCAAAGTATGTACGTAGCGTAGTCTACATCATGTAGACCTTTGTAGTGTGTGTATGCGACCAATGCAGTTGCAAATTTCGAATAAAGTGTTATTTGGTCAATCTTTACAGGCGTCATGAGAAAAAATATTAAATTAAAAAATAAAAAAAAAACCGGGGGGCAGACGTAATGGGCAAGATTTCTCGGAAAACTCTTATTCTTGCAGCCACCCAAGATACCTAGATATGGAATAAGGAGAAGTTGAGTATATTCAATATTGCACGGCGCTATGATCTACGGTAGAACCACTCTATATACGTATGCAGAGGGGTGAATTTCAGTGCAGAGCCGATCAAGGGGGCGACCAGCATGTTTTACAACAGAACTTTACAAGTCACGCAGTGGGAAACAGGGCAACGAAGTACGTAAAAGAAGACTAAGCAAACTTGGAGAAGCAACGTCCGAGGGGATTGCACATGTACTAGTAATTTACGTCGGCTTTCAACGTGTATCAATAGGATTTCCAGAGATTTGGTCGCAGAGCATTTCTCCAGTGGGGGAGGGTGAGGTAGCCTATAATCAATTCATCGGTGGATGGATGGATGACTGAAAGAATGAAAAGATGGAGGAATAGGCATATATGAATGGATCATCCGATGGCCCAAGAATGGATAGACATGGATACCAATGACAAAGTAATAGATAGGGGCGCCCCATGGGAGCTTTTGTTGAATTAGCTAACCCTTATTAAATAAACAATAAACAAAAAAATACAGATGGAAAGATGAACTTTTATTGCAACAAATGAGAGGCAGATAGGCCTACGCATACAGTGTGTGCACGAGCAGTTCAACTGTTGAAAAAATCTGAATGACTGTGGAGCGTGGCGACACGATCAGGACAAAAACATCACTCGCATCTTGATTGACTTATTTAGCAATGAAAGTGGAATTAACCGGGAAGTGGAACTCCCATTTCCGTGTTATATATAAAGGAAAAAGGGAATGATAACTGTTGTTTTATAGCAGAGGAAGTGTATTTTTTCATATTGGGATTGCCCGTGGGGTTGGGACCAAGGAGATTCCGGCGTTTCGACATTTTACAACTGATTGGGAAAATAATATGATAATCATTTTGATGGTTGAGAAAAGAAATGTGCTCAGTTCACACTCAGGATTTATTTTTGCTGGGGTTACGTGCTGAAGAAAATTTAACAAAGCAAAATAAAAACATAAGAAAGGTTCTGACACGAAATGTTGGTCATATTCCATACATTTCTCCAATTTGACACCTACCATAATTCCAGGGGGTGCTGCATGCCTGGAGAAAATAATACACGCCGCATCCCCAGCACCCCCGCTTCCAAGGGGCATACAATCGCGGAATAATTAGTCGTATCAGAAAGTATCAAATCAGTCAAGGCGATCGTATTGATCGTATATAGAAAGTGTTGGAATATGGTTCAACTATTTTGGCTATCAGTTGGTATGAAAGGCCAATCGTGCATAGTGGTGGTGATGACTTTCGAAAAAAATGAAATTTTTTGCAAGCCCCTTCTGGCGAGGTTCAATGGGTATACGCTTATTCTGATGTATTTACTTTATGGTGATGTGATGCAAATATGTTGACGATAAAAAATATAATATTTTGCCTTTATGGGTGTTTTACAACTCCAGGGGGGGGGTCAAGGAGATATTTCAGAGTACTCACTGAGAGACACGCCGATCTGCAAAAGGTAAAGCGGTCATGGGGCAAGCAAACAAGTAATACTTTCCTGAAAAGGCATACCATAATAAAGTTAATTGGAGAGAATAATATTGAACTAAAGAGAAAAATAACATTGAGAATGCGAACATAAGGAATACACAAAACCTGAGTTTAGGAATTGTATAAACAGCGAAAAATACAGAAAGATGTTATGAACATGCTTTCACCATATAGCTCCATGCTTTCACTATTCATGATGTATAATGCAATGATAAAAAGGGAAAATGTTTTCAGTTGTATTTAATTTCAACCAGTGGCGTAAATAATGAACATAAATAAATATGAAGGGCATATAGGGCACAAATCTTGATTTTTTTTTGTAATCTACGATAGATTTTGACATGATATTCAGACCCGGTATTCAGATAATAGTTTTCCTTCTCTCTTTCCTTTTTTTTTTTTGGGGGGGGGGGGCGTGACAAATTTGGGAATCCATATAGCCCTAAGCCTTATTTTGAACGCCACCGATTTCAACTGAATACAAGGTAGTCAAGTGGGCAGCCGACGCAGCGTGTAAAACAGTATAAATTTCATTGCATGATACTAATAAAATTATAAATAATGTCTTGTGCAGTTAGCAGAAACGAGGATAGGACGTTTTGTAATTCGCTATGCAGTAAAATAATGAGAAAGGCTGAAACGATATATATTCAACTGGATCAACTGGTTATCAGACGGAATGGCATGTATGTACATAGGCCATGTGGATAGTGAACGAACTGATGGTAGACCAAATGATATTAGACGAGTTGGCAATTGGACGATTTGGCATCGGACGAAATAAAAGTAAACCGATCCGATCCATGGACTTAGCGCCTATTATCACGCCGGTATAGATAAGGAGGTACAATGTTGGAAACGATGCCCAACGGACATGTGCGTATCCAGGATTGAGCCTGACTATTTTGGCGCCCCTCTGAACTTTTCGTAAAATGGCACCCCGACCCGCCCAGCCAGGGAATCATAGGTGCCGTAAATGCAGTTTGAATTATCGTATTTCATAATCACGTGAAAAATACAGAAAGATGTTAGGAACCATGCTTGAACTATTCATGAATACAACCATTGGCGTAAAAAAATATGAATTAAGGGGCCAGATATATGTGTCGGGCACAAATCATTTTTTATCGGTGATAGATTTTGACATAATATTCAGATATTAGTTCCCCTTCTCGCTTTCTGTTTGTATTGGCCGTGACAAATTTGGGAATCCATATAGCCCCAATCATTCCCCATTATTTTGAACGCCACTGATTTCAACTGGATATATCGTCAAAAAATATTGATTGATTGATTTTATTTCGCAAGTCACCATAATATATATACAGTAGCATTAAAAACAACAGGCTTACACAGGATGACCCACGAAAGCTCTAAAGCTATTTTCCAGTGGGGAAATAGGCTTTACCTTGTAAATAAATATTACCTTGGAAATAAGCTTTACCTTGTAAATAAATATTTACAAGGTAGTCAAACTGACAGCAGATGCAGCGTGTAAACACAGTATGAATTTCATTACATGATAATAATAAAATGATAATTACGTAATGTCATGGGTGGTGAAACAAGGATGGGACGTTTTGTAATTCGCTACGCAGGCTTTTGATAGTAAAGCTGATGAAATACAGGGTTGAAAGTAAAATAATGAGAAAGACTGAAATGAAACGATCTATTCAAAATATAAATTCCATGAAAGAGAAGCGATTCAAACAGAGTATTATATTGCGTTTACATTCCCTCTGATTCATATTCTTTTGATTCCCTTTCAACAATCTACTTCTTTCTTTCTTTCTTCTCTCTCCTCCATGCCCCCTTCCCTTTCTTGGGGCGGCGGGGGAGGGGGGGGGGGGTATCGGATATGAGAAAGCATGCAGTTTAGGTGTTATGGCACACTCGGACAAGTTCAATTTAGTGGCCTAGTAGGTCCATTGGTAAATAACCAAGTCGTCTATTTGGTCCAGTATCCAATTCATTTTCATTCATTTTGCACAATAGCACGTTGTCCAATTAGACCAAATGGTATATGGACTAAATGGCTATTGGACCAACTGGTTACTAGACGATAGTGGATGAGCATAATTATGGTAGACTTTAATGATAGTAGGCGAGTTGGCAATTTGACGATTTGGCATCAGACGAAATGGAAGTAAACTGATCTGATCCATGGACTTATATAGTATCACACCGGTATAGATAAAGAGGTACAAAAGTGGAAACGATGCCCGACGGACATGCGCATATCCAGGATTTTGCACCACGAGGGGGTCACTATTTTTGCGCCCCTGTGAATTTTTCGGAAAATTGCACCCCGACCCGACCACTCAGGCAATCAAAGTGCCTAAATGCATTTTGAATTGTCTTATTCCACAACCACGTGAAAAAGGCAATCGAAGACCATTTTTTGTAACGTGTCCATGTAAAAAAGATCAAAGTTGTATCCACTTCTTGAAAATAATAAATGCGACCAGAAAGCATAAAATTTTTAAGCGTTTTGGGGTTTCAATTTAGTTCAACTTTTCATCAGAGTGGTAGACCATACTAAAATTATGTGCGGGAGCTGTAATTTCTTAACCGGGGCTAGATCCAGCTTTCGCCAATAGGGGAGGGGGATATTTTCATCTGTTTTCCGATCAAACATTCTACGCTTTTTGCAACCGTGAACATGATATGTATATGAATTATTTACGATACGAGCGCGAAACGTGAGCTGAATTTTTTTTATATTCTGACCTAAAATTTTTTTTTGGGGGGAAATCTATGAGCACTTTTGGCAATCAAGAACAGGATGGGTATCTATCAACATTTTATGCGATCACGAAGTGCGAACTGACAATTTTTGAATTCCCAATCCAACACTGGACATCATAAGCACTTTTTATAACCATGAACAGGATGGGTATATTATATAGCTAAATAATTAATGCGAGCGCTAAGCGCGAGTTCAAATTTTTTGATATTCTGACCTCGTAAATTTGTGCGAGTGCGAAGCGCGAGCTTAAAAAGTGATTGATATTTTGACCTAAAATTTGGACATTCTAAGCACTTTTGGTAATCATGAACAGGATTGTCATCTAACTAAACATTGATGCGTCCGCAAAGAGCGAGATGAATTTTTTTTCATATTCTTACCTAAAATTTGGACATTTGAGTAAGCATTTTCGGTTATCATGAAAAGGATGATCAGTAACAAAACAGTTTATGCGAGCGCGAAGCGCGAGCTGAATAAAAATCTATATATTTTGATACAAAGTCAGACATTCTAAGCACTTATCTTACCATGAACAGGATCGCCACCTTACTAAACAATTAATGCGAAGAGTAGGATGAATTTGTTTTTATATTCTGATCTAAAATTAGGACTTTCTAGGCACTTTTGGTAATCATGAACAGGATTGGTAATTGATGGGAGCAAACATGAGTTTGGCACCCCCTCCCCTCCCTAGGTAAATTGAACCTGAATTTGATGCACCGAGACAAATATCAAATTGGCGTGTGGTGAATATCCATTCGGCACCACCTAGGTTGAACATCAATTCGGCGCCCCTATATGTCAAACAGCAACTCGACAACCGTATATAGGAAAAATAATTATTCGGCGCCCCATCCCCAAGGTTAAACATCATTTCGGTGCCCCTATGTCGAACATCTATACGGCGCCCCGAGGTAAAACATTAATTCACCCCCCCCCCCCCCCAGGATGAAGATCAATTTGGCACACCCTAGGTCGAACATCAATTCGGCGCCCCTAAGCAAAACATAAATTCGGCACCCGCTATATACATGCTCTAGGTTGAACATCAATTCGGCGCATCCACCCCCCCCCCCCCATGTCAAACAGCAATTCGTCAACCCTACGAAAAAAATATCGATTCGGCGCCCCCTTGGTGCCCCTATGTCGAACTTCGATTCGGCACCCTCCTATGTCGAACATCTATACGGCTCCCCGAGGTAAAACATCAATTTCCTCCCCCCTTCCTAGGTTGAACATCAATTTGGCAGCCCCTAGGTCGAACATCGATTTGGCGCCCCCTAGGTCGAACATCAATTCGGCGCCCCCTAGGTCGGATATCAACTCGACGCCCCTTATTTCGAACCACAATTCGGCTCCCCTATCTATGTTGGACTTAAATTCGGCGCCCCTAGGTCGATTATCGATTCGGCCCCCCCCCCCCCCCCCAGGTCGAACACCAATGCGGCGCTTCTTTTTTCCCTCCTCTCTTTCTTGCCCCCTTTCTCTTCTCTCCCCTCCCTTTTCCTCCCCTTTTCTTTCCTTCCCTTTTCTCCCTATTTTGGCGACCCCGAATACGCGCATGGTAGAGCTACGGATATAGAGAAATAAGGACAAAGATGTAATGAAAATATAAAAACTCTTGAAATACTTTACGTTTTCTAGGCAAACAAGAATCCAAACTCCAAAGCGTATAAATAACGTCCGGCTGAATAGACCTCCATTTGCATCCTGTTTGATATATGCTTTCCTGTAAGTTCCATTGTGGGCAAAATAAAGGGCAAAAGTAAGTCTGCTTTCTTTGAGAGGGTGTAAATGATGATATATTAAAATACCAGCGAGTGCCATAGGTGCTAATCATAGGCGACGGAACGTATTTTCAATTTTATTTTTTATTTTTTTTGGGGTGGGCAAAGCCAAAAAAGGCACTTATATGCAAAATTTGCATTTTTTATGCAAACTGATATTTTCACCATGAGATTATCATCTGTGTTAAGTAGTTGTGCGTTTTGTAGTAATTAAATTGAGCAAAACCTTTTTAAAGTCTTTTCTTATTGATAAAATATCTATTTAGGCTTTATTTTTCCGGGAGCGAGCGTAGCAAGCAAGCAGTTTGAACATTTTCAAATCTGAAGTTGTGAAACTCGCCGCTTTTTGGTCAAATCGCGCAAATTATTGTTAAAAGAGCATTCTTGCGAGGTGTTCAGAGCGCAAATCGCGAGCTATAAATTCTAGACATTGCTTGTACTAACATGACTAATAAGACATGAAAATCAAACATTCCGAACAATTTTGTTATGAAAAAGATGTGCATCTAATTGAAGAATGGACGCGAGCGCGATATTCCAACCAGAAAACTGGACATTCTAAGCACTTTTTTAACCCCAAGAACTTAATTGTGTGTCTTAATAAATAATAATTGATGCGAAGCGCGAGCCGAAAATTTGTAATATTTCAACCTGAAAACTGGATATTCTAAGCAGTTTGAAACCGAGAACATAATGTGTACCTTTGATGCGAGCGGAAAGCGCGAGCTGAAGATTTGTGACATTTAAACCTGAAAATTGAACATTATAAGCACAAGTTGTAACCAAAACAAAGTGAGTGCCTTCCTAAAAAATAAATGATGTGGGCGCGAAGCGCGAGCCAAAAAATTAGTGATTTCCAACCTAAAATGTATCGTTTGACTTCAAAAAAGGTATTTTATTTTGAAAAGGGACATACATGTACATCATTTTGAAATAAGTGCACTCTCCATTTAAAAAAGGCATTTTTTTCCTACTGGGATTTTTTATGTAGGGGGTTAAGTGCCCCTGCCGCCCCCCGGTTCCGCCGCCCCTGCTGCTAACATAGCCTCGGGTTATAATTTTTATCTAAGTTCAAACTGGTATTAACAAAAAAATGTTGGTATGACTGCATTTTATAACGATGGTTTTCTTTAAAATATATATTTTTTACCATTTCGATCCATCACATGTTTGCATTTTTTTGTCCGTCGATATGCCCAGCGCTGAGAGGTCATGCCAAAACGTGATTTTGCATGAAGTACATTCTCTGAACCATCATCGGAACTTCGGAATCACACAGAGATGGAAGACCCCTTCCCCCAAATAGTTCCGCCTAGCTGTATGTCCTCGAATATATATATATATATATATATATATATATATTTAATAAGACATCAGAAATGCGAAACACAAATTCAAGAGTAATGCAGTTTTTGCAATAAAATTTGAAATTTTATTATATATATATATATCACCATGATAAGTACGTAATTTTATTATCCGAGCCCATGCAGCGGACCGAGGAGGAGTGGGTGGAGGGAGAGGCACCTATAGGAGACGTCATACTTGTTCTTGTTCAGTATATACTACCATAACAAGTTGAAAATAAAAATACAAAGAGAAACTTGGAGGGGGATCGATGATACATTGTTATAACATACATACCTACGCACCGGTATCATAGGCGGATCCAGGAGGCCGACGTTACGCCCCCCCCCCCCCCGATATTGGCGGCGCAAAGTAATATGAACGAAAGCAGAGGGGGGGGGGGCAAAATATAAGACGAAGAATGAATAAAAAAAGGTGAGGGGAATTCAGACTTGGGGAGGGGTGGGAGCCAATCATGTCACTACACATGTATAAAAACAATTTAGCCCGCGCTTTGTGTTCGCATTGCCTGTTCGATGGAACATCTATTCATCTATACCAATTCATTTATTGGTTTATTCATTCAGTCATGGTTAAACAGGTTCACAAGTTCAGAGTTATTAGTATACAAAATCATAGTAACAAGTACAATAGCAAGGTATAATTCATATCAAAATAGTATGAGACATAAAGAAATATTAACTGATCAATGTAATACAAAACACGGAAACATTGTTGAAGGGCTTATAGTAAAACGAACAAGGGAACTAAATAGGCCTTTACTTATTCAAATTTTTGGGCACCTTATCCGTCAGTGTGCATCTTGTTTAATGATCATATTGCTCAGATCAATTTTCAGGACACAATACACAGTCCGAAAATAATACCTCACGCTCGCATTTTTTATAGGGCTTAGTACTGTTACGACTATAGATTCCAACAAAAACTAGCTTTGAGCTGCCGATCGATCGGGAAAAATGTGGATGAAAATATTGTTCACCCCGGCCCCGTTATTAGTGAAAGCTGGATCCGCCCCAGAATATATTGTTTTAAAAAAAGGCATAGGCCACGCGGTATTTGTCATTTTTTAGTGATAAATACATTGAGGCAGTATATTGACAAATAATCACTGGAAGAGAAAGAGCATCTTTCGTCCTATATAACGCACAAAGCAAAATAATGAAAAATGGCGGCCAAGCTAGTTCAATACAAAATGATTTCCTTTTCCTTTAAAAAAAATGTTACAACACATTATAATAATGAACAAATCAAAATACAGAACTTGAAGAAATTGATAACAATTCAGTGAATCGGAATCGAAACAAAAATGCGTATGTAAATATAATTATAAAATAGAAATAAAAAACGGGAAAAAAAATAAGAATAGCCCTTTCACAAGCAACCATAATTCTCCCTCCCTTCATACCCTGGACAAGTAAAGAAAAAAAATACAGCTAGAGAAACGAAGCAAAGATGAAAAGCAAGGAAAGGGAAGGAAAGCCGTCTCTCGGTACCTGGTACCCTGCCCAGATATCAAGATGTACGTAGGACCTATTCTCCGCGATTTGAAAAACAACGTGCATAACATCACAATTATTATGATGGTCATTTCAAAAAGTTCCTTGGTTGTTTCCAAGTTATTTAATTTGCCGTCGAGGGACTGCGCGAATGCACACGCTCCTACAGGAAATGAATGAAAAAGTCGCAAATAGACTCCGCCGTTCAATCCGATACTGTACTGTATAGCCGGTATACAGATCGGCACGTGAGACAAGCGCAGAGGCGATGGATATGAATATTCATGAGCAGGTATTGATGTCATTTGGTCTCAAGGTGGCGCTCTTCATTTGTTATGTCCATTTCAAAATCTGCATCAAAAGAAAGCTCACTTGGTAAAATTTATCTTCTTTATATATTTTTTTGAGAATAAAAACAGTTCTTTTGGCCAATGCAATATATTTTATGGACTCAGAACTTGTTTATGAGTATTTTGAAAAGCGAAGAGTGAAATCTAAAAGAAAGTTTTGAAATAAACCAATGTCACAATTTACCTTTAATGCAGGAAGAATCCATACATGGGCCCCGAAATAGATCACTTTGTAGGTTACAGATGAAGAGCCTCTACTGCATTGGGTCTGGGGCAGACCCACATTAACTCGTACCACCTTAAACTTTGCGAAAGTAGGGTCGTATATATGTCTATCCCTTAGCTAAGGACATTTTTTCCCCCACTTTTTCAATTTTTCACTTTTTTCCTCCTTTTCTTTGCTTTCTTTCCCTTTCCTATTTTTTCTCCCTTTTTCTTTCCCCCGTTTTTTTTTATTTCCCAGCGAAATCATCGGGGGGGTGGGGCGGATTGCCCCTGCCCCCCACACCTGTTACGCCATTGTTAAAGGTTTAGTATGCGTATAAATGGCGTGACCTTAATATATTGGTAATATTTTTTTGGATGCCTAAGTTTGCAATTGTCCTGTCAAAAAGTATGTCATCTCCCCCCCTCTCCCTTTATACCTTACCATTTTTTGTGCCTTTTCATGGTAGGTGTTATCTCTCTATTCCCATTGGTCGGTTCAATGCTTGGTGGAACACATGTATTTGTAAGTGGACCTTGTTTCAACTCAACCAGTTTGATTGCGTGTGATTTCGACGGGACAGTGACTTCTGGGAAATTTATATCCAACGACATCGGCATCTGTATTTCACCAACGTTCTGCAAAGTTGGAAGGATTCCTTTGCGTGTGTCTCTTGACGGTGGAGCTACGTTCAATTTCTCTGGAACGTTCACAATAAGTAAGTTCACCTTTCAATCACATTCACACATGCGACCACACCCACGCACACAAGTACGCAACCCACCAATACCCACACAATCCGAACATTTGGTCACTTCTGTGGTGACGCAATCTGCAAGGGCCATCAGAATATAAATTTAATGGTTTTACTTATAAATCGTCTCCATAAGCCCAAAAAACAATTCCAACGTCACGGAATTTTACAAAAATCTCATGATCCTGATCTGACAACACACGACGTTAATCGTGTACCTAGAGCCGTAAACAGTACCTAGAACTATTTTATTTCTTTTCATTTCGTTTATTTCCATTTCCAACATTTACAATCTCGTACATTTTATATACAGACATAAGCATAAGACATTAGCGAATTTCTATCGTACACAAATTATAGTCAAGATTATCATAGGCCTAAACAAATTGAGAATGGAGGAGGCTGCTAAAAAAGCGAAGCGCGTTCATGGTGTTAGGTGCAGCCACTTAACAAACATATTCTGAAAATATTGTTGTAATATTCAAGTATAAACAGAAACAACCCACAAAATGACAACTTGAGCATAGAACCATATTTTCAAGTAAGAATCGGGGGGGGGGGGGTTAAAACAGAAAGAGAAAAGAAAAAGAGAGATAAAAGTTTTCCAGTATATTGCCCCGTTGATGGGATTTTACCAAGGATATTTGAAAATTGTATTTTTTCAAATGTTCATTGAACCGTGAAATGATGAATATTGTTGAAGATACTCTTCCCCAAAATAACTGTCATCATATTCGATAATTTCATAGATAGAAATGTGTAAAATATCAAGTTATAGCAAATTTTCATTTGCTTTTATCCGACTGTAAAATTTAGCAAAAGAAATGTATCGTCTTTTAGAAAGTACCTTTTACAAATTAAGGCTTCTGACGATTTTTTTTCAGGGTGAGAATGTGGAAGTCGTTCCAATAAAATGGAATCAAAGTCATGATATTTGGCTTGTGACTTTTAAAAAGTGACAATTTTGCTTTCTGGCGGTGTTCACTGGAGCATCACATAAAATACGTCCGTAATATTCACTCAGAGGGTAGCTTATGGAATTGAATAAACGAACATGTAAAAAGATCATCAAAACTCCTCCTGTTTCAGAAATTATGAATGTTTGTATAAGGGGGACTTACTTTTTTGTTGTACACACACATATATATAAACCCCTCAAAAAGAGTTTGGAAATCTGAGTTTAGCCATTAATTTCTCTCATTTCCCAATATGACACAATGTATATTTGACATCATTTAAAAGATAATCTAATTTTCTTTAGAATGATACCATGCTTGTTATGATCATGCCATTACGAAAAGAGCAGGATTCAAAAGTGTTGGCTGAAGTCTGAATTGAAAAGCTGCAAAACGAGCAAAAAAGGTTTGGAAATCCGAGTTTGGCCCTTATTTTCTCCCAGCTCCAAATTTTACACAATGCATATTTGAAATCATTCAAAATATCATTTAATCCTATTTAAAATGATACCATGCTTGTTATGATCATGCCATCATGACAAGAGCAGGATTCAAAAGTGTTGGATGAGTTCTGAATTGAAAAGCTGCAAAACGAGCAGAAATAGTCATGAAGGGTCAATACAAAACATGATTCTTTTGTTTGTGTCAATAGAGAAGAAAGTCCATTCAAATCAAGCCCCTGCTTCTTCATTTTTTTATGTTTTGTGTGGTTTATGTAGTGATGGTCTGTTTATTTGTTATGTGTTTGCTTGTGCAGAGGTGTGTTTGATTCCATGGTAATGTTGATGTTAAGGTGCGTCAAAACAATTAAAAAAAAACCGCTGAGAAACTCACTCATCACCACGGATAAAAGAACAGTGACTTTCATTATTGTGTCATTTTGCAACTTTTGAATTTTGACCTTGCCCCACATTTCAAAGTACTGCACCTCCATGTGGACAACAATCATATCCTGTAAAGTATCATTTTAAAGATAATTAAATGATCTATTCATTGATATTAATTACACATTGATATTTACTAAAACCGAGGAGGGATTATCGATCAAAAACAAAAGAAACCGTTGAGAAACTCACTCATCACCAGGGAAAAAAGAACAGTGACTTTCAATATTGTGTCATTTTGCAACTTTTGAATTTTGACTTTGCCCCACATTTCAAAGCACTGCACCTCCATGTGAACCATAATCGTATCATGTAGTATATCATTCTAAAGAAAATTAAATGATCTATTCATCGATATTAATTACAGATTGATATTTAATAAAACCGAGGAGGGATTATCGATCAAAGTCAGATTTTCCAAACTTTTTTTGAGGAGTTTATAAATATATATATAAATATATATACATGTGTATATATATATATATATATATATATATGTGTGTGTGTGTGTGTGTGTGTGTGTGTGTGTGTGTGTGTGAGGTTATGTGTAATTTTGTGTATATTTCTATTAATTTCTTTCACAACACATTTCAATAAAAAGGAATTGCCAAAGCTGTTGTACAAGTAGATTCATTCAGGTGTTTGGTGAAACTATGGTCTCAGTGATGCGAATGGGACCGTTTTCCTTCGGGTAAATGCGCCCCTTAGAAAAGTAGTCGCATTCGCGTCACTTTGGGGAGCCAAGTTCCAACCACTTCTGGTGGCCGTACATAAAAAGTAGTTTACTAGCACCAGTTTGGTCGGGTCCACGGATTTCCCCTTTTTGACAAAATCTCTCGAAATAGGGCATTACTTGGACTGATTACTAATAGTTTTTAACAGCTGCTTTCATTCTGCCGATTTCCTTCATTTTGGTGCATGCTCCTTCTGTCCCTTTGGGCCGGGGCAGTTCCCCAAGCTCTTACAGGGGCAATCCAGGCTGAATCAGAAGTGAAATTCAATTAGCAAAAGGCCGAAAATTTCATCAAAATTTGATTAGAAATAACGTTATCTGAGTTCTGGTATATGGATATTTTGTGAAAACTGTTATATGCACGGCATTATGAATATTGATTAGGTGGGTTAATGATGCCATGTCCCCACTTTCATGACTTCCATGTATTAATTGATTACATGAAATCATAATTATTATCAAATCGGTTGTCAAATAATTTATTTTTGTTAGACAAAATTTGAATGATCATAATTTCATATAGCAAAATACAATAGAAAAAGAGAGGATATGATATCAGCTTCAAAGCATATTCATTAACACATGCATAGAACCGTCTCACCGAAATAATGCAAAGCTTTAAAATGTCACATAAATTTAGTATTCATTGTCCGATTTTGATGAAATATTCAGTGATTGGTTTGTCTGATTTTACTCTATCTATTCAAATCATATTATTTTCAACCTGGATTATCCCAAATTATATTATTTTGCTCCCATTGTCTGTATATATATATATATATATATATATTTTTTTTTTTTTTTTATTTGATTTGATTTTATTTCAGCATTTTTCCAACAGAAATAATTAACAAACATAATGTACAACATAAAGAAAAAAATAGTGATACATTTCTTTTTACAAATAAAAATACAAATAATCATTCATTTGCAAAAATGTATATAGATAGTATTATTTTGCAATATTATAAGTTGTACTTTGTTGAGTAGACAAAAAAAAAATGCTGGAGACCGCTACCATAAGCAGTGCTTGACTAGGGTAGCGGCCTCAAAACGTATTAGCGAAATAAACAAAAAAGAACGAAGTACAAATCAAGCATTGACTTAAATTAATTATAAACAGATATTATTAATACGATATTTACATGCAAGAACCTTGTATGCCTGATATTATGTGCACATTTGACGTATTTGCATGTGTTTGTGCATGTGCAAACGTGTGCGCGTGTGCAAATGTATATTTAAAATTGTATGTGTATGTTAAGTGTGTGTGTGTGTTGAGAGTGGGTGTGCGTATATGTGTGTCGGTATATGAGGGTGTGGGGGTAGTATTAATTAGGAATTATTGAATGGTTCTAGGATACAGCTTGAAATGATAGAAAAGTTTGATACTGTGACTTAACTTTTTTTCATTTTCTGATGTAACAGTTTATGAGATCAGATAGAAATTAAAAATTTACCAAGAAAATTGAAAATTGACCAAGACCCGTAGAACTCTTTTTATATATATGCATAAATTATTCAGAATTGTATTTGCGTGTCATAAATTTTTCAAAGGATGATTTGAATGAGTTAAGAGAGGGACATTGTTTTAAGTATTGTGGTAAGGAATTCCAGGTATCTGGTCCATGATGGCGAACTGATTTTTGAGCAAGAATAAGTTTGGGGTTGTGTAGATGATAATCAGAAGAGTGGCGAGTTGGATATGCATGTGTATTTGATTTTAAATTGAATAGATTTTGGAATAATGATGGAAGATTATTGTAAGTGTATCTAAACATAAATATACCTGTTTGTAGAGTGTGAATATCCTGTATTTTAAGTGCATTTAAACGCTGAAATAGAGGTTCTGTGTGGGAAATATAATGCGAATGAGTAACGTTACGAATTGCTCGTTTTTGGAGAAGTAGAAGAGAGTTTATTTTCGTTATACTACAGTTACCCCATACAATATTGCAATACATCATATGTGAAAGTACTAGGGAGTTGTATAGAACCAATAATGATTTTTCAGAAAGAAAGTCTTTTAATTTGTAAATTATTCCTATGTTTCTTGATATAGATGTATGTACATTGTGTATGTGTTCATTCCACGTTAGATTGGAGTCAATTGTTACTCCCAAGAATTTGGTAGAGTGTTTTTCAGTAAGAGGTAAACCGTCAATTGATAAATTGGGAGCTGGTAAATGTGGATTAGCTTCTCGAAAGTGTATAAAATTGGTTTTGCTTATGTTAAGTGACAGTTTGTTTGTTTTAAACCATTGGGATATTTTAGAGAGTTCTGAATTAAGAATATGTGTAAGAGTATCTAAATTAGCATGGGAATAGAAAATACAGGTATCGTCGGCAAAAATTATGAAATTTAGAATTGGGGATGAATTTATGATATCATTAATATAGATAATAAAAAGTAGGGGTCCCAGAATTTATCCCTGTGGTACGCCGCACTTGATATTTTGTTTTTGTGAGTTTTGAGATTGGAAATGTACGTATTGTTGTCGATTATGTAAATAGTCTTCAAACCAGGATAGTGCTTGTCCCCTTATTCCATATGACTTTAATTTATGAATTAATATTTTGTGGTCGATTGTATCGAAAGCTTTCGAAAGATCCATGTAAATTCCAATCGCATGTTCCTTTCTGGTGAAAGCTTCAATAATTTTGTCGTACATATATAATAAGGCATAATCTGTTGAGTGTCCTTCTCTAAAACCGAACTGATTAGGAATAAAAATATCATTGTTTTTCAGAAAAGTAAAGAGTCGTTTATAAATAATTTTTTCAATAATTTTAGATATTGATGGTAGTAAAGATATGGGCCTGTAATTGCTGATTAAGGAGGAATCTTCTTTTTTATAAATTGGTATTACTTTTGCGAGTTTCAGGGAATCCGGGCATTTGCCTGTTGAAAGAGAGAGATTAAATATATTGGATAGTGGATGAGCAATGTAATGAATAATTTGTTTAAGCAAATAAACACTAATTCCGTCATGCCCACAAGACTTGCTAGATTTCAGTTGTTGAACAATATTAATTATTTCAAGTTCATTAGTTGGTCTTAAAAAGAGTGAGTTTTCACATGCTGGAGATAGGAATTTAGTGAAATGTGAATCATTTACATGAATGTTTGAGGCCAGATTGGGACCTACATTAGTGAAATAATCATTGAATGCATTTGAAATTGTTTCTGGGTTAGTAATTTCTTGACCATCAACATTAAAACTATTTGCAATATCATGTTTTTTCTTACCTAAGAGATCGTTGACAGTTTTCCATAAAAAAGGAACATTATTTGCGTTTTCCTCTATATTTTTTGAATAGTACAGTTTTCGAGATAGACGAATAATGGATGTCAATTTATTTCTATATTTTTTGTATTTGTCAAATTTTACCTTACATTGAGTTTTTAGAGCTTGCTTATAGAGTTTATTCCGTGTTGATATTGATCGTTTAATGCCCTTTGTGATCCATGGTTGTTTATATTTTTTAAGGACCTTATCTTTTACAAGAGGTATGTTTTTGTTATAATAATGTAAGAGTTTTTGAATAAATATTTCATAAGCAACATCGGCGTTAGTTTCGTTCAATACTTCATTATATATACTTCATTATGTATATATATATATACAGTGCGTCCCAGAAAAAACGAAACCGAGATTTAGCGATGATTTATCATAACTTAATCACAAATACAATACACACATGACCTACCATTGTAAAGCTTATAATCTCTTCTTTCATCTGAAATTACTTAGCTTATTTCTCATTCACGCATGAGTGAGCAAAAACAATTTGAAGAGGGGATACCAAAAAGTCATTTGGCGGGCTGTATCTGGGTTTCAAAAAGAAAACCACATTTCTAAAAAGTTCAATATCTGTTCTTTAATTTGATACCTCAATTACAGAAAATGGTCAAGAAATAAGAAAGTTCTGGTTATTTGAAATAAGGCTTGAATTTCAATAATTTCATAAAATGAAGAGGTTTTACAGGCTAGCGTTCAAACTCACTCGACACTCCGTTTTGTTGACGATCAGCTATGCATGAAGTCTTTTGTTAACCATGCGATAGCTTCTGTGGGAAACCAGTGAAAACACGTTTATTTAATGAAATTATGGAAATACAAGCATTGTTTCGAGGGAATGTAACTTTTGTACTTCTTGACCATTTTTTTGTGATTAATACGACGTTGCTTACATATAGCGCATATCACTACCCATGGGCGTCTCTATGCGCTTAATAGAAAAATAGACAAAGAAGAGAGAGAATCAAAGCTATTATGTAGACTGTCTCAATCATAGAACCGCTTAAACAAATAAGTTTTAAGGCGACTTTTGAATGCAGAGCATGTAGATGCCTCCTTAATGGAAGAAGGGATCGTATTCCAAAGTTTAGGGGCCGCATGACAAAATGACCTCTCCCAATAGAACTTGGTCTGAACAACTGGACACTTAAGCAGATATCTCTGTGAAGATCTCAGATTACGTGAAGGGACATATCTTATTAATTAAGGTATCAAATTAAAGAGCAGATATTGAACTTTTTAGGCATGTGATTTTCTTTTTAAAATTCAGATACCCCCCGCCAAATGAGTTTTTGGTATCCTTTCTTCAAATTGTTTTTGCTCACTCATGCGTAAATGAGGAATAATCTAAGTAATATCAGATGAAAGAGGAGATTCTAAGCCTTACATTGGTAGGTCATTTGTCTATTGTATTTGTGATTAATGTATAATAAATCATCGCTAAATCTCGGTTTCGTTTTTTCTGGGACGCACTGTATATATAATTTTTTTTTTTTTTTTTTTTTGGGGGGGGTTATAACCCGTTTTTTAATAAAAGGTTTCCTTTAATTTCATGGCCGCTAAATTAAGATGTCAATTTAAGTAGTTTAAACACCAACAGTATTATGATGTGATAGAACTTCGTCTCTTCGGAGTGTGCATTCGATATTGTCAATGTAAATTATGATTAAAAAACGATTGACTTTGTCTTTCTTATTCAGTCAATGTTGAGGCGGTTCCTGTAAATGTATTCTCTTCTGTAACGGAAAGCAACGAGAGAGAGTCCTCCTTCGAGATCACATGGAACACAGATGCCCTTCAACACGTTGATAATGTTGACGTTGTTGTCTATGGCTACAGAGAGGATGGTGGTGTTGAATTCAATGGACCATTGCTCACGTTGGCGGAAGAGATTGTCTATAGTCTTGGTCGCCACAATGTATCCGGCCTAACTTTCAATGAGAGCAATTTCGATGTCGGTGCTTTTGGAATTATTGAATCAGATAAGACAAGAAGGAATGTAATATTTCTTAATTTATACTCAGGTTCATAAATTGTATCTAATCGTCCCTCCAAAAAATAAGCATTTTTAAAAACAGATTCGTAGATGATGATTTATCATAAAGCGCAAAGGATGTCAGACTAGTGAAACTTAAGTCGAATCCCACAAGAAATTAGAACAACCACTGGATTAAGGGGGACGTTATATTTGCATCGGGTTAGACCCTAAGTTTCAATTAAAAAGAATCATGGTTTCAGAAGTCATTTCAAAGTTGTGCGCGAATCATTTTCATGATTTTTTTTATCAGTGATGCTCATTCAGAAAGATTTGTCGTCAGTCATATCGTAATTCGGTTGTAAAGACCTATACCAATGTACAGTGTGTCCCAGAAAAAAGGAAACTGTTATTCCGTGTAATTTCTTTTCCTATCATGAATATATGTGTGTGTGTGTGTGGAAGAGCAAATGATGGTCAAGAATGAAGCAGATTTTCACTGGGTTTCTTTAGTATTTATTTGTTAAATAAAACAAAGCAAATTACAGAAGAAGAAACAGAACGAACATAATGGTAAATATCAGTAAATTAAAGCGACACCCAAACAAACAAAAAATCACACGGGAATGTTCAAAAAATCACACAAAATAACACAAAAGGTCAACAGAAATAAGAATGAATTGAAAGGAGTACCTGACATGGGTCGAAGCAAATTCTTGTGAAGTTGGGTAAAGTCGTTTACTTTATTTATGAAGAAGGCCATGTGGCAAAAGTTTTTGCAACCCAGTGTAACTCTGCTTCATTCTTTACCACCATTTGCTCTTCACAAATATATTATACTAAAATGGTCAAAGCGTTTGGTACGAATATCCACACTTTTCTCGATATTATATATATATATGGTATGACCCCAGGCGCGCCCTACAACGCATTTTGTCCTTGTAATAAGTTAATACGGTAGTAACTTCCAGGGTATTGCATTTTCGTTAATCATGGAGTCCTGTTAGAGAACCATATTTAAAATAAAGTTTGATAAGAGCAGCATTTAGAATAAACTTTTAACAATTGAATCCTTTTTTTTTTACCTTTTCCCAAATTATTTTATTTTCCAAGTCCTACCCGCGCTGTTCTCTGGAGCAAAGTCCATGTTCTTCAGTGGTACAATTGCGAAAATGTCACAACCTGGTGCAGTGGCTGGATTGAAGAAGAGGGCTTGTCAAACAATTCCTTTTTGTCGAACAGGTCGGAGTGTCCATGTACCCTTGATCAGGCCAAGGTTGATAGAGGAAGATTTAGTCCACATCCGGAGTGCGACATTGATATTTCCTCACCTAGCAACTGCATTCACAAACGAAGAGCTATCCACTGCGTTCGAGCAGATATACCAAGGTATGTATACACTCAAGTACCCCCACACACTCACACCCCTCATGCCTTATCCACACCTAAGCAAAACTAGGCCTAAGCATAATAGTTAATGTGTTTACTTCGTTGAGGATAGGACAATTTCTTTAGAATAATATCATAATTTATATCAACGTCACATATATTTCAGGCACCACGCCTCCCTCCCAAAATAATGATAATAACTCTGACTTTCAGTCTAGAATCGCCCCTTTTGTGCTTAGATGTGATTAAACAAGAAATTTGGTACACACATTGGATGATTTCAAGCCCGGTGTTGGCGTTGGTGTTGGAATTTTGATTGCTTCCCCTAGCTCTAAAACCTATTTTGAGTGTCAGAAATCATGTTGCCATGGTAACGGCATATTATATTACAACAATTGGTAAAAAAACTTTCAGTTTTAATTGCTTCATCAATTTTTAACCAATTCTCATTAAATTTGGTTCACACATTGAGTTTGAGGTAGAGATGTGAGAAACACATATTTTGTGTGTGTGTCGGAAATCATGTTGCCATGGTTACAACATATTATATGCCCAAATTAGGTAAATTAATCTATTGGTTTTAACTTTTTGGTTAGTTTTCAAACAATTCTCATGAAATTTTGGTCACACATTGGTCTCGAGTTAAAAATGTACAGGACATATTTTTTATGTGTCAGAAATCGTGTTGCCATGGTAACAACATAGGATATGTCAAAAATTAGGCAAAAATCTTGCGGTTCAAACTACTTCATCAGTAATTCGTATGAATTACTCACACATATGTAGGTCTTTGGTAAAAATGGGCGAGGCATATTTTTTCCCATGTGTTGGAAAGTGTTGCCATGGTAACGGCGTAGGGCAGGCGTATTAATTACCTTCATTGATAGTTCTAGTTTAATTTCCCTTCCCCGCAACAAAGTGCATATAGTACGTGCCTCGTTTATTTCACCATCCATTTTAATATCGCCTGTTTTTTTGTTAATTTTCTTTATTCAGGTTCATGGTCTAAAATAGGTAGGCCTAGAGAACATACACAGGAATTGCGAATTGTAATTTAAAAGATCAAGGGAAATATCAAAAAGTCATCAAAATGGGTAATTTATAGGTCATCTCGTTCTTTTTTAAAATATCAGCTGCAGCTTCCTGCTTGCATTATTCATCTAGTTCTTAGTTAATAGTCTTGTTTTAGAAAGAAAGGTATAATTATCAGGAAAAAATCGGTCTGAGAAAAGAAAGGAAAAGAAAAAAAGTTAATTATGATATATGTTATTAAATATCATCATATCAACATCTATCACAAAATTAGATTTTGTATTAAAAAGTCAAAATGTTTGCTCGCTCGGAGTTTTTATAAATTTTGCAATTTACGCCATGTCTGCCCATAACAATTTAGATTCCTAAAGCCTTAAACTGAAAGAAAACTCCTTCACAGAAAACAATATTTGTGTCAGTCATCCCCAAACCATGAACACCGATTGACAACTATTCATATACCCCTGTGATCATTTAATATTTTTTTTTTCTTTATAATTTCAAATGTGTATTTTATAAGCGTGTCATGGAACCATCTTGCCAGTGCAGTTGGGGCGAAGGTTATACATTTGGAAGCACAATGGGGCAATTTTGTCAAGAAAATATTTGACAAAAAAATAAATGGATAAGCCTAACTAAAAAGAAAAGAGACGGGGTTTTCCTTGCCAAAACCTGGCGATTGGAGATGTGGCGATTGGGTGGGGTCCACTTTAAAAGATGCCCACGTTTTGCCCAAATTCTTAGAGGAGTGCACTCATCACGGCTTTGTGTCTAAATTTGGACACGTTCATACCACCTGCATCCCTTAATCCATACCTCTGTCACCCATCATTTATATTTTTCATCTTTGAGTACCTGGCCATTTTCTTTCTCTCATCAAATGTACCCCCTCAAAAAAAATGCTTTATCCTCTTTGTCCCTTTCATTATCTCCCTCCTTCCGAGATTGGCCCACTATTATTCACGAAATTTATCCTTCCAATTCTCTATACATCTTTCTATCTCTGTTAATGACTCCTTCACATTTATACTTTTTCCTTTCCCTTCTCCCATTCTAATTCACCTCGCCCCCCCCCCCCTCTCTCTCATTATTACTTATACAGTGTAATCTTTGCATCTCTGCATGGATCTATCTCATTTTTATATGAAATTTCCTTTTCATTTTTCGCCCTTGCTACTTCAAATCTTCATCTCAATCAATAATTTTCCCAATTTAACAATTCATGGGACAATATTTAGAGTTCATAAAAACAACCCTACAATTTTATACAAATATTGATTACTATTTTTAGTAGTGAAACAAGTGTGTTCTGAGGGGCAAATCATATTTCAACCACACCCCCCCCCCCCTCCTGATTCAATAAAAATAACGAACAAAGAGATGAAGCAAAAAGAATGACATTTTATGAAAATTTATTACTTTTAAAATAAATATACACTAAAATTTGTAAAACAATATAATCTTGTCACCTGTCTATGACTGTATAAACATGATTAAAAGAGGTACATGATTAAAAGAGGTACATGGATTCAAATAAAATACATTATTCATATCCTAAATGAATAAAATACATGTTTCTAAATCAAGTGTACAACTACAAACATGATACATGATAATACATGACAAGAACACAGACCGAAGGCCCGCGAGACCCAAGGCACGTGAGACCAAATTTTTCCTCCTTCATTGGGTGCCGCGTTCGAGTGGTTTAAGGCGCCTCGTTGCAGCGGCGTAACAGGTGCCTGTTATCAGAGGGGGGAGGGGGGAGGGGGCAGAGCGAAATATTTCCCAGTAATTCCGTCTAGAATTAGTGGCATAACTAGGATTTCAGTTTAGGGGGCATTAGTGAGCGCGGGAAGCGCGTTCCGGTGGTGGGGTGCAGGGAAGGGAGTGTACCCCCCCCCCCCCCCCCGAGTAGCGTGGAAGGTCCGACGTTCCTTTGAATTGTTTCTTGTTAAACGTTCATTGCACAAGATCATGAAGCAGAATTACCACAAAAATCAACGTTAAATGATTAGAGTTAATGATTATGTAGTGTCAGGGAAATTAGGCAACGTAAGTGTATACTTTAGCGGAAACACCCCCTCCCTACACCCCCCTAGAGAGCCGTTTCGTGCGCGCAGTAAGTGTTTCGCACGATTTGCACGCTCACCACCGCACCCTAAAATGAAATCCTAGGAACGCCACTAAATGTAGTTACCGGGAATTATTTGGCTCTCCCCCCCCCCCCCCCCGATAACAGGCAGATAATGAATAAGGAGCGGAGCAGACAAGGAACAATGAAAATAAAACGTCGGAGCTTCCGTGCTTGCTTTGCGCGGGAGGGGGAAAACTCCCCCTTATAGGGAGCGCCTTTCGCGCACTCAGTATTAAGTGTTTCGCCACATCGCGTGATCACTACCGCCCCCTAAAATGAAATCTTACAGGACTTGGTTACCGGTAAATATTTTGGCACTACCTCCCCCCCCCCCCCCTGAAAACAGGCAGGGGACGTACTAAGATGAGCGGGAGCAGACAAGGAACGATTCACAGGAACGACGGAGCTTATTCTTAAATGCACTTATATTGCGTTTATACTTGTAAGCTCACATTGTTAGTCTCTTTGTTGAGATTCCAATAAAAAATATAAATCAACTTAATCTTAATTTCTTGCAAAAGTTAAGTGGAAAATTATTGTTACAATAGTATGGATCCAATGGTCTTCCTAGATTTTGTTTTCATTTTGTCGAGTTACATTGTTCTTGCTCTTACATATTTTTGAGAATGCATCCCATAATAATATTATCATTAATTGAAATATTAAGAGGGTTCAGTTGTCAATTGAAACTTGAATTTCTATAAAAATTCATGAGATTGATATTATCAATTTTTTAAAGTAAATTTAAGATAGATTTATTACAAGATGTGGATGAATTGTAAAAGAGATTCATATTTGAAAATTAATATAACAGGACATCACATTTACAACCGCTCTTAAGAACAATAAAATAAATTAGAATTAATATAACCGTACAGTATACTTGTATTTACGAGTAGAATGTTCAATTAACACAACTTTATATATAAAGAATCACCTTCATACTAGAAGCTTGACCCCCTGATCCAAAGAGAGATTTCTTGTTCAATGGCACACAGTGGCAGAGTGTCTGAACTTCCATCTCCTTCCAGTTGCTGCCCCCTCTCTCTTTCTACCTCTTCTCTCTCACCGTTTGTGTGGTTCACCTGTTAGAAAAGTGAATTCAAAATTTTTCATATAGTAACAGATGAGAATGAATTCATATTTACATTTTGTATAAACAACAACAACTGAAGTCCCTTCTTTAAAAAGATATATGTTTATCATTATAGATTTTGTCAAATATATTTCACAATGGTGTTGTTACAGTTTCACCATGCTCACTGGCTAATTTAAGGCAAATAAGGTCTAGTCATTCAACCTTGAGATGGTTTGAACACACTAAGAATAGGGGTTCAAATTTGAACCTTAGGGGTTGGTACAATAAGGGGTGCTAATGAGAGCAATTATGCTCATTTGTGCACCTTTATGGGTGTAGCATAAGCTATATTAATAACCATATAGGGCACAGATTTGAACCATGTAATAAGGTTAAAAATTTGAGCATTTTTAATCTTTAAGTATTATGCACCTTAAAAGGTAAAATGTTGCCCCTTTTATTGTGCAAACGAACTTTTTGGGGTTGCAAACAATAATAACAAGGCCATTTTTGCACCTTTTATCACCAAGGGTGCAATATCAAAAGGATAGTACAAGCGTTTCATTTAGGCTTCAAAATTTGTTTTTTTATGTTAGAAAAATATACAAGAAAAATGATTTACACACGCAATATATAAATGAAGATAGGTTTCGATAGGTAAGAACATTGTAGGCCCTATAACTCTATTATTTATACAAAAACTAGGGAATGTCTTTACTTCAAATTGCCACGTTTTTTTTCTATAAAAAAGCACCCCTTTAATAATTTATCTAAAAAAATCCTCTATACATTAAATAGGTAAAAGAAATAGAATATAGTATGAGAAATTCTTGATAACAGTGACCAAGAGAATTTTAATTATCATGGTTATTTTATTCACAGATCAGAAACCAAATCCTGTAGTTAACGAAAATGCATTCTCTCCATGCATATTATTTGTGCATGGGTTTAAAAATTAATAGAAAAGGAATTTTATAACGTTTTTAACCTGTAAAACAAACCAAAGAACTAAAATATCCTCAGAAGAGTATTAAACTTATCAAACAGATAGCTTGTATACAGGGCAACGGCCCTTCCTGTTCAGTAGTCTCCAGTCTTCATTAACACAGAGGCTGACCCAGGATTTTCTAAATGATTTTATCACCTTTATTACTCACCAATCACTTCGGGTTTCCTTTCTTAACGGAGAGGGACCCCCCCCAAAAAAAAAAAAAAAAAAAAAAAAAAAAAAAAAAAAAAAAACTCGCTCCTACATGTCCTAGGGTCTTATACTCTACATGTTATTGTAGTGCACATCTACCACCTGATAAATATTGACTAGGCCTCTACCCCTGGTACTAGAAAACAATATTATATTAGAGCTAGACTACCCTACTCCATAGCTCTATCATAAGCCCAGGGGGATCCACCATCGTAGCGTAGGCAGCGGATTCCCCGTCTCCCAAAGGTCTAAGTTAGAACCTACACATGTACATGTACTAGGTTCTATTTGAATTTTAATGTCAGAGTTTAAAAGTCAGGCTAAAGATTAGACATAGAATAGATCTAGAGTAACATTTGTAGTTCTAGTAGATCTACAATATTAGTATTAATATTAGATAGATCTAGGCCCTATAAATGATTAGCTTACTAATGATGTAAAGACAGTTTCAATTTTGGTCCCTAAAATAGACAAATAAATTACAAAATACAAGCTCGCTCGTTCTGCCTGAACTTGAAGTGCTATTCCGACCCCATTCTACCCCATTTTGGAGAGTACATGTTTGACCACTCACACGTATTGCGAGGTTAGTATTAGTATACGGGTACCAACCTTGCACCATAAACTGCGTGTGGCAGTGGATTTCTAATTAGTGGGTCGCGCGTGCTGGGATCCCACTTCTGGTCTCCACAACACACGACTTCTATGGCTTGATTTTTCTGTGCGCGGCGGCATGTAATGAACCCTTGGGCGATGTTTGACTAGTATTACACGGACGACTTGTGGGCTCCGGCCCGCTGAGCTCCCTGGTTTAGACCTAGACTAGATCTAACTTGTTAGTGCTAGAATTTAGACTCTAACGTTAGAAAGACTAACGTTAGATTATAATTTTCCAGGAAGAGCGGGGTGCTCTAAAAAAAAACCTTAAAATCAATGTCCAATGTCGTGAATACTAATTAAAACTGTTATCTGTCTGTGTACGTTACACGCATTATTCATATTCATGGGACACCGGAACCTTCAAATCAATGTCCAATGTCGTGAAGATTATTTGGTGATACGCCATCAGCGTATTACCTCTTGTGATTGTCAGAATTTTTTTTATTTTATTTTTTATTCTTCTTTTTTTCTTCCTGATTTTGTTCGCCCACTTTCGTTAAGTTTTCATCATTCAATTAACATGAAAATTTCCATTATCAATGACATTCATCAGAAGAAACGGTGTCACGCTTTTCATGATAATCAGTAATTCATGACGTCACGTAGGCGCCATTTTGTGTTTTTCACCCTGAGTCATGTAATTGACCATATCTTCCTAACTAAACGTCATTTTCAAATTTCTTTTGGTAGGCATTAACTTCAGGTTAATATCTACCACCGAGATGCATTCATGAGCGCGTGCTCTTGATATCAAGAATTCAATTTTTCTTGATATCGAGAATTAGCATTGCTTAACTACACAAAACCATTTCTTGATATCAAGAACTCGAATTCTTGATATCAAGAATTCATTTCTTGATATCAAGAAATCGAATTCTTGATATCAAGAAATGGTTTTGTATAGTTAAGCAATGGTAATTCTTGATATTAAAAAAAAAATCGAATTTTTTATATCAAGAATTCTTGATATCAAGAAATCGAATTTTTGATATCAAGTTCATTTCTTGATATCAGGAAATGAATTATTGATATCAAGAAATAGGATTAAATGCTAAAACGGCTTGCCATACGGCCGAGCATGCTTGATGAGGCTGGACCAAGCAGTGAGGGGGTACATCACTTGTTTTACAAGTGTAGAGGAGACAGCCTTTTGAGGCTCATAAGGTTGTGTTTTTTATGTTGGTCACCCCACCCTCCATCCAACATTCCGCTGTCCCTACCTCGTGCAATCACTTGAAACAATTTTGTAGCAGAATCCAGACATAACATTCAGGCCAATCACAAAATCACACTTGCTGCGCATTCACCACAAATAGCCCATTGAAGCTGTATTGTTGGAAATGCTTGTTTTTCAATGATCCGTCGAATAGGAAGAAATCGAGCCAGCGCCGTAGCCAGAAGCAATTTGTTTGGGGGGTGTACCAGCTTAATTTGCCAACTAAATTTGGCGTAACAGCGCCAACGTGAGCACAGGGGGAGTCTGATGGGATGTGCCCCCCTACAATAATCACATGCTAATTTTTTTTTGATTTTTTAGAATTGAATTAGTGGCATTTGGTGAATACTTTAAGGTAAATCGTTTAAAGATATACAAAGATATTTGCACTGTCAAAATAAAAATTTTGGATCAAAATAGAAAGGCTAGTGTGCCGTAGTTGCTAACTTGCAGTATAATGATATTCCCTATGCATTAATAATATAATCAAAGATTTTTTAATTTCTTTATTGACCTTCTGTGCAAGATGTCTCAACTAAAATTTTAAGAGTGCTACTGCTAACATGTATCTCTTTCAGCCATTAAAAATGTTACAGAAATTATTGGAGTTACCTTTATCTTGTATGTTATTCTATATCATATTTAACGTCTTGGTTTTGATGACCAAGTTGTTAGCAAGCGATTTAAGTCGGCAGTATCTGTAAGGTCCTTTTCACAGTTCAGGAGTAGCAGGTTGTCCAGTCGCCGGTCTCCCATGGTTAAACTATAAGTTCTTAATAAACTTCACATGGCTGACGGTGCGTTCATCCTTTGCAACACTTATTGGTGCTGTCGTGAGAAGCTTGTAAGCATTAAAAGTGAGAGGAATAGACTTCTTGTAATATGCCAAAGTGGCTGCGTCAGCAACATTTGCAGATCTCTTGCCACTGCCATGTCATGGAAGCATTCTAGTTCCACTTTCAATGCCTCGTGATCTACTTTTGGAAAGAGTTTACAAAAGTCAACAACATCTGCCATAGTTGGAGAGTTGGAGTTGCTTGCGTTGGAGGCAAGAGCAAACATGACATTGGCTTCACTTTGTCAAGTGTTGGCTGCATTTTCTCCTTGAATTGCAGTATCAGTGTATCCAATACGCTCTTGAACTCTTTCCTGTAGAATGCATGGAGTGATAATGCTGCTGCAGTGTGAGGAGCGTCATCAAGCCTTGCTGGTGGGCGTCTAACGCGATGGTGCCTCCGGTAGTCCTGCTCTGGTTAATGTCCAATTTCCTGGCATAGGTGCATGCAGCCTGAATTTGAGCATCCATGGCATTGGTGTCACCATTCAAGCGCTCAAGTGACGTGACAGCTGATTCTGTTAGCTCCAGAGCATCTATGATATTTAAATCTTCCTTCTGGAGTGATTTAGCGAGATTGCTTGTTTTCATCATCACGTTCTTCATAAACATCAGCGATATGATGAAATCTAAAGTCTTCATCTTCTTTAGTATACCTGAAACTTGCGCACCCAACTGCCTGTCGGTAGGGGTTGCAGAAGTTGTGATTTCTTCCAAAGCATTTAGAACAAGTTTGCAGTTGGCAACTGCAGAGTTACCAGTTTTTTAAGTCTTGTGTTCTGTTCTTTTCAGATCTGAAACGGGGCAGTACTTGTACATCACTTTGCTGACTGGTAGAGCGCATAGTGTTCTGCCATTTTAATAGGCCCACTTTATAATTTGCCAACTATACTTTGGCTTTGATTGTTCAACTTAAACCTTGGAAATTCATCCCACCCCATATTTCTTTACCTAGTCTTGCCTCTAATTTGACAAAACTAATGTGTTTGTTAACTCGTCAATAATTTTGGTATAATTTGCAAACCACAAGCTTGTTTATATTGGGGGGGGGGGACCGGGGGCTTACTTTGTTTGTTATTATAGCTCCATCTGTTTTGTCCTTTGTATTTTGCTGACTAGTAGGGCTCTATGCCTGGCTAAATGGACTTGGATTTGCCAACTGGTTGTCTTTACTCTCTAAGTCGTAACCTTCTTCGAAGTTAGTACCCCTATTTTTCTTTCCTTTTTTTTTTCTTTTTTTCTTTCTTTCTTTCTTTCTTTCTTTCTCTCCCTCTCTCTCCTTCTTTCTTTTTTCTCTTCCTTTCTTTCCCTCTTTCTTTTTCTCCCCTATCTCCATTTTTCCAACTGGTAAATGATTTTGCCGACTGACATGAATGTTGGGGGGGGGGGTGTCACACCCCCATCCCCCCTCTATCTACGGCCCTGAATCGAGCATGTTTTTATGCACCCTTTTCTCGACCATGCGTTATCACATTTTACGAACTAGGTCTCATATGGAAGAAGAAAAATTGGTGTTTAAGTTATGAACTTTGCTTTACGAATAGATAGAATTATTCAAGTTAGATATTCTAGCATCTCCTCTTAAATTTTCGGTTTAATCGTGTTCCTCTGACGCCGTTCTACAGTCAGTGACAGTCAAATCGTGTGCTACAGGAACGATTAGATAAGCACCCGCCAACTCAATTATATGTTGCGTCCCTAAGGCCACAGGCTCCTTGGTACACTCTGGAAGTCCTACACGCACTTACAGAGTAAAAAAATCACAGTTTCTGTCACCTGAGGTTGTAGAGTGTTACACGAAACAACTTTTCAAACTGTCTTGTCCGGATCGGGCTCCTTTGCTTCTCGATCGAGATTAAAAAGTCACAAAATTATTGAAGGTTTAGACTCTACTCCTACTCCTCGTCAACTAGGGGAAATTCATGGATGTGATAGTGAATTTTCCTCCTTTGAACCAGTATCTGAAAACCAGGTAAGATAAAGTGATCAGTGCCATGGCTTCCAAATATTGCAAGTTCGATTCTTTTCCAACATGGGTGGTCAATCGTTGTATGGATGAACAGTTGCCAGTTATCAGTTCCATTGTAAACGGTTCGCTATCTTCTAGGAATGTTCCTGACAGCATAAAAGTAACTCAAATGGTTCCTTTCCTGAAGAAACGTGTTTTAGATAATAATGATCTTGGGAACTCTAGACCTGTGTCCCAACCAGATGTTTCTAGCAAAATTTCTTGAAAGAGCTGCGAGCTTTCAGTTGAAAGCGTATCTAGAAAATAACTACTAGTTTCGTTCCACTCAACGGAAACAACGCTTGTGAAAGTAATTAACGATCTTTTACTAGCCTTCAACAAGGGTAATAAGGCTATACTGGTTCCACTAGTATAGATTTCAGTGCTGCCTCTGATATTGACCATGTGACTATGATCTCCATCCAGGAATGCGAATACGGTATCGAGGGTGTTGTTCGACAGTGGCTGGTTTCCTACTTAAAAAAATTGGAGACAGAGGGTCGAAGTTAACAAAGCCAACTCAAAGACTTTTCCTCCCTCCAAGGCAATCCATCCGGGCTCCGCCATGGTCCTTTGGCGTTTACACTGTACACCGGGTCTCTATCGGACGTCATTACCACATATCAAGGAATCAAGCATACCATGTACGCAGATGACACTTAGTTGTATGCTGTAATCAGACCTTGCCAACATCATGTTGGCCTCCACAAATTGCAGCAGTATAGATATATGGACTGCTTTGAGAGGCATGGTTGTTTCTAGAGGCTCAAGGGGGACCGCAACGCAACTATGCCCGAGGGCATGATCTGGCCGATGCGGTACCCGCGAGCTGAATTGAAACAACCATGTCTCGAATATAAAAGCAGTCCATATATATTTTATGAACCGAATTATTAAACATTAGATCTAACGTTAGGGTCTAGTCTCGGTCTAGATCTAAAAGACCTGGCCTAGGCCCCAAGCTAACGTTATAGGTCTAGGCCCTAACTTAGCCCTGACCCTGATAGGCCCTACTTCTGTACTAGGCCTAGGCTAGATATTTTTAGGAACCAAATTAGGGTCTGATTCTGAATAGGGTATAACGTTAGGCTAGATCTAAAGTACAGTCTCCATTAGAGTATAATCTAACGTTAGATCTAGTCGACTAAACCTACGTCCTAACGTTAGATCTAGAGTCTACTCTTAACTTCTAAGCTAACTAACGACAATTAACATTAGACCTACCCGTCTTAATATTGTCGTTTGCCATACCTAACTTTCCAAACACTAAGTAACGAGTAACGTTTATTGTTAGAAAGTGCAGTGACCGTCTAATCTTTTCACCCGACTCACCTTTTGCGAGCATGCATTTGAGCGAACTGCGACAAGACTTGATGATTGATACATCCCTTATGTCCTTAATCAGTTAGTTTTCTTTTCAATAAATGCCATATATTTTAACAGGAATTAACAAGCAAAAGTCAAAGATCGGCATCGTTCCATCGATATGCCACATCCGTTGCGTGCACTTGCGCAATAAGCACGTAAATGCGCGAATTGTCTAAAACTTACCGTGTTTACACTTAATCGGCTTTTGCATCGGCTCGCGGTTCTGAACCGCGAGCCGATGCAGCATCTGCTTTTTCATAGCGTGTAAAGGCGATTAACTTGCATCGGCTCGCGGTTCAGAACCGGCAATTTGCACCACCAAAGTAGTAGGTTCAGAACCGCGAGCCGATGCAGAATCGCCTGTTTTACTACGTGTAAACAGAAAGCCGATTCTGCATCGGCAATTGGTGCGCATTTCATTTACTTTACCAATGTGACGTAATTGTAAGCGCACGGATCCAGCGTTGTCTTTATTATGACATATATTGTTGGTGTGCGTATCATATTAGGTATTTGTATCGGCTCGCGGTTCTGAACCGCGAGCTGTAACAGCGTGTAAACGCAGTGCAAGATAAACCAAAAGCCGATTAAGTGTAAACACGGTAACTTTCGATCAAATCGCACGGATATTTATGGTATCCGCAATCCCCGCAGAAAGCAATATTTTGCATGCAAATGAATGGGGATCTCAGCCAAATTTTGCAATGTCCGTCGTTAAGTGGCGGGTCAGGGGGCAACGGGCAGAAATCGTGTTAACTATGCCCGTTGCCCTTGGTTACCACCTTAGTGTGTTGTTTTGAAGGCATGGTCGTTTACATGACCTCAGTTTTGACCAATCAGAGGAACGGATTATTCGACATTCTTAAAGAGAGGTTTACATGTATAACAGACATTAATGACTGGTCACTTCGAAACAATTTTCAATTTAATGAATATAAAACTAAGTTTCTACATGTCCTCTCCAGGTTCAGAGGTGCTCAGGATCTCCCCGTACTGCAGATTGGAGACGTTAGTCAGACATGTCAGATGTGACAAGGTCCCTTATGATCTCTTAAAATCTCTTAGAAATTCCAAGATAGGAAAAATAAGAAAGTTTTTGACTCCAAGTGCAACTGAACGATTAGGTCTTGCATTCGTGTCATCACACTTGGACTATGGAATAGTTTATTTTGCGTTTTACCAGTCTCTCGTATCTAGCCTCTCCAACGTAACTCGATCCAGAAAGCACGATAAGATCACTCATGTCCTCCGTTTTCTTTACTGGCTTCCTGTCTCTGAACGCATCATATTAAAAATCATGATACTAAACTTACAAAACCCACCATGGTCAAGCCCCAGCCTACATCACAGACCTTATATCACCTAGAATCCCGGCAACCTCTATATGACTTCGAACATCCACACATCTTCAGCTGCAACTGGCCGAGGGACTAGGAGCTAGGACAATATATGGGGACCAAGCTTTTAGCGTTGTTTCTTCAAAGCTTTGGAACGACCTTGTAGAATTGAGGGATTCCTCGTCATTAGAATTTTTCAAATCTTCCCTCAAAACTTATCTCTGCGATTCTCCCGCTTAAGTTTAATCTTGTCAGCATGAAACGAATATTCCTTTATTTTTTTGTTTGTTTTTGTATTTATAGCGATTGTACTGCTATTACTCCAGTATTTAATGTTTTTCAATGTATTTATTGTAATTTATTTTGTTTACTTAAAGTATTGCAGCGGTCAAATTGATAAGATTCATTGCTTGTATTTGTATTATTGTGTATTTCCAACTTTACTATGGTTACCGACTTTGCAATTTGTAATATGATAATACTTTACACAGTACATTTATATTCTTGTTTATCAATTGTTCAATTATATTAATGCATGTTACTTAATCTTTGTTTTAAAGCGCTTAGAAACACCATGTATCAAGAGCTCTATTGTATTATTGATATAATAGAGGTAAAAGCCAGGAAAACTAACTCAAAATCGTAATTTGCTAGTGCGAATGGAAATTTCATTTGTTTTTCTAAGTCAGTCATGCGTGCATTATAGAGAAGCATGTCTTTCCATTGATATACACCACTGGAAGCAATAATATGATTATGATGGCAAAACATACTCTGAATTACGGTTTCGCTTTTTTTTCTGGGACGTTCTGTTATTTATGTAATATTTGAATAATAGATGATACTAAAAAAATAATGAACACTATTGATCCGTTCCTAAAATCTTTAGTAAGTCTTTACGAATAATCACGAATTGTTGTATTTCTTTGCCAGCATTTCAGGAGGGGGACATGAGTGTTGCTATGATAGTAATGGAACGATCATCGATGTTGCTGATTTCTTGGGAGGAGGCTACAGTCACCGATATCACCATGGAGGAGTATTCCCATATGGGCAACCTAACAAAGTTTGTATTTTTCCCTCCCTGAATATAAATGTCATAGGCTCTGGCGTAGACATGAGGGCGGATGGGGACCAATGAACCCTCAAAAAAGTTCCATGACCAACAAGGAAATGAGAAAAAGTAAAGAATATGGAAAGTGTGAAATATCATATTAATATTGTGTGAATACTATGCCACAACCTATTAACTTTTGTATCAAAGGGGTCAAAATTTCTGCCATTACGTCACTGGTCGTGGGTGCCAAAATTGTCACCCTTGGAGGCACTCTACTGATCATGCTGATGGAGGAGAAATGTATATGAATATGTTTCTTGAAGCGTTTCACGTGTACCTTCTGCCTTTTCTATTGCCGTATCTTTACGGAATGAACCATTGTGTTTAGGGGATACATAAGGTTATTTAGAGAAGGATTCTAGCAGGCATTTCCTTTCTCTGCAAAATGTATTCCCCAGGTGTTATTTTATTGCAAATTATAAAGAACCCACACTTAATAAACAAAAACTTGACAAGCGTACTGTTATTACGGATTTATACTAAAAATCGTTTTTCTTTTAAAACAAAATTAATAATGTAAAATCCAATAATTAGTTATCAGTCAATGAAATACCAAGTGCACTTAAACCACAAGATGAAATTAAAAACGAAATCGTTAACAAAATTAACAAATTCTGCTCAACTTCACGAAACATATATTACGGTAGTATGCAATTAAAGGAGGTGATGATGCTTAGTACCACTTATCTACTTCGTTTTTACTTTCATTTTCCTGTCTGTTATGCTCAATAATTTAAGACAATGTCAGACTGGTCCATGCACATGTGGCTTTGTCATTATTAAAACATAGTGGTTCAGTTGAAAGCTTTTTTTTCATGGAATCTACCTAAAAAAATGATTTTGCATTCCATATGAGAAAAAGTGAAAATCATTGTTAGAGTATGACGTCTTTAAATCCATTATTTGCATATAACCTACAATGTGCATGTCACTTGTGAAATCAAGCAGAATTATAGAACTTATAACTTTCTTAAAATCTAATTTTGATTACAATTTTCAATGACGTGCTTCTTTGATTTCTTATGTTTCTTCACGGACATGTTCTTAAATTACAATTGCCTCAACTGAACATTCAAGCGGCATGTTAAAATCGTTTATATAATTTTCTTCTTTTATTTGTGCAACAATACAACTTTATTAACTGAAATATCTTAATTGTTGATTACACAATCTCATACAGGTACCCTATCTGTCGCACTTCCTCGCAGACGTATTGCCATGGACGTTCTGTTGTCGTTTTGATCAAACTCAGTGTGGATCGTATGGACTATACCGACCGTCAAAGACTTGCGAAGACTATGCACCACCAACGCCAGATATTCCCGTAAATAAACAGGCGATTCACCAAACGACTCAGTAAATTTGTTAGAAATTACGATTTTGTTTCTGTAGAATACTGAGGAATTTCTTAATTCCTAATTTAAATTACGTTTTTGCTCATTGTTTTACAGAGCAATTTATAATCTGAATAAATTATGATTTTGATAGCTGATACTGAAATGGAATATAATTTGACAGTTTTTTAGCATTGATCAGGCAATTCACCAAACGACTCAGTAAATTTATGTTAGAAATTACGATTTTGTTTCTGTAGAATACAGAGGAATTATTTAATTCCTAATTTAAATTACGCTTTTGCTCATTGTTTTACAAAGCAATTTTATAACCTGAATAAATCATGATTTTGATAGCTGCTACTGAAATGGAATATAATTTGACAGTTTCTTAGCATTGATGGGGAAATACATTTTACACAGTCGAGTACTAAAATGAATAATAATTTCAATTCGAAATTCAATAGAACAATATATACATTAACGCAGTATACTTAATATAATTTACACAAAGGGGAATTATATCCTGCAAAGTAATGTTATTTACAATACCAGAATGTGTATGAAATCGATAATGCAATAATGAAAATTGTGTTTTGTATAGCAAAGCAATTCATACTAAAAGAAATAATATGCGATCGATGAGCGACTATTCTCGCTGAGTGATTTATACTCAAACAAGTAATATCAAGATACGAAAAGTAAACGAGCCAGTAGCATACATAATTTGCACTAAGGAGAATTATGTTATATAGGAAAGTAATTCACAATTTAAGAAATTATATGCGATCGATTATGCGTTGTTCCATCTGAGTAATTTGAACTTACACAAAATATATTAAGATCCGAGAAGTGAACGAGCCTTATGCATACATAATTTGCACTATTGAAAATTATGTGTTATATACCAATGTAATTCATACTGAGAAAAATTATATGCGATCGATAATAATGCACTGTTCTCACTTAGTAATTCGTACTGACATAAATTATATTAAGATCCGAGAAGTGAACGAACCTTATGCATACATAATTTGCACGTTTGGAAATCGTGTTATATACCAATGTAATTCATACTTAATTAAATTATATGCGATCGATTATAATGCACTGTTCTCACTTAGTAATTCGTACTGACACAAATTATATTAAGATACGAGAAGTGAACGAGCCTTATTCCTACATAATTTGCACCAATGTTATGAAGCATAGTAATTAACACTGTGAGAAAGTATATGTGATCGATAATGCGTTGTTCCATCTAGGTAATTTGTACGGACACAAAGTATATTAAGATATGAGAAGTGAACGAGCCTTATTCCTACATAATTTGCACCAATGTAAATTATGTTATGAAGCATAGTAATTCACACTGTGAGAAATATATGCGATCGATAATGCGATGTTCCATCTAAGTAATTTGTACTGACACAAATTATATTAAGACACGAGAAGTGAACGAGCCTTATTCCCACATAACTTGCACCAATGGAAATTATGTTATGAAGCATAGTAATTCACACTGTGAGAAATTATATGCGATCGATAATGCGTTGTTCCATCTAAGTAATTTGTACGGACACAAATTATATTAAGATACGAGAAGTGAACGAGCCTTATTCCTAAATAATTTGCACCAATGGAAATTATGTTATATAGGAAAGCATTTCACACTGTAGAAAATTATATGCGATCGATTATGCGTTGTTCCATCAATTCGTACTGACACAAATTATATTAAGATACAAGAATTTAACGAACCTTATGCATACATAATTTGCACTATTGGAAATTGTGTTTTGTATACCATGACGAATTTTCTAATATTTAGACAAAATGGACAAACAGGATGGGGTGACTTAATATTCGGCAGCCCCTGAAGAGGGTAGGCGTTGATGTGCCAGCACTTCTTTATATAGAAAGCTTACTCTTCCATCCCCAAGCCAAGGGGGGGTTAAAAGAAATAAAATTGGTTTTACTTCATAGCAGAAATACATTTTGGCATCAATGGGGCTAAACACTGCGAATTTTCCAATAAAGAGGGAAAATAGGCAAAAAGGTGGGGTGACTTCAGCAGCCCCTGAATTGAGTAGCTTCGATGCGCCAGCACGTTTTTTGCATGTAGCTGATAGAAGAAAGCCTATTCTTTCATCTCTAAGTTGCTTCAAAATAGATTAAATGGCTTCATTATATAGCAGGAATGCAAATTTGCCTGAACGAGGGGGTAAAAAACTGCGAATTACTCAATAAAGTGGGAAAATAGGCAAAAGGGTGGGGGATTCGGCAGCCTCTGTTGGGGGTAGACTTCTGTGTGACTTTCTGCAAAGCAGAAACGTCGTTTGTGTTAATGGGGCTCCAAAATAGCGAATCCATAGTTCCTAGAAATGGGCAAAATATGAAATAGGGGTTGGGTGAATTCAGCTGCCCCCTAAGGGGGTAGGCCCCGATGTGGCAGCACTTCGTTATAATGTAGCAGATAGAGGAAATACTATGTTTTTGCATCCAAGTGGTTTTAAGACAAGGAAAGTGTTTTGCGGTTTAGGAGAAACATCTTTGTACCCCAATGTGGGATCCAAATTGGGATCCAAATTCGCAGATTTTCTAATAAAAAGGTAAAATACGGAAAGGGGTTTGGTAATTTCGGGAGCCCTTGACGGGGGTAGGCTTTGCTGTACCAGCCTCTTTATATGTAACTGATAGAATAAATGATATTATCTTGTCTCCAAGTGGATTAAGGGAATGAAAATGGATTGCTTTTAAGCAGAAATACCCTTTAGCCTCAGTGGGGGCTCCAAATTGACAGATTTTCCTATAAATTGTTAAAATGCGAAATAGGGGTTGGGTGACTTCAGCCGCCTCCTGAGGGGGTAAGCTTCGATGTGGCAGCATTTCGTTATATGTAGCAGATAGAAAAAATATTCTTTTTTCTTATCAAAGTGGTTTTAAGACATTGAAAGTGATTTTCTATATAGAAGAAACATCTTTTTTTCCATAAATTTGCAAAATACGGACAAAGGAGATGGTGTTTTCGGCATCCCACTGACGGGAGTGGCTTCGATTTTCTAGTAATTCTTTATATGTAGCAGATAAAAGAACGTCTACTCTTTTGTTTCCAAGTTGTTTAAAACGATAAAAGTGGTTTCACTACATAGTAGAAACACTTTTTCATCAATGTGGCTTCAAAATTACGAATTTTCCAAGAAATGGGCAAAATACGAAAAAGGGGGTGGGTGACTTGGGGCAGCCCCCTGAGAGGGTAGGCTTTGTTGTGCCCTCACTTATTTAAATGTAGCTGATAGAGAAACGCCTACTCTTTCGTCTGCAAGTGTTTTCAAGAAAATAAAAGTAGTTTTTTACCTAACCGAAGCATTATTTTGCCACATTGAGGGCTCCAAAGGCAAGATATTTTAATAGTCAAGCTTCGGATAAGGGTGAGGTACCTTCGACAGGCTCTTGCGGGACTATGTTTTAAGGTGTCCGAATGTAATTGCTTGCGACTTGCAGAGAAATCCATTCTCTAACTTTTCCAAGAGGTTTCATTAACATGAAAGTTGCTTAAATATGTAAAAAACGCCTTTTGCCCTCATACCCATATAATATGTAATATTAACTTTTCTATAGCGACGCTCATGACATGCATTTATGCGTGCTAGTCACACCAACAAAGGCGAGACAAGACCGATTGAGTCTATTGTATATACTCTTTTCAAAGGCAAGCTATAGCGAGCGCATTGAAGTCGGTATCACTAGTGTGACTAGTGACGGAGGTTACTTTTTGATGTCATTTTACCGCAATATCGGGAATACATTTGGAAGTATTTTCTCTATATCTAATACATTAATACTGTCATGAAGCATATCAATATTCTCGTTAAAATATTCTCTTTCGTGTTGAATGCTGATATTTTTCATTAATTGATGATATTAATGACAAAACATAAAGATACAATGCACATGCAAATTTTTGCCCCAAAACATGGAATTTTTGGCATAAATTCTTATATTTTTTTTTTAATATTAACCGGACTGTCCAGAAAACGATTGCAATCGATTTCTACTGTCTAAATCATTGTGAAACGCGTATTTATTTAATATTTTTCCATTGTTTGTGGTAAAATATAAAAATAATTGATTTTCATGAAAAATCCAAGATGGCCGATAAAAATGGGGTCCTATGACCCGGCAGCAACACATTTTCTTGACCACTGATATCATGCCAACATGTTGGGACCATCAAACCTTATGTACCCGATCAGCTGAATAAACTCCCCCAGCCCCCGGACTATCAAGTACATCAAAAGCAAAACCCACTAGCTCACCATTTTCCCTAAATTCATAGATCGACCCCATTAAGTGTCGTACCAATGAGCTCAATAATAACAGTTTTGACCTCATAGGAGGCAATAGTGCATATGGGGTGCTGTATTTGTAGAAAGTTTGCACCTGCTTTAACACACACACATGCGCTCGATCATGGCGACAAGGCTTGTCACAGGGTGAGGCGTCCCTTTTTAGTTACAAACTTCTTTGAGTGAAATTAGTGTGTATTGCAGTGTTCATGTAGATATCAAAATTTATATCTAAAGTAAAAATTGTGAATACATATCTGTACATTTTGTACAATTGTAGTTAAAAATCTGACTACTCTGGCAGCTTTTTCCTTTTAGTTATATTTTTTAAGTGACAATTGCTGCCACGGTAGTCAGATTTTCAAGCACAATTGTATAAAATCTACAGATATTCATTCAATTTTTTCTGCTTTAGATATTTGTGTAGATTCACTGCAAGTCTACATAAAACTACTTTCACTCAAGAACGTTTGTAACTAAAAAGGAACAGCTCACTCAGCGACAAGCCTTGTCGCCATCATCATGTGCATTTGTGTCTTAAATTGGTTGCCGACTATCTACCAATTAACCAACCCGTATGCACTATTGTTGCCTATGAGGTCATTACTGTTACTTATTGTCCTCACTGATACTACACTGTAGGAGTATTCCAACATCCGTGTAGGACTGAGAAAAACTAAAAAATGTTTAAATACAACTCCTCCGAAGTCCCAAACAAATTTTGCAGTGTGACGATATGTTGTACGCCAAACGAACGTTACTCAGTAAGGAATCCAGGAGCCTGTTTCTCAACACGGAGACAAGTTAGTCAAATGTTAATTCACCAACCAGAGTTAACTCTAACCTTACTATCTGTTTTATGAAAGGCCTCCTAACTAGAATCACACAAAGGGAGTCCTAAAAGAGAACAAGGTTATAATTATATCATAACCTTGTTCATTGAATGGGTGGTCAGTACATCACTGATTCAATGAACAAGGTTATAAACTTATATCGTAAGTTACTACTTTCAGTGTGGTGGAATAAAGTTGGCAATATTTTGCTTATTTTCTCGTTCTATTTTTAATTTATGGCAGTGAGTCCAAACTTTGCATGTGTCCATACTTCGCGGACGGTCATTCATTCAAGATTCAAGATTTATTCATTCCATTCGATAAAAAGATACAATTCATACATACAAATTTACAAATTTACAAGATTTACATACAAATTTACAAGATTTACATTTGGATACAATACAATTTATACAAACACAGAAATGGTATTGATTTCACATATACAGAAAAAAATCAAATGTAAATGGGTCACTGCAAAAGTTCAAAAAGGGACTTGAACTTGTCAAGGCTGTGTCCCAAACTGGAATTAAACATTGTTGCAATGGATAGTTTAAGGTAAATAATTATAAAAAACAATACCAAAATAAGGAATTTTACAAAATAAACATAAAGTGAAGTGAAGAGGGAGTGAAAAGTTGAATTATTAACCTATGAAAAAGTATATAAATAGGGATTAGGTATGTGTTAACTTTAACAGATATGACTTTAATCTTCTTTTATAATCATTGAAATTTCTAGTTTGACGTATCTCTTGAAGAAGTGCGTTCCAAATAAGGGGTGCAGTATGTTTAAAAGTAAATAAAACAAATGTTTTAGTACATCTGAATATATGAAATTTCTCTTTATGACGAGTATTGTAATTATGGATCTCATTATTGAATGATAATAATAATTGAATATTTTCAGGTAAAGATGTGTTTACATGTCTGAAGAGGATTAATCCTATTAGAAATTTATTAAGCTTATATATATCAAGTACATTCAATTTGAGAAACAAAGGTTTAGAGTGGGCATGAAAATCAGATAAAGTACAGTATCTAACTACTCTCTTTTGTAGTTTTAGAAGTTTGTCTAACTTTGATGGATATTTTTTCCCCCAGACAATGTTTCCATAACTTAAATAAGGCAAGACAAGTGAATTATACAGCAAAATAAGAATATTCCTAGGTAAGAGAAAACGTAGTTTGCCGATGATACCAATATTTTTTGAAGTCCTTTTAGTTACGGCAAGAATTTGGCTATCCCAAGTCAAATTTTGATCAATGATCACGCCTAAAAACTTGGTAGAAGTAACATGGTTTATATCAAGTCCATTGATCTGAACTAGCAGATTATCCACATGACTATTATTTTTAGAGTTGTTGAAATACATGTATACAGATTTTTCTACATTTATAGATAGCTTATTTGAATTAAACCATTTAGATACATTTATCATTTCACTTCGAAGCATAAGCTGTAAATTTATAATATTACGGTGACTAATCAAAATATTTGTATCATCGGCAAAA
Organism: Lytechinus pictus; assembly: GCF_037042905.1. Lineage (NCBI taxonomy): Eukaryota > Metazoa > Echinodermata > Echinoidea > Temnopleuroida > Toxopneustidae > Lytechinus > Lytechinus pictus. The sequence goes on along the minus strand of NC_087262.1, from coordinate 8,038,431 downwards.
AGTACAAATTTGAGAAGAGATGAACAGTTGGAGAGATCATTTATATAAAGTAGAAAAAGAAGCGGACCTAGAATTGAACCTTGTGGTACTCCACATAGAATTTTCATTGATCTTGAATTAACATCATTAAAAAATACCATTTGACTTCTGTTTGTTTAATAATTCTCAAACCAGTTTAAAATAAGACCACGAAATCCATATTTTTTCAGTTTATAAAGCATTATACTATGATCAATTGTGTCGAAAGCCTTGCTTAAATCTAAAAACACTCCTATTGTGTGATTTTTTTCTGCAATACAGGAAATCAAATAATTATGCAAATCAATTAATGCCATTTCAGTTGATCTATTTTACCTAAATCCATATTGACATGAACTTAAAATTGCATTTTTACCAAGAAAATCATTAACACGTGTAAATACAATCTTTTCTAATATCTTTGAGAATATTGGTAGAATAGAAATAGGTCTGTAATTCAATATATTTCGATTGTCTCCTTTCTTATACACTGGAATTACTTTTGCTATTTTAAGTTTTGTAGGAACTACCCCAGTTGAAAGAGAAAGATTGAAAATATAAAGTAAGGGTTTTACAATGTAAAATATGACTTTCTTTACAACAATAGAGCTTATATTATCAACACCAGTGCTTTTACTCTTCTTAATTTTACTCACAATATTAATCAATTCATTTTCGGTAACAGGCTTAAAGTACAATGTATTTACACATGGAGTTGGTAAAAACGACTGATAAAGTTCACTACATTCAGCTGGAGCAGTATTAGACATAGATGGGCCGATATTTATTAAAAAGTTATTAAAAGAATTATAAATATCTTTATTATCACATATATCATTCCCATTTACGCTGAAACTAGCAGGTGTTTTGTTTTTAAATTTACCAAGAATATTTTGAATAACATTCCAAGTTTTTCTCATGTTACCTTAATGTTTATTGAATTCATTGAAATAATAAGATCTTTTGACTTCTTCTATGTATTTTTTTACACTATTTCGACATCTATTATAGTTCATTTTATTTTTATTTGAAGGATGTTTACAATATAATTTATACATTCTGTTCTTTCTATTTACTATTTTAAAGACTTTTGTTGTCATCCAAGGCTTCTTAAGAATTCCATGTTTTTTATGCGAATTATATTTTACTAAAAAGTTTTTTATCATAATAAGAAACAAATTTTTCAAGGAAGCATTGGTAGGCAATATCAGCATTAGAGCAGCTATACACATCCACCCAGACTGTATTATTAAGATCTTGTATAAAACAGTCAATCTTTTGATCATTAATGATATATTTATGAATGTTTCTATTATTCACATGATTTATATTTTGATATGCTTATATCTGAAATATTGGTAAATGGTCAGTAATATCAGTAAAAAATATACCAGATGAAATTTTCGAAAAAAAATTATTTGTAAAAATGTTATCTATAAGCGTTGCACTGTTTTCTGTTATTCTAGTAGGTTTATCAATTAATGGCAAGAATGACGAGGTATATAATATATTCAAAAAATTATTAACATATTGTTGACTATCCAATAATGAATTCACATTGTAGTCTCCCATTATGTACACAAGCTTATTTTCATAGCTTAAAGTTGTCAGACAATTATCAATTGTTTCAATAAAATCCTTAATACTTGACCGGGATTTTCTATAAACAATGCCGACAATAATATGTTTACCCCTTGGTACATGTATCTCTATAAAAAGTGACTCGTAGTCATCGGAAGCAGGTAATATGTTATATCTTATATCAAAATTAACTGTATTCAAAATTAAAAGCCCAACACCACCTCCTCTACCTTTTCTTCTTTCTGAGTGCAGAAATGAATAACCATTAATAGAAAATGAATTTTGATTGTCACCATTAATCCATGTCTCCGAAAAGCCATAGGCTGTAAAACTTAGAGAGAGGGAATGTACATAATCAGATATAGAGCTAAAATTTTTATTGAGACTGCGAGAATTGAAGTGTAATATACTAAAACTATTTCCAATTGCTTGGGTCACAGATTTGAATTCATTTTCAGTATAATACTTGCATTCAAATAAATTACTAAACATATCATTTGAGAAGTCTTAATAATTCTTTTCAAATTTCTCACAAGTGTCATTATTTCTTTTAAAAAAATATTTCATTCAGGTTTTGTAATTCATGCACTTCATCTTTTTTCGTTTTATTGGTACTGATCTCAATGAATTCATCATCTGTTAAGTCTTGAAAAGGAAATTTATAGTATTTGCATAAGAAACACGTCTGACAGAGTGGTAAATCCGTCGATATACATACATCTGTTGAGGCATTGCAAGTTACACAGTATTCAACATGATATTGTTTACATAGATTCGATTGGGTCTTCACTAAAGGAGGACATATACTACAATACATTAATAAAGAGAAACTTTAACAACAAAACTACATTAAAAAAAATTAATACAAATAGAACATCATTTCAAGTTCAGATTCAGTTCAAAATAAATTCCATTCAGAGCCGAAGTTGCAACCAGGAGGTATATTCTTTCACACTTTAAGAGTATCAAGGTCATGTTTGTTTTAATTACGTGTTTCCTATTTTGTCTGTCCAGTATCAGTACGCGACCATCCCGTGTCCATGATGACTTTACTTTTGTTGACACTTGGACATATTTCAGTAGTTCTTGATTTCTTTTCGTAAGGTCCTCTTTGATTGATTTTCTCGTACCAACTAATTTACGGTGAGCACTGATCACTTCTTGTCGTTTTTTGTATGTGTTGAATTTAGCGATGATTGGACGAGGCGTTTTCGTGTTTTTGTGCTTTGCTTTGGATCCGGTTCGATGACTTCGTTCAATGTCGTTCTTTGTAAGATCAACTTGAAGTTTATCCTTTGCTAGTTTAAGTATGATGTCATCCGTGTTTTCATCTGTTGATTCATCATGACCGAAGAACAACAGACAATTTCTTCGCGAATATTGCTCTTGTTGATCCAGTTTCCATGATAAATCTTGTATTTGGTTTGCCTGTTGCTCCACTGTGTCCTTTAGATGTTTCATTTCATGTTGGTTCTTGTCATCAGCTATCTCAAGGTCAAATAAACGACCTTCTTGCTTTTCAATTGATTTTCTCATGTCACTTAATCTGCTTTCAACATGAGACTCTATCAATGCTAGAAATCGTTTGTCTTCTAGTATGTCCTTAATGACTGAGCTGAGTAGAGATGCCCTATCCTTTTCCATTCCCCTGGCATGCCTGGTAACAACTGAAGAGCTTTCAGAAGCCATAGTGATCCAACAGAAGAATAAGACTCAATGAATAGGCAATTAAGATTATTGAAGACAGATACAATAAAGATCCAGGGTAATCATGATACGCTATAGTAATTATCAAATAGCTGAGTCTGAGGTCCTCTTCAGGAGCTACTGGTTAGAGTAATATAGCTTTTCACCAAGCATATATAGGTGGGACTGAAGTAGAAGACAAGAAGTTATAGCTTGGATTTTGAAGTAGAAATGATGGGGTTTTACTCACTCTTTCTCAATAGAAAAACCTTCAAAATGCTCCTGGTTGCTTGAGGAGGTAATCCATATATATCACAAAGCTACACTAAGATGAAAAATGTGCAAAAGTCAAGAAATATTTCACTCCAAATAGTTTCCAAATAGTGTCACAGTTCTCAGCTCATTATCTAAAAAGCTAGCTAATATCCTTAAAATTTGACAACATCAAAGTTTCTTTTGGATGAGTTCAGTATTCGTGAAAACACTGATAAAAGAGTGGTAAATTTGTCACCGTTAGCGCCCATTCCTAAGAAATCTGAAAATTTCAACAAGCATCACGATATCATTTTGCAAGCAGATATCATCAAAAATGTGAGTTCAATGTGGTACTGACTGATTTTATACTAGCATTTTGCGGTCAATCTGATATATTTCACCATTTGAGCTTGATATATTATTTAAATCTCCACTATAACTTTGGTCCGCAAAGTAACATGCAGGTCACACTTTTTCAGAATAGTTTTCCAGCGCAGCGCGCATTCGTCGATCAAAACAGAATTTTGAGATCGCGATACTGGCGAAACCCCTTGACCTACTTCACATTTTCGTCAATGATCTTATAGTTTACAAACTTGCCAACTACTTTTGTAATTGGTTGTGTATAGGTCTAAATTGTGAATATTTTGTGAACAAATTTAAGCCTAATGAATATTTTTGAAATGTCTGTAAGTTTGGACACCCCATCGAACAAAAAATAATTAAGAGTTTGATTATTTATTTTAAAGTCAAGTTACATGTATATGATGAATCGGGACTCAGAGTCTAACGTCTAATGCTCTAGCTGTAATATGTTACCGATGATTTATTACTTATTTTTCAAATTCTTCTGCCGGAGATGAAAAATGGCAGCCGTGTGTTGCTGCCCTCTACGTTCAATGAGTTGTGCTGTTATCAAGGCTTTCCGATTAGAATTTTCGATATCCTGGCGAATCAATGCGAGCGACAAGTTCCGAACGCACGCACGTAGATTACAAGCGCTAAGCAGCGGCACAAATCGCGATATACATGTATAGCGACTGGTATATACCTAAGGATGACATCATCCAAGATGGCAACTTACGTTGACCAACGAAAGGATAGAAGATTACAATGTTTCGATCATCATTGGAAAGGAATTAGCGGTAACTGCGGTCTAATGTACGATATTTTTTAATTTTATACATTTTTTTCGTAAATATGGATGTAATTTTTTGTTCATAATGTGACATTTTATGTACAAAAAAACGATCGGAAAATCGGGTTTCCGCCGAATGTTAGATCTAATGTTACTGCTACTACGTTGTCTGTACATACCCTATCCAACGACTTCAAATGGTCAACCCATATCTGAATGATCTGCAAGAAAGCTACCCAACAGCTAGGCTTTGTCAGGCGTAATACAAGGTTTCTGCCCCAATCATTCAGAGAGGCAGCATACAAGTCCCTTATACGCCCTCACTTAGAGTACTGCTGCAATGTTTGAGATCCACGCTCTATCATGGATACACAGAATTTGGAAAGAATCCAAAGGCAAGCGGCTCGCTATGTTTTAGCTGATTACAGTAGAAACAGCAGCGTAACCAGCATGCTCACCAAGCTGAAGTGGCCTAGTCTTTCTTCTCGACACACTGTAAGCAGACTCAGTATGGTGTATAAGATTGTGAATGACCTTGCTGCAATACCCCAAGACAAATTATTTTCCTTAAAGTACACACCCGAAGAATTAAAAGTATTTTATTATGACTTTTTGTGGTCATCATTGTAAAGGAGAAGTATTACTTATCAGATATATAACTTCACTTTTTAAAATAGTGATTAGAGTTTGCAAAAATCAGCTCTCAAAAATGACTTATTTTCATGGCATATTTCTGCCTTCAACGGTCCTCCGCCGAGCTCCAGCTAAGTGACGTCACACCAAGAGCAGTAAGCAGCTGAGCTGACAGCAGCCCATTGAAGACGATCTTTCCAATCAGCGTTTTCTACTCTTAGAATTGTTTATTCCTCACAAGATTGGTCTAATACATAGATAAAAGTTTGAATTCTCTGAACAGTAAAATGAAATGCACATTTAACATATTTTGGTAACCGATGTTTAGCTTAGAAACACATTTAAAAAAAATTAAGAAATACGGTATATGTGAATAAACAAAGCAAATTTTCACTTAGAAATCACACTTGCGTCACATTGATATTTTAATCAATAAAAAGCATAGACATTCTTCTTCACGACTGAACAAAAATTATGAAATTTCATTACGTCAAGGAACCACAAAAAACACGGCAATATCCATCGCGAAATGATTGGAATTGCAGTTGAATTGCCGAAGCATTATGAGGCAACAGCGGAGAACGGAATTTGTTTCATACATCATTAAAAACCCGGCAACGAGAGGCAAACGGTCTGTGTCCAAATCTGTTGTGCCATTGTTTTGATAAGTGCGGGGACCCTGGTTCGAGCCTCTGCCTCGGGATTCTTTTATTTATTATTGTATTACTACCCAGCTCTTTTTTTTTCTTTTTTTTTTTCATGTGAGATTCTATTCAGCCTGCATTTATTAAATCTTACTTCTTAATTGCTGCTTTTGATTTTCAAGTTCTTGATTAGATTCTACACTTATTCGGGCAGGGATGGGAGGGGTGGAGGATGAGTTAAAAGTCAAGTCCACATCAACTAAAAATTATTTGAATAGAGTACTCAATCTTTAAAAACAATTAAAACTAATATTCTTACTTTACACAAAGTTTCACTTCTTTTCCATGCTTCTACCAGTCTCAAAATTGGTGATTTAGAGCCAACATGAAGTTCCTCACACGTATAATAATTCGCCGCCGATTTTAAAACATCGCATGCACGCGAGCGTCCGAGCTCAGACCCTCGCGAATGCCATGTTTTGAAATCGGCAGCGAATTATTACACGTGTGAGGAACTTCATGTTGGCTCTAAATCACCAGTTTTGAGACTGATACTAGTGATAGAAGCATGGCCAAAAGAAGTGAAACTTTGTGTTAAGTAAGAATATTAGTTTTAATTGTTTTTAAAGATCGTGATGTTGCATGAATTTAATATTCCCCCCCCCCCCCACAAAATCCCACCTTTGTCACTCGAAATATCAGATCGAGTTCACGGTCTCGAAATTCGAGTAGGTGGAGCGTAGTGAAGTGGAGCCTGCACGAACTTCGCTCGAGGTAGTCTAGCACGAACATCACTTGACTCTTGAGGTATAGCAGAATGTATACCAAAAGCTTCGGTCTCTGTTATGTTGGTTGTTCTGCTGAACTCCGTTGGCTCCACTCACCAAATACAGAGACCAAAGTTCTAGCGCGATCTGTACAGGGGACTCAATGGTCATATGTTATGTATTAAGTTGGGATAAAACAGGGAAGTGAAGTTGCGCGACAGCCGAAGTAAGTCATTGTTTTTCCGCGTTTTGGTGCATTTCGGGCCAAAACGGAATAATAATCTTTATTTTAGTGCAGTTCTTTTTATATATTTTTATGAAATAAAGACAAAAATCAATTAGCACCGTCGGGGGATTTTGCATTGTTAACCCCCTCATGGTGGCTGCACATAGCGAGCCGTCTGTGTACGAGGAGAAATTTAAAAATGTTAAAAACTCTTTGAAACAGACGGCTGTCAGCTGTCTCTACTTATTAAAGGCTAAGCAGAATGAATGAGACTTTCGGCTAACATTAACATGATTAATCGTTATGTCATGTTAACCGACAACTTAAAATCCATAGCGTAAACAAGATTGTAGTGCGAGGAGGGTATAGCATATACTAAGCTCGGAATTCGTATGAGTGGATCTAATCTGATAATCAATCAGGATTAATATTCGTTAGTATACAAATATACAATGACACTCGAGGATCTGGCGAAAACTATTCGCATCGAAGGAACATCACATAGTACTATTCTCCCGAGGGCCAGCGGCCCGAGGGAGAATAGTACTATGTGATGTTCCTGAGTGCGAATAGTTTTAGCCTGTTCCGAGAATGGGTCATTGTATTTTTGTTTTATATCCATTCCACTCATACCATTTTACGATTTTTAGTAAGTCGATATAGAACAATCGTTGAGAAGTTGAGAAAATAATAAGTCTTGTCGTATGCCCGGGCCGTATGGATCCTCTCTTCAGCGAGCGCACCTGGTTAGTGCAGCTCGCCGAAAGTTTCCCGTGGCATGCAGTGGAGAGTGCCGTTTGGCTGAGCAGCGCTCTGCTCGCATCTCGCCGCACCGCGAATCGCGAGGTAGGGGGGGGGGGGTCAAAAAACGTTTAGTTCACTTTTTCCCTCGGGAAAAAGTTGACCATGCGTGACGTCAGCAAGGAAAATGAACTATTTCACGGCAAACGTTTTTCGTAGTAAAACTATTCTCTTTATCCTTGTGTACACTCTCAATACAACAATCTTAAGTAAGGGATATAATATAGATATATGGACTGCTTTGAGAGGCATGGTTGTTTCTAGAGGCTCAAGGGGACTGCAACGCGACTATGCCCGAGGGCTTTGCCCGAGGGCATGGTCTGGCCGGTGCAGTACCCGCGAGCCGAAAGAAACAACCATGTCTCGAAAATAAAGGCAGTCCATATATATTTTATGAACCGAATTAAACGTTAGATCTAGTCTAGGTATAACTTAGGCTAGATCGTATCCAAATTAAGCCTAAAACTAAAGCCCTAGCCCAGGCTAACGTTAGGCCCAAATTATTTTTTAGGCCCTAACAGTTAGGCCTATATTTATTTTAGGAACCAAATTAGGGTCTGAAACAGATCTAGATTCTACAGTAGATCTGACTGAGCCTTATTCTTAATCTCCAATAGAGTCTAACTTTAGATCTAACGTTAGATCCAACTTAGGCCTAACTTACGTCAGATCTGACTTAGATTAAATGGAACATTTAATACGTCTAAGTTAGTTAGTTAGATCTAGGCTATCATCTAGATCTAGAGGGTTACATCTAGATCTAGTTCTACTCTAGTCTTACTTCTGAGCTAACGTAGGCCTAAGTTAGATCATTACTTTTATTAGAGTTTTTAGACCTTACGCCCCGACCCAGCTTAACATTGTCGTTTGTCATAATGGTACCTGGCTACAACGTTAGAAAGTGCAATGATGACTCAGCCGACTCACCTTTTGCGAGCATGCATTTGTTTTTGAATGAACAGTCAACTGCAACAATACTTGATGATTGATACATCTGTTATGTCCTTAATAAATTCGTCTTCTTTTCAATAATGCCGTATTTTTTTACAGGAGTAAACAAGCAAAACTCAAAGATCGGCATCGTTCCATCGATATGTCATATCCGTTGCGCGCACTTGCGCAATAAGCGCGTAAATGCGCGAATTGTCTAAAACTTTCGATCAAATCGCGCGGATATTTATGGTATCCGCAATTACCGCAGGAAGCAACATTTTGCACGCAATCAAATGGAGATCTCAGCCAAATTTTGCCATGCCCGTCGTTAAGGGGCGGGTCAGGGGGCAACGGGCAGAAATCTTGTTAACTATGCCCGTTGCCCTTGGTAACCACCTTAGTTTGTTGTTTTGCAGGCATGGTTGATTACATGACCTCAATTTCGACCAATCAGAGGAACGGATTATTCGACATTCTTAAAGAGAGGTTTATAATAGTAAATATTATATCCCTTACTTAATACATATACCCGTTAAATCAGCGATTACGATAATCAATTCAATTGCAGAAATAGCAAAAAGGACCCTTGGTAGAATCAGAGGACAATGGAATTCAACACGAACTTAATGATCACGAATTAATTAATGTACTTGATCTTGAATAGCCGCTGCGAATGTCAATCAAATACCAAAATTTATGAATATGATATTTTCGAACCAGATAGAAATCACAATATCGATCATATCATCCAGGCATTCGATGGATATGAGTCTCGAGTGAATATCAATAAAAACGTGGATAATGAAATGGACACATATGATCATTATGCCTCGTAAATGCTAGTTTTACTGTCATGAACAAGAAAGTGACCTTGAGATACGCTTTGGTGAACATGAAGCTGAAAAAGATTTGTATGAATCTTAACAGAGCAGGTCCATGTTCGTACTCATTTGGCGTTCAGTTACCATGGATACGAATATTTTCTCCACCAGCTTCACTTTTCTCTAACTAGATAAAACCTCCGGAACTCAAAACGGGGAAGGGGAAAGCGTTTAGACAATGAACTGTAATTCGTGCTCTGGCTTTCCCCCTGAATGTCGGATTGGATATCGCAATAATCAGAGTGATCGAAACGATGAGATTAAACCATAGTATTTGTTGCTATATTCTCTGTGGGTGAAAAGCTGTTGCGTTTGAGGTTTTTTTCTTCTTATTCTTCAACGCAATAAGCGTGTGACGTGCTTGATGATGTTTTCTGAAATTCCCGAATAAGTTTATCATCTGAAATCTTACTGCTTTATTCGATAAATAAGGAACTAACTCATTGATCATTTTACACGTCCTGTTCGCATTAAGATATTTTCAATGAGCCAAAATGGTGAGTTTAGATATCTAAACATTGTATCTATATGTGTATTTTCATTGTTATAACAATACATGTATCGATATATTTTAACTCCAACTATTGTACACATAATTTATACTATACGTTGAAATAACGGTGAATGATATTGACTGTACTCAAATGTTTGATGTGATTATTTTGTAATTGATATTTTTTATGATTCAATACGAATTGTAAGTTGCTTTCTTAATAGAAATTTACAGAAATTACTTCTGAATATGCCGAAGTCAGCACGTCGAAAGATAAACAACCATAAGATAGTGAGAAACTATTCAATTCTATTTTAAAACTATTTTATTCGATTTTCTAAAGGCTAAACGTTTTTTCAGCCCCACCCCCCCCCCCAAGTACGGTGTTGCAACAAACACAATTTTAAATCTACGATGTTGATTATCCATGCTGATAACATTCATTTACATTGAATTCAATATTGGAGATCACTAAAATCACGAGCAGACATATTGCTAACTTTTACGCTAGAAAGAAAAATACATTTTCAATATTTACTACAATGTAATTTGAAATTTAATACTCCATTGGCCACATGACACATAACATCAGAAGTAGATAAATTCCCTTAAACACATTTTTTGTGCAATTGTGTGTACAATTGTAAAATGTTTATTTAAAAAAATTGTCACATTCGGCGGGTTTTTCGTATTTTAAAACTGTTATCACACAGTATTACGCCCAATTTCAGGATGCAATAAGTCTTTGAGATAAATTGGTAAAAATCAAACATGTGTTCACGCACCTATTTCTCGACAATGCATCAGTCATATTTAAAGCACGAGGTCTCAAATGAAAGATGAACAAAAAATATTAAGGTTATGAACTCTGTTTTCCGAATACAAAGCAGTAAAAACCAGAAAAACTCACTCAAATTCGTTATTTGCTCGTACTAATGGAACTTTGCTATCACCGCGTTTAATTGTTCTAACTCAGTCATGTGCACTGTAAAAACTGTGGTGTTAAAACTGACATCAGTTGGTGTTAATAAAGGACCACACCCTGAGGTGTTAAAATTACACCCTCGAGATTTACCATAACACCAAATAGTGTAAATGTAACAACCAATGGTGTTGCAATAACACCTTTAGTGTTAAAATAACACTGCCAATTTAACACCGGTGTAAAATAACTGGTGTGTGTCCTCTATGTAAACCGATTAACACCACAGTTTTTGCTGTGTGTGCACATTGTAATGGGATTCAAATGAAAGGGGGGGCAGTATATCTGTTCGTTGATGTATATCTCATGAAGCAAATTCATCATGATGATGGCAGCACATTGCATTGATTTCTGGTTTCCTTTTTTTTCTGGGACGAACTGTATTAATCAAATCGTGTTTTACGAAATCAAGCAATAATTTCGATGTTGAAGAATCATTCTTGCCCGTTATCGCACTACCACTGAATGTCATATGTTACGGTACACTGTAAAAAATGAAGTGCTAATTCAGCAATTAAAGTGCTTGTATAGTGACTGCACTACGAGTGCTGATTTTCTAGTTTAAATTTGAACTAACAAATCAGCGCTCGTAGTGCAGTCACTATGCAAGCACTGTAAGTGCTAAATTAGCACTTCATTTTTTACAGTGTATCAATTTATAAAACTTATCAAACATACTCAAATTGATTATGATGATGATTGATCATAATAAAAATGATAAATATTATTATGATGGAGGTAATGATAATGATGATCATGTTAATGAAAATGGTGGTGGTGATGATGATGATGATCAGAGTAATGGAGAGTGAACAGTTGATGGTTGTGATGAGAAAGGGAAGGTAAAAAGCCGTTGCTACGTCGACCAAGCCTTAGGACATTAATTGCTAGGGGGGGGGGCTAAATCAACTCATTTCAAGCTGCTATATCAGGCAAATGTTCTACATGTAACTAGTAAACAGATTAGTGACCCATTTTAACATCTAGACTGACAATATGAAGGATGGTGGAAAAAAGAGAAGTGATGTCATGTTCATGTTAAACCTCATACAGTTTTTACCACACGGGACTTATCATGCAATATGAACTAAATCCAAGTTTTCAAGCAAGATGGCCTAAATAAATAAAAATACCGTATGTATATTGTAAAAGATCATATAGAGTAAAGGACATCTGCAGGACTGGGGGCCAAGATGGCCCCCTCCCTCCGACGCTTCGCGCGATATTTCCAAAAAGCAAAATAACAGCGCCGCAAAATTTTATGACTTTCTTTTTTTAAGTCTCGCGCAACTTTTGATACCAAATTAGTGACATACGGGTATATCATCGCGACGTCACGAGACTTTTTACGAGGCAATGTCATGCCGAAAATGGCTAATTTTTATACTTTGTGTACAGAGTCTATGGGAGATGAAATTCATAAAAGGGTGATTATTTTTCGTTCTAATTGGTCTGCTTAATTAATTTAGTTGTTAAATGGTCTGTAATAATATCCATTGAAAAGAACAATGAAAAACAAAAGATGAAAAAAGAAATGCATAATAAATTATAAAAACATTTATTTGTGGAAACCTTAAAATTAGATGACAAAGATGATATCTGCAAAAAAGAAGAAAATTTGAAGTGAAATAGGGTGTTAAATATTCAAATAATGTATTTCATGAATAAATTTGCATACTTTATTCACAATAAGGGAGCTTGTCAAAAGTCCATGCACCGTTCTATACCGTCTTTACTGCATCCGGGTTTTCGCTTCGTCTTTCCTGCCCAACGTTCCCTTCTCTTCAAAGGAACGGCCGCCATCAAAGGCCCATTGATGCCACCGTTCTTTTGTTCGTCTTTCCTGCAAGTCTTAATTTCTGTCGAAAAACCGGAGAATCTATTCTAAATAGCTCCCTCTACGACCAAAACAAAGGCGTGCCTTCATATTTATTGTCGGATCGGAGAGTTCGGGTCACTGTTCTGAACTATGGTTCGCATCTATAATGGAAGTTCGGGTGCACTCATAAAGCCACAGTAGCTTAATAAAAAATCACGCACGTGTCATAAATCGTTACTGATCTTTCGAATTTGCTGCAATAACCATGAAAACCTCCTTTTTCGCATTGGAAGAGGGTCAATTCATGATGTTTTAGGTGGGAAAATAAGATTCCACACATTTTCGTTTCGTAGGCCCAAGCCATTCGTACAATTCACGTCAACTTGGAATATGTATTATTACTCGCATCTGAAACAAGTGTCGGGAGCCCCCCCCCCCCCAACAAAAAAAATAAATAAATAAAGCGAAGGAAATGGAAAGATGAAATGAATATGTCCGGAACAGCTTGGCACTATAAGGCATAGATAGATCAAAGATTTATTAGAAACTGTTAAAAATAGTTTGTTCAATTTTTGGACGGGCAACCATTTCCCCAGGATAACATAATTATTGTCTCTTAATTTTCTTTATCTCCTTGTTTTAAAGAAGCGGGACCAAAAGAGAAGATGAAACGAGGAAGAAGAAAACTAAGGATAGGAAGAGAAAAGGAAGGGGAAACAGAGAGAAAATAAGAAAAAAACATTGGGATGGAGGAAGAGGAAGGGTGAAAAAATATGGAGGAAAAACAGTTGAAAGAGAAAAAAAAAATGGAAATTTGAGAGGGGGAGAAATTTAGGATCGAATCAACGGGAGAGGGGGGACAAATTGGAATATGGAAATGGATAGAGACAGAAAATAAGGGGAAAGAAGAAGAGAGATCTGGTGGACGATGGGGGGGGGGGGAGAAATAAAGGGGAAAAAGGGAAAGAGTGAAAGGGGAACAGAGGGGAAGACATGCAGTGGCGGAGGCTGGATCCGCCCCTGATTTAGATTTACATTTTATTTACCCCATCGATCCCCTCTCGGGGTATGAGAGTACATATAAACAACTTATAACAGACTAAAGTATGTAACTTCATTTAATTGGTTTAACGTATTAAACGTAATGTTCGGAATTGAAGATGAATACCAAATGTGGTAACGATCTGAAAATTAGTTCGATCAGAATCCAATGAAATTTACCAACGGAGTGTTTGTTTGTATAAATGAAAAATATTTGCCAAATAGCCATGTGAAAGAAAATCGTGCTGAGAAATGAGCGATATAAGCACGGAATTCCATCAAGTGTCAGGTATTTTTCGAGGCAATATTATAATACACTGTCCCACGTATGCTTTTCTGTTTTAGTCATCATCAGAATTATCGATATTGAGCGGCGATTTCATTATTCTACAAAAATAAGTGTATATTAATGTACTAGATCTAGATTTATGATTAATATTTCGTATCGAAATCGTCATGTAATCATATTTGAAATTGCGTCTGATACTTTGTGCTGTACATGGTCTATACTATGACCTCTCATAATAATCGATATCGTCATCACCGCTGTTACAATCGCAATCATCTTCATTTCTCTATTATAAGTATTATCTTCATAAACATTTCTATTATTTCATTATAATTTTATCTTCATAAATCGGTGAGGTGGGAGAAGGAGGAGGAGAAGAAGAATTACCAAGGAGAAGCAGACGTACATGTAGAATGGGGGAGCAGTAAAAAGGGATGAGAATAATAATGAGAGATGAGGAAGAATACGAAGAGGAAAAAGGAAGATAAAGAAAAAGCTTATCAGTATATTACATCATCTGATCAAGTTTTTATTCTCATCTCGATCGTTCTCTGCATGGGTAGTGTTTAATTTATTGTTCTAATTGTCATGTTAAAACTCTTCGATTAACTTTGGTAAATAATACGTAATTTTGTCTTTTGAATTTTGTCGAGTATTAACAAGCATTTTAAAATGTTTACAAAAGTGCAGTGGTCATCGGATTTTTTTCTTCAGATGTCATGAATCAAGCACCATTTCTCGATGATGTTCTATTTTAGAAATAACCTTTTGAGCACCAAACGAAGTATGTTGCAATGTTATTCAGACCTACATCTTGAAGTCTGTCCCGATAGATGGTTTCCAATTCAAAATACACAGACATTTTGATCGGTCGCCAAATCGCTGGAAAAGAAAGAATGTGTGAAAAGGGCTAAATTTTCCAATAAAAGACATTTGATTTCATACCTATCACATCACAATCACTTTAGGGCCATGCTCATATAATCAAGGAGATATCATCTCCTTTATATTATATAGTACTCAGGAATGGAATGGTGACATGAACTTTTCTGACCGGGATTTACCAATATAATTATAAACTTAAAAGCTTTAAATCATCATCAAGAAGGAATATAAGCGGACACAATTCAGTTAAAAAAATAAGAATAAACTAAATGGGAGGCTTACAAGTTGCACCAAATTGTGTGTGATTTTTATTTCATCTAAAAGTATGCTTCTAGGTATTATTCATTGAATGTGTGACTTTCGTAACTTTCAGTATTTTTATTTGTCATAATCACCAAAGCTACCACTACCACATTCACCATCACCGCCACCACCACCATCGCCATCATCAGTTTTGATTATCATCACTATCATCAGCAGCATCATTATCGTCAACAGCAAATCATCTATGTCATTATCATAGTTATTGAAATTAGGATCATTTTTTGTAAGGAAATAATGAAAGGGAATGAAAGAAATGTTGTAGCGGGAAGGGAAGGGGATGAATTTGTTCTAAAGTAAAATCAATGTGAATAG
This sequence comes from Lytechinus pictus, assembly GCF_037042905.1. Classification (NCBI taxonomy): domain Eukaryota; kingdom Metazoa; phylum Echinodermata; class Echinoidea; order Temnopleuroida; family Toxopneustidae; genus Lytechinus; species Lytechinus pictus. Next base: position 8,022,723 of record NC_087262.1, on the reverse strand, counting down.
AATTAACTCTATGTTTTTATCTATATTGCAGTGATGGTAAAAATCAGTACAATACTAGGATGCCATGATGTTCAATAATTTAAACTTCAAATTTCAATACTTCACGGGTGAAGATATGGGGCCGTAAGCTTCAGGGTGATTATGTAGAATGGTATTAACATTAGATCATTACTCTAAAATAGATGAAAGATAATTATTATTTATCATCTATATCAGGTTGTACACAACTGGCCTACAGCAAAAGCAAATAGGGCCATGATATAGTCTTCTCCAGCAAGAGAATTTAACATTATTGACCTTTCAGGATTACTTGGCATTGATACTCATCGAACTGTTCTTAGTCATTGCCCAGGCCTATGATCATGAAAAAGCAAGATCACTCACCCGTGTAGAGAATCATTGACAATGGCATGCTCAGCGGGTTCGCCACAGACAACAATGAATGGGAGAGGCGCTTAGAGAATAGTTCCCCATATCCGCTGTCGTGATTATTGTCATAATTTCAATAGATAAACCTATTTCAAAAGACCGTTGGCCCGTCCGATGGGGAATCTTTTGTACTATAGTGTAATAAAGTACGTGTATACAGTAACTACCGTCCCGACTTCTTTCTTTCACCATCATCGAGTAGCGATTAGCGTGTAAAATCGCATAAATTATCTCACAAAACGGATCTAATGTTCATGATTACCAGCATCACCATTATCATTACTATTACCTTTCATATATTCTTAATTATATAAAATATAAAATTGATATTGGAGAACGATTGGAAATAGATACTGAATGAATGATGATGGTGATGATGATAACAGTAATGATGATATAATGATAATTATAACTTTGAAGTGATATTAACGGACATGATAATACGAATAATAATATCAGTGATAATGTTGATGATTAAATGATAACAAATGAAGATGATTGGTATATTTTGCGGCAATGAACCATGTATAACTTGAGACGCGTTTTTCCTTTATCATGTTTGTTATAAAAGGTTTTCATATCATGATCCTGAAATACATAGATTATATTTAGATTAAAAAGAATGAGAATGGATGGCCTTCATCTAATTTTGGAAAAGATTTTGCGGGTTGTCAAGTCCGACGCAGTATCAAACATGCTTGCATATCGAGGTCGATGCGATTTTTATATCGACATCATCCCCCAGAGTCTATCAAGTTATGAATTTGTGTGCATTTTCGCAAAATTGACATTTGTAATACGAGATTATTCTAATGTTATAGTACTGTAACATCCGAACTGCATGCCATCCCGGCTACGTACGTTTTGAATACATTGGCTATTTCGATTTCTAGATGCATGATACCATGCAGTTAAAGCGGTGTACGCCTGAATCATATTGATTGTATTAACTTTATTATAACGTCGACAAACAGAATTCATCAGATTCATCATCTTTATCATTACACCAATGACATGGACTTATGCACATATAGGCCTACGTCTTTTGCTTGATTGAACACTGACCCTCTCCCCCTCCCCTCCCCCATTAGAGCGAAAACAATGAAATTGCGCTTTCTCATTAATATTGATTTCGATACGGAGATCGGGAAACGCACGCCACTAATTTACATTATTTGTATACCACTTAAAACAAAACATTTATCTAAACGCTAAGGAAAAAATATAGAGAGAGAAGGAATTTCACCAAAAAATAAAGTAGTTGTACAGTTCACAGTAGGCTGTAAACAATTGAGGGGCTTCACATGCGGAGGGAAAGCTATATTTAACAAAAAAAGTTTTAACACGGATTTGAATTTCTCTCTTGAATCTGCTTGTTTAATACTTTTTGGTAGATTGTTCCAGAGTTGGATCCAGGGGTGGGGCAAGGGGTCCGCCCTCCCTCCTCCCCCTATTGGCGGAGCAAAAAAAGGGGGAAAGAAAGACCAAAAACGGGAAAAGAGGGGAGAAAAAATGGTAAACATGAGAGGAGGAAAACGAGTGAATAAATAAGATGAGGGGAAGACTTCGAAAACAATAAAAAAAAATCTTTCATGTCATTATATAAAATTTTCGCTCGTGCTTTGCGCTCGCATTACCTTTTAGGTAGTTTACCTATATGGACCTTTAAATATCAAATTTTGAAGTCAATATACATAACATATTTCAGCTCGGAAATTGAACTTTCATTTAAAAAAAAGTGTTCTGTAAAAATTTCTTTTTTATTGTCTGAATATAAACATTTTCTGCTTGCGCTGCGCGCTCACAAAATTTGATTTCCAGGTACCTATTATTTTCCTGTATTCCATATACTTATAAAAATATTCCTATTCATGTCAGATTGTAAAAACGTATCAGCTAGCGCTGCATGCTTGCATTTTGATTGGTGAGTTATAAAAATTTAAATATTAGTTCTATAACAAACTACTTAAAATCTCCATTTTATGACAGTTTATCAACAATTTTCGGCTGGCGATATGCGCGCACATTGATTGTTAAAAATATATTAACTCATGCATCTTATTCATTATTACAAAAGCGCTTTAAATTGTTCCTTTTTCAGAATGGAATATCGACAAGTTTCATCTAGCGCATTGATAGGAAGAGAAATAGGAAGACAGTCATAATTTTCATACGATAGAATAATGTTCTTAGAATGTCCCGGTCCTACATGTATGTCAAACTCAAAGTAATAATAATGAAACATATCAGCTCCTTTTTAACTGTGATCCATATCCACTCACAATTTTCCTACAAATCTCGAATTTTCCGCTTGCGCTTCGCGCTCGCATCAATTGCTTTGTTATATATTCAACTTTTTCATGATTACAAAAATTGCTTAGAATTTCAATTCTTCAGGTAGAAAGGTCAAAATTTTCAGCTCGCGCTTCGCGCTCGCGTTATTTGACTGTTGAAATATGTAACGTCTTCATGGCTAACTGCAATCAGCCGTTAACATATCTTTTTTTTTTATCAGAATGATCAAAGCGTATATTAAATTTACTCATCTCGTTTAGGATCACAAGCATTGCCAGAATGCCATTTTAGGACAAAATACATGGAATAATAATTTAAACAATAGCTCGAGCTTCGCGCTCGCACTATTTAAATAAGGCTTATGAGATTATTTTACATTCATTTAAACAAACAAAAATCATATTTGAGCGGCTGATCGGGGGTATGTGGTTAAAAAGACCCCCCCCCCCTTTGGCGAAGGCTGGTTCCGCCCCTGCAAGTGTACTCACTTTTTGAGAGTCACAGCAAATATCTGTAATATGAATATGTTGTTCAAACACAAGTAAAGACCTTAATTTTTTAACGTCACGTTTTAAACGGGTCAAAATGCCCTATTTTAGTGACACCAACCGGTGCCAACACTGAACACTTCAATGTTCTTGCTCGTAAATAAATACTGTTTTCCCGAAAGCACGAATCCAATTAATGCTTATTTAACCACATGTCTATCCCGGCTTTTGTATGAAAAAAAAAGAGATCAGGCTCAGTGGGATTGAAAAGAAAAATCTTACCAGCGCCTGAACAAATCACGCTTGCATTATTTAGTCTGATACTTACCCTCTCGATGACTTTGAAATATTATGGTTGTTATTAAATCGAGTATTATACATCTGTTCTATGAAACTCGATTTTGAAAACATTTATTATAAAGATACTTATGAACAAATCATATTTGGTTTACATATTATAATCGCCTTCTCATATTTCAAGTTTACCTTATAAACGTACACTGTAAGTATTTTCAAACGAAATCTATGAAAAGGATGGAAGTTAGACTTTCATTTTGATGCCAAATAGTCTTATTAATTGGGATTAGTTGCAAACACGGTGTTCGATTAAAAGACACATCGGGGACACGTCAAAGTATTAAGACAGTCACCCGCGCTGACAAAGTGGTAATCTCCCATTGAAATACCCCCACCAATAAAGGGGTCATCCTTCTATTGAAATCCGCCACCAGTCAGACCACCTCTATGTTCAACAATAGGGTAATCTCCCCAATCAAGAATGGGGTAATTTAAATCTACCTTGACAATGGGGTAAGCCGAGCTCTCCCATTAAATACAGCTAGCAATGCACTGGCCCAGGTCATTTTCAACGTCCGGCTTTCGGGGAATTAAAATGAGCATCAAATGGGTAGTTTTCTTGTTCTCGTTTTGTCCCCATACTAGAGCCTTGATTTTGGTTCTTTTCGTAATGTGTATTTTAATATGGTTTCCATTATACATCTCAGCATTTCGACATTTAATGTAGTTTAATACTTGTCTTTATAAAGAGCAATATTACATAAAACCTGTTTGGCGCAGCAAATTATAACATAACGTTCCACTGATATTTTATCAACACATTTTTAATTAACCATGTAACTTCCCTCCTTATAGGTCTACTCTTAATATTAACATTCGAGTTATATTATTTGCCTATCATCTCTCCGTGCATTTTGATAATCAAATATATTTGGAAAAGGGGTGTTTACCAGGCGAAAGTGAAGGTCCTCACTTGTGCATGAACGACATATCCTCATTAAAATACATGCTGTGAGTTTCAAAGGGGGGCACACTTGTGTAAAAATGGCATATTTACATTAGCAATTGATAATGGCTCTCAAAGGGGGAGGGCGCAAGGGCCGGATGCCACCCCCCCCCCCCCCCCCGTATCACTACTGTACCCTCCAGGTGCAGAATATAGACCCACTGACTTCTTTTAGTATTATTGTTATTATTATTATTACTTATTATTTGTACTGCGCTTTTCCCATTAGGCCAAAAGCGCTTACAATAGTAGAGGTCACAGAATAGACCACAATACTTTTGAGAGGCCAACTATTGTTCAAAATAAATACGGCGCCTATTAGATTGTATTGTGTTAATTCGGCAGGATCTGCGCCAGCATACACTCCATCCTTCTTGATCTAGTATGCCTAATACCTCGGTCACATTTGTTCTACGGCGGCCGTACGGCGAGTCGAAAACAGTCGTTTCAACAGTTTTCGTACCAGCTAAATATAGGTGGTTTGAATAAAAATGAATAAAACGGCTGTTTTCGACTCGCCGTACGGCCGCCGGAGAGCAAATGTGACCGAGACATTACCATTTCCTGAACGTTTATTGATTTTTTTTTTGTGTAAAAGTATTTAAATTTGCAAGCTAAACAGAATACAGCTATACGATTAAGAGGTGAAGTACAAAGTTGGAAGGGAAACTAGGCCAAAGAGGCTTTCGTATTACAAACTTTACGTCGGTAAATTATGTTTACCTTAGACACTGGGAATCTAATTTGCAATAATTTGACACACACATATTGCAGATAAATTCAGATATTTGATAGGAAGAAGAAATCAACGGCAATATGCACTACTGTATAAGTCAAACGTGAAGGTTAAACAAATAAGTATAGAAAAGGTTTAGAAAAATTCAAAGGAAGAAATGAAGTTGGATGAAAAAAAAGAAGCTATTAAAATTAAGTCGACAAAATTAAATATTGTGAGTAGAACTGAAAAATTGAAAGAAATAATTAAGCCTTCCCCAACCACCGAACGGTTTTGAAGGGGATCACCATGCATAAAATCATGGTACTTTTTACGTTTTGTACGCTATTTGGAGGAAAAAGAGTGTGGAGGCTTCAGCCCAGACCCCCTTCGGTTCTGTGTCTGCTGGATGGTAATCAAGAACACTTGGTCACTTAGTACTCTAGATCACAGGGGAAATTGATAAGAGAATAAAGACGGATCCCAGGTAAAAAGATAATAAAGGTTTTCATGTCCAATTTCATGTCAGAGTCACTTAAATGTGTTAATTTGCATTTTAATTCACGCGATATTTTTTCCCCGGAGACATCGGTCATTCAAAGTTTAGAATGGGATTCATTAAAATACGCTATAATTCCTTTATAAACATTCAACTCAATTCATGGTCAAGACTACCTCAAATTTGATAATTTTTATACTAAATTGTTAAGTGCTTTTGATTTCGTTTGAAAGTAAAGATGTTTGTAATGGTCTTACAAAGTAACGAAAATACTTTTTGTTCTAAATTTCGGGCAATGAAATTCAAGAATTGTGCATTTAATCAACAATGACCGATATGACTGCTTGAGCATCCAATTTAATTTTTAAAAGTTCAAATTAATGATATTTTATTCGTTTGTTTTGCACGACATCTGTATTATGTGTGAATATATAAGTTTCTAGCATGTTAATGTTTAAACATAATGTATAATAAGAGTAAAATTGTTGTGCACTTTGGCTAAATTAGATATAGGCCTATGTTTAGCTCAAATATGAATTTCAACGATGCCCTTGTCCATTTTCCCACAAAAACGCTTGCATTTTATGAGTTTATTATTTTTTGTCACAGTATAGCGTTTCAATGTAGATATTTAAATGCTTCATTTTGGGACCCAGGTATGATTTATATTGCATCTTTTGCAAAGGGTTTTGCATTTCGTTTACAAAGAAGTTAAGGACGATTCCATATTTTTCCTTTTCACCCGACAATGCTGACTGTGTGGGCTCAGTGTGATGAAAAAAAATCTTACCCGCGCCTGAACATTTACTTTTAGAAAGTCAGTGTCTTAACGGTATATTCTTCAAAATAAAGCAACTCGTTCTATTTAAAAAAAATCAAATCTAAATCTAATTGAACTTTGTCACTACTGAAACCTGAAACGAAAAACTATAAAAAGAAATTGTGAAAGCGTAACTTTGGAAAATGTACCCCCAATGGACTAGGCACACCGATACAAGGACACAATGATATTCAGATCAGTGACTAGAGATCGGGCGTTCAATAGTTTGCCTAAAACGCCGATATCGTGAACATAGAGGGCGCTAATGCAAAAACATTTTATCGGAGAGCCAACCGATGCATGTCAGAAGAAAAGATAAAAGCGAACGCTTCCGTTTTCGCTGCAAAAGGGCACGCTGGCGTCTTGAATGGCAAGAGCACTGACCCGTAGGAAAGAAAAATGGACAATGGCACGCTCAGCGGGTTCGCCGTAGAATATAAAGGTAAAGACGCACGCACACTTTTGACAACACGCCTAATTAAAACAAATAATTATTTTCAGAACTTTTTTATACTAGCTTGTAGTTTATGTGGTGAGGAATGTGCGTGCCAAATTTCGGCGCGATCGCGCGAACGGTGGCCGAGATCAGAAGGGGTCCATCATGCCCCCCCCCCAGTCCTCAATAGATCCCAAATAGCCCAGTCCTTTGATGGTTAAACATAGGAGATCTTCCAAAATAAAAACACAGAATTTGTAAAAATAATATCTGTAAAAGAGGGCGAATGAGCGACAATGGATTTATTCTTTTTTTGCATGTAGATTCTTCAATCATATTGGAACAAACATTCAAACACTGATTATACACGTGTATGGCAACTGTGGCAGCTACGAACCCATTACGTTTATCCACTTTGAGAAGGTTTCTTTTTTTTTTCTTCCAGAAATTTCACCGACTTGCTGAACATTCATTCAGAAAAATTTTAGCGGCATATGTCGTGGTATCTATATCCCTAACAGGTAAGAATCAAGATAAACATATAATTATAAGTTATGTTCTCAATCTAACCAAAAATCTACATTGTAATTAACATCAACATCATCATCATCATCGTCATCATCACCATCATCAACAACAGCACTATCATTAGTACAGTTACAGTGAAAAGCAACATACCCAATTCCGTCGATAACGTTATGATCAACACCATGGTCATGTTCTTCGCCATCAGTATTATGATTATCTCTCAAAAATACAACAATCATACTATAACAAAACTGTCTATAAACCAACCGATGTTATGTAATTGGAAATAAAGTAATGACTTTGATCCGCCTGGCTTATACCGACCTCAAACGGAACTCCAAAACAACTTCGGCGTCATCCGGGATGATGATCAATCATTGTCTTGGCCTGATACCAGCGTTTTTCGTCTTGCCTGCATAGCCGCGCGAGACTATAGGCACCACTTTTCCGACCATGCCGACGGCGGCAGCGGCAGCGGCGACGGCGTCGTCGACATCAAATCTCAACCGAATGTTAAGTTTTTGAAATGTCATCATAACTTAGAAAGTATACGGGCCTTGTTAATGAAACGTATACATAATGATTATTAAGTATTACTACTCATCTTGCCAGAGTTTGATGTCACAGTATCAATTTTTAAGGTCATATAGGGTCAATGAACTTAGACCATGTTGGGTGAATCAATATTAAAATCTTAACCGAAGTTTAAGTTTTTGAAATGTCATCATAACTTGAAAAGTATATGGGCCTAGTTCATGAAATTTATACATACTATTACTAAACACCCTGCTTGAGTTTCAGATCACATGATCAAGGTCAGAGATCATATATGGCCAATTATCTATGACCATGTTGGGGGTATTTGTTAATTTCCATCATAACTTTTAAAGTTTACAAATCTGGTTCATGAACCTTGGACATAAGAGTAATCAAGTATTATTGAATACCCTGCCTGAGTTTCAACTCACATGATCAAGGTCAACGGTCATTTAGGATCAACGAACTTAAATTATGTTGGGGGAAACAAAACGAAATCTTAACCAGGGTTAAATTGTTTAGATATCATAAATCCGAAAGTATATGGATCTAGTTCATGAAACTTGGACATAAGAATATCAAGTACCATTGAACATCCTGCGTGAGTTTCAGGTCAAATGACCAAGGTCAATGAACTTTGGCGGTGTTTGGGTTATTTTTTAATGGCCATCATAACTTTGAAAGTTTATAGATCTAGTTCATGAAATGGTAATTAAGTATCACGGATCGTCTTGCACAATTCTTTGGTCACATGATCAAGGTCAGTTGTCATTTAGGATCTGTGAACATAGCATTTTTCATCATATGAATGGTGTTTTGTAGCGAATGATTATTCTATAGTCGTTTTCATAGTCAGCACTGCTGCTATATTGAATTGTGTAATTCAGGCGAGACTGCCACAGGCGTTCCAATTGTTCTTAATCATCATAATTCTCCCTGATCCACGGTCAACTTTGCCATCATAATGGTGTTTTTCCTGTTGTTGTTGTTTATTGTTATTATTTGTTTTCTTTAATGGAATACAACTTTTCTCTATATCTTGTTAAAATTACCATTATTCTACGTTCCTTCTTGCTCAAAAAGTTGGGATCTGGGGTTCAAAGGTCAAGACCAGACCAAACAGGGATACATCGTCATCATCACCGAGCCGATCGATGGAGATGGCACTCCCACCGAATATCTTCTGCCAGACTATAACTGGCCCAGGTGGAATAAAGATAAGACTCCTACCCCTGCTCTTCCCCAAACCACCTGGAAAGATGGCTGCCATCTATACCGTCGATCGTCACATCATATGCCGTCTACCAGGTTAGGTAAAGGACAAGTCCACCCCAGCAAAAAGCTGATTTGAATAAAAAGAGAAAAATCAAACATAGCACTGAAAATTTCATCAAAATCGGATGTAAAATAAGAAAGTTATAATATTTTAAAGTTTCGCTTAATTTTTCAAAACAGTTAATATATGCAAATCCTGGTCGGCATGCAAATAAGGGGACCGATGACATCATCCACTCACTATTTCTTTTGTATTTTATTATATGAAATATGAAATATTTTGATTTTCTCGTCGTTGTCATGTGAAACAAAGTTTCATTCCTCCCAGAACATGTGTAATTCCATTATTTTAACATTTTGTGGTTCAAGCAAGGGGGTCCTTATTGTCGAATTCGTAAAAATTGAAATATTGTATTAATCAAACAATAAAAAACAAAATAGTGAGTGACATCATCGACTCTCTCATTTACATATCACTGAGTTGAGTATAGAACTGTTTTGTGAAAAATAAGCGAAACTTTAAAATGTCATAACTTTCTAATTTTACATCCGATTTTGATGAAGTTTTCAGCGTTATTCTTGTTTGATTTTCTCTATTTATTCAAATCAACTTTTTTCTGGGGTGGACTCGACCATTAATATTCGCTCAGCCCTTTCCTTTTCCAACCCCGATCTCGATATTCCTCCCTCTCTTTATCTATATCATATATATATACAGATATATACATTACAAAAAATTGAAATTAACCGTCAACAGCAGGTCTTTGTAAAAAAAAATGGCGAACCGGAACAGCAGTTTCGTGCTCAAGTTTCGGAGCTGAAGAAAAAAGCAAATATGTCGTTTGTCCAGTGTCCAGGATGAAACTGCTGTTCAATTTTCTACAAAGATTATTCTCAAGCTTCATTCTCAAATGAAGCTCTATGCTTACTTGTGTTTTGTGTGGGTTGTATTTGATCAATTTTGGCAGGTTTTGTATCACTTTAAATCTTGGGAAATGCTTTTTAAGCTAATCTAGTCAAATCTTTTTTTTTTTTTAGATTTTACATTCACTTTTGGTGGCTGGCCACGTACTACTTTTTTTTTTTTCATTTCTCTCTCTCTCTCTCTCTTTCTGTCTTTATTTCTTTCCCATCTTGTGACCCATCTTGATTTCCGTTTTCTGTTTAAATCCTTGGATTCATTTCACAATTTTTAAATGAACTTGCAAACATATATACATAATGATGCTTTAAAAGGGCACAAGACTTCAGTTATATTTTGCTTATATAGTTGAATATATAGAATAATCTTATCTATTTTAAGGTGTTACTTACTTACTTGGTTCAACCTGCAGTGTCTGGTGCATTGGGCGGCAAGCTATCGCCATCGGGCATGCCTTCTGAATGCCATCATAGTCCAGGATAGGCCCCATATAAAATGGACAAACCTTGTTTTTTATTGTGTACAATATTTCTTATGGTTTCTTGTCAATTCGAGGGTGCTGATTACGAATTTGAATGATTCCACTCGTGTAACCTTGAGCATTTTCCGCAAATTGGCAAAATCCAATATGGCCGCCAAAATATGCAAATTACCCATGAAAATCATAAAACTGCCAGCAGATTGGCTATAAAATGTATGTAATTGTGTTGCAGGAGTGAAACACTCTCTGAAAAAACGAATTTTGAAAAATATTTATTTTTCTTGATATTTAAGATGGCCGCCACAGACCGCTGTATTCAACATTATGTACAACATGAATGGGGAAAAATAATTTTCACAAAAGCGCACTAAATGCAATTGTGATTTTTTGTGAACTAATGGATGAAAACATGATTGCTAACGAAATGTATCATTTGTTATGTCATGTGTGTAATAAATGAATCATTTTACTATTCAAAAAGCCACCAAACGCCCTGACAGTATTATGTATAGGCCTAATGTTAATGGGGACAAAAGAAAATCACAAGAGTGAGTACTAAAATGCATATTAGATAAGCGAGTTGACTACTGGCTAAAACACAATTTTAACGAAACATAATATTTAAGATGCAATTTATGTGATAAATGCTATATTTTGAAATTCAAAATGGCCGCATTAGGCCCATTTTAAATTATGACAATGCGAATAGAGAAACTAATTTTCACAAGAATAAGAATATTAAATGCATGTAATTGTGATATACGAGTAAAATATTGTCTGAAAAAATGGTTTCTAGCTTAACATATAATTTCTTTTGTCATTCATGAGATAAATGCTGTATTGTTAAATTCAAAATGGCCCCTATAGACCCTAACAGTATTATCAACAATGTGAATGGGGACATGTCATTCTTGTAAGAATTTGGATTTGCTTTACTATGAAATCCATATAATCCTTCTGTATGAGTAAAATATTATTTGAAAGCATGATTTTTATAAAATATAGCATTTCTTCTACCATGTAAGTAATAAATACGGTATTTTGACATTTAAAATAGCCGCTACAAGCCCTAATTAAATTATGTTACATGCGTTTAGGAAAACTTATTTTCAGTGAGAATCATAAAATATGCATGTAACTGCGATGTGCGAGTAAAAATATGATTTCTAAATAAATTCATGACATGTTGGTCATGGGGGTAATAAATGCTGTATTTTGAAATTCAAAATGGCTGCCATAGGCCCTAAAAGTATTATGTATATTGTAAATTGGTACATATAATTTTGACATAATTTGATCTTGCTTGACTATAAGTATTGCATACCCTTGTGATGTAAGAGTGGAATATTGTCTAAAACCTTGGTTTCTAACGAGATAATCATATCTGGTTTATTAAAGGTGATAAATGCTGCATTCTGAAATTGAAAATGACCGCCATAGGCCCTTATTGTATTATGTACAATTTGAATGAGGGCAGATAATTTTCTTAAAAGGGCATATGGCGGCCATTTTGAATTTTGAAATATAACATTATTCACCTAAATTTCATATAATATGATATATTTCGTTAGTAATCATGTTTTCAGACAATATTTTACTCATACACCACCATTTAGTCAAGCAAATCGAAAATCTGTTAAAATCATTTGTCCCCATTCACATTGTACATAATAATGTTAGGGCATGTAGCTGCCATTTTGACTTTTAAAATACATTACTTATTACCTACCTAGCAGGAGAACTGATATATCTTGTTAGAAATTATGCTTTCAGACAATATTTTACTCATAGACAAGAATTACGTGCACTTATGGTGCTCACTCCTGTGAAAATTGATTTCCCAGTTTGCATTGTACATAATACAATCAATGTCCGTATGGCGGCCATTTTGAAAGTCAAAATACAGTATTAAACACAAACTTTAAACGTTGATGATATATTTCGTTTAAAATGATGTTTTTTTTATACAGTATCCCATTTATTTATCACAAATAAATGCATTTCAGTGCTCACTCTTGTGATTTCTTTGGTCCTCTTTTTTTTTTATTGTACATAATACTTTTAGGGCCTTTGGCGGCCATTTTGAATATCAAAATACAACATTTATCACATACATTGCATATTGAATAATATATTTTGTGAACAATTGTTTTTAATCAGTATTCCACTCTTTTATTTTAATAATATGCATTTTAGTGCTCACTCTTGTGATTTTTTTGGCCCCCTTTGCTATAGTACATAGTACTTTTTGAGCCAGTGACGGCTATTTTGAATATAAAATGCAACAATTTTCCCATATGACATATTAATTGATGATTGTTAGCATTGATGATTTTCATACATTGCTTCGTCCATAGATCACAATTACTTGCAGTTTAGGGATCATTTTTGTGAAAATTAGTTTTCCCTATTCATATTGTACATAATAGGCTATGTGGCGGCCATTTTGGATATCAAGGAAATAAATATTTTTTTCGAAAAAACATTATTTCAGAGAGTATTTCACTCCTGCAACACAACTGCATACATTTTATAGCCAATCTGCTGGCAAATTTATGATTTTCATGGGTAATTTGCATATTTTGGCGGCCATATTGGATTTTGCCAATTTGCGGAAAATGCTCAAGGTTACACGAGTGGCATCATTCAGATTCGTAATCAGCACCCTCGAATTGACAATAAACCATGAAAAAATATTGTATATATGAAAAAAAAAGGTTATGCCTCTTCTATCCTGGACTATCAGCATAAAACAGCACTGACTTAGCAACCAAATGGAATTTAAGGGACTACGATATATAAATTTTGTCATGCCTTATCATGCTGTCCCTTTATTTCTGACCTAATCATGCAGAGAAGAGCAAGCAATACAAAAAGAAAAAATATATATATATTTACAGAGCAAGGAAAGGGATGTATGTACAACTAAGGATTGGGGTATCTTGATTCTGATCCAGTCCTGCCGGATGATCGAGGCCCCCAAAAGTCCCAACCAATATGTAGGACCAAACGATCACAAATCAAGCTTTTTTTCTGTTCTTTATCCTATATCATTGCATACCACACCTTTTAAAGTTTGAGACATCAACAACCAAAAACATGAATAAAAACAGAAAGATGAGCGTGTTACCAGGCGCGCCGGAACACTTTCAGTTATAGGAGGGCAAAATCCCGAAGGGGGCACAATATATTTGACAGCGTGAGATACCGAAGCGACCGAGCGGGAGAGGGTGTGGGACCCCCCACGGTAGGGACTTTGTGTAAAAATGGAGTATAAAAGTTGGGTTTCTAAGAGCATTCAAAAATAAATTTCTTGAGAATTAAACATAGAATTTACTACGAAAGAGTATACTTATAATTTATGAGAACCTATGAAATCTACGCGCAAAACAATCGCTTCGGAATGTTGTTTTCATGTCTGATCAATCATGATCAGGGTCGCAGTTCCAGCAAATGACGAGCCTGGCAAACGAAATTGTTTCAAACTAATGTAATATAGGCCTTTTAAAGACTTTAAGATGACAAACATGACCGTACGCAGCCGGGGGCCGCCGATCGAGAGGGCAAAACATCCCAAAATTCACCAAAAGTGTGCACGAAATCCTTCAATTTTATTCTAGAAAATGCAAAAGCTCCCCCATCACAAACCCCCTCGCTCTTAAGTTTCGAAAATTTAGGTCTTGCAGCCCCACCCACCCCGGATTTTTTAATTTTTTTGGCATACGTCCATGAATAACAAAAGCTGGGATGAACCAGAGAACATAGCTGCCTCTCGATCTGATTAGTAACATGTAATGGAAAGGAGTTTTGGAATCTAAAATACAAAAGTGCTATATCATATGAGCTGAAATAGTATCAGACAAAACGCCTGCCAATCATGCCAATGAAAAGAAATCGAGGAAAATATGGGGCTATGAAAATATTTTAAGATTTTTATAGTAGAGCAGTACTGTAACGCTTATTTTTCTTTTATATTCTTTATTTACATTTTTATTCATATCTCGGATAATATGAGTCGGATCAAGTAGACACTCTCACAGATGATTTTATTTTTTCATGCATAAACATTATCTCTAAGTTGCTCGAGTGGGATTCACCATTTTCACAAATTATGAATTATAATCCTCTACACATAATTATTCTGTGTGTAATTTTCTGATAACATGTCTATATTGAGTTGAAATGACCTTGGTATTTTCTTTAGGGCACTGACTTGTTATCATTGTTTTAACTCAATTTATATTTACTTGAAAATGAAATAATTGAAATAAGTTTTCATAATTTAAATGTATATCTTTATCAATCTATACTTACTATTTCAGGGATGACTTACACAGGCAACAAGTATATGAGATATTGACGACCTCGAGATGTTATGGTTTCTGGGCTTGACAGCTATGACATAGATTCCATATGTTGCTCGAGTAACTACCGTTCACGCGCGTTAGTGATATCGGGTCCGGTCTGAGCGTTTCTGGGCGACCGCGCGTTTGTAAGCCGACACAGCCAGCATGCATTGGTGAACCACTTTCAATTTGCCATTCGGTTTTAGTCTGAAATGTATTCATTAAAAGGTTAAACGTTATCACACTGTAATAAGATGGAAAAGGGGCTTATCAAATGTATGTTTCACAGAGGGACATGCTTGTCAAAAGACGCAGGGCTTACTAAGATATGTAATTGCCCCGTCAGGAGCGAAATTTTTCATTTTTGACAATGGAAATGACAATTTTTAGGCTGAAAAGTGCCTTCATCGTTTACTTTTTTCCTTAAAGGACAAGTCCACCCCAACAATAAGTTGATTTGAATAAAAAGAGAAAAATCCAACAAGCATAGCACTGAAAATTTCATCAAAATCGGATGTAAAATAAGAAAGTTATGACATTTCAAAGTTTCACTTAATTTCACAAAACAGTAATATGCACATCCTGGCTGGTATGCAAATGAGGGAACTGATGACATCACTCACTCACTATTTCTTTTGTATTTTATTATATGAAATATGAAATATTCTAATTTTCTCCTCATTGTCAAGTGATACAACGATTGATTCCTCCCTGAACATGTAGAATTAGCATTGTTTAATACTATATGGTTCAGTCAAGTTGGTCCTTATTGTCAAATCTATAAAAAATGAAATATTGTATAATTCAAACAATAAAAAACAAAAGAAATAGTGAGTGATGGACATCATCGACTGACTCACCTAGTTGTGCATATCACTGTTTTGTGAAAAATAAGCGAAACTTTAAAATGTTATAACTTTCTTATTTTACATCCGATTTTGATGAAATTTTCAGCACTATGCTAGTTTGATTTTTCTCTATTTATTCCATTCAACATTTTCGTGGGGTGGACTTGACCTTTAAATAATTTATAATTTTTCTACTTTTAGGGGGGCACATTGGGGGGGGGGGCAAAATCTCGTTTTGTCCCAAAATTTTTTATTGGGGGGGGGGGGGCAAGTGCCCCCCCTGCCCCCCCCCCCCCCCCCCCCCGCTTCTGGCGCCCTTGCGTGTAACATATTATGAAAGTGTTATATATCAGGTACACATGAACATGAAGGCTTTACCTGAGACTTTTAGGGAGGTGCTCTCTGCTTGGCTGCTAGGTAGTGAAGTGGCTTGGAAGTTCAGAGTAGAGACATTCTTTTCATATTGAGTCAATGCATGGATCCTACTACAACTAGTAGGATCCATTGTCAATGGTATGCGCCATTCAGGTATCCATCTATTGTTCTATTGCCATTGGATGGCATGTAGGGAGCATGTATATTACATATAGTATAGTATAGTACATTACACTGGCATTTCTATTCAAAGGTTCTTCAATAGCACTTACCACTCCTTCCCATCACTCTGTTGATCATAATCAAAATAATTTTTCATATCCATATCGCATGTTAATTGTTGAATCAACATAATATCTTCCAAACAAAACATTCTTCTTTGCGTACATATTATTGATAGCTCCTGGTTGCAAGTCAAATAAATCAATTGTTGCTCCTTCTTGGAGATAAAATGATTAAAATAATTATTACTCATCCTCGTTCTTCAATAAATTGTACATATAACAGAAAGGATCGTAGTGTATTGATTCTCATTCTTGTCTGATACAATGGCATTTCCCCTGTACGTACTTCATGTTTTCTATGAAATGTTATGGCCTAACTTGCTTTGTGTGAATTCGCTCATGTTGAAAGGAATATGAATTTCATGAAATCATCTATTTTTATAATTCCCCCCCCTCTCTCTCTCTCTCTCTTTCTCTTTTTATATCCCTACGAAGTTCATATCAAATCAGAAGGTTCCCATTCTCGTTTCTGGTATTCAGCAGGTCGTATGTTCGAATCCCTCTCCGAAACTGCCTTTGGTATGCTAGTTTCCAGTCCATACTTTGCCATTTTAATTTTCCCCGTATGATCTTCGCGTTTTATATGAAATTTTATGACCTACCTTGATTTGTGTAGTGAATTTGAAAGGAACATATTAAATGTCATGACATCATCTATGTGACGTGTAACTACGAGTGACTTACCAGTAGACAGTACTCACACAAAAGACTCGGTGACGCATAATTTTCGGTTATTATACGATGCATCAAGTATACCATCAAGCATTCGATCTAGCATACCATCTAGCATACTATCTAGCATGTTCAATATGCAGCGTAAAAATATAAACAAACAATAAGCATCTGTGTACATGGTATATATGCAGTTACAGTTTACAATTATTTATTTGCACGAGATGAAATAAATAGTCTTTGTATTGCACAAATTAATTGTGACGTTTGAATCTTGCATAAATTAATGATTCTGGTTTCCTGTAACAAAATTACCCCCTAAATTATGTCGATGTGTTCAAATGACCTTGAATAAACTTTGCTATGTGTGATTAAATAAACAAAACTTTGACTTAGTCTCATTTGTTCCTTATATCAACTACGATACTTAAATCAAATATTAGCTTGCCTCTAAACTATTTTCATACTCTGAAGCATTATTAACTAGCAATAACTTTACTCAAACAAATAACTAGGCTTTTGTTTTACCTATTTGTAATTTGCAATTATCAGGGAATTCACATGTAAAAAAATGGCTTTAATGCCTCATTTCCAAACTTATACATGTACTGTATCTATTTCAACAACCTAGAACCAAATTCAGCTAACAAAGAAACAGAATCTGTTTATTTGACACTCCATTTCATTTACAATCCGGAACATGTATAACCTACTATGCACTGTGCGCGTACTTATCAATGTACAATGTCAATATACGTTTATCACACGTTTATTCTATACGTAACTCCAAACACTTTCTCCAAAGTTATGAGCTAAATTAACAACAAATTAATTATCGTCTTGAGTTAATTTTGATTTCATATATCCAGTTAAACATTACTTTAACTCTTTAAGAGCCATTGGCAGCTATAGTTGCCCATAGCCCTCTAGTGCCACTGGCAGCTATAGTTGCCCAAGTAACTTTTTTTTGTTTAACCAATTTTACAGCTAGAAAACCAACACCATATTCTGTGTTTTTTATGTTGTTATATTGGCAAGGAATTCACAATTGATTTTGTTATATAAAAATAGTGGTTTACATAGACATTTTTTGAGTAAAATGGCATTTTTGCAGTTGATTTCGGATATTGCCGCGATCTGAATCAATATTTCTCCTATAGACACATGTGATATAAAGGTTGTGTGTAGCAATACACGTACTTCTATGGGCAGAGCAAAGGCGAGTGTGCGAAGGCATTCAGCTCAGAATTGACCAATGACAGAGCGGTACGATGTCTCTCACCCAACGCTACTCACCCATTCGCTATTGTTTTATGAATATTCATGAGCTATCGATCGGTTCTTTTGCAGGCCGGTATGGTAGTATTCTTGTGTCAAGGCTTTTTTCTGCCTGCAAATGTGCACGGTTTGGGGGAGATTTTTTTGGGGGAGGGGGGGGGGGGTCGGGGATGGGGGGAAGGTCTTATAATTTGTTTTTTTAGCATTCTCACAAAATTGTTCTCGTTATAAATATATGAGTAAAGAAGGCTGTCATTTCCAACTCTCATCGCACTGCAATCATCACACTCATTATTTATTTATTAATTTATTATTGTTATTATAGTTATCATTATTAGTATTACTATTATCGTAATCATTATTATCATTATTGTTATTATTATTATCATTATTATTCTCCTTCACCTTCTTATTATTAATGTTATTGCCATCAGAATCATCATCATCATCATTATGATTATTATTCAAAAATAATTGTTGTAATCATATCAATTGCATTCCTTCTGCAGCCAAACTCTCTCTTCATAAACTTAAGATCAGGTAAATAACGGTTCATATTCGTTTGTGTTTTTATAGCCCAAACCATAAAAAAAAAGAATGATTGACATTGTTATGCTTATCAATATCATATTCAAACTTCTCACAAAAATATGAATCGTTCAATATTCTCCTCGAATAAAATAGGAAGAAGCAAAACAAATAAATTTGATAATTAAAACGGCCGATAATACCGCTTTATTCGTCTCAAGATTGATTTTTTTTCAAGGTGGATGTTTTTCCTTTGCTAAATCAAACCATTGGTCAGAGAAAAAGTAAACGGAGTATATGCAGTAATATCAGATGTTTTGAGGAAAAGAAATAAAGGGATACATTAACAAAACCGATCAGACCGACCTGTTAGTTGCTGCATCATTGACGTCACTATCAAGGGGATTTTAAAACGACTTTAGAGAGTAGAAATGAAAATGATAACGATGATAACGGGTTGAATATTACATTTCTTTATACCACGCATATTATTGTACACTATGTTATCTGGGCGGATGCAGGATTTTTCTGTAGGGGGGCAAATTGTTTTCTCTTTACCTGGGTCACCCATGAGAAATCAATACCGGAACCTTTGAAAGTATTCAAAAGTCAAATCAAAAGACGCGCGTGAGCCCCGATTTCTATGAACATCCTGTGCTAAATTACTTTCCTAGATAATAGGTCAGGAGGGAGCGCGGATTAGAGATTCCTCATGAAAGAGAGTCTGGGCATCTATTGTCCATGACTTGGTGGCATGAACAAAAGAATGTAGTCACGTAGAATGTTAACAGGTGGCTACTTTGGTCAGACCAGTAATACAGAACAAATAGGCCTATTTTCTTTTTTAAAAGTTGTATTGATTTTTGTTTGTAACTGATTTGCATTCCCTCTTCTTTGATTCACGACAAATAAACTTTTTTTTTCTTACTTCTGTGCACTTTGCCAAGAACGCCCATATTATTTTGTGGGATTTTATACCCCAAACTTGTAAGTATTGAATCTTTCCGACCCCTCTTTATCTATATTTTAATATATCATCTTTAGTTCTTTTATATTTTGTCTCCTTCTGACTGGCAATAACTTTGTTTGTTACACTACGAATAAAAAAAATTACAGAGTCTTATTTTGAAGACTACACGAATGAAAGGGTACGGTTGGCCGCACTTTGAAGATACATGGCTCTAATGTATTATTGTGTGTGTTTGCTTGGGGATCGCAGCTGTGTTGTGATTAGTCACTTGATCGGCGACAATGCCCTTTTTTGGAACAGGTCGCTTTCTCGTACTTCAGAGGAAATAACTTGAATAGCAAAATAGTATTTCATTCAAAAGAGCATTATAGTTCGTTATTTCTGTTTGTTCAATTTCATCAATAAATACGTCATTTGAAAGGGTAAACATTGAACTTTCATTTTATCTTCTTAATTTCTTGGTATCTCTACAATTCCTCAGGTTATTTACTCTTTGAAATGTTCATGAAATAATAATTTTCTAGGTTTTACTTATTGAAAAAAAAAATGATGTAAAATATTACATCTTTTCTCCATTTTTCCAAACGCGAATATGAAAGATGATAACACGACCATAAAGCCCATGAACCATGCATCATTTCATGTGTAGAAGGTTTTATTATACAACGTACGGGTAAATAATTATGACCGTTTTAAAATCAGTCGCTGCTCACATTTCGGTCAATTTAGGATTCCCTCGAATATCCCTGGCAGTAGAGGGGTATTGGGCCTGGCAGAGTAAGAGTTAAGGAAATATTAAGGTCTTTTTACTTACAACATTGGACTTGTACCGATTATCTTGAATTCTACTGAAAAGTCACGATGGGCTGAATTTTAAATCTTTGTCGATCTTGGCGTGGCGAATTTCCAACGCCCTCTATCAACACAGATAAATAATGCTCAAACTCAATTAACGTCTCTGACGTCATGTTAAATATTTTAAAGTAAAATACACTTTCTAAATCTTACAATCCATTTATATAATTTACCCTTTATCAGAATCAACTACCATGCCCACATCAATGATTACTACAAAAGAATCTACGGCTACACATCCAACAGCAGAAACCGGTAAGAAAATATCATTTCCCCCCCCCCCCCCGCTCCGAACCACATTTCACAGGAAACAATAGCATTGTATCAATAAAGGCGACCGCACACCTTACGACTGGTCTGCGACCCGATTTTGGAACAAATAGCATTTTGCTCATTTTCTGAAGATGTGAATGGAACATATCATTTTATTTGAGGTTAAAATTAATTGAAATAATAATATTATAACAATTTTGAAAGATTGCAAGTCCTTATTTTGGTGTTAAGTCCAAATTAGTTTCAAATCGTAGCCAATCGTACGACTGCTATGACGTCATTACGACTATATATTAAATTCGCTTTTATTCTAAGAAGGATGATAGCATAGTCATGAATTTGATCATAGGTATTCGTACGATGATTTAGAACATTACACAGTAAGATATTCCAGGTCTCAATATTTGCATCAAATTATATTACATTTTATTCAGAAATCGGGTCGCAGACCAGTCGTAAGGTGTGCGGTGGCCTTTAGGCATAGGTCATCAAACTCAAACATCTCGTATTTTTCCAAGGTATTAAACGAAATGTATTTTTCACTATCATCAACCTTTGTAGTTTATTATGTATCAGAATTGCGTTTGTATTAGGTATGTTTCATAAAGTATGTTTTTGCTCCCTTTCCGTACCTGATTTATTGATTTTATTGATTTATTTCCGTTTCACAATTGTACATAATGATAAACATAACAAGGTCGAAAATACTACAAGAAAAAATATAATATATATAACATAATCATAGATTTAAGGAACACAATTCAGTAAATAAAGATATCTCAAATTACATTTATATTTAAAAGTAAAACGGAGGGACTTGCCGAAAAAGGGAAAGCTTATACAAGAGGCAAGCCCCTATCTTAGTTGCATTAAAAAATTACAACAAATAAATATTGGGTCTTAATAATAATGTTGTTTAAAAATAAATACAAACAATTTTTGTGCACTTGACTTAAACTTAACTGATGGATTGTGTGAGAAAATATTACGTTTTACAATATTGTAAGAGAGGGGGAGGTGAGGGGGAGAAGACAGGAGGGACAGAGGAGTGCAGTACACTAAGTAGAAAGAAAGAAGAAAGAAGGCGGGCAGCAGGAGCAGGTACTTTGGCTAATTGCAGGTACATTGTATTACAGCAACGATCGTTTGTCAGAGATGCAAAACACGGAGGGATATATGTTGCGAAACCTGCGAATATGTATAGCTTCAGTATCTTCCGTTCCACAGAAGCACCTCGAATTATCACCTATGATTTTGTGGATAAAAATAATGATGATGATGATGATGATGAGGATAATGATAATAATAATTGTCATTGGTATAGCGATTAATCAATCTACGACTGCTCAAAGCGCTTCACAGTAGAAAGATCTACTGGACAGAAAATCAAAAGGTATAGCACATGTTTTTTTTAAGGAACGAGCAGAAGCAGACTATTTTCTCATTTTAGGTGCATAAAGGTGAATTAAACATTTTTTTTTTTGTAAAAATTAAGAGAATTTAACACACATTTGTGGTTACTATTATTTTTCTTTGAAGAAACAGGAAATTGAACACCTCTGCCGATCTCCCTTTTCATTTACCCCGGGTTTTTTTAATGATTTTTCTTTAAGCCCCAGACTGCCCTCTGCGTTATCACTCGCGCAAGGGTCGGATCTTGGGACACACACCACTTATTATAATAGGTTCCGGTCATATCGAGGAGTTCCCCATGACCCGTACCTTTGTTCGTCAGAGGACTAACCACTGTACTGTAATTTCGAACAAATTTCCCGTAGAAGCAACTCATACCTAGGAATCTGAGTGTCACATTGAAAATACATTTTATTTTATTTTATTTATTTATTTGTCCTTTTTTTGCCAAACTATTTAACCTTATCTTGTACTCTAGCCAGGTTGCAAAGAGACAGGAATTTGATTTTATTATTCAATGAGCAGAGCTTCTTTAATTTAGGTTGCCATCGATGACCATAGCTAATCGAATTATTTACGTTTGTCCAGGGCAGTGAATTTTCCACGCCGTGCTTGAATAGGTCCCTTTTGTCCCAGGCAGGGATCCATTCCTTTTGACCAGCTGCTTGGGATAGTTTATGGCAAGGGTGCAGTAGTTTTCCATTTGGTTTGGGAGACATCATTTTTAAACTTTGGTGAGCACACAACGTATGTGCAGTTTTGAAGCCAGAAGAGAAATTGCTATTTTTCCTTACCATTCGGAAGGCATATCTCGAGGCTTATTTTCTTTTAGAGCAGCCTTATTTTCCAGTTTGTGAGCTGCTAATCTTTATTACCTGCATGAGGTCAGAAAGCAGTATTTAAATTATTTTTGAGCCTGTTTTGCTGAAATTCATCGGTGAGTGTAAATGACTTTTCCATCCTTAAATTTTGTTATACAAAAAAAAAAGGAAGAAGAAAAATAACATGTATAATATAATGTGATAGTTTTGTAGAAATCAATATACATTTTCTTGGGTTTATAGAGACTTTAATGTTGTTGAAAAGTTACATTTAAAGTTGAAGGTTATACTAGTTAGTAATCAAATATTTGAAAAAGTGAGATAAATAAATGTATGAAAGTCAGACAAGTTTGAATTGGATTTATAAATGCTATTTACAAGTAAGAGAAGAAATATTTGTTTTAGGATATATTGTAGAAAGGGTTTTGGTTTATTTAAATTTTAGATGGTGCCAAGGTGGGACGTAATTCCCTGACGACTTCTGGTCATTGAAGCCAAGCATTTCCGAAAGTCGCGAAGGACGCCGAGATTCCCCGGGATTCACCGAGAGTAACCGAACAAGAGATACGATTGATTTTGGTGACGTATACACGTGATTGTTGAACTGAAGCAGGAATGTTTGATAGAACTATGAACAGTGATGAGAATGATAATCCGATGGACATTAATAGTTCATTTATTTAGAAACCTGATTTTATAGTGAGAACTTTCGATATATGTTGCTTTTTATTTATCTCAGTCCTTGACTGATGTTGGATATAAATACTTGTGTACGTGGGTGAATCAATACAGGATCCTCATAGTTGATGTTAGTGTTGAGATGAGGCAAACGATGGTTAAGAGGAAAAGACGACAGTTTTAGAAAAACTCTGATGATAACAGTGAAGTTGAGATTATATTTGAATTTATGATGTTCTTGGTGAAATGGTAAACTGTATGGAGTTTGCAGTGTTGTTTGAAAATGAAATATTTTATATTGATATGTGATTAGAACAAAGGGTCGAGAAGTTTATGAGTTAAGTGTTATATTGGTTATATTATGTTTGAATGTGATTCAGGTTATTATGAGTGGATCAGTACAGGATCCTTCATAGTTAGAGTGAGTGGTGATATTGAAAAACAAAATTATTTTGATGATATGTTGAAGATAGACAAATGAAACTTTGAAACAGGTCGATCAAAGGTATATTTAGTTGTAAAGATATATATATCAGTTTTGGGTGTCTCGAGGCAAGGTAAATTTGAAGTGGAAATAAGTGATATCTTTTTGAGAATCTACATTGTATTTTTTTGGTCCTGAATTTTATCAGAAAGAAACCATTCTTATTTCTAATTGTAAACCAACAAAATTATACTGAAATAAATTGTAAATAATATCATACTGA
This sequence comes from Lytechinus pictus, assembly GCF_037042905.1. Classification (NCBI taxonomy): domain Eukaryota; kingdom Metazoa; phylum Echinodermata; class Echinoidea; order Temnopleuroida; family Toxopneustidae; genus Lytechinus; species Lytechinus pictus. The sequence continues at coordinate 7,997,947 of NC_087262.1, read as the reverse complement.
ATGGCACAAGTTTGACGTGAGTTTTATTTGAGTATATCCATGTGACACTGAGCAATTCTTTCTTAGTTGTGGGAATGGGGAAGTCTAAGATAGCTTTAACTTGTATCTTGGCTTCTCTTGGTAGCACTTGTCCCTGACCAACTACATGACCAAGATATGTAACCTTTGCCTTGACAAATTCCCTCTTCATCAGATTCTCTACTATAGGTTGGTTTTATCCAGCCTGTCAAACAGTGCTTTCAAATTACTTAGATGATCATTTTTTTATTTTTTTACCGTAGCGCTCTGGAGGGATGAGCAGCTGTGGATCACTCTCTCAATTTTTGTTAAATTAAGTGATATATATTTGTGGACATTCTTAGAAAAGTTAAACAGCTTTTCTTTACAGACTTTGGATACAAATGGTTGATCAGAGATACGAAATCACTGCGAGGAAAGCAAATACTTTCACTGGATAAGATTTCTCTTGATTCTGGTTGCACATTATAATATATAATAATAATACAGGTATATTTACCCAGGGAAGCCGCTTCAGTTCCGAAAACTGTTCTCCCAGCGGGCCCTGCTATTATTATTACCCCGACTTTAGCTGGGCTGCCTAGGCGCTCAAAGCATTCAAGGAATTTCTTCCTACCGGGTACCCATTCATCTCACCTGGGTTGAGTGCAGCACAGTGTGGATTGGAAGCCATAGTTGCAGTTTACACATACTTCTTCTGCACTGTTAGGACACTGAACTTGCCTGAAAAGGAGCTATTTATGGTCCTCTAATGACTCTACTTTGAATGGCTGCAGTCTATTGACTTCTGGTTAATCCTTTAATCTGCTGTTAAGAGTGAATTAAAGATGGGACCAATACGTTTAGTGTTTGTAACTTGCCTATTGATCACCGGCATCAGTGATTTAACTGTGGACTATGCAGTTGAATGCCCTGCTTTTCATCATGAATTGTGTAGAATGTCTCTTTCCAAGTGCGTTGGGAAGAGAATTACCTACTATTTCAACACCACAGCAAGTTTTCGTGCTCTGCTGTTTGTATCAGGTGATGTTGAATTATATCCAGGACCAGGTTCTATGAAGGCTGATCCGGTTAATGACGGCGTACAATCAGCTCCTACCTCTACCCTCATCAGGCCTAAGATTAAATATACCAGAGACACTCTTTTGGCCTATAATTGCGAACATTACCTTCCCAAAAGAGTTTGGACCACCATTAAATCCTTGGGACTCAATGGTAGGAAGCCTACGATTAGAGGAACCAGAGGGGGCAAAAAAGGACTAGGAACTTTGACATCGGCCTTTCACCGAATCATCAAATTGTACCTGGTTCTGCAGAACCAACAACAACTTCAAGGCTTTCATCACGTGAACTTAGATACAACTGTAAGCTGGGAGTTATTAATGCCCAGTCAGTCTGTAATAAAGCTGATCTACTAACTGATCATTTCATTGATCATGACTTGGACATCGTTTGCTTAACTGAAACTTGGTTATCATCTGGTAAACAGACATGAGAAAGTGATTGGAGATTTGACACTACCTGGTTTCGATTTCCAGCATGTCCCACGTCCAACTCGTCAGGGAGGTGGAGTGGGCATTCTCTATCGGAAATCGCTTAAGCTGGCTCCTTCAATATTGTCAGAGTATGCCAGTTTTGAATACACCTGTTGTGATTTCCTGCCAAGCGGTAACTTCCGTGTCCCGGTTAAGCTCCTTGTCATCTATCGACCGCCATACAGTCAAAGGAACAGAGTTACAACATCTAGTTTTCTCCAGGATTTTGCAGAGTTACTATCTATTGTTTGTGTTACGCCAAACAGACTTCTTATTGTAGGGGATTTTAATGTCCACTGGGATGATAAGACAAACACTGATACTCAACGATTTGCTGTTACCTTGAACTCGTTTGGTCTTGTCCAGCATATCAAGGATGCCACTCACACAAATGGCCACACGCTCGACTATGTGCTTACTAGAGATGGTGATACTGTCGTCAGGTCGGTGGATGCTACCACATTTCTTAGTGACCACGCAGCTCTACATTGCATCTTGAATGTTCGCAAACCTTTTCCAAGTCGAAGGGAATTTAGTTATCGGAAGCTCAAATCTCTCGATCATAGTGCCTTCGATGACGCTTTGGAATCTTCAGATTTAGTCCTTCATCCTTCTACGGATCTTGATGAACTTTGTAATCAGTACGATTCATCAATGATGAAAATCTTCGATGAACTTGCTCCTAAAAAAAGGTGTGTTGCCGTAGACCGAGCTTCTAATCCTTGGTATTCGGATGAAATTGCAGAGGCAAAAAGATTTCGACGACAACTGGAGAAGAAGTGGCGTAGGACTAGGCTAACTGTTGACAGGAAGAATTTCACTACTCAGCGCCAGGCTGTTTTGACCCTGATCACTGAAGCAAAGTCCAAACACTTTGAAGAGATGCTTACAGACTGTTCCAATGAGAAGTGTACAAAGTGGTAAACTCCATGCTTCATCGTAATAAGCAATCTGTTCAGCCATTTAATTCTCGTGATCATGAACTATCTGAGATGTTTAACAAATTCTTCATAAAAAAGTTGAAGATATTCATGCCCGATTGGATAGAGCTGCTTTACACCAAGCGGACTTACCAGTAGTTCGCATAAGCAGTGGTGATCAGACAGCTGATCAGGATCAACCAAGATTGTAAACTTTTCTCCCAGCATCTATGAGTCAAATTCGCAGAATAGTGTGCTCTTCGCCTGCAACTTCCTATTCGAGTGATCCTGTTCCTACTTCGCTGTTGAAGAAGCATATTGATACTATTCTTCCTTCTCTTACGCTGATAGTAAACAAGTCTCTTGAGGAGGGCAAATTTCCAGATTCTTTCAAGCAAGCTGCAGTTGTTCCACTTCTTAAAAAACCAAACTTGGATAAGGAAGTCCTTCAAAATTACAGACTAATCTCTAACCTTAAGTTCATCTCTAAAGTTCTTGAGATGGTTGTAGCAATTCAATTGCAAGAGTACCTCAATCTTCATCAGTGTAGTAAAATAACACGAAATCGTCATGACGGTGTAGTGTTACTTTTGGCGAAAGTTACGTAATCTCCGCACACCGAGTTCGCACTGCGGCAGCATGGTCGAGTGATTTTTGTAGCCTGTTATTAGTCGTTTCGCGCGTATTTGACACAGAAGCTTGCACCGTGCAATGATGCACACAACACCCGCGCTCTTGACCGAAGAGCCGACCCAACATGCCCAATGAACTTACACACAAACTAAGGCCTATACGTCAGGTATCTTTCCTTGCATGCACACACCAGTTAGTAGCTCCATGCACACATCAAACCCAATCTCCCTGGTATACACCTGATACATGTAATGATAAGCATGATGAGAGAGGAATGAGGGAAATTGTTCTCTGACCATCGTGATCATTGTGAATGTAGAACATGCATGCTAATTAACTGACTAGGGGACCAACCAGCCAGTTAGGCTACCAGTTAAAATAGTCACCGTTTCCCCCTTTTCTGCACTTCACAGTCATTATAAAGCAAAAGGAAAAATAAGGGATATTATGATTCATGTGATATTGGACAAGTCATGTAAGTAAGGACTATTATAATTCCATCATGTTCATCTTTTTTGTAATTTATGATCCTGATAATTCCTTCACTGTGTCAGTGAACTGCATCAAGGACTCATCACTTTTATATACATTTTACTGTTTTTTATTGAACATTTCAATCTTATGCTCATGTTGCTATCACCTCTCTGAATATTAATACAAACGCAGATAACGTTCAATATCGCTGTAGTAGTACGACGCTGTGGGTATACCAGTACACTACGTGTAGAGCTGAAAGTTCACATATCGGATACAAAAGTTTACGTGAATTACGGCTGTCATAAACGCCTACCAGTCGTTTTATTCAGCTTGGATAAACTGATGCACATGTTCTTTTGCTAATTTATAACAGAATGGCACGGTAAAAATCTAATCGGCATGGATAGATCGGATGCTAATAAAGTTGAGAAACAAAGTATCGTAGTTTGCGGAAATCCTTTTGTTTTTGGACAAATCGCCGGGAAGGGAAAGAAGGGGGAAGAGCTCGTGGAATCGTTCGCTCTCGCTTGTTTCTCATAGGGTTTGCGTGCAAATCTCTGTGAACCGTGGACAATGTGCAGCGCTCTCGCTGTTATCGATTCACTGTGGTGACCTCATTTTATTACATGTTTGCGTAATGACGATTTCGCGTGATTTTACTACACTGTTCATGGTCTTACAGAACCTCTTCAATCAGCATACAAGAAACATCATGGTACTGAGACAGCTCTTGTTAAAGTCAATAATGACATTCTCCTTGCACTCGATTCTAAGAAAGCTGTGTTTCTGGTATTACTTGACCTCAGCGCTGCATTCGACACGATCGATTAAAGTGCTATCAATCGTTTTAGGGAACATGGTGTAAGAGGTTCTGCGCTCTCATGGAAATCTTCTTATTTAAGTTTAAGATCACAGAAGGTTAAGATACAAAATTCCTTGTCTTCTGAATGTGAAGTGAAATATGGTTTGCCCCAGGGCTCTGTCTTGGGGCCATCATTTTTTGGTGTATATTCTGACCCACTTGCTGATATTGCCAGATCTCATAATGTTAGTGTGCATCTTTATGCAGATGACACACAGTTGTATTCCTCATTTTATCCTTCTGATCCACTTGAAGAGGCAATTGCAAGAACCCATATAGAAGCCTGTATATCTGAAATGAAAACTTGGATGATTCGTAACAAATTACAGTTGAATGATGATAAGAGTGAGTTTTTGATCATCGCGTCACGTAATCAAATGTCCAAGATTCAGTGTCGATCTTTGTATGTTGGTTATTCTCTTATTGATGCAAAGCCCAGTGTACGGAACCTTGGTGTTCAATTTGATTCTGAAATGTCAATGGCTTCCCATGTGAATTTGACATGTAGAAATTTGTATTTCCAAATTCATAATATTAATAGTATTAGAAAATCCATGTCCACAAATGCAACTTCATCTGTTATACATTCATACATTATCTCTCGTTTAGAATATGGCAATGCGCTGTTGTTCAATGCTAACAATGATCAGATCCACAAGCTTCAAAGAGTGCAAAATGCCGCTGCCCGAATTCTTAGTAAAACTTCGAAATATACGCATATAACGCCTGTTCTAAAAGAACTTTACTGGTTGCCTGTGGTGGAGAGAATAAAATTCAAGATTTTGTTGCTTACATGGAAAATTGTTAATGGTTGTGCTCGTCATTATCTTAACGATCTTATCTCTGAATATGTACCCACTAGAAATCTAAGATCTTCAGGGACCGGGTTGTTGACAACTCGTAGAATCAAATACTCATTTGGTGAAAAAACTTTTGCTCATAGTGCTCCAACTTTGTGGAATGCACTCTCATCAACAATACGCAATGCCAAATCTATAGAGTCATTCAAAGTCAACCTTAAAACATATCTATTCTCATCATATTTCAAATAACACCCCCTCTCTGTGTAATAATTCCCTCTGCGCCTCTGAATAGGAAACTAGATAGAAGGCGCACTCTAAATGCTATATTATTATTATTATTATTATCATTCCAAGTATCGCTGTATAGGATGTCGTCTGTGTATATACGGCACTTATTGTTAAACGGGTAAACAAGTCTATGATCGTCAGGAGAAATTTGTGACCCGACCTCATTCTGGGTAAGGGTCCAACACAATCAACAAGAACCATAGTATAAGGTTCACCGAATGCAGGAACGGGTATCAAGGGACCAGGCTTAACTCTTACTATGCCATGCCCAATACCCCTATAGTGCCAGGGATATTCGAGGGAATCCTAAATTGACCGAAACGTAAGCAGAGACCGATTTTAAAACGGTCATATCTCTTTACCCGTACGTTGTATAATGAAACCTTCTACATATGAAATGATGCATGGTTCATGAACTTTATGATCATGTTATGACCTTTCATATTTGCAATCGGAAAAATTGAGAAAAGATGAAATATTTTACATAGTTTTTTTTCAATAAGTAAAACCTAGAAAATTACGGTTTCATGAACATTTCAAAGAGTAAATAACCTGAGTAATTGTAGAGATACCAAAAAATTAAGAGGATAAAATTAAAGTTCAATGTTTACCCTTTCAAATGACGTATCTATTGATGAAATTGAGCAAACAGAAATATGAAAAATAATGCTCTTTTTAATGAAATACTATTTTGCTATTCAAGTTATTTCCTCTGAAATGTGAGAGGGTTTATACACACGAAATAGAAACCGACCTTTCCAAAAAAGGGCATTGTCGTCGATCAAGTGACCAATCACAACACAGCTGCGATCCCCACGCAAACACACACAATAATATATTAGAGCCATGTATCTTCACAGTGCAGCCAACCGTACCCTTACATTCGTGTAGTCTTCAAAACAAGACCCTGTAATTTTTCAGAATGCGCGGTATTCCGAAACAACCGCTATGGGGGAAACAAAATTATTAGCGCAGTGTAAATTTTATGTCATTTCAATTCTTGTCAATATTGTCGTAATGCAAAACATGTTTTTAGAAAAATCGTAACCTGGATACGATTTGTGGTGTGCGATGCACTCAACTATATACTGTTTTGGATAATGTAGGCGATTTCTATCCAGTGTCGGCAACAGACATTTGCGACCCTCTCAACTATCGATCAAAAGCATGAATCAGTGTAAAGTTTGGCCATATTTTGTCAGGGTCGATTCGTCGTACATACTATACGGGCTTTCGTACTGTAACAAAGTTATTGCCAGTCAGAAGGAGACAAAATATAGAAAACTAAAGATGATATATTGAAATATAGATAAAGAGGGATCGGACAGATTCAATACTAACGGGTTTGGGGTGTAAAATCCCACAAAATAATATGGGCGTTTTTGGCAAAGTACACAGAACTAAGAAAAAATGTTTATTTTTCGTGAATCAAGAAGAGGAAATACAGATCAGTTACAAACTAAAAATAAATTCAATACAAATTTTCAAAAAGAAATTTTAGTTCTATTTGTTCTGTATTTGTGGTCTGACCCCCCCCCTCGCCTTACAAAAAAGTGAGGTCAGGTGGAAATGTTTATGTTGATTATTAGCCCTTTTTGTGATGACCAAGGTTGAATACAAAATTAAATGTATTTATTACAAAACATAATTCTAGCATAATATTCATACGTTATCATTATTACGTAAATAACTGATCTCACATCTCTCTTTCTCTCTCTCTCTCTTTCCATCTATCTATCTATCCATCTCTCGTAATCTCTGATCTCTCTCTCCTTTCTTTTTCATGCCGTGTTTTTTTTTCACTTTTATTTTACTTTTATATCTTTGCATAGATTCTGTGCTTAAATGATAAACGATAATTTACAGTGAGCTAATGAATTATAATGAGAGTAACAAAACTACTACTACTACTACTACTACTACACTACAACTACTTTTTACAGCAGTACAAAAACTGGGTGTCCTGGTCGGACAAATGAATCGCTTAAAATATTATGAACGTTGATATTTGTGAACACTCATTCTTAAACTGTCAAAAAATGTTAAGGTTGATCCGTTTTGAAGTAAGAGACCCCCCCCCCGGCTTCCAGGGTAACCAAAATTAAGATAAATATAATGAATAATTACGCAATTAGAATTTTGTGATTACAGTCATTATAAGACTGGTATTCTGACAATTTACAGACTGTAATCTGGGCCAACTATGCATCTCGTACATGCCAAGGAATGGACAATACATGCCGGATATTCTTTTTCGTGTGGATAATATCATGCAATATGAATATGAAAATATAATGGCAATTTTAGACAAGAAAAGGGCCCCATTGCATATTATGTCTTTGAATAATTGATTATTTTCAAACTTTAGGCTTCATTCATTCCGCAAGCGAGCAAAGTAGCCACCTGTCTGATAGCGACTGCATTTTTATTGTTCATGCCACCAAGTCATGAACAATAGATGCCCAGACTCCCTTTCACGAGGAATGTCTAATCCGCACTCCCTCCTGACCTATTATCGAGGAGAGCAATTTAGCACAGGATGTTCATAGAAATCGGGCCACGCGCGCGTCTTTTGATTTGAATACTTTCAAAGGTTCCGATACGCACAATAGCTTTTCTCTCCGTTGAGATCAAGATTAAGATTCCTCCGTCTCTTTCCCCAACACCTTCCATTGACTTATTGCCATTAAAGTACATAATTTTTATTCAAATATTTGTTTCGACTTTAAGACATTTAGCATCGACAATATACGTCAAATTTCCTGTAATCTAAATGATGATGATGATAATGATAGGGATGATGGTAAAGATGGCATGGATAATGTCGAGAATGAGAACAAGAAATCACGGGGAAACAGCACACCTTGTAGCTGAAGCCTATTTTGCATATTTAGAAATAAAGGATAAAGATAAGATTTATGATTGAAGAAATGTATAGGCTATATAATCCTTGACAAATCAAAAATACAGGAAATTGAAAGATAAAAGATGGAACATAAATAACGAAGCAATGGGGTTTGAAGGTAGAAATTACTAACAATTTGGAGAAATTTAGATCTTTATAATTTGTTGAACCTTACGATTGTTTATTCAAATAATATGTTTGTAATGGATCATCTATCAGAAAAGTAAGATATTGCTTTCGACAATATCAGAAATTATATTTTCTACACCTCTTTATTTGTGATATTTATAATTACCCCGTCATTAAAAATATCAATCTAGTAAGGATTAATTTTACTTCCCCTTCCCTGAAATAAAAATTAAATGGACATTATTTGCTGTTCAAATGATATATAAGTGACACCACTAAGTTTCTTTATACCGTGCATTGTCAATATTCATGCAGTAGGACTTATGCACAATCAACATACTCGATATGTTAGTACAATTTACATTTCCAATTATTAAATTTGCTTGATATATTATTTTTTTTCCATTTAGTAGTAATCCAGTTTATGCTTCCCGATTTGCCATATGAGCTCAGCGTGTAGGGGAATATACCCATTATATTTTTGCTGGCAAAAAGGGAGAAACAAAAGAATGTGGAACATCGGAAGAAATTATGCATTGATTGATATAAATTATTTCTCGCTAATAAAACAAATGAGGAAGAATTAAAAAAAACGCATTACGGAAAATGCATGACATTCACAGAATTTTGTAAATAAAAGATTATGAAAAGTGCGTTTACTCGCTTGATTCGCTCACTCACACTTTTCTTTTTTTTTTAATCTTCCTTACACCCATCATATTTTTATTTCACCCTTGTCACATTGACAACATATATTTTGTTGATGATCAAAATAATATTTAGGTTTCTTACCGTAACCGATGCAAATTTGATGTTTATTTTTTCCACCAAAATTGGTACGTAATTTGGTGTTGTTATCAAATTTTCCTGATCCATTTTTTTTTTCATTTAGTAGTATATGATATCAGATTTGACATATGAGCTCAGCGTGTAGGGGAATTTACCCATCATCGTTTTGCTGGCAAAAAGGGAGAAACAAAAGAAAGCGGATCATCGGAAGAAATGATACATTGATTAATATAAATTATATCCCGCTAATAAAACAAATGATGAAGAATGGGGGAAAAAACGCATTGCGGAAAATGCATGACATTCACAGAATTTTGTAAATAAAAGATCATGAAAAGTGCGTTTACTCGCTTGATTTGCTCACTCCCATTTTCTCTTTTTTTTCTTCCTTACACACATCATACTTTTTATTTCGCCCTTGCCACATTGACATCATATATTTTGTTGATGATCAAAATAATATTTAGGTTTCTTTCCGTAACCGATGCAAATTTGATGCTTATTTTTTTCCACCAAACTTGGTACATTATTTGGTGTTGTTATCAATTTTGCTTGATTCATTTTTTTCGTTTAGTAGTATATGATATCACATTTGACATAAGAGCTCAGCGTGTAGGGGAATTTACCCATCATCTTTTTGCTGGCATTGATTGCCCTTACACATTTTTGTACACATTGCCTATTGACTTGGGGAAAAGCGAAGATTTTACAAAATAACACGACTTTTTCCTCGTAAATTTCTTAACTATTCTGTTGATTTGAGAAGCGATACCTTTGTTTCTAGAAAGAAAAAATGTCTGCTCTTTCATATTTACATTTACTAAAAATCCTGAAAACACTTCAGTTTGGCGCAATTAGCAATTGATTCGGAAAACACCGCCACAGATCCAAATACCAGCAATGTACCAAAACGGCTCCGCCGCAGGGAGAGGTTAATTATCACTTTTTTTTGCTTCGTCCTATTTTATTCGAGGAGAAAATTGAACAGCTCATGAATATTCATGTAACAATAGCGAATGGGCGAGTAGTGTTGGGTGAGGAACATCGTACCGCTCGGTCATTGGTCAATTCCGAGCTGAATGTCTTCACACATTCGCCGTTGCTCTGCCCATAGAAGTACGTGTATTGCTACACACAACCGTTATATCACACGTGTCAATAGGGGAAATCTTGATTCAGATCGCGGCAATATCCGAAATCAACTCTTGAAAATAATGATGCAAAAATACAATTTTACTCAAAAAATGTCTATGTAAACCACTATTTTTTATATGATAAAATGAATGGTGAATTCCTGGCCAGTATAACAACATAAAAAACAGAAAATATGGTGTTGATTTTCTGGCTGTAAAATTGGTTAAAAAAAAAAAGTTCTCTGGGCACGCATACGTGCCAATGGCATTAGAGGGCTAAGGGCACGTATAGCTGCCAACGGCATTTAAAGAGTTAATATAAGGCTAAGCCTTACCAATAATCTGACATGTGTGACATGTCTTACAAAAATGCATCGCATCCTTGTGCATCTTAAGCCAATAGAAACGCCTCATAATTCTATCTCCTTTCTTCCGAATACCAAAATGACCTGACATAGGTAACTCATGTGCCATTTTCAAAATATGTGGTAACAGGGAGGAACTACTGCCTGGTGAATTATTCACCAATCTTCATCAGCTGGTCTCCGGGGGAGGTCTCCACTTCCTCATCAGAATGCCATCTTTGACGTAAAATCACTCAGGAACCTTATCATCCTCAGCCTCAGAACATAATTTTTGTTACAAGCTTTTTAATTCTGCCCGTTGTGTTTGTACAAGGAGGATTTACTAAACAAACTATCATTGTTTGCAACAGAGCCTTTAAACCTATCCCCGGGGGGCCACTTACATTGGCGAGTGGATGCCATGCGCGACCAAAAAACACGTAAAAAGGATGTCTTTTTCAAGATAGGGTCACGTTACGTACGTAACGTAATAAGGGTGTAAAAAACACTAAAATAGTGAAAAAAGGGTATCTATTCTCGCTAGGAAATCTACGTGTTTAGTGTCAAGTTTGCAAAAGTTAAGAATAAATGTATTATTAAGGGTGTACTTTTTGTCCTAATAGTCAACACTACATGTTTAGGGTACGATTTGCGCGAGACGTAGGAGGTGGGGCTGTACTAAACCCAATGATGTAGGTAGAGATAAACTGACGAGCGACGTCCGTGACATAACAATAAAAATATCACTGTACTTGTTTAGGTGGTCAATTCAGGGAATACTTGGCAAGATCATCGTTTTGTGTTTTCACACGCCAATACTTGTTAAGGGGTGCATTTTCAGAATATGGAAAATACGTGTTTAGGGTGCTTTTCGAGGCCCCATGGTCGCGCATGGTATCCACTCGTCAATGGAAGTACCCCCCCCCCCCCGGACCTATCCCCGTTCAAATCCTTAAAATAGGTTTCAGCTACCCAGACATCAGTACTCTCCTCTACATCAACAGAATCCGCATCATCCTTTTTCAGCTCTACGAGTCTGAGACCATACTAGTTACAACGCAATCCGGGGAAATTCCAGGAAAATCTTCCGGCAACAATTCTCCAGCCAAGTCGTTACTTAACAAGAAATCAACTCCTTCCATGGGTAATTCCGGAATGACACCAAAAGTAACAGAACCACTAACTAGGTCACACCTTAAATCGAACTTACGCAAAGGAAATTACATGAAATTTGGGCCTGTACCTTGAATTAAGACTTTAGCATTCACTTATCTCTCCGGATGAAGAGCCAAATCATCTGATACCATTAGTGACTCGTATCCCGAAGGATCGCAACTGACCTACTAGCAGCAACATAGACTTTTAGGAGCAGTGAACGAGAACGACGTAGCAGTCGTCTAATCGTTCGAGTCAACGTAGTCGTCTGCCCTTGTTCACTACAGATGTGAACACTTTATATTTCACTCGACTTGTACGTGTACGTATGTCCACGTGAAACAGCGCGATAATCAGCGGGTCCTGACACGCTGCCCGACCCGGAAGATCTGGCGTACCATCGCCTGGCGACCCGGTCGGGTGATGCGAAGGTGCAACTTGTGCACACTTGCCCTTTCACTTGCCTTGATTCCTTTTTACGCGAGTTAGGATATATATCGATATATACAGTGCGTCCCACAAAAAAACGAAACCAAGATTTATCGATGATTTATCATAACTTCATCACAAATACAATAGACAAATGACCTACCATTGTAAAGCTTAGAATCTCCTCTTTCATCTTAGATTACTGTTAGATTTTAGTGCAGCATTCGATATGATTGATCATCAACTGCTGCTACAAAGAAAGAGTACTTATTTTTTAATCAGAGAAAGTGTTCTCTGGTGGTTTTCTTCCTACCTGAAAAACAGATCGCATGCTGTCAAGATTGATAACGCTACATCAGGATTATCTCATGATGAGCAAGGAGTTCCTCAAGGGTCCGTCATCGGACCACTTACCTTTACAATGTACACTGCCCCTATCAATTACATTATAAGATCTCATGGTGTTGATGTAATGTTATATGCAGATGGCACACAAATGTATATTGTCTTCAATCAAATGATCAATGTGATCGCCAGGTTTCAGTTGAAAAACTGAATGCCTGCATCGTTGATATTAGGAGTTGGGCAACCAAAATTAAACTGTCTCTTAATGATGAAAAAACTGAACTTATACATTTCACTTCGAAGTTTCGTACATAAATAAGTATGATTGATGTAAGGGTTGGCAACAATCATGTTGCTCCTGCTGCCAATGCTAGAAACTTAGGGGTTATAGTTGATAGACATATCAATATGAAAGAGCAGATTAGTTCTATCTGCAAATCTGCCATGATAGCAATCAGATATACTAGTCGAATAAGAGGGTTTCTGAATGAAGAGGCAACAAAAAGCCTGGTCCAAGCATTTGTCACCAGTCGAATCGACTCATGTAATAGCTTGCTATTTGGTCTTCCCCAAAAGGACATACACCATATACAGATGCTGCAGAATATTGCAGCTAGGCTAGTAACTCGTACTCCTAGACAACACAGCATTACCAGTACCCTGAAGAAATTACATTGGCTTTCTGTTGAAAAGCGCATCACATTTAAGATTCTTTGTTTAGTTTTTAAAGCTCAGCATGGCTTATGGCTTGGTTCAGGAACTACCTAGACAATAGAAAACAATTTGTCTCTATCGAAAATACTATCTCCGAAACAAAAATGGTTAACTGTGGTGTTCCGCAGGGCTCTATCTTGGGTCCCCTACTTTTCCTTATATATATTAATGATTTTTTGCAAGTCTTCCAATATTTTATCTTTTATTTTGTTTGCTGACGACTCTAATATTTTTTTCTCCCACAAGGATCCACGCCATTTACTTGCCACCATTAATCATGAACTCGAACAGGTTTCAGAATGGATCAAAGCTAATAATTTATCACTTAATCTTCAAAAAACAAACTATATGCTCTTCAGTAATATTATAGATGATCTTCCAGGCAATGTTATTTTTAAAAATACTAGCATACAAAGAGTTAACAGTACTAAGTTTATTGGTGTAACTATTGACAGCAATTTATCCTGGAAGGAACACGTAGATCACATTTGTAAAATAATTTCGAGAAATATTGGTATCATAAATAAAGTAAATTTTTTCTTCCCAACCCATATATTATCTAATTTGTATTCAACTTTGATTCTGCCGCACTTAAACTATGGCATAATAGCTTGGGGGAATTGTGCTGACTACCTCGTCAACAGAATTCTACTTTTGCAGAAAAAGGCTTTGCGTATTATTTGTCATACAGATTTTCGTGCACACACTGATGTACTTTTTTACAATCATAATATTTTGAAGGTCGGTGATTTATATAGTTATAATCTTGGAAAGCTTATGTATACTTTAGATAGAAATGAACTACCAAATTTTTTTTATTCCATGTTCACTAAAAATGTCAATATTCATCATTATCCAACAAGGTCCGTCGGACTATTTCACCCATCAAGAGCTAGAACCATCCTTCTGAATAAAACATTTATTTTTACCGGTACACAACTTTGGAACTCTCTTTTGGAATCCGTGTGCAATAAACCGACACATTTTAGTTTCAGTAATGGGTTAAAGAAAATTCTTCTCCACAAATATAAACCGCAGATATCCAACGTCTCTACTTAAGCAGCATTCTCTTTTTATTTTTATTTCTTTCTTATTTTCTATTCCCCTCTCCTCACATTTTCATCTTCTCTTTTTATTCTTAATGTGCAGATTTCTTGTTTGTTTTGTCTGTTCTGGTCTTTTGGCTTGTTATCTGTAGTGTCTGTTTTGTTTTTGGTTTCTCTGTCCTGTTTTGTCCTTTCTTGTCCTCTTCGGTACACTGTTTTTGTTTTGTTTTGTGTTTTTTCTCTGTTAATATTCCCTCTTGTCTTGTTAAATTTATCTTACAAACAATATTTGAATCGTTATCTTGTATATATATATATTTGTATACCATGGGTATGAATATATTGTCTTGATTGTATTAATTTTTGTATAGTGCATAAACCTATGAAGCTTGACCCCATTAGTATTCTTCAAATATTCTATTGAACATTATTAATTTCTATTTGTATTTGATAAATTTTAATCAGTTATTTATTTCAGGGGACTCACGTAAACAAGCGAAGCTTTCCAGTGAGTTCCCTTTTTTTCATTTCTGTTATTCATATTGTGTTTTGTTCCTACTTACTTTGTCAATTTGTTTGAAATGAAGAAAAAATAAATTCAATCAATCAATCAATCTTATCTCCATCATACTTGTCCAATTTACTAAATGAATACAACCCACCCCGTAACCTTCGATCAAGCAAACAAGTACTTCTTCAAATTCCCAAAACCCACACAAGCTTTTATAGTAGCAGATCATTTGCTGTAACTGGACCAACCCTTTGGAACAAATTACCCCTACATATCAGACAGGCATCCACTTATTCAACTTTCAAATCCTTACTCAAAACCCATCTTTTCCGAAACTCATAACTAGGTGTAGTATAGGTATTTATTTTATAGGTAATAATTCTAAGTTTAAATATTAAGTAATTCTGTAATTCACAAGTCTATTTTCTTTGTTTGTAGTATGTGTACTTTGTAACCTTTATTGTAAAGCGCGTAGAAAAACTTTCAGATTATTATGCGTTATATAAGAGCAGTATTATTATTATTACTATTTCTCATTCACACATGAGTGAGCAAAATCAATTTGAAGAAGGGATACCAAAAAGTCATTCGGCGGGCTGTATCTGGGTTTCAAAAAGAAAATCACATTTCTAAAAAGTTCAATATCTGCTTTTTAATTTGATACCTCAATTACATAAAATGGTCAAGAAATAACAAAATTATTGTTATTTGAAATAAGGCTAGAATTTCAATAATTTTATAAAACTAAGAGGTTCTACAGGCTAGCATTCGAACTCACTTGACACTCAGTTTTGTTGAAGATCAGCCATGTGTTAAAGGGATTGTTTCACTTTGTGAGCAATTGAAAAAATTATCATATTGCTTTTTGAAAATGGTATGAACATTTGACTAACAGCTCAAAAATACCCATGTGAAAGTTTGGGATCATAACATGTTCGGGAAGTGTTTTTAAAAACTGAAAATCTGAGGCAATGTTTGAAGAGAAAAATGCACTTCTCGACGGTTGATTCATGATTCTGTTTCCAATTTAAATCGATATTATATAGCGCCACCTTGTGATGTATGCAAGAAAGTAGGCGGAGCTTACCACGGGGAATTTCGCTTCTTGCGTGATCTGTGGGCGAAGTTAGTTTGTTTTGGGTTTTTTCTGTGTCTCCGCTCGGTGTGTGCGATAAGCGATCGATGCATGTGCGTTGCTTATTGCCTGTGTGAAAGGGTGTAGCTAGTGTGTGTCGCTTGTGCATAACATTGGGGGAATATCATAAGTCCATGATCATACTGTCAAACTGTGTCGAACTCGTGAATGTCCATTCCGTCTGTGGTCTGTACATTTGAATATGCTACATGTATGCCTCATAATGAACTTTGTAGACTTACAGACCATGGGATTTTGATGAATTTATATTTTGGCGACGTAAATTAGTAGCAAATAAAACGACAACAACAGAAAAGAACGCGACAAACCGGGGCTACAAATACAATCTCGGATCTACAGTGTAGAGTAATAGTAGTTTTTTTTGTGGATCATGGGGGCCGGGGATGGAGCGTGATTTTCCAGAAGCTATATTGTGCCCCCCCAAAAAAAAAAAAAAAAAAAAATTCCCTCTGTTCTTTTCTTTAGTTTACCTTTGCATGCACTACAAGATATATCCTTGTGGTTGTTGATAATTCTCTTTTACCTGGTCACGATATAGCAAACGTCCGTCGACTGATTCGAGAAGAGAATGCAATATAGCTCCATGTAATGCAATATCATGGAGCTGTAATATGTATCCGAACTCCACTCTGGTCATGTTACGTCCACGTAGTCACAGGCCTTCGTGTGTCATGTGCATGTTTACATACACGGGGCATAGCTGGGTAGGAACTCGGAATAAAGGCAGTGACCTCTCCTTCTCCCCCCCCCCCCTGGCATGGACTCGAAACATCCACCATCGTGGGTTTTTTTTTTGTGTGTGTGTGTGTGTGTTTTTACGTTCTCCACGAGCTCCCCCAACAAAGATATTCCCATCCCGGATTTCCCATCCCATCAAAATCTTCGGTAGGCCTATCTTCACGTAAGATGCTTATGAGAAACTCCCGGGGAGAAACTATATGATCAACATGATCAACGTATATTGCCCCCCCCCCCCCTCCGATCGATCGGGGCCTATCCGTTTTGGACTTTATTTTGGAACGTGGTAGATAGGGTAGTTGCAAACCCAAAACATCTCAACTCCTAGACCCCGGACTATAATGACTATTAGACCTACAAATTATTATCCATAAACTTTGTTGGTTTTTTTTTTTATTTGATTGGTTTTTTTGTAAGAGGTAGGAATCGTATTTAATTTTATCCATGATTGGGGTCAATAATTCTTTCAGTTTCTCCGCCATATAATCCGCTCATGACATCTTTCAAATCATATCACTTTTCTTTTACATTTTCCATTTCTTTCGGCCGCTCTTTTCTTTTCTTCTGCTTCCCCTCTCTCGATCCTCCTTCCGTAAATTCTTTACAGTAAAAAAGAAGTCTGATTTTTTTTACACATCCCTGATTACTATATGAACCTTACGTGAAAATAGTGTTTTGTGTTCTTTTCTAGCTCGTTTACCTGAAAACCTGTAAATTGGTTATTGATTTTCTTCATACAATTTATATGAAACCTCAGCGTATATGAAGCATCCTTTACCTTCGATCTGGTATTGTTTATATTGGTTGGTTATATTCACGATTAAAAAAATGCATACATATAAACAAAATAACATTACATAATCAAATAATAAAAAAAAAAAAAACAATATAACAAATTAACAATATAAGAGTAATGAAGCTTACAATGCATGTAATACAGAATCGTAGGGATAGACCCGTTTCAGATTGGCTATTGGTAGCCAACCTGTTCTTCCCCGGAGTCCCTAAAAATAAATTAATTAAATTAGCATTACAATATGAAAATTTCTAATAAATACGAGTATAACAAATCAATATAAAACAAATGTAAAATAATATATCCTCATGATATCATTCATTTGGGGAAAATAATGAAAAATGAAATAGTGTAATTAGTCACACGTTATCAATCACGAAAGTTCCCTTTTCTGCTCGATCCAATCACTGAAACATTCAAATTCCATGGAACAATTAGTCATACATCATCACCACAACTATCACATAACAATACACTTAAATTCGTGTATTTTAAAACAAATTCTTGTGAATGAGCATAATTGTATTTCCGTCGATATTGAAAGGCCATCTCTAACAGGGTATGACCCCCCCCCCCCCCTTCCCATGTCGGGGTAAGGGGGAGAGGGGGAAAATAGAAGTGAGGATGGGGAAGAAGAGAAAGAAGAAAAGTGGAAGAAGGAAAGAAAAAAAATGAAAAGAAAAGAGGCTGTCGGACTGACGTCTACCGGAAAAATGATATAACTGTTGGGTCACGAAGGAATGTTCCATTACTCCGTGTATATATATGCTATACCGACAGTGATTAGAATATACTGTCACACAGGGCGGTTCTAATTAATTGCTTCATGTTCCGAGAGAGATTTGAATGTATATAGGTTTTAGGTCTAAATCGCCTTACAATCAAGCCCATTCTTTTTTACGTACAGTGATTAAAATTGCCCGGCCATATGTCCCAGTCGCGAAAATTGTTAGCTCGCGCTTCGCGCTCGCATCATTCAGACTGTTCCATTATCATCTTCACAAGTTTCTTACGTGTTGGGCAGCGCTTTTAAGATATTCACTTTTATGTCAGTAAATTTAGTTCGCGCTACAAACAGCTTGTCCTTTATTGTTTTACAACGTCCAGTCATGATCAATTATATATAAAAAAAAATATATTGTTGAGCATGATATACCCTTCGTATTCATTATTACAAGAAGTGCAAAAGGAATGTCTAGTTTTTATGTCTACATGTAAAAAATAGCTTATTGTGCTTCGCGCTTGCAATTATTGTTTACTGAGGTACACATAATTTGATATTTACATTAAAAAAACCTGCTTAGAATGTCCAGTTGTCGGGCCATAATAATATTCAGCTCGCGCTATTCGCTCGCATTGTTTAATTTAATGTCCACCATGTCCACAGTGGCTAAAAGTGCTAAAATCGCACCCCTTTCAAAATATAGGTCTATTGTGTATATACTCTGCACTCGACCAGTCAAAATAAAACATAATATTCTAGTCCGGGGTTTTTTATCATGAAAATGATGCGTATCTAACGAAAACAACGTATGCGAGCGCTAAGCACGTGCCTATTATTTTCAGTATTAAGATCTTAAAAAGGAATATTCTAAGCACTTTTTGTAATAATTAACATGATGCATATCCAGACAATGAACGCATTCGCGAAGCGCGAGCCGAAAATTATTGATATTGAGACCTCCAATCGGGACATATCGATGCTTGTCTAATTAAGCATTTCATGCAAGCACGAGGGGCGAGCTGAAAAATTAATATTGAGGGGAAATCTTAATAATAATGATGATAATGATAATAATTATAATAATAATAATGACAATAATAATAATAATATTGGTGGCTTCTTATATAGCGCACGCGTCCACCTTTCGGTGCTCATGGCGCTTGTAGAAAAATAAACACAACACCCAACAACAATAGAAAACGAAAAAGAATAGAATTTGAATTCTCCTGAATGTTAATGGGAGATCAAAATTTAGTTTTCACTGGGACTTGAATGTTTCTGTTGATGAAAATTTGGCGTAATTGGATAGCCAATCGATTCCATAGCTTTGGTCCTATAACAGAGAATGCATCCCCCCATTTGTGTTTGGTTCTGGATGTCTGGAGCAATAGAGCATCATAATGATGAGCGGAGACTGCGTGAAGGCTGATATTTTGAGATAGAGCTGCGGAGATATGTGGGGGAAGAGAGAATAAATTGAATAATAGTAAAATAATTTTGAAGGAGATTCTTTTATCAACAGGCAGCCAATGTAAGGACTGGAGGATTGGCGAGATGGAGTCATACTTTTTTGTGTATGTTAGGAGACGGGCAGAAGAGTTTTGTAGACGTTGAAGTTTTGTCCAATCTTTTTGTGGGAGGTTAAAGAACAATGAGTTTGAAAAATCTAAACGGGAGGAAATCAAAGCATGGATAATTTTAGGGGCTTTTTGTAGGAATTCATGAAAAGGATACGTATCTCATCGGGGTAGGCCCTAATGTGAGCGCGAAGCGCGATATGATATTTTGTATATCCTCACCTAAAAATGTCTAATGGAGAGTTTTTATCTCCCTCATCAAAATCAGAGCGTGGTGAGAAGCTTTGACAAACCAGAAAATTATATTTCTGAACTGTTTGCAAGAATTAATGAAAAGAAAGATATAAAAATAATGCAAACTCGTAGCTATAGATGAAAAGTTATGACATTTGAGTTTGAAAAACTATTTTTTTTTATAAGGAGTGTTTGTTGGAATTCATGGAGAGAATATAAGTATATCACTAATTAAAAGTTGCACGAATATTCATCCCTGGGTAAAGACATGCACGATTATTTTTTTACGTTGAAAAGTGCATTAATGGTACAGAGAACGGGGGTATTACCGTCAGCGGTATTCCTTTTTCAGCGTCTTAATTCCTTTGCTTTTTCTTTTCATTTTTTCCCTTTCTTTCTTTGCATCTATCTCCCGTTTTTGCACCACTGAAAGTAGCACCCGGGGCACGTGCCTCCATTGCCGCCCCGGCTAGATACGCCATGTAATAAAGTCCACTTTTCATGTCGGAAGAAATATCAGCTTGCGCTCCGCGCTCTAATCGATTGTTGAGTTATATATATATATATATATATATATATATATATGTATAACATGTACATGTATATATGTATAACATGTACATGTATAACTTCACACATTTATATATATATATATATATATAGCCATTCTGTTCATGGTTCCATTGCTTTTTATGTCTTGTTTTAGGTCTAAATCTAGGGGGAAAATCACCTCGCGTCTAATTCTCTAATATGACGTTTCTTCTTTAAATAAAAAACGGACTTGAACTTTCCAGTTTTTAGATCTGAATTAAAAAAAATAATAATCAGCTCGCGCTTCGCGCTCGCATTAATTGTTTGATTACATACTCATCCTGGTTATGATTTCAAAACGTGGTTAACATGTTCAGTTCTCAATAATACTCATATTGTACATGACAGAAAAAGTGCTTAGATTGTCCGAGTTTCGGGCGGAAAATTAGAATTTCTGTTCGCACTTCATGCACGCTCGCATCATAAAGTTATGCTTATATATCCATCCAATTTATGGTTGAAAATGTGATTCGAATATACATTTTTTAGTCCCAGATATTGAAAATGTACAACTCGCTCTCGCATTTTATTGATTGGTGAGATTTGTATTACATGTACATTCATGAGTCACTGCAAAACGAATACTTTTGTAGGTGAGTATATTAAAAATTACTTCTGTGTTTCGCGCTCGCACGAATCTTTTCGTTAGATACGCATCTTCTTCATGATTACAATAACTGCCCAGAATATTCAATTCTCAGTTCTAAATAAAAATATACAATAAATTTAGCTTGCATGTGATATATTTAGACCTCATGAGATAAGGTAAGATAAGACTGTATTAGAACTTCGATCTTTAGTTAGGTCAAGCCCTCTAATATATAAATGAATAAATAAATAAATAATAACGTGAATAATGCCCCCCCCCAAAAAAAAAAAAAAAAAAAAAAAATGATTTTGGCGGCCTATCGGGAAAGTGTGAATGATAATTCCCACCCCTACCTTTAACTGATGAAAGCCTGTACTGCCCTGGGTATGGTGGAAGAAAATGTGACTGAGGAGAGTGTTGAACACTTCCAAGACTCATGGTCGTATAGCTGACGTCGGTACACGTTACCGATATACATTTGTAGAATCAAGGGCTATACCGACAAACATTTTGAACATTTACGATGGAGTATAGCTCGTGAGCAAAAAATAAAACAATATAATCACTTTTGAAAATGAACACCACTTCTCCCCCCCCCCCCCTTGCATGGTTGTGGAAGTTCGTAGTGTTTTTCGTTTGCGCGGGGGAGGGGCTCAAATAAAGGATTATAGGTATGTTCGTTTTGATCACACGAATCAAGCAGTGATAATAATACATGGGCACCTTGAGCACCTAACAAGATGGACACGTGTGCTATATAAATATTATATTATTTTATTACTATTATTATCATTACTTAGAACTTATACGCTACTCGCCCCTTCCACTTCCCTCGTCTCCATTTTTTTTTAGGGGGCCGCAGGTATAGGCATAATCTATAGCGTTCCCGCTCCCCCTTTCAATAATTTTAATATTTTTTCATCGTCCATTCTGGAGATATATGATTTCATCTCTCCGATTCGCCTCGTCAGTGTGTAAATGCGCTAGCGTGAAGGGAGGGGGTCGCTAGCAACCAACCTCCAACCTTGGACAACACAAGAAATAGGAGAAAAAATAAAGGACATTTTAATATTAGAAACGAAAATGTCTGCTATGTTCTTGTTTGTCTTTTCCCCTGTTTATATTCCATAATGATGTAATGATTTAAAAAATCACATGTTCAGACCCCCCATTCCTCCATGTCCAGGGTTGCACTTTATGAATAAGAGAATTCAACCTGGTCACACGTCGTTTTCAGATCCTTTTATTTTACTTCTCTCTCCCAATTTTCTTTCTTTAGTCATGTTCGTTGTGTTGTAGAACAATAGAGTGGACACTTTGACGTCGAAATAAGGTTACCAGACTAACGAAGGGAATGGGAAAGGTAGCGATAAATGGAAGCGAGGGGAAGGGGCACGCCCTCCTAAATTTTAGATAAGTGGGGTAGTTACCCCCTTAAAAGGAAGAGGGAAAGAAAGAAAGAAAGAAAAAAGAAAAGAAAGGAAAAATGTGAAAATAAAAATAAGAAAAAGATGAATATCACATGTTTACTAAAACCAATACCAAAATAGCAGTTTTGACAAAGGAAAATACTTAAAATTTAAAGCAAAATAATCATACAATCAAAAATAAAAAGTTTGTTTTCCGCACCAAAATGAAGGTGTTTGGATCAAACCTGTACATCACCCCCATATAAATCTTGGAGGTGATTTAGCACCCCCGCTTACAAAGGCCATGTGCATCGGTGTTTCCACAGATCCAAAACAAACTTCTCGAATTTATAGACATTTCCTAGAATTTTTAGTTTGATTTTAACAAAAATTGTACAAAAATGTAGCCAGCCGAAACTTTCAGCAAACAATTCTAAAAATATAACATGAATGTTGACAGTTGCTATGTTTAATTATTGTTTACTTGTAATAAGGATTTGGATTTCCCGAAATTTCCTGCATGGATTTGTTTCATTCGGAACCTTTCCTGGAAAAGGTAAAATTTCCCGAAATTTCGGGAGGAGTGGAAACACTGATGTGCATCACGGGAATATCTATATATAACCCTTCATAATGCAATGTTATAAGGGGTTATAAGTAATATCACGAACATGCTATTGAAATAAAAATGTAGGATTTTAATATAAAATCGAAAAACTTTTCAAATTCAACTCTTTGCGTTTACTCGCATTTCTCTATTTTATTACTAAACTTTATATGCCCTGTCGCCGAACCCTGCATGTGTCTTTCCACATTTTTTAAAATCGGATTAAAGTGACATTTTTAGATTGGTGACTTCATTTTTTTGTACAAAATACCATCTGGACGTCTCAGGATTCTGGAGTTTCTTGGGGCTTTGCTATCTATGCCTAGAGAAAGCGGAAATAGAGAGGAACGATAAGAAAGGATATAAGAAGAAGAAAAGTGAATGAAATAATAAAAGAGGAACGATTTGAAAACAGAAAAAGTAGAAATCATTATACAAAAAAAAATCAATCGCGAATATACTTTTTAAAAAATCAGCTTGCGTTTTACATGCGCTCTTATCATTATTCAGGAAAATATGCAGCAATATTCCAAAACAGTTTATACAATGTTTCGTATTAAGATCTTAATTTAAACAAATATCAGCTCGCTTGGCGTATAAACTTTATACTTACCATAAGACCGTATTTGATTAGAATGACCCGATTCAGCTCTTCATGTCAAAATATTAATAATTTTCAACTCGTTCTTCGTGCTCCGCGCTCGCACCATTCTGTTGTATAATCAATGCAATTTAATAAGTTTGAATCTCGGGTTTTCAGTTATTTTTTTCCAAGCAATGTGCTTATAATGACAATCCTCGATCCTGCTAATTGTTAATATCATAATATGTTGGGTGTGGATCATTTGGTGTGTGTGGGTTGAATCATATTTTTAATAAGTACACTCTATTATTCATGCCAAAATTTAAAACGATATTATGTTTCTTTTGTTATGAAAATGCTAATACGCATTTACGAGAACAATAAATCAAATCGAATTGTTTAAGATGAACATACCCTGCGTGATTACCAAAAGTGAGTAGAATGACCCGTTTAAGATGTTCATGTTCATAAAAAAGTTCGCGCTCCTATATTTATTTTCAAGGCGAAATATAAAAATAAACATTACTTTGCGCGCTTCGCGCTCGCATCATTAATTTAGGCCATAGTAGGTCCATGATTGTAAGAATAAAGCTACGATGTACTTAAAAATTCAGACTTTAGTTGCATGGGACACCCCCCCCTAAATGATAATAATTAAGCATTTATCAGCCGATGTGGAAGAAATGTTGATGGAAATATTTCTTACCCCCCCCCCCCCCCCGAAGTACGTAAAAATATACATTCTGGCACTGGCGGCGGAAGATCATGCTTCAACACCGCCGGAACACCGCCAATCCAGAATCTAATATTGTTATGCTTTCGCCGCCGGCCACAAAATAATGCAATTATTTTTATGTCCTTTTTATCCCCAGCATATACCTTTTTATGCTGCACCAAATCTTTTTATATAATTATTATAAAAATGTTCGTTATACATTGGTTGTTGGGCTGTGCAGTTATGTGTTGGAGGGGGCCGGGGGGCAGCTTTACGTTGTGCAGTTTTCTAAAAGGGAGGAGGCACAATTCATGAGAAAATTTTGAAAAGAAAAAATAAAAGAAAAAAAAAGGTTTTCATCTAAAAATTTACAATCTAAAGGTATTTCGCCAAAAATTTGTCAAGCAAAAGAAGAAGAAGAAAGGACCTCGCGTTCAAAGGAAGGGAGTGCATACGTGAGTAAAATATGGCAGATTTACTACACAAGTTTTGATTACTGCTCTCAAAAAGGTGCTCGGCCCATTAGAGAAACAGTCTTGAATAAATGAAATGTTATAATCATGTGACTGCACAATTAAAAATGAATGTCCTGTATTATGTTCATTTTTCGAGCGATATGGGAAGGGTCTTACGTAATACCAAGTAATTTGCATACCCACATAAACAACGAAACGTTCACGCATGGGATAAAGCCATCCTTCCCTCAGCTAGCCATGGTCCATGCCTCAGCTCACGACACACGCAGAGCTCGAGAGACCACATGTTCTTATTCTATTCTCAAGTACATGTATGATGTTCTGGATCGCACATATTTTATTCTGGTGCTACACTTTCGCTTTATCTTCATGTAATATTAAAGTACATCGCCCCAAATTTGCCACGTTACTACCATCCCGGCGAGGAGTCAGTAAGTCTGCATTTTTCTTATCTTAGATGGTCTGTACATATCTTTCGTTGCGCTATCAGAATCTGTTTTTCTTCTTTCATACTACTTTCTCTGCTTCGACTAGAACCGTCAAGGCACTATAGAAAAGAGCCAGCAGAGAACATGCGCTGCATGTAATGTTTACAATTCTCAGTGCATGCCGGCCGGAGCGGCCTTGCCCCCATTCACTGTTGGTTGATTGACAGTTCTCGCTTGCGTGTCCGTTACGATCTCAACGCTGAGGGAGGCATACAATTTTATTTTCAAATCGGGATGTCACAGTAATTTGGGAAATCGTCTAGTAGACGAGTTCTAATATAATCACATTTTCCTACCTACTAACAACTTTTCATTCAAAATAAAGATGATTTCTAGGGTTTCTTAGAACAAGTACATAAACTCATAAACATAATTCATCTTAATTTGAGAATTTTTTAAATCAGCTTCTCACAATGTTAAACGATCCCTTTAAGTCTTTTGTTAACCATGCGATAGCTTTTGTGGGAAACCGGTGAAAACACGTTTATTTCATTAAAATCATGGAAATACAAGCATTGTTTAGAGGGAACATAACTTTTTTACTTCTTGACTATATTCTGTGATTAAGGTATCAAATACAAGAGCAGATACTGTGATTTTTTTATTGAAATTTAGATACCCCCCGCCAAATATGTTTTTGGTATCCTTTATTCAAATTGTTTTTGCTCACTCATGCGTGAATGAGAAATAATCTAAGTAATATCAGATTAAAGAGGAGATTCTAAGCTTTACATTGGTAGGTCATTTGTCTATTGTATTTGTGATTAAATTATGATAAATCATTGCTTAATCTCGGTTTCGTTTTTTCTGGGACGCACTGTATATTGGGGATCAGAAAGCAATTTTAAATATGATAAACATAATGCATCGTACAACTTACATTAATTTTGTGAAAAGTCACTGAAAACTGTCTTTTAAAAGGGAAAGGTTGATCTTCATGCTGGGCTTGAACGGTTAAAATGACGTCACTCACGTGCACGTCGACTGTGATTTTGGAGAACCGCAAAATGGATGTGGCGAGGTTTACGATTCTGATAGAGGACGTGTGTGAGGACGTGATGCATATGGAACGCCCAAAAATGACGTCATCTCGTATCAGTCGTCTATGTCGACGTGCATTTCTAAAAGTGCTCATTGACGGAACAAAGGAATACTTCACTATCATACACAAATTCATGATCATTGTGCAATTGCTCAAAATCATTCAAAACAATGCAAGACATATTTTGGAGATGCCGGAAATGAGTTTTCAATCAGTCAACTTAACATTCCAGTCAACTGGGGATAGGATTATGTACTGAAAAAATACTAAACACGCAAATGTAATTTCAAAATCGATCTTCCCTTTTAAAGGACAAGTCCACCCCAACAGAAAGTTGATTTAGATAAAAGAGAAAATCCAACAAGTATAATAATTAAAATGTCATCAAAATCGGATGTAAAATGTGTAAGTTATGATGTTTCAAAGTTTCGCTTAATTTCACGGAACAGTTATATGCAAATCCTTCGTGGTATGCAAATGAGCAGACTGGTGACGTCACCCACTCTCTACTTCTTGTGTATTTTATTATATGAACTATGAAAATTTTTCTCCTCATTGTCATGTGAAACAAAATTGTATTCCTCCTTGAGCATGTGGAATTACCCTTATTTTAACAGTTTATGCTTAGGTCAAGTTGGTCCTTATTTATTTCAAATCTTAAAAAATTGAAATAAAGTATAATAAATCAATCAATCAAAAGAAATAGTGAGTGAGTGGCATCATCGACTCTCATTATTTTGTATAACCCTGAAGTGTGCATATAACTGTTTTGTGCAAAATAAGCGAAACCTAAAAATGTCATACGTTTCTTATTTTACATCCGACTTTGATTAAATTTTCAGCGTCATGCTTATTTGATTTTTTTCTATCGATTCAAATCAATTATTTTCTGGCGTGGACTTGACCTGTACGTAAAGGGTTATCATAGAAGTGTAAATTTTTTTTTTACTCACACTGTATAGTCACCCGTTCAACGTTATCTGTCTCAGAAGAGGTGAACTTCAGGAGGGGGCCCTCCCTCTTTCCACATAACTGAAATAATTTCATAAACAAGTTCCAGGATTTTACATGATGATCAAAGAAAAATTGTTGAAGGAAGGGCTATACCTAAACATTTCTCGTCGTGAAAGGGATATTGTCATGTTGGGCATGTTGCTAGGATTTGACAAGTCATCATGTGATAAATGACCTTCTGAATTAATTTTGGGTTTCCCCCTTGCCCTCCCCTGGGCAATGTTTTTTGTGTTTTTTAATCGTTTTTTTTTTGTTACTATTGTCCGGTGTTAAATCAGTGGTTTCATGTCTGTTGGGGTCCGTCTTTTATTGTTAACAGCATGAATAGGGAGGCGGCAAAACAAACAAAACTATGCGCTGAGTAGGAAAAAAAACCCGGAAAGAAAATGAAAGAAAGAAAGGCGAACAGAACAAAATGATGACACCAGAGACTATGAGGCGCCGAATGTACCATTATTATATAGAACAATTATTTGTTATATAATCATTATTTATTAAATAATAACTATTATTTATATATAATTTACATTTTATTTGTAAATAACTACTATTATATAAAATATCATTTCTAATTATTTATATATAATTCCAAGTAATACTTCATTATTTGTAAATAATAATAGTTCGACATTCCGTTATTTATAAATAATGATTATTTGTTTTTCATTATTTATAAATAATGATTATTTGTTTTTCATTATTTATAAATAATGATTATTTGTTTTTCATTATTTATAAATAATGATTATTTGTTTTTCATTATTTATAAACAATGATTATTTGTTTTTCATTATTTATAAATAATGATTATTTGTTTTTCATTATTTACAAATAATGATTATTTGTTTTTCATTATTTATAAATAATGATTATTTGTTTTTCATTATTTATAAATAATTTGTTGAGTTTTCCATTATTTATAAATAATGATTATTTGTTAAATAATGAAAACGTCTACTTCATTATTTATAAATAATTTTTTCGAGTGCACCATTATTCTCATTATTTATAAATAATCATTATTTAATGTTCGAGTTTTCCATTATTTATAAATAAAGATTATTTGTTAAATAATGAAATATCTACTTCATTATTTATAAATAATAATTTTGTTTCAATATCCCATTATTTATAAATAATCATTATTTATAAACAATTTTTACAGTTTGCCATTATATACAAATAATCATTATTTATATACAAATAACCATTATTTATTAAATAATGCCATTATTTATTAAATAATGCCATTATTTATTAAATAATGGAAAACTCGCTATAACATGCAAATGTGGGACCGCCCATGATATGAATATTCATGATGCGATTTCCTTTTTCGTGATTTTTCTTCACAAATTTTTGTCCATTTCCTCTTCATAATGACATTTCTTGAAGCAATTTTCTAGGGATATGGTCTGATTGTAATATTCTTCATTTTCTATATAACTTCGTCTTCGTAGAAATATCAAAAAGTGTAATTTTATACGATTTTTCCTACAGTTCACAATCCCCATAGGCGCGCGTGTACGGTAGGGACAACCGGTGAATCGACGGAGTGCTCTTCATCGAAATACTACGTTGGTTGGTCCCCGGAAGTGGCGGGCGGAATTTAGCCCGAATCCTCGATGGAAGTCGATCAAGTGCATATGAGCTGAGAGAGTGAAATATCAGTGTACTTGTACAGGCCCTTTTACTTTTTATAAATATTTCTTGTTGCTTTTTTTGTTAAGTTAATTTTTCCTGGTGTAGAGATAAGTTTCAGTTCTAATAATGCACTTCAAATACATTTTGGAGTGTCTGTTTGAGGCGTTTGGGGCGATTTCACCCTGGCCCCAAAATGCTCGCAACGACAATACGGGGGCATGATGACCCCTAAATTTTTAAAAACTTATTTTTCTATTGAAAATTATCACAAAATTCACCAAAAGTGTGCACGAAAGCCTTCGTATTTCACTTTTAAAACTCCGAAAAGTGCCCAAATGACAAGCTTGGTCGCTTCGCTGTGTCGCTTTCAACTTGAGAACGTTTACGCGTCTGCTCCCCCCCCCCCCCTCCTCCGAAAGAAATTCTGTATACGGCCATGCTCTAAAGAGCCTGGCACATTGATTTATGTATACTTTCATTTTCATTATTTTTATCTCATTATCGATCAACATGGCCTTACGCAGAATTTTTTCCAGGGGGGCCGGGGCCGGAGCATGACGCGCGTAAACTTTCTCAAAAAAATCTTGAAAGCGAGACAGCCACGGGACCAAGCCCAAATGACAAGCTTTGTCGCTTCGCTGTCTCGCTTTCAACTTGAGAACGTTTACACGCGTCTGCCCCCACCCCCCGAAAGAAATTCTGTGAACAGCCATGCTCAAAAGAGCATATGGCACATTGATTTATATGTACTTTTCATTTTCATTATTTTTATCACATTATCATCATGGCCTTACACAGAATTTTTACCGGGGGGGGGGGCAGCTATAGGACGCGCGTAAAGTTTCTCAAAAAAATCTTGAAAGCGAGACAGCGACGCGACCAAGCTCAAATGACAAGCTTGGTCGCTTCGCTTTCTCAAGATTTTTATGAGAAAGTTTACGCGCGTCCTGCTCCCCCCACCCCCCCCCCCCCACCCGGAAAAAATTCTGCGTAAGGCCATGATGATAATGAGATAAAAATAATGAAAATGAAGTATACATAAATCAATGTGCCAGGCTCTTTAGAGCATGGCCGTATACAGAATTTCTTTCGGAGGAGGGGGGGGGGGGAAGCAGACGCGTAAACGTTCTCAAGTTGAAAGCGACACAGCGA
The DNA here is from genome assembly GCF_037042905.1 of Lytechinus pictus. NCBI lineage: Eukaryota > Metazoa > Echinodermata > Echinoidea > Temnopleuroida > Toxopneustidae > Lytechinus > Lytechinus pictus. The sequence continues at coordinate 7,967,376 of NC_087262.1, read as the reverse complement.
AGCGACCAAGCTTGTCATTTGGGCACTTTTTGGAGTTTTAAAAGTGAAATACGAAGGCTTTCGTGCACACTTTTGGTGAATTTTGTGATAATTTTCAATAGAAAAATAAGTTTTTAAAAAATTAGGGGTCATCATGCCCCCGTATTGTCGTTGCGAGCATTTTGGGGCCAGGGTGAAATCGCCCCAAACGCCTCAAACAGACACTCCAAAATGTATTTGAAGTGCATTATTAGAACTGAAACTTATTTCTACACCAGGAAAAATTAACTTAACAAAAAAGCAACAAGAAATATTTATAAAAAGTAGAAGGGCCTGTACAAGTACACTGATATTTCACTCTCTCAGCTCATATGCACTTGATCGACTTCCATCGAGGATTCGGGCTAAATTCCGCCCGCCACTTCCGGGGACCAACCAACGTAGTATTTCGATGAAGAGCACTCCGTCGATTCACCGGTTGTCCCTACCGTACACGCGCGCCTATGGGGATTGTGAACTGTAGGAAAAATCGTATAAAATTACACTTTTTGATATTTCTACGAAGACGAAGTTATATAGAAAATGAAGAATATTACAATCAGACCATATCCCTAGAAAATTGCTTCAAGAAATGTCATTATGAAGAGGAAATGGACAAAAATTTGTGAAGAAAAATCACGGAAAAGGAAATCGCATCATGAATATTCATATCATGGGCGGTCCCACATTTGCATGTTATAGCGAGTTTTCCATTATTTAATAAATAATGGCATTATTTAATAAATAATGGCATTATTTAATAAATAATGGCATTATTTAATAAATAATGGCATTATTTAATAAATAATGGTTATTTGTATATAAATAATGATTATTTGTATATAATGGCAAACTGTAAAAATTGTTTATAAATAATGATTATTTATAAATAATGGGATATTGAAACAAAATTATTATTTATAAATAATGAAGTAGATATTTCATTATTTAACAAATAATCTTTATTTATAAATAATGGAAAACTCGAACATTAAATAATGATTATTTATAAATAATGAGAATAATGGTGCACTCGAAAAAATTATTTATAAATAATGAAGTAGACGTTTTCATTATTTAACAAATAATCATTATTTATAAATAATGGAAAACTCAACAAATTATTTATAAATAATGAAAAACAAATAATCATTATTTATAAATAATGAAAAACAAATAATCATTATTTGTAAATAATGAAAAACAAATAATCATTATTTATAAATAATGAAAAACAAATAATCATTATTTATAAATAATGAAAAACAAATAATCATTATTTATAAATAATGAAAAACAAATAATCATTATTTATAAATAATGAAAAACAAATAATCATTATTTATAAATAATGGAATGTCGAACTATTATTATTTACAAATAATGAAGTATTACTTGGAATTATATATAAATAATTAGAAATGATATTTTATATAATAGTAGTTATTTACAAATAAAATGTAAATTATATATAAATAATAGTTATTATTTAATAAATAATGATTATATAACAAATAATTGTTCTATATAATATTGGTACATTCGGCGCCTCATAAGAGACCGGTTAAGGATAATAATCATTTTTCGAGGCGAGGATTGTCACTTAGGCTATATGGTCGTCAGGAAGACCACTTGTGATTATCGTAACTTTATCATTGCATCTGATATCATATACTTCACGTTTTGATAGATTTCATTCTTAAATTCAAGATGAACAGAAAGGGGAAGCTTCTCCTTTGCTTCACCATTTTGATACTTTCCAAGGATCTTCAAACAGCAGATGCAAGTTCGGGTATGTTATATTATTAAAAGCTATGATCTCATTTTTTCATCACAGAATATCAAAGGCGTGCTACCCATCTAACAACCCGACTCTACTTTATTAGCGGGAAGTGATAATTTGATGCAAATTCCAATTACCCGATATTCATGGGGACAACTCATCGCATGCCGCAGCCGTCATGGCCGCATTGTAGCATTAACGTGCACCCTTTAAAAAGTGTTTAGAAACCCATTTGTTTAACCTATATTGTCATTTGAATTTAATGCAATATCTAAACATACAAATAAATAAATAAATAAAATTCAAATAAATACTATTTTTGTAAATGAAATTTGTTTTGTCCTCAGTCATTGGTCCGATTTGATTTGCTGCATGAAGTTTATTTTAATTTCCTCTCGTTTGTCGTATCAATTTATCGGTAGGGTCAAATTGACTCTTTATATAATTGCTTGTGTGGGTGTGTGTATGATAGGTTGTTGATTGATTTACCCCTATTATCATTGGCGTATGCAGTGGTTAGGTTGGGGAAGCTGCTACTATTAACTAATTCATAATGTACAAATAAATATATATATTAATAATGATAATGATAGTCATAATAATGATAATAATGATAATAATTATTTTTATATGGCGCTTTCCCCATAAGGCCCAAACCGCTTACATTGAAAATACATAAGATAAACTATATAATGCTAAAACATTGCAACTACAAACTACGAAAGAGATGGGCTTTAATACTTTTTTGAAAATTGCTAATTGAAAATTGACGGAGACTTGTCTTATTATTAGAGGCAAATGCTGTAAGTGCTGTAGTTGGTGTACACAGCGTCAAACAGTTATTTAATGAATCTGGAGCGTGTTTATTCAGCGTTTTGTAGAGTAATTTGAACATAAATCTCTAGTGAATTAAAGAGTGGCTGGGAGGATGACATCAAGAAACCTAAAAAAAGGAGACTTGTATATATATGAATATGTATATAAATATATATATATATATATATAAGAGACAAATTAAGAGAACAATGGTTGGCGTAGCTTTAATCAAGGTTCCCAATAGCTACCTGCCCCTTTTGGAAAAATTGGTGATACCCAAAAAATGTATCTTCTGGGAATACTATTTCTTGTATTTGTTATTGTTTGAATTATACAATATTTCAATTTTTACAAATTTGACAATAGGGACCAACTTGACTGAATCATATAGTTTTAAGCAATGCTAGTTCCACATGTTCATGGAGGAATCAATCGTTGTTTCACTTGACAATGAGGAGAAAATTAGAATATTTCATATTTCATGTAATAGAATACAAAAGAAATAGTGAGTGGATGACGTCATCAAACTCCTCATTTTCTTACCGACCAGGATGTGCGTATAACTGTTAAGTGAAATTAAGCAAAAATGTAAACTGTCATAACTTTCTTATTGTCCATCCGATCTTGATCAAGTTTTAAGTGTTTTGATTGTTGGATTTTTCTCTTATTATTCAAATCAACTTTTTGTTGGGGGGGGGGGACCGGTCCTTTAAAGCACGATTGTCGTATAACGAACCAATCTTGCCAATTTTTTTGCGCAACTTTATTTGGACATTAGAATTTCAGACTCGTCTTGCTCATTAATGCGTGAAGTGTTCATCACTTACTTAGGTATCAAATGTAGGGGAATAATTGAATTGAATGATAACGTAAACGAAATATCATAATCAATTTGCTTTGAAAGAACAAGGTGTGGGTATCATGGTTTCCTTTTTTGGGACGCACTGTAGTTTTTCATGAAACTTCGAACATGGCTTCACCTTCCAAACGGCGCGCACGCCAGAATAATCGTTGAATACGGCATAGAGTGGGGCAAAGGCCTTGAATTTTCTTCTCATTTGCCCAATTTTCGAATACTGTGTGGTCACTAAAGCATTAGACATCGGGTTTTTTTTTTTAAAACTCAAATGCAGTACACTATTTATTTTACTGTAGACCACGCAATACACTATTTTCTTTCTGTAGATTTCTTACGCTGATTTCTTTCCTTCTTCCATCTTACCTGTCACCCCTTTTCAATTTTTTCCTCTCTTATCTCTTCTATCTTCCTTAGCTACATCTTGGCGCACATGCTTTTGCCTCCACTGTATATGTATTTCTTTTTAACTTCAACTGACGTTGTTTGTCTGTTTTATACTGCGCATTGATAAGTCTATGTTTTTTATGATGTTTTTACAACCAATTTGTCAAATCAATTTCTCGCTGTTTTATGGAGACAGTAATGCTTATCTAATCTTATGCAATAATGTTTGTGACAGTCTGACAGATATCCAAAGCAAGCAATTGCATTTTCCAATAACGTAAAAAAAGGTATTCGCATCCCACATGTTCACTCAAGCGTGAATGTTTAATTACCCGCCTTAGAATCATTGAAGCATGTAATGAACATAACGAAAAATAGTGGATGAGATAATTTCAGTTCCCAAAATGAAACAATACTCGCCTAGGATATTTTAAATTCCATGTTTTTTCATTCAGTGTTCAAGGATGAATAGTGTTGAGGATACTCTTCCCAAAAATAAATGTCATCATATTCGATCATTTTCATCGTTACAAATGTGATTAAATTTCAATCAATATCAATTTTTACTTGTATTTATTCAACCATGAAATTTAGCAAACAAGAGTTGTTTCGTCTTTTAGAAAGAACCTTTTCAGCCTTTTCAGAATATTTTTAATGATGAGAATGTGGAATTCGTTCCGATATTCGGAGAATCAAAGTCATGATATTATGCTTGTGATTTTCAAAAAAAGGCAAGTTTGCCTTCTATATATAGAGAGAGAGGGCGATAGAAAGAGGGAGAGACATGGAGAATATAAACCAAAGTGGATTAGGGAGTCATTCGGTTCGAGCATTAACCTTTTGGTCTGAATAAACAAAAGGGAGATGGATTTTCTACCACAGAATTCATGCTATTACATGTACATCTCAGAATGATTAGATAAACACGATCAAATATGGTTGATCAAAGAATGAGATCCTTCTTTGCACAAGGTGGTCATGTATTAAGATTTGTTTATTCATGAAAGGTCTGGTATTGTCATTGCTTTCCACATTTTAGATGGAGATTTTTGTCAAGTCTCCCCTCTTCAGTGAACGCCTTTGTGTAAGTTTGAAAAGCGTCACGCCTTTAAATATTTTCTATAGATATTCAATCATTGACCTTAGCTTGCGTTAGACCCACTTAACCTAGCGTTTGCTGAAGTATTATCGTGCATATTACATTTGATTAACTTTGAATAATTCGCGTTTCCCCACTGCCTGCCCAATATTCTTGGAACTTTGCCAGACTGGATAAACAAATACCGAACACAAATATTAAAAATAATAATGGCACAATAAAACAATGTGAAAGAAAAACATGGATAGAAGATACGGATCTAGAAGACAAATAAAAACTGATCACACAGAGCGGAACATAAGTTTAATAGTGCTATCAAAATGTGTTTTTTAACTGAGCTGGATAAGTACTTGTGGTAATTGCAACACTTATCTTTGAACTTTACAATTCAAGCATTTGACTTCAGGTAGCAGATGCAAATAATGGTATGTTTAAATCATTCGGTCATGATATTATTTTCTTCGTTAATAGCAGTAGGTTGCCCACTTTTTCAACTGTATCATTGGCTTTCTGGATTTACATAATAATGCCTAACTTTTAATCAACCCTGGGCAACATACTGTCCACACAACTATTGGTTAAACTCTGCCCAAATTGGGTAATAAAAACTAATAATTGGGTAATAAACTTGCTCAATTGGATAATTGCCCAGAATATGTATATTTTTCTTAACCAACATATATGACCCACCACAGTGGACAGCATGTTGCCCAACATTGTGAAAGAAATGGATGAAGAGAAGAGTAGGCGTAGCTTAAATCAAGGTTCCCAAGAGCTATCCACCCTGCCGGGAATCGAACCCGGGCCCCCAGCTTGGAACGCCAGTGCCTTAACCACTAGACCACAGAAACGGGTTAGTGGCAAGGCCGATCCCGATCCGATTGACCGTCAGTATAGTATCCCTAAATTAGACCCCAAAACAGCCAATCTGGAATAAAATTATTGGAAATTGTTTTTCAACTGATTTGAGTAGGTATGGGTGTCAACATTTACCAAAAAAAAGTTAGGAGAAATACGGGTTGGGGAAAGTGGTTTTTTTCAAGGTCAAAGGTCAATGACCTTTTCGTATATACTGTATAATGGTATCTCTGAGATGTTAAGGCGCAGGTTGGTGATAATGGTGTCAAAATGTACAAATTCTTACCAGAATATCAAATAAAATAAAATTAAGTACCTATAATGCACATTCACCGATAAAATTCAAGGTCAAAGCTTTTCAAAGGTCAATGACCTTTTTACATTATATACCATCCTGTATAATGGTATCTCTGAGATGAAAAGGAACAGGTTGGTGATCATGGTGTCAAAATGCACAGATTCTTACCAGAAGATCAAATAAAATAAAATAAATTACCTAGAATGCACATTCACCCATACAATTTAAGGCCAAATGTCAATGACCTTTTATACATTATAAACCATATAATATAATGGTATCCCTAAGATAAAACGGCGCAGGTTGGTGTTCTTGGTGTCGAAATGCACAGATTCTTACAGGAAGACTAAATAAAATAAAATTAAGCATCGAGAACGGACATTCACACATAAAATTCAAGGACAAAGGTCAATGTCCCTTTTAACATAAGATAATAATAATGGTTTCTGGGAGATAAAACACCGCAGGTTGGTGATCTTGGTGCCAAAATGCAAAGATTTGTACAAGAAGATTGAACAACACCAAAATAAGTATAAAGAATAAACTTTCACCCTTGAAATCCAAGATCAGAGGAAATATATATATGTACATGTATATGTACATATATATGCATTTAATGCATCATAATATCTAAATCAAGGTTGTCGTGTCTTTTTCACTCCAGCGATAGGCCACTCACCTCAATGCTATAATGAATACTATAAACTATTAGCTTAATCTTCTGAAAATGTATAGGATAGGTCTAACTCTCATGTCACAGCTAGCATCATCTGAGAGCATTTCCAAAAAGCAGAGGGATGATCATGAATATGAAATGAAGGCCATCATTAGAGCTACAGCTTCTGTCATAGTAAATGGCATGTATCTTAACTTCAACAAAGATGAATTCCCGTATTGTTCTTAATTACCTCTCATTGCGAGCTGCCAGAATTCTAATGCTGCAGGACAAAACTTCATATCTGCTCTCTGCCGTACGTCACCCATGATGCTATTTCTACTAGGTATCAGTTTGTACAAGGATCATGTATTTGGTCCAGATCAACTGATTGTTATCAAGCACAAATTAGGCATATAATATTGAAATTCAAAAGGAGGTAATAGCTTACAAGTACACATCCATCGACCTTACAAAACTGCTACAGCACCACTTCCAGTTCTTGAGAATCAAGCTGTGCAACATATCAGTAATAATATAGATCCTGGTCTAATATCCCTTGACAGAACGTTAGGCTTTCATTGAATGGGCCAGATCAAAGTCCTGAAAATGTCAGAAGGTTTTCAGGAGTTTAATTACTCTTTTCTGAAGTTGAGACACTTAACTTAATTTACTATGACAAAAGCTACAGCTCTAATGATTGCCTAATTTTAATTCTTCATCATTGTCCCTGGCTATATGAAAATGTTCTCGGATGATGCTTGTCATAAGGGTTAGGCCTATCCTTTCCATTTACAGATTAAGTTATAGTTTATAGTATTGAATGTAGCTTATGAGGTTAGTGACCTATTGCTACAGAGAAATTAGTACCTTGATTTAGATTTATAAAATGCATATCTAAATGCTGCTACTTTAGGCAACTTCACCAATTCAAATTATATCATACATGATTTTTTTTACACTTTTGGCAATGCATTACTACAATATTAAAAAGTGCTATTTGATCTCAATTTCACCTCGAACGTGTATTTTGACATCATCATTGGTCAAGGATTCAACTATTACACTTGTGTTCATTTTCCATGCAGGTCAGTCTTTTCCCCATCAGAATCACTATACCTACATGCCACAATCAAGTTATCGACCTATTTACTTAAATTCCCTGACGTTATTGGCATAGTTGATTGACCTCTAACCCCTAAATATATTTTTCATGGCCGTTATTTATCCTTATTTCAGAGTGAATTTATTTAACATCCAAGTTTTAATTACAAATAGCTACCTTTCTATTATTCACAAATTAAATGTGAATATAATGGATTAATTTCTTTTGGGGGGAATCATGCATGGATATATAAATATTTATTAACTTTTTACCTTTGACTTTGGATATCAAAGGTGAGGGATTATTCTTTATGATTATTTTCTGCCTTTTTATCTTCTTGCAAAAATTGCTTTTTGACACCAAAATCACCAACATGCAGCGTTTTATCTCAGTGATACCAATATAATGTCATTAAACTTTGACCTTGAACTTTATGGATTAATATACATTCTAGGTGATTAACTTTATCTTATTTGACCTTATTTGACCTTCCTGTGCATTTTGACACAACGATCACCAATCTGTGCCGTTTCATCTCAGAGATACTATTGTACAGTATGATACATAATGTATAAAAATAGGTCATTGACCTTTGAAAGGCTTTTGCCTTGAATGTTATTGTTTAATGTGCATTCTGGGTACTTAATTTTATTTTATTTGATCTTCCTTTAAGAACCTCTGCATTTTGACACCAAGATCACCAACCTGCGCCTTTTCATCTCAGAGATACCATTATACCGTATATGGTATATAATGTAAAAAGGTCATTCACCTTTGAAAGGCTTTGACCTTGAATTTCATGGGTAAATGAGCAATGTAGGTACTTGATTTGATTTTATTTGATCTTCTTGTAAGAATCTGTGCATTTTGAAACCATGATCACCAACCTGTAATATTTTATCTGGGAGATACCATGATACAGTATATTTAAAAAGGTCATTGACATTTGACCTTGAAAAAAGCACTTTCCCCAACCCATATTCCTCCTAACTTTTTTTGGTAAATGATGACACCCATACCTACTCAAATCAGTCAAAAAACCATTTCCAATAGTTTTACTCCAGATGGTTACTAATTACGGGATACTATAGTAAAACAGATTTTCGACACTATATCAATTATAATTTCATTTGTCGGGTGTAGGTGGGTTTTGAACAATGACAAGCCGCCATGCCTCAGCTGGATCAAAGCTATTGCGCAGATACAGTACACGTATGGGAGAAATTATACAAATGTGAGAAATTATACATGTACAACTTTTCTTGGATATGTCTTATTTTTAGTATGACATTTGTGAAATACGTATTAACGCGTAAGAAGACAATGGGTTGAATATATGGCAGGGGCAAATATCATGAATCACACATCATGTTTCACTCCTGAAGACGGAGGATCACTCGAGTCCTATCTCCTTCTCTTGTTCTACAACTCTACACGCGGAATCAGGCCAGCTTTTTGTCATCTCTCCAAGTACTTTGCAGTCCTCTGAAGGACTACACTCGTTTTCGAAAGATATCCTCCTTTCCAACCTCCCATTTTTCTCACCTCTCTTTACCTCTTCCATGATTGTCCATACTACCACTTCCGCGATTGTCCATACTACCATAGGCAGCGGAAGCGGGGGTGGGGGGACGAGGGGGAGGGTCCTGTCCCCCCTTAATTTGAGGTGGGGGGACGGACCCTCTAATATTTCCGTTGATAACTTTTTTTTTTTACTTGTCAGATTTGTTTCCTGCGTTCCCCCCCCCCCTAAATTCAGGTGGGCCCCCCTATATTTGTTGTGGTCCCCCCTAAAATTTTGGTTGATAACCTTTTTTTTTTTTTTGCTTGTCCAATTTTTTACCTTTGTCCATCCAAAAATTTCAGGTGGACCCCCCTAAATTTTTTTGGCTTCCGCCGCCAATGCATACTACCACAATCAAACACCATCAAATAGAATTTATTAAGAAATATTTCAAATGCTAGAACAATGCTAACTGCTTTCTCATCAAGTTTTTGAAACGTTAGTGTTTACCAAATGAATTTTCTTTTCGTGTGCAATGTATCCTTATGTATCCTCTTAAATTTCTCGATTGCATTTGTCAAAAAATTGACCATCTGAGATTCAGGGAAGACCATACATATTTCATATTTCATTTCATTTCACCACAAATAACCTTTGCTTACATGTAAAAAAAAAAATAAGTTTTACATGTATCACCTATTACCTACTTTCATGAACTGAACTTGCCATGACACTTCACATCCTTAACCAATAAAAAAAATGACTTTCTGTGTTTTTTGACACATTGTTTTTACTGTATCAATCATTTTCTTGCTTTAAAACTCCATTGCTCTGATGGAATGAAATGTATCACCTTTTGCAATCTATACTCATTTTGAAATTAATAGCATATGAATGTATTAATAAAAATATAGGTATATTTACCCAGGGAAGCCACTTTAGTGAAAACTATTCTCCAAGCAGGCCCTGCTATTATTATTACCCCTGCTTTAGCTGGGCTGCCTAGGCGCTCAATCATTCAAGGAATTTCTTCCTACCGGTTACCCATTCACCTCAGCTGGGTTGAGTGCAGCACAATGAGGATAAATTTCTTGCTGAAGGAAATTATGCCATGGCTGGGATTCTAAACCCAAGACCATCTGTTTAATGTCAGATGACTAATCCACTGGGCCACAACGCTCCACTATTTGCTTTTAATGAAAAATTTCAATCTGCAAGTTTCCAGCATTTAGCAATCACATTGAAATTGAACTTTCTGTTTCTCAATAAATAAAACAAACCCATGCTTATGTATGGAATTTGTCTGATGCAAGTTCACATTAATTTACAAATTACCTTCACCTGTAATATAGATAAATTACAAGGTCTGATTTAAATCCTCATCAGGAAATAACCTTTTTTATGTCTTTCTTGATAATATTTAACGTCTGACTTTGAATCATTCTTACAGAATGCCATAGCAATACAAACCGCATCACCAATCAGTTAAATGATGAACAGCACCTAATATTAAACAAAACAAATTGTGTGCAACAATCACTTCCATCAGCACGCAAATCAGCAATTATGTTGAAACAAAGTTTGGCATAGAAGGCCTACTATCGCCTCTTACTCACATACACGGTACGGTCTAGCGTCAAATAAATGGCACTCAAATTCTCGCGCCAAAAAGTTTCATGGAATTGCTGGCCGGCGGTCGGCCGGGGCGGAGGTAGGGTACGGTTGGCTGGTATCTAAAATTATGCATGCATGCTCCCACAAATTTGTGTAAAATCATAGAATGAATATATTAGCTTTACATACAGACCTTCATCCCTTGATAGTTCATAAGTTGAGACCCGTCAGAATATACATGGCTCGATACTAGACAAGATAATTTCGGTATTTTGTTATGGTGTAACGATAGCCTAGGACTTGGCTTTGCTAGTGTAGCGGCCGTATTCGATCTGTGCCTGATGGATTGCAAAAGGCTGGATCAGATTTTTGGATATTACATACTGTATTAATATTTTCAGGCTCCAATCTACACTGAAAGTGAAAAATAAGATTCGAACCTTGAACATTTATCGTTGCTCAACTGCCTAAGTGCCACAACCAAGTCCATATCGTTGAAGTCAATATCTAGCTAGGTCGAGTTGCGTCGAGATAATCTGCCAGTACGGTGCGGACATCACTGTTATTCGCGCAGTACGCGCACAAATATGTGACCGGGGAAGTTCGGCTCTGCCTGGCCAGTAGCCTATATTCTAGGCGGAGGCTGCAGTTATTGTCTTTGCTTTTCTGCTGAACGCAAGCGATACGTTTAGTGATCTGGCAAAGACTACCCATTGTGGCTGCGTTAGCAGACACCGCCTTTACACTCCCGTCTGGCTTTTGATATTCGGTTGTTTTTTTTTGTTATCGACTTTGAAATGACGCAATGCATATGGATGAGATGTAATAAAACGGACCAATCAAAGTAAGTTGGAAAGAAGATCTAAGTCACGTGACATGACTTTATTTTCTTCATCCAAAATGGCGAGTATGAATACACGCTCGAAACTTCTGCCAGAGTTTGGATTATGCTGCCGATAAACTCGGCTTTCCTAGTGGAAAATTCCGAGACCTGCCATTCGTAGCATTGTTGACGACGGGAGGGATGTGGAAAAAGCGAAATCTACAAGGCAATCCCTCTGTCTTACGGTAATATATTCGCTTTTATGACCTCAAGTCGTTGGCACACGACAGCAATACAGGTACCGGTACCAAAAGACGAGATGAATACATACATATTGATTAGGCAAACGGGAGTGTATAGGCGGTGATTGCTAACGCAGCCACAATGCGTAGTCTTCGCCAGATCAGACGTATCGCTAACGTTCAGCACGACAGCAAAGACAATAACTGCAGCCTCCACCTAGAGTATAGGCTACCTGGCCAGAAGATCAAGGTCTTGGCTCTGGTGTTGGCTTGTGTAGATTAGGTAGGGGCAGCGAATTTACGCAGAACGATAAAACAATTAGGCCAAGAACATTAGGTGTAACATGGAAATTTGTGGTAACAAGCTGATTTTTTCAGGATAGGTCCAGAAATATGTCTAGAATAACATACTGAAAGTCTCATATATCCTCCTTGAGGGTTTTCCATAATCCAAGATGGCGTCCAAAATGGCCGCCATTCACAGAAAATGGACATAACCCACTCGTCAGTCGTCATCCACCCTAGACATCCAATTTTGGTGCATATTTCATGGTTAAAAGGTGTAATAAGAGCTATTGATACAGGTTAGAGTGAACATAAGCAGACCAGTATACCTAATATTCCAAGATGGCGTCTAAAATGGCCGCTAAAGCCTGAAAATCCACAATTTATCGATTACTAATGTTAGTATCTTTAATTTTGTTTCTATTCAGTGGTGTTTAGGGTCAAGTAGTTACAACTACAGTTACAAGGACAGTCAGTTGTCAAGTATGTCCAAAAATCCAAGATTGCTTCCAAAAATGGGGTCTTAAATAGTTGCTATTACTTACAAATGGACATAGTACATTTAATATCTGCTTGAGATATATGATTGTGGTATCTAAACCATGGTTTAAAGGGTCAAATGATACATTAGGACAGGTTAAAAGGACAGTCAGTGGTCCAGTGCGTCCAAAAGTCCAAGATTTCTTCAAAAATGGAGTTTAAATTTACTGCTGTTACTGAAAATTTGACATAAAAATCGAAGATGGCTTATAAAAATGGAGTCTAAATTGAGATAGTCTATTATCTGCCTAGGAGATGCTATTTTGGGGTCTAAAGGGTCTACTAATGCATTATGTCATAAAATCCAAGATGGCTTCCAAAATGGGGTCTAAAATTGATGCTTTTACTTACAAATGGACATAGTTCATTATTTTGATATCTGCCTGGGATATATATTTTGGTGTCAAAACGATTGTCTAAAGGGTCAAATAATATATTATGAAAGTTCAAAGGACAGTCAGTGGTCCTGCATGTCCAAAAATCCAAAATGGCTTTCAAAAATGGAGTCTAAATTGACTGTTGTTATTAAAAATGGCTTCATTAAAAATCCACCTGAGAGATATGATTGTGGTGTCTATACTGTGGTTTAAAGGGTCAAATAATACATTAGGAACAGTTAAAAGGACAGTCAGTGATCATGTTTGTCCAAGAATCGAAGACGGCTTCTAAAAATGGAGTTTAAAATGGCTGTTTCTACATACTAATGGACATTGTTCATTTAATATCTGCCTGGCAGATTTGATTTTGGTGTGAAAACCATGATTTATAGAGCCAAATAATATATTGCCACAAGTTACAAGGACAGCCAGTGGTCCAGTATGTCCAAAAATCCAAGATGGCTTCCAAATATAAAATCTTAATCTTAAAAAGAAATCAAACGACAGATATTTTTTCATTCAACCTATCAGGAGCAAAATGAAACTGAACTATTCTCATTCGTCATTTTATAACATTCCTTTTTGTCTGGCTGTTTTTTTTTATATCTAAAGTTTTGCTAGGTTTACCGATGCAAAAAGGAGGAAGAGTAGACATAAGAGAGGTGGAGAGACACAGAGGGTTAGGGGGCGGGGAAAACATATAGAACATAGCTGGGAAAGCTTAGACGTTGAAATTGTCACGAATGATGGTGGTTAAATATCATGTCCTTATTTGTAATGTTGTCTGTACTATTCTCTTTAAATAATTGAATGACAATAAGCATGCGTTCCCAGGCTTGGCACTGAATATGAAACTGATTATTAAAATCAATAATAATCTTGCTTTGACTGGTAAACCAAATTGGGGGTCGATCGAGGGGGATCGTCTGGTTCAGATTCTTTGCATAAAAGAAGACCCTGAAACTTTACCAATGCATCCAATATGATATAAACGCCTTGATGGTCATAACCCTTGGAAGCGGAAGTACTGTTGGGTATTTTGTACACCATAAGCAGCACCCTCTTGGTAATTAGCTTGGTATGCTAAAATGTAGAGATTTGATACAAATCTCTGTTATTTTTCAAACAGAAGAAAAAACTGTGTTTATTATCTAATTGTTATTATTTGTGTTGTAATTATTTTTCTGACCTAAAAGAACTTCATTTAGTTGAAATATTTTTTGTGTCATTTTCCCCTTAACCAAATCCCCTTTCATTTTGGAGTAAAAAATTTTTTTTTCTCGGCTTTTTAACAAACCAGCACCCCATTTTTCACTAACTTTTCAAAAGTAAGTGGTGCTCACTCAAGCGGAAATATTTTTCGACAGTTATATCATCATTTCCTTAAATGGATCTGTACCAATGTTAAAATGTGGAAAAATCTTCAGGATTTTACATGCGGGGGCTTTTTGACAATCCATTGCATGGGGGTTTAAGCCATATTTTACCTAGAGCTGCCATTTTTACCTCTCCCATTAAAACCCCTGCCATTTTACCTCTGCCATTATTACCTCTGCCATTTTTACCTCTGCCATTTTACCTCTGCCACTTTACCTCTGCCATTTTTACCTCTGCCATTTTTACCTCTGCCATTATTACCTCTGCCTTTTTACTTCTGCCATTTTTACCTCTGCCATTTTTACCTCTGCTATTTTTACCTCTGCCATTTTTACCACTGCCATTATTACCTCTGCCATTTTTACCTCTGCCATTTTTACCTCTGTCATTTTTACCTTGGCCATTTTTACCTCTGCCATTATTACCTCTGCCATTTTTACTTCTGCCATTTTTACCTCTGCTATTTTCACCACTGCCATTTTTACCTCTGCCATTATTACCTCTGCCATTTTTACCTGGCACCGTATTTTTGCACATAATGAAAAGCTGAACATCCTTGTTACTTGTCCTATATTTGCCAATTCACTTCTCACAGGTGGATATGAAGTATTACCGTTTTTAAGTGATGGGAGTTACACGCCATTTTGGAAGCCCTCTTGGATTTTAATGCAAAATTGACAATTGCATATCATTGTGAGGGGTCCCAAAATATTATTTGACTCCTGAAACTATAGACACCAAAATACTAGTAATATCTCTCACGCGGATGTAAAATATAATAATGTCCCTTTGTAAGTAATAGCAGCCAATTTAGAGTCCATTTTTGGCAGCCATCTTTGATTTTTTTTTGACATACTGGACCACTGAGTGTCCTTTTATCTTCTCGTAATGTATTATTTGACCCTTTAAACCATAGTTTACACACCACAATCATATCTCTCGGGTGGATTTTTAATGAAGTATGTAAATTTTTCAGTAACAGTAGTCAATTTAGACTCCATTTTTTGGATGCCATCTTGGATTTTTGGACATACTGGACCACTGCGTGTCATTTTAACCTGTCCTAATGTATTATCTGACCCTTTAAACCATGGTTTAGACACCACAATCGTATATCCAGCTGGCAGATATTAAATGTACTATGTCCATTTGTAAGTAATAGAAGCCATTTTAGACCCCCTTTTTGGAAGCAATCTTGGATTTTTGGACATAGTTGACCACTGACTGTCCTTGTCACTTGTAAATGTACTACTTGACCCTTAAAACCATTGAATAGAAACAGAATTAAAGATACTAAGCAATAAATGAATTGTGGATTTTTAGGCTTTGGCGGCCATTTTAGACGCCATCTTTGATTTTTAGGTATACTGGGGGGTGTTTCACAAAGATTTAAGTATGATTTAAGTCGCACCTAAATGCCTACGTGTACATGATATGGAACGCGCGATCTTATTGATAGACACGCAGTAGTGCGCGTCCTCATGACACGATCTGACCAATGCGGTCAAGCCTTTCATATCGTACGCAACTTGATATTTAAGTGCGACTCTAAGTCATACTTAAATCTTTGTGAAACAGCCCCCTTGTCTGTTTATGTTCACTCTAACCTGTATCAATAGCTCTTTTTACACCTTTAAACCATGGAATATACAGCAAAATTTGATGTCTCGGTCGGATAATGAGAGCGTTATGGCCATTTTCTGTAATGGCGGCCATTTTGGACGCCATCTTGGATTACGGAAAACCCTCAAGGTGGATATAATGAGGACTTTTAGTATGTTATGCTAGACATATTCCTGGACCTATCCTGAAAAAATCAGCTTGTTACCTGAAATTTCCTTTCTTAAGCCTATTTTGGCCTAATGCTCTTGGACTATTCTATTGATATGCAAACTGCAAGAATCATGATCAATACCTTTTTTTGATATTATTTTACACTATTTCTTGGAGTTCTTATTATTCATAAAAAATAGAAAAATTAAATAAAAATAAAAAAAATCAAATCTATAATTACCCAAAAAGTTCTCTGAGAGAAGGGTGGACCTTAGAGTGGTCACAAAATCTGAGCGGAGTGGACCTTCCTAAAAGCAATACTGTAAAGTGCTGCTGCCCTCTACGTTCGTTTGTGTTTACAAAACTGTGTATGGCTATTTACACAGACGGGTCCAAACTAGAAA
This sequence comes from Lytechinus pictus, assembly GCF_037042905.1. Classification (NCBI taxonomy): domain Eukaryota; kingdom Metazoa; phylum Echinodermata; class Echinoidea; order Temnopleuroida; family Toxopneustidae; genus Lytechinus; species Lytechinus pictus. The sequence goes on along the minus strand of NC_087262.1, from coordinate 7,950,562 downwards.
ATCGTAGAACAGCAGCTGCATGTTATGTCCCTCAATATAAAATAATTAATTATTTAATACCCCATTTAAATATCATGAGAGCAGAACAATTGAGGAAAGCTTGACCTAGCTACATTTGTTTTCGTCAACAATTTTATAGTATACGATCTAGCTGTCAAGTTCGTAGCTATTATTTAAATTGGTTTTGTATAAAATGTGAATAATTTGTGAACGAATTTTAGCCTCATGAATATTTTTTTAAATGCCCGGACAATGTTTGGACACCCCATCATACTACTACTAATACAACTATTCTTACTAAAACTACTTTTATTCTTACTTGTATACTACTACTACTACCAGTGGCGTACTGTGGGTCACGGCATTGGGGGGGCACCAGCAAAAATTTTGAGTCACTTAGTGAGTGCGCGAAGCGCGCTCAGTTGCCAGGTATACTGACGAAGCGCGAGCTGAAATTTTTGTATATATTGAACCCAAACAGAGAGATTTTAAGGACTATATTTTAGGAATCCATTAAAAGTATACATATCTCATCAGAGTCATCTAATGCGAGTGCCAAGCGCTTGCTGATTTTGTTAGAATTACATCTAAACACATGAAGCACTTTTTGTAGTCATTGTAATCATGATTATCATACGCATCTCACTAATATTGCGAGCGCGAAGCGCGAGCTGAAAAGTTAGATAATTCAGACCTGCAGTGGGGCATTCTCAGGCTTGCTTATAAGAATTCACTAAGACCAAACGTATTTCACTAACCAAATGATGCGAGCGCGAAGCGCGAGCCGAAAATATTTGATATTCAGATCAGAAAAAGGGACATTTTAAGGATTGATTTTAGGAATTCATGGAGAGTAGACATATCTCACCAATCCACTAAAGCGAACGTAATCACGGACAGGAAATGTTTTATATTAAGACCTTAACATGGGGCAATCACTTTAAGTAGTCATGTAAAAGAAGCATAATTTTTTATGTCACTATACATAAAACAATACTAACTCGAAGTGCGAGGAAATATATTTGGTGTATATTGACTTGAAAACGGGAGGTTTTACTACAACAGGATTATATATCTCGTTAAGCAGACAATGCGAGCACCAGGAACAGTAAAGACATAGGCCCTGAGCAAATTATGTTTCATAAAGTCATGATGAAATGTTTCTTATGAAATGTAACATAACATAATTATAATATGATATAACATTATAATGAATAACAATTTCTTCTTTCCTACGTTTCTCTTCCTTTCTCCCTCTTTTCCTCCTTTTCCCCGTGTTTTTTTTTCGGTCAGCCGATGGGGGGGGGGGGGGGGCACGTGCCCCCCCCCCCCCGTACTTACGCCACTGACTACTACTACTACTGCTACTATAAATACCACTACTTCTGCTGCTGCTTAGGAATTGGTGAGTAATACCGGCAGTAGTGATACCACGTTTGTCACTATTTCTCCTTATCGTAATACTCCAAAATTTTATTTTCCAGCGCTCCCAACTCCTGTTGCACCCGACTGTCTAGCGTGTATCTGCAAGGTCGAATCCGGGTGTACAATACCTGACCCTGTTTGTCGTGATGATGTTGGCTCACTATCATGCGGCCCATACCAGATAAAAGAAGCATACTGGAGTGATGCGCTGTTAAGAGGAGGTGAACTCATGGGCTGTAAGTAAAATTTCGGACCTTTCTTTGAAGAAAGGAACATACGCTCTAAAAACACTAAGTAAAATTTTACCCAATATCGGGTAGAAAGGGAACATGCGTGTTTGCTGGGTATTTTGTTTAACCCCGTATTGAGCTATTTCAATGCAACATTGCGTAAAGTCTACAAAATATTTTTACCCAACGAGCACGCATGTTCCTATTTCACCCAATATTGGGTAAACCTGTTTTAAAGTGTGTATAATGTTCAAACTGAGTTGAAGTATCAGTCCTCCTTTATTTTGAATTGAGTGAGATTGTCAACAAAATACTATTTAGAAATATGATCAAAGTTTCTCTTTGAATAATTAAGTTTTTAAAAGTTGTTTTCCCCCCTTTCACTCTTGCCGTGTTAGCTTGGATGGCATGCACAGCTGAATTTGAATGCAGTGAGCAGGCGGTACAGGGCTACATGGCGCGTTATGCTACTTTCCAACGCCTCGAACGTCAACCAACTTGTCAAGATTTTGCCCGCATACACAATGGCGGTCCAAATGGCTATAAGAAAGAAGCTACCTTGGTATATTGGGAAACAGCTTTGAGTAGATATGAAGAGTGCCGACGTTCAGCAGGTAAGCAGCCGATCAAAAGCAGGGGGGTTTGTGTGGGGTTTCTTGTGGAGGTGTCATTGTGTAGTGGTTTAGTCACTAGAATCTCAAACCAAGGGTCAAGGGTTCGTATCCAAACCGGCGCTAATGTCTTTTGGCAAGGCACTTGTCCACGTTTGTCACTCTCCTCCAATGGGTACCCGGTAGGATTTGAAATTCAATTTGATTGGCATGTGTCCGATAAACGATTACCTGGCCAGGATACTCATCAGGGAGTGGACATGGTGCACTTTATGTGTGGAACAGTGATGGATTCCATGACCGGGCTAATAATAATTACAATGTAAAGCGCTTAGAAACCAACGTATGAAGCTCTATATGAATGTAACTATTATTGTTATTATTATTACTTCTATTATCATCATTATTGATCATGTAGACAAATATAGAAGTGACTTTTTAAAGGAAAAAATCCACCTGAACAAAAAGTTGATCTGAATAAAAAGACAAAAGTCCAACATGCATAACATTGAAAATTTAATAATAATCGGATGAAAAAAAAGAAAGTTATGACATTTTTATCTTTCGCACGATTTTAGTCTGTCATGGCCCTGGAATGCGGGGATGCTGGGGGTTTAGCACCCCCTAGATTTACTTGGGGGGGGGTGCTGCGTGGTAGGTATTTTAAATAACACCTTACTTTTGTTGTGAAACTTTTTTTATGCTTGTCAAATTTTTATTGTTTTTTTTTTGCATGTCAAATTTAAGCCAGCACCGCCTGGGAGAAAAATTGTTCCCATGGCCCTGTAGTCTGTATGCAAATGAGGGGACTGATGACGTCACCCACTCACTATTATATGAAATAAAAAAAATATTCTAATTTTCTCCTCATTGTCCTGTTTAACAAAGTTTCACCCCCTGGAAATGTGAAATTGCCATTGTTTTAACATTTTATGGTTCAGTCAAGTTGGTCCTTCATGTCATATTTGTAAAAATTGTAACAATACAAACAATAAAAAAAGAAATGGTGAGTGAGGGACATTATCACTGATTTTTGAAAAATAAAATATTTAAAACATTGTAAAATGTTATAATTTTCTTACTTTACATACGATTTTGATAAAAAAAATTCGTCGTTATGCTTGTTTGATTTTTCGCTATTGATGCAAAGCAACATTTTTTTTCTGGGATGGACTTGATCTTTACAGCCTATCTTCGTAACCCCCCCCCCCCCTAAGTGCACGTCACTGTTCATTGCTAAATCATATTTAATCCCGATTCAGTGCTGGTGTGAATGATTTAAACTAAAATTCTGTTTTATATGATAAATTTACCGATTTTACATTAAGGTTTAGTTCGATCCAGTGCATAATAAAAAACATATAAACATATATGATATATATATTTGCTAATTCTCATCTTGTTTATATTAAACATCTTCTGAAGTATGAAAATTGGTTGAAAACTTCAGAGTATGATCTGTGCCAGTTACTAAATGTAAAGTAAGCATGGAAAGTGCTCAAACTAAAATAAAACTGTAAACATTATCCAGAGAGGGCGGTATTTTTGGATTTCAATCCCATCGGCCGCAAAAAAATGCGAAAATAAAAACAAAAATGAAATTTGGAAAATGCATTCATAAGGTCGATGACCTGGATTTTATGGCGCTTTTTGTTATCTTTTGTTATCCTATGTTAATATTACATGCATATAATAAATATTGTTTTTGTAACAGATAATTGTAATTACCCTACACACACCCACACGCACCCCTTCTCACACATGCACACACACATGCATACAAACATATATATATTTACATATATATATCCACTTGGATTGTTTTTGTTACAGATATTTTCTTCCCATTCGGATCAAGTGAAGTAGACGAATCTCTTCCTGCAAATGATGATGGTTCCACAGCCGAGCTACCGATTGCCGTAGTCTTCCCATTCTTCGACCAAGACCATACCAGTCTCTTTGTTAGTAACGAACTGTTCTTATCATTTGATAGTCTATTACCCTGTGTCACAAGATATAAGTTCATCTGCAAATTATTTACACGGTGCGAATACATTTGATCTAGCTTCTGCTGCCATATTTCGCGCGCAGACGAAACGCTCCGAGTGATTCATCCAATGTCATTCGACCATCCACTTACTGGTCAACTCACTGAGATTGTTGATGTCTTGTTGTACATGCACGGATATGCCGACCGCATTCTTGGTTCCTCTCTGTCTCTTTTCTACATGTAGTAAGCATGCACTATGGCACCCCCCCCCCCCCCTCCCCCCGAGTCATTTGGTATCTATCATGTGATGTAAGATTTCGTGAGGAAATCACGTAGGACGGTAGGAAGGATGCAATGACTCTTGCTACCACCATGGACCTACCTGTAGTAGGTCCATGATGATACCACCGCTTGCCCATGCTGATAGCTCCTTCTGAACTGGGATGATATCATCAGGACCATTTGGGTTTCACTTTCATATAATCTGCTGTTTTCAATATGACATCAGGTTTTGTAAGGTGATCTAACAGAAAACATTTCAAGAGGTAATGATTCTGTTCTGAGAACATCGATTGGAATGTGGAGATAACTAGAGGTGCATTGGTTTTAACAGAGCATTTTGTCTACACCCTTGCATGCAATTTATGTTCCTACATATGTGTCTCTGGGAGTGTAGCGATCAGCCGTGTATAGTTTAAAGCTTAATTCCAGCGAACGTCACTATATAATAATTGTTTCTAAGCAAGCAGCTGTCCATTCCTATTGTCATTACAAGCCGGGATTACGACTATATTGTTTTCATATCAATGCAGGTGAACAACAACGGTGTAATTTCCTTCTTGTCGAGTGTTTCTCAATACACTCCAGATCCGTTTCCTCTCGGTGATGGCCGACCACTTTTGACACCATTCTGGGCAGATGTCGACACGACGAATGGTGGCAGTGTATTTTATCGGGAAGTCCTACGATTCGCCCAGAACGGTGGCTTGTTCGGTGAAGCCGATAATGTTATCAGAGCAACCTTTGATGATATGAGTGATTTTGTATCGTCGTGGATGTACATCGCAACTTGGGACAATGTGGCTTTCTTCGGTGCATCTGATACCTCAATTGTAAGAACCGTTTCTTTTTTTCTCATCAACATCAACAAAATTAATCGGACAAAAGATCATGCCAGCTGGCCATATCTATATACTGGCAATCTGCAATCGGTTCCTTGAAAGTAATTCGAAAGGCGCGGGTGGGGCCACGAGGCGGGTTTTTAAGAAAAAGGTGACAGGGGAGATAAACGGGAAGCATGGGAAGTGTGAAGAGTATTGGAAAGAAACAATTGAACAATAATAATCTATGGAATAGGCCCCACCCCCAAATTGGTGCCTTGAAGTTTTATAAAATACTTCACGGAGTCCTCAACTAACTAAATATTGATAAGAATCATTCGTTACACGTGTACGTTATTAGTTATACATGCATGTTTATACGCGAAACCATGTATGTATAAATAGTATCCAGGGGTAACAAGATTTTGTTATCACTGATAAATCATATTTATGGACAGGTTCCTGTCAAAAAATAATTGGGAGTATTCAAAGGAAATTGCAATAATTATAGACAGCCGGTCCTTCCATAGCCGACGCGTGGTCACTAAAACAGGTTGACCTTATTTCTTTCAGAGGAATTCCTTTCAGGCTGTGCTTGTAACCGATGGCCGATATTCCTTTGCCATCTTCAACTATGGAGATATCAACTGGACCACTGGAACTTTAAGTGGTGGTAATAGCTTAACAGGTCTTGGTGGCACCCCAGCTCAGGTAAGTAATTGCGTCATGTTACGCCTCCATCTCTTTATACGGGTATATTGATATATGCAACAATTAACGTACTCGGGTGGTATTCTAATATTTAGACTACAATTTAATCACTTTTATAGTCAGTTTTCTGGTCATTCAACCGAGTTAAAATTTGTTTAATCCTGTTGCACACACGTTGTAGACAAATTGATTATGTCGGGAAATGAGAAGAATATGAGAATAGAAAAACTCAATGAATTTTAGTGAATTAGTTGATGTGCTGTCTTTATCTTATGGAAGAAGACGAAGCCTAGCAATTAAATAAAAGTTTGACCTAGAATTCCAGCTTAGACTTGAGTTTACGACACAGAGGAACGACAAAATGCAGATACAGATGTATCATAATGGACAAGATGATCTCATTTTCACGATATGTAATATTTGTAATATTTTTCCTTATAGCTATTTTGACTTACATTTTTTTAGAATATTGCCAGAGGGGTGGATTTATTGGGCTAAGGAAAGCCAAATGGCTGGGCTCTTCATGGATCTCTTAACATGAAATGTTAGCTATCATGGACGAAAGAGCCAGTTGGTAATGTCAACAGTCTCAAAAAGAGGAAGTAAATAAATTTGATTCCATTCATATCAAAGGACTTCTAAGTTCTTTCCAATCACTAAGCAATAATTATGTACTTTCAGTACGTGTGTTAGGTTTCATTGTTAACATTAACATTTTCTTTAAAACACAGACGTGTTTGATAAATTTGCTAAAGCACAACTGAATTAGATAGGCCTATCGCAAGTCTTACCTCCCCTTTTTCAACAAAGTGAAACCAAATTTCAGATAACAATGACGAACTTTGTATCTAAAGTGTGTGTTTAGCTCACCACTCTAAATGCAAAACAGCTAATCTGTTCCCTAATTACAGGAACCAGTCGTTTTAGAGTTGGATTTACATCTTTTGAGAGTAAATTTACCTCTTTTTTTGGAGTAGAAATATATAAAATGTACACTGTTCACTCAAGGAGCTACAATGCACTCCCAAAAGATGAGAATCTCACTCCTAATTGAACGATCCCTCGTCTTACTCTGAGAGGACTGTGATTAGGGACCAGATCTCTTTTGCATTTAGAGTTAAGAATTTTAATCTACAGAGATGGATATTTAGATTCAAATTTAGTATCTAATAAGAACATGGTTACAGTCGTGCATAAAAGTTGTGCGTAATGGTTTATGAAAGCGAAACACCCCGTGAATAAAAACGTACGAGGACATGGTACATGGGGCTGAAACCCCCATGAATTAAACTATAACCGGGAAATCTTCAGGAAAAAAAATTAATCAAGTGTTTCAACATTGTTCCTGCTACAATGGTTTCACCAACAGGTTGGATTCAATGCTGGTGACGGCGAGAATTATTACAGTGTCAGCGGATCTAGGACCAATTCCATTGTCGATATTGAAACAACATCAAACATAGGTCTACCAGGCAGATGGGTCTTCAGGATTGACTCAGAGATCCGGGGACAAGCATGTACATCTTCCGGTGTGTAGAACTTAATATATTAACGGTTCTAATTACATGAATTAAATAATTCACTGGCGGAGATCCGAGGGGATAGGAATATATTCCGCACATTTTTTTTCGTGGGGGGTGGGAAATGGTCTGTACGAACTTCCGCCACTTTTTAAGACAAAAGCGATATTTTCTGGATGATCGAGTAATAAGCGTTCAAGGGCGTAATTTCAAATGCTGTTAAAATGTTTTTTTTTTATATAAACTGACCAAGTTATGTTTGAGAACATTACAGATTGTCAAAAGAACACGAAATCTGAGACAGAAAATTTCATGAAGGTCCAACACTAGGGGCTCGGATGTACATGTTTTATGGAACTGCCCTTCTGTATTTCTTTGGAGCGAACTAGTGAATTCATATTATCTTGAGCTGTTGACAAATGAACTTGTTTTGCTATAAATCTCATCAGGTAAACAAGTAGAAATATCCTCTTGAAGATCCCTAGAACAGCCGGAAAACTTATTGATTTCGTTAATGTAAAAGGTCAAGTCCACCCAAGAAAAATGTTTATTTAAATAAATAGAGAAAAATCAGATTAGCATGACGCTGAAAATTTCATCAAAATCGGATGTAAAATAAGAAAGTTATGGTATTTTAAATTTTTGCTTATTTTTCACAAAACAGTGATATGCACAACTCAGTGACATGCAAACGAGTCAGTCGATGATGTCCACCACTCACTATTTCTTTTGTTCTTTATTGTTTGAATTAAAGATTTGACAATAAGGACCAACTTAACTGAACCAAATAGTATTAAACAAGGCTAAATCCACATGTTCTGGGAGGAATTAAACGTTGTTTCACTTGACAATAAGGAGAAAAATATAGTATTTCATATTTCATATAAACTAAATACAAAAGAAGTAGTGAGTGGATGACGTCATTAGTCTCCTTATTTGCATACCGACCAGGATGTGCATATAACTGTTTTGTGAAATGTCATAACTTTCTTATTTTACATCCGATTTTGATAAAATTTTCAAAGTTACGGTTGTTGGATTTTGCTCTTTTTATCCAAATAAACATTTTGTTGGGGTGGACTTGTAACTGCCCAATTTGGTGAATTTACCAAAATGTGCAGGGCTATTGACGGCACGTTTTGGTAACCTATGGGATCATTCGCCCAGTTGTCCGTACTTATTCATTGCATTACAAATACAATATACCCTGTAACTGCACAATGAGGATTTTTAATTTGGTCACTATTTTCTTAAACCACATCGGCTAAACCCATTTGGTGGACCATTAATCTTGTCTGTTCTCGAGTTGGTCTAAGATCGAAATGGTCTAATACCCACAACGTCCAATGCAATTTCGTCCAATGACCATGTCGTCTAATTTTGTTTAGTCCAATATCAATTCGTTCAATAGCCAATTCGTCCTAAAGACAGTCTTAATGCAGGAAGAATCCATACATGGGCCCCGAAATAGATCACTTTGTAGGTTACAGATGAAGAGCCTCTACTGCATTGGGTCTGGGGCAGACCCGCAGTAACTCGTACCACCTTAAACTTTACGAAAGTAGGGTCATATATATGTCTATCCCTTAGCTAAGGACATTTTTTTTCCCACTTTTTCAATTTTTCACTTTTTTCCTCCTTTTCTTTGCTTTCTTTCCCTTTCCTATTTTTTCTCCCTTTTTCTTTCCCCCGTTTTTTATTTTATTTCCCGGCGAAATCATCGGGGGGGGGGGCGGATTGCCCCCTGCCCCCACACCTGTTACGCCACTGTTAAAGGTTTAGTATGCGTATAAATGGCGTGACCTTAATATATTGGTAATCTTTTTTTCGATGCCTAAGTTTGCAATCGTCCTGTCAAAAAGTATGTCATCTTTCCCCCCCCCTCTTTCTCTCCCTTAATACCTTACCATTTTTTGTGCCTTTTCATGGTAGGTGATATCTCTCTGTTCCCATTGGTCGGTTCAATGCTTGGTGGAACACAGGTATTTGTAAGTGGACCTTGTTTCAACTCAACCAGTTTGATTGCGTGTGATTTCGACGGGACAGTGACTTCTGGGAAATTTATATCCAACGACATCGGCATCTGTATTTCACCAACGTTCTGCAAAGTTGGAAGGATTCCTTTGCGTGTGTCTCTTGACGGTGGAGCTACGTTCAATTTCTCTGGAACATTCACAATAAGTAAGTTCACCTTTCAATCACATTCACACACGCGACCACACCCACGCACACCCACCAATACCCACACAATCCGAACATTTGGTCACTTCTGTGGTGACGCAATCTGCAAGGGCCATCAGAATATAAATTTAATGGTTTTACTTATAAATCGTCTCCATAAGCCCAAAAAACAATTCCAACGTCACGGAATTTTACAAAAATTTCATGATCCTGATCTGACAACACACGACGTTAATCGTGTACCCAGAGCCGTAAACAGTACCTAGAACTATTTTATTTCTTTTAATTTCGTTTATTTCCATTTCCAACATTTACAATCTATCTCGTTCATTTTATATACAGACATAAGCATAAGACATTAGCGAATTTCTATCGTACACAAATTATAGTCAAGATTATCATAGGCCTAAACATGTTGAGAATGGAGGAGGCTGCTAAAAAAGCGAAGCGCGTTCATGGTGTTAGGTGCAGCCACTTAACAAACATATTCTGAAAATATTGTTTGTAATATTCTAGTATAAACACAAACAACCCACAAAATGACAACTTGAGCATAGAACCATATTTTCAAGTAAGAATCGGGGGGGGGGGGTGAAAACAGAAAGAGAAAAGAAAAAGAGAGATGAAAGGTTTCCAGTATATTGCCCCGTTTATGGGATTTCAGTTTCCAAAATTAGATATTTACCAAGGATATTTGAAAATTGTATTTTTTTCAAATGTTCATTGAACCGTGAAATTATGAATATTGTTGAAGATACTCTTCCCAAAAATAACTGTCATCATATTCGATAATTGCATAGATAGAAATGTGTAAAATATCAAGTTATAGCAAATTTTCAATTGCTTTTATCCGACTGTAAAATTTAGCAAAATAAATGTATCGTCTTTTAGAAAGTACCTTATACAAATTAAGGCTTCTGACGATTATTTTTCATGGTGAGAATGTGGAAGTCGTTCCAATAAAATGGAATCGAAGTCATGGTATTTGGCTTGTGACTTTTAAAAAGTGACAATTTTGCCTTCTGGCGGTGTTCACTGGAGCATCACATAAAATACGTCCGTAATATTCACTCAGAGGGTAGCTTATGGAATTGAATAAACGAACATGTAAAAAGATCATTAAAACTCCTGTTTCAGAAATTATGAATGTTTGTATAAGGGGGACTTACTTTTTTACTGTACACACACATATATACACAACAAAAAAGTAAGTCCCCCCTAAATCAAATTGCTGTAACTTTTGAACGGAATTATTTTGAGATATGATATTTCGTAGGTGGTTTTCTACACTCATTAAGCAACCTCTGGGGAAAAATGAGATTGATCGGTTGAGTCATGCATGAGTAATTAAAGATTGAATTAAAAATGACCATTTTTGAAAGTCACAAGAGTCGTTTTTCAGATTGTGCAAATACAAAGCTGGGCAAAAGTTGTTTTTAGGTGAATTTTATGGTGTTAATGCTGTTTTACTATCCATCATTTAGCCACTCCACACACAATTTTGATATCGTATGTTCATGGTTGAGTGAGCACAATAATGCAGGGGCCGCGGGGGGGGGGGCTCAGCCCCCCACTTTTTTTTCCAAAAGCATGCACAAAAATGTAAAAATGACCATACGATTGTGATTTTTTGCATGGTCAGCCCCCCCCCCCCCCCACTTTGAAAACCGTTCCGCGGCCCCTGTATAGTGACGTATCATCAAAGGGGTAGTATCCTCTACAACTTGTTAGATCATGTTAAAATTTGAAAATGTTTTTTGGCTCCCCCGATTATAGGCCCCTCCCCCATTTAAAAATCATTGATCCACCACTGATTTGTCCATAAATTAAACTGATCATGAGAATTTGTAAGAAAAAATACATTTATGCAATATAAAGAGTATTCATTCCTAAGCTTTCGAATGTGCTCGCTCAACCATGAAAATTTTAAAACTTCGGAAAGTGTGTGGTAATAGAAATGATGGATGATAAAAACAACAGCAATTAAAGTCACATTTGAAACCGAATTTGCCCCCAATATTCACTTTATTACCATTTAAAATGGGTCTGTGACATTGAAAATACCCAATTTCCCACTTTGATGTGTGCTCACTCATCCATAAATAAACAAATCGATTTCATTTTTGCACAGAATTCTGCCCATAGGTTGATAAACATTACTGCCAAATGACATTGCTAAAGACAGCCTCGAAAAAAAGTTCCACCACATTGAATAGGGGGTTACTTATTCTTAAACATATGCATCCATAATGTACACAAGTCTATGAGAGAGGAAGTCAACATTTTAACAAATATGAAATGAGGGTTTGTTTCATGGACGGTTTTTGTTACTTCGGCCAACAGTTATTTCATGAAACTTCGCACATGGCTTCAGTGTAACACTATCCAAAATGTGCGTACACCAAAATAACCATTTGATACGGCACAGAGTGGGGCCAGGGCCTTGAACTTTCGTCTCATTTGCATAATTTTCGAATATTGTGTGCTCACTGATGCATTTAACATCGTGATTTTCATAAAAATTAAATCAAATGAACCATGCAAGGAGGTTTGTGATAGATATCCATAGTTACAAATTGCATTTTTTTCCAATAACGTAAAAAAGAGCTAATCACATTCCACATGTTCATTCAAGCGTGAATGTTTAATTAAACGCCTTTGAATCATTGAAGCATGTTAATTGGTCATGAACATAACGAAAAAGTTGAGAAAAGATCATTTTCAGTTACCATAATGAAACAATACATGCCTATGATATTTGAAAATCGTATCTTTTGTTTTCAATAAATGTTCATTGAACCGTGAAACAATGAATATTGTTGAAGATACTCTTCCCAAAAATAACTGTCATCATATTCTATCATTTTTATTGATAGAAATGTGTAAAACATCCAATTATAGCAAATTTGTGTTCATTCAACCGTGAAATTTAGCCAGAAAAGTTGTCTCGTCTTTTAGAAAGTACCTTTTACAAGCCTTCTGACTATTTTTCATGATGAGAATGTGGAATTAGTTCCAATAAAAATGGAATCAAAGTCATGATATTTGGCTTGTGACTTTTAAAAAGTGACATTTTTGCCTTCTGACGGTGCTTACTGAAGCATGACGTAAAATACGTCCATAACATTTACTCAGAGGGTAGCCTATAAAATTACCTACACGCTCATGTAAAAATATATTAAAAACTCGCATTGGTTCGGAAATTACTGATGTTTGTTTAAGGGGGGACTTACTTTTTTTGTTGTGTATATATAAACCCCTCAAAAAAAGTTTGGAAATCTGAGTTTAGCCATTAATTTCTCCCATTTCCCAATTTGACACAATGTATATTTGACATCATTCAAAAGATCATTTAATCCTCTTTAAAATGATACCATGCTTGTTATGATCATGCCATCATGACAAGAGCAGGATTCAAAAGTGTTGGATGAGTTCTGAATTGAAAAGCTGCAAGACGAGCAGAAATAGTCATGAAGGGTCAATACAAAACATGATTATTTTGTTTGTGTCAATAGAGATGAAAATCCATTCAAATCAAGCCCCTGCTTCTTCATTTTTTTATGTTTTTTTTAATGTGTTTGCTTGTGCAGAGGTGTGTTTGATTTCATGTTAATGTTGATGTAAAGGTGCATGAAAACAATTAAAAAAACCGCTGAGAAACTCACTCATCACCACGGATAAAAGAACAGTGACTTTCAATATTGTGTAATTTTGCAACTTTTGAATTTAGACCTTGCCCCACATTTCAAGGTACTGCACCTCCATGTGGACCACAATCATATCTTGTAAAGTATCGTTTTAAAGAAAATTAAATGATCTATTCATTGATATTAATTACACATTGATATTTACTAAAACCGAGGAGGGATTATCGATCGAAGTCAAAAGAAACCGTTGAGAAACTCACTCATCACCACGGAAAAAAGAACAGTGACTTTCAATATTGTGTCATTTTGCAACTTTTGAATTTTGACTTAGCCCCACATTTCAAAGCACTACACCTCCATGTGAACCATAATCATATCATGTAGGTATCATTTAAAAAAAATAAATCTTTTCATCGATATTAATTACAGATTGATATTCAATAAAACCGAGGTGGGATTATCGATCAAAGTCACATTTTCCAAACTTTTTTGACGAGTTTATGAATATATATATAAATATATAAATAATTTATTGGTTGGATTGCTTAACTAAGCTAGTCGTACAGACTGTTTCACCCTAAGGCTCATCAGCGATGAGCCTTAGGATGATGAGCCTTAGGGTGAAACAGTCTGTACGACTAGCTTAGTTAAGCAATCCAACCAATAAATTATTTATACTCAGCTCCTACACAGTCGAGCACTATTAGATATTGCAGTATATCACTATATACTTACCTACCTATATATAAATATATATACATGTGTGTATATATAAATATATATATATATATATGTGTGTGTGTGCGTGTGTGTGTGTGTGTGTGAGGTTGTGTGTGAGTGTGTGTATATCTCTATTAATTTCTTTCATAACACATTTCAATAAAAAAGGAGTTACCAAAGCTGTTGTACATGTAGATTCATTCAGATATTTGGTGAAACTATGGTCTCAGTGATGCGAATGGGACCGTTTTCCTTCGGGGAAATGCGCCCCTTGGAAAAGTAGTCGCATTCGCGTCACTTCGGGGAGCCAAGTTCCGACCACTTCTGGTGGCCGTACATACAATTTAGTTCACTAGCACCAGTTTGGTCGGGTCCAGGGATTCCCCCCTTTTTTTGACGGAATCTCTCGAAATAGGACATTACTTGGACTGATTATTAATAGTTTTCAACAGCTGCTTTCATTCTGCCGATTTCCTTCATTTTGGTGCATGCTCCTTCTGTCCCTTTGGGCCGGGGGCAGTTCCCCAAGCTCTTACAGGGGCAATTCAGGCTGAATAAGAAGTGATATTCAATTAGCAAAAGGCCGAAAATTTCATCAAAATTTGATTAGAAATAACGTTATTGAGTTCTAGTATATGGATATTTTGTGGAAACTGTTATATGCACGGCGTTATGAATATTGATTATGTGGGTTAATGATGCCATGTCCCCACTCTCATGACTTCCATGTATTAATTGATTACATGAAATCATAATTATTATCAAATCGGTTGTCAATTTATTTATTTATTTATTTTTTGCTTCAAAGCATATTCATGAACACATGCATAGGACCGTCTCACCGAAATAATGCAAAGCTTTAGAATGTCACATAACTTTATTATTCCTTGTCTGATTTTGATGAAATATTCAGTGTTTGGTTTGTCTGATTTTACTTTATCCATTCAAATCATATTATTTACAACCTGGAGTATCCCAAATTATATTATTTTGCTCCCATTTTCTGTATTTTTCTCTCTTTTTTTTTTGGGGGGGGGGGTTATAACCCGTTTAAAAAAAAAAAAAGGGTTTCTTTAATTCATGGCCGCTGAAATAAGATGTCAATTTAAGTAGTTTAAACACCAACAGTATCATGATGTGGTAGAACTTCGTCTCTTCTGAGTGTGCATTCGATATTATCAATGTAAATTATGATTAAAAAATGATTGACTTTGTCTTTCTTATTCAGTCAATGTTGAGGCGGTTCCTGTAAATGTATTCTCTTCTGTAACGGAAAGCAACGAGAGAGAGTCCTTCTTCGAGATCACATGGAACACAGATGCCCTCCAATACGTGGATAATGTTGATATTGTTGTCTACGGCTACAGAGAGGATGGTGGTGTTGAATTTAATGGACCATTGCTCACGTTGGCGGAAGAGATTGTCTATAGTCTTGGTCGCCACAGTGTATCCGGCCTAACTTTCAATGAGATCAATTTCGATGTCGGTGCTATTGGAATTATTGATTCAGATAGACAACAAGAAATGTAAGATTTCTTACTTTATTTTCAGGTTCATAAATTGTATTTAATCGTCCCTCCAAAAAATAAGCATTTTTAAAAACAGATTCGTAAATGATGATTTATCATAAAGCGCGAAGGAAGTCAGACTAGTAAAAGTTAAGTCGAATCCCACAAGAAATTAGAACAATTACTAGATTAAGGGGGACGTTATATTTGCATCGGGTTAGACTCTAAGTTTCAATTAAAAAGAATCATGGTTTCAGAAGTCATTTCAAAGTTGTGCGCGAATCATTTTCATGATTTTTTTTATCAGTGATGCTCATTCAGAAAGATTTGTCGAAAGTCGTATCGTAATTCCGTTGTAAAGACCTATACCGATGTACAGTGCGTCCCAGCAAAGAAGGAAACTGTTATTCAGTGTAATTACTTTTCCTATCATGAAATATGTGTGTGTGTGTGAGGGTGTTTGTGTGTGTGTGGAAGAGCAAATAATGGTCATGAATGAAGCAGATTTTCACTGGGTTTCTTTCGTATTTATTTGCTTGATCAAACAAAGCAAATTACAGAAGAAGAAACAGAACGAACATAATGGTAAATATCAGTAAATTAAAGCGACACCCAAACAAAAAAAAATTACACGGAAATGTGAAAAAAATCACACGGAATAACAAAAGATCATACTCAACAGAAATAAGAATGAAGTGAAAAGAGTACGTGACATGGGTCGAAGTAAATTCTTGTGAAGTTGGGTAAAGTCGTTTGCTTTATTTATGAAGAAGGCCAGGTGCCAAAAGTTCTTGCCACATAGTATAACTCTGCTTCATTCTTTGCCACCATTTGCTCTTCACAAATATATTATACTAAAGTGGTCAAAGCGATTGGTACAATATCCACACCTCTCTTGATATTATATATATATATATATATATATATATATATATATATATATGTATATACAGTGCGTATCAAAAAAAAGTTTACACTTTGAAAAAGCCCTGGGAATTAAAAAATATACGACATGTGGGCATTTTTTTCACATATAATCTTGGGTTTTGGTCTCATCTATCCAATGAAAGTAAAAGTTTTTACAGAATGTTACACTTGAGCACTGTCCATTTTTGTAAAGCTCGCAGAAATCTGTTTGCGCAGAAATGCTCGTTGTCACGCTGTGTCAACTGGAAAGGGCGAAATCAAACTTACCCTACGAAACATTTGTCATACATTTCCCTTGCACTTTTAGTCAATTAAAATAAAACGGATACATTCAAGCATTTTGTAACAATTTTGCCGCCCAAATTGAAATTTCATCACTTAGTAAGCACAACCTTTACCCTTTTTTGCCAGCTGGATCTGAAAACATAACTAAATCTGAACCAAAGTTTATATTAGACATCTCCAGCATTGTTTCACTAAGTTTTTATCATTTAAAGTGGGTTTACATTTCATTTTTCATTTAATACTTGTTTCTCCACACATTTCCCAACCTTGACAATGATCAAAAAAATGAAAATCAAGCCTAAGCCATTTCATGTATGGGGGAGTGGGTACGTGGGGCAATGCACTCTTCGAAGTATTTTGGGCAAGGAAACAAGTAAAAAAAATAAAAGATATCTTCAAATCAATTTTACTAGCTAAATTCCACGTGTTCTTCATGATTAAGGTCTACTTTTATTCGCATAACTATTTCAAAGTTCTGCGCAAATCATTTTTCACTAACTTTTCAAAAGTAAGTGGTGCTCACTCAAGCGGAAATATTTTTCGACAGCTATATCGTCATTTGCTTAGATGGATCTGTACCAATGTTAAAATGTGGAGAAATCTTCGAGATATTGCAAATGTATACTTCAAAAGGATTTTTTATAAGTGTATTTTTTTACGCACTGTATGTATATATATATATATAATACTTGGAAGACAGAAATAACGACGAGTGAGACGTAGCTCTCAGGTTTCCTTTTTTATTGCAAGCTTTCGGCCATCATCGACCTTCGTCAGGCCTACAAAGAAAATCAGATGGAACGAACATAGTATTTACATATATATAAATTAGGTATAAATTGGGTATAATATTGAGTATTGCGTGTGTTTATAGTACTACAGAATTAGGCTTCGGACTTTTACATATGTGGTTAGAGTATGATTACCATTTAAAATTATTTAGTTGTAGTTACCGTTATTTTATTGCTGAACTCTCATCGACCTGAGAGGGCGGTGTGTTGTCCGGTGGGACTGTGACCAGAAGAATTGTCGTTTGGCGCCTGAGAGGGCCTAATTCTGTAGTAAGGAAACCTGAGAGCTACGTCTCACTCGTCGTTATTTCTGTCTTCCAAGTTTATCTACACTAAATGATGAGTACCTGCACTACTTGTTGTGCTGAGGGCCCCCTTACTTTATATATATATATATATATATAAAGAACTGGATGAAGAGAACAATGGAAGGCGTAGCTTAAATCAAGGTTCACCAGAGCTATCTACCCTTTGAAAAAATTGGTGATGCCGAAAAAATGTCTCTGCCGGGAATCGAACCCGGGCCCCCAGCTTTGAACGCCGGTGCATTAACCACTAGACCACAGAGACGGGTTAGTGGCTAGGGCGACCCCGATCCGATTGACCGTCAGATAGACATATTTTCGACACTATACCAATTATAATTTCCTTTGTCGGGTGAAGGTGGGTTTCGAACAATGACAAGCCGCCATTATAAATTATAATTGGTATAGTGTCGAAAATCTATCTATCTGACGGTCAATCGGATCGGGGTCGCCCTAGCCACTAACCCGTCTCTGTGGTCTAGTGGTTAAGGCACCGGCGTTCAAAGCTGGGGGCCCGGGTTCGATTCCCGGCAGAGACATTTTTTCGGCATCACCAATTTTTCCAAAGGGTAGATAGCTCTGGGGAACCTTGATTTAAGCTACGCCTACCATTGTTCTCTTCATCCAGTTCTTTACAATATTTAAATAAAAGAGTTGCCAAAGCTGTTGTACATGTATAACTTTACACATTTATATATATATATATATATATATATATATATATATATATATATATATATACATACATATATATATATGGTATGACCCCAGGCGCACCTACAACGCATTTCGTCCTTGTTGCAATACGTTAATACGGTAGTAACTTCCGGGGCATTGCATTTTCGTTAACTTTTAATCCTGGAGTCCTGTTAGAGAACCATATTTAAAAACAAAGTTTGATAAGAGCAGCATCTAAAATAAACTTTTAACAATTGAATCCTTTTTTTTTTACCTTTTTCCAAATTATTTTATTTTCCAAGTCCTACCCGCGCTGTTCTCTGGAGCAAAGTCCATGTTCTTCAGTGGTACAATGGCGAAAATGTCCCAAACTGGTGCAGTGGTTGGATTGGAGAAAATGGCTTGTCAGACAATTCCTTTTTGACGAACAGGCCGGAGTGTCCCTGTACCCTTGATCAGGCCGAGGTTGATAGAGGAAGATTTAGTCCACATCCGGAGTGTGACATTGATATTTCCTCACCAAGCAACTGCATTCACAAACCTGGAGCAATCCACTGCGTCCGAGCAGATATACCGAGGTATGTATACGATCAAGTACCCCCACACACTCACACCCCCGTCATGCCTTACCCACACCCCATACACACCCACCTCCAAGCATCAGCAAGCACTCCCGACCTACAAGTGTATGGGTGGAATTGAAGCAGAGAGTTCCAATTCACGATTCTCTTATACCCCTTTTTATACTAGGGCCAGGACAGCGTCAGGGCAAGGCGCGGAATGTAATAATTGTAATCTGCGACCCTTCCGCAACCTGTCTGGACATTCCTGGAAGTATCCGCACGCTGCCCTAAACCCTTCCTGATGTTCGGGAAATCAAAATTTGTCCGCATCCAAATTTTGGTCTCGACCAAAATTTAGACGCGGATATTGATTTCCTGAAACTTTCGGGACCTTGTCCTGACGATGTCATGATGATGTCCCGCCCTTCCCAAACCCTTCCGCGTCTTCCGGAAACATCCGCAAACAGGTCAGCTTCAGAAAGCAAAGAAGAAGCCATGCGGAATGTTTCAGGAACCTGCGGATTGGAATAAGAAGGCAAGCGGACTGTTTCGGGAACGTGTGGATTGGAATAAGGCAAGCGGGCTGTTTCAGGAACGTGCGGACAGAAATAAGAAGGCAAGCGGAACGTATCAGGAATGTTTGGATCCAATACAAATATGTATGGAACGGGTACACAAGTAGCAAAAGACATTCGTGGTCAGTGCTCTCGAGGGGCAACGGGACATAATACATTTTAGCGGTGTTTAATCGCTCAAATGATTTACAGTCGCAATTTGCACATTTTGTCGGGCGGTAGCCGCACGGAGCGGCAGTTCTTATAGCGGCTGTGATAAGTACTTGCGGTCACGTAGATGAAACGAAACCGCTCACAAAGGTGCCGCGAGTAAGATTAGCGGCGCTCCGAATAAAGCGGCCGCCTGTTTATACTGCCGCAATGTTTACAAAATAGAATCCCTCGGGAAGTTACCGCGCATCAGAGGCGTGGGAAAATAGCATTTACTTGCATTCAGCATGAGTTAGTGAGATAATATAATCATTTTGAGTTGTGGTTTTGATGAGAACACTTGTCCTGTGTGAATCAACCAAATTTTAATTCGTCTGTTTCGCAGTAGGCCTAACAACTTCAACTTTTTATAGAAGCGGAACTTCGCTTTTAGATCCAACGCTGTTTTGCGGTGCATGAACTTCGGGACGGATTCGATAATTGTGCCAATCTCGGAAGTTTAAGTGGTCTTATAACTTTAATTCGTCTATTTAGCAGTAGGCCTAACAACTTCAACTTTTTAGAAGCGGAACTTCGCTTTCAGATCCAACTGTGTTTTGCGGTGCATGAACTTCGGGACGGATTCGATAATTGTGCCAATCTCGGAAATTTAAGTGGTCTTATAACTGTGTATCGTCTCCTTCCTTCGTCATGCCGAAAGCAAAGAAGAAGTCGGTGACTGCCCGGTCGGCGCCAGTGGAGAGGCCAGTAACAAGAGCTAGCAGTCAAGGAGTGAATCAGCAGGTAGAGGATGTGGCAGGTCCATCAAGTGACACATTAGGTGAGTCGATTAGCACGGCTCCTTGGCCTACTGTTGAGATTTGTGATGATGGTGGAGTTGACAGATTGCAAAATGAAGGGCCAACCCCTTCGATGCTTGCGGTGCCAAGGGAGGCTCTAGGGTCCGCGATCCCTTTATCGGTGCGGGAAAAAATTTGGAAGTCTGAGTCTCTAGACCTAGGGCTTTTGTTGAAAGACGCTCCCACTCCGCAAATGGAGCAATCAATGATTTTCACAATTTCAGGTGGCAGTATGCAGCTGCAACCGCAGCGTAAAGTCCCACGTATCACGTCCATTGAACAGTGGACAAGTGCTTTTCTTGTTTTTGGGGCAGTTTACACGGAAAAGCATCAGTCGCGGGCTGGTGAAGTGTTCAAGTACATGGACATAATCCGGACTGCTTCCCGTTTTGAGGGTTATGGCTGGCATACGTACGACATACAATTTCGTTTACGACAAGAAAGAGAACCAACAAGATCTTGGGATCTAATTGATAGTGAGCTATGGCTCATAACAGCAGCTGCCCCCTACATGAACAAAGGTCCGGCGGGGGGTTATCGGGGCAATTTTCGCTCTTACTTCCAACCCAGGGGAGGCCAGTCTGCCAACACAAAGCAAGGAATGGACAGGGCATACAATAGGCAAAAAGGGCAAGGTGTCTGCTACGCGTTCAACCGCACGGGTAAATGTTCCCGCCCATACTGCAAGTACACACATGAATGTACACAGTGTGGGCAGTCATCCCACGGGGCAGCCCACTGTTCAAAGGGAAAAATCGGAACTCCGAGCGCTAGCTCAAACTCCAATTAGGTTACAAAGAATGTTGCGATTTCTGCGCACATACAGTAATGTTGAGGATGGAGAGTATTTTAGTGTTTTAGACAAGGCTTTCGGTTAGGTTATACGGGCAGAAGGGTACCTGTACTGTGTCGTAATTTGAAATCTGCTTTCGAGCTGAAGGCTGTTTTATTAGAAAAGCTACGAAAGGAAATTGAATTAGGTCGTATTAGTGGTCCATACCCAATTCCCCCTTTTTACAATTTCAGGTGTTCCTCGGTGGGATTAGTTCTATAAGAAGGAGGCGGGGGAATATCGTATGATCCACCATTTGTCAGCCCCCAGGAATAATTATCTTAACGGGCAGATTAATCGAGCGGATTGCACTGTGGTATATGCGTCATTCGATGAGGCAGTCACATTAGTCCAGTGAATAGGGCATGGCGCATGCATGGGGAAGGCCGACATAAAATCGGCTTTCCGCCTGCTGCCTGTCCACCCGGATGATTTTGATGTTCTGTTCCGTTGGAGCTGTGCAGGGATTTATGTATTTCAGGCCCCATTCCTTTTGCGCCTTCTTTTGCCGTTTTGACGGATCAAATGTGACCCGTCGGGAGTTTACAGCGGTTCTCCGGCAATGCCTGTCTTCCTTGGAGATGCCAATATCTCGATTCTCATCCCACTCGTTTAGAATAGGTGCCGCCACTTCGGCGGCGATGGCAGGTTTTGCGTCTGAAGCAATCCAAAGGATGGGTATATGGTCTTCGGACACTCATAAGCGTTAAGTTGGCGGGTATGCTGTAGCTATATTTCGGAAAGGGTCCCTATCCGTTTACGTTGCTTGGTTTTGTTTGTTCTCATTACTTAATTTGTAGTTCCTTGTTAGGTGTTGTTGGAACACGGTGTTTTTACAGTGATCTGTTCGATTTATGTATTTGGTTTTTATTTATTCAATTATTATTTATCTATTTTTTTTGTTAGTATTTTCTTGTCCAGGGATTACTCTATCGGAGATTTAGGGTTAGTGTAGTTTAAATTCATCCAAAATCATGCCATTTGTATACCGTACTTACACAAGAGTACAATCACTGATGTAGTGGTAATCACATATTCCACTTTCATTCTAAGTCCCCCACACATCTCTATAAGGATATATGATGCATTGACAGTCACAAACTAGGTGGGAACGAAATAGAGGTATCCGTATTATATTACCAATGGAATTGGTACATAATTACACTGTGAGACGCCTAGAGCTTTGCTGTCATCAAATTATAATTATACCTGTAGGGGAATACATATGAATATACTGTTTAAAACATACAAGTAGTTGAAGTAGTTACTGCCGGAAGTTTTGTATATGTTTTTCACTGGCAGGTCGACGTCGGAAACCCACATTGGTGATCCTCGGGGACTCCATCATTTACTGGTCTGCAGTCTATGCAACTCGCCATAATCATCAATCTTTGGGGCTAGACGCTGGCGTTGTGTGGCGTGGGATCCGAGGCCTCAAATTACATCAGGTAGAGCAACATATACGGGGGCCAGTTTTTGATTCGGCGTCCCATGTTAATATCATCCATGTTGACACGAATGACATTGGGGGCTTATGCAAGAGGAAGCTACAGGAGAAAATTGGTAAAGTGCTAAGGCGAGTGCAGTCCCTCCTACCTTCAGTTAACGTGGGGTGGTCATGTATCTTACCTCGGGTAACTTATGCTGACTTTTGCCCC
This sequence comes from Lytechinus pictus, assembly GCF_037042905.1. Taxonomy (NCBI): domain Eukaryota; kingdom Metazoa; phylum Echinodermata; class Echinoidea; order Temnopleuroida; family Toxopneustidae; genus Lytechinus; species Lytechinus pictus. The sequence continues at coordinate 7,927,316 of NC_087262.1, read as the reverse complement.
GAGGACCAGCCCGCCATTGACAGGAAAAGGAGGAGTGCGAACAGATGTGCCAGGTCCGCGTGCCGCCATTTGATGGGGTTTGTTCTGGCGCATGAGGGAATCAGATACGACGACCGCTAGCTGTTTCGCCCGGATGGAGTTCACCTATCGGAGGAGGGCATTTTGGTCTTCTTTGAAAGCCTACGTAAAGGCCTTATGGACGTCATTTAGTCAGGGCATGGTTAATTGGTCTTAACACGTTTAGGTGTTCTTATTTAGGTTTAGCTTATTCAGGTTTACCTTATTTTTCTTACTGCTACATGAGTCGATCTTTGTTAATGATTATTATTATTTTTATTATTTAATCATATATGGATATGCATACATCAATATTTTTTTATGTTTCTTTCTTTCTCTCGATGCTAGTGTGGTAAACCATGAGTAGTTTTCCATTTTCATCATGACATTTTGTTTGATTTGATCTATTCAGTTGTTAGAATTTTCTCTCGCACATTTACAACCATAGATAATGTTGTTTTTCTGCAGCTAAGAATTTAGATGTTGGTACATCCTTAAGCGTGTATTACTTAGTCTCAACCAGGTATTCCTCTTCAATACACGAATACACAAAATGTCCCCCTTTTTTTTTTTCCTTCTGTTATATATATCGTAGTGACATGCTCAAGCCCATTTCATCTGCCATAACGCGCTTCATGGGATTCACACAATAATATTTCATTGACGAAGCGATATGCACAGTGGCGGCGGGCATTGCCCGTGTGGCGGAAAATTGTACCATTTTTGAGCCCCTGTGCCTATCTTACGTAACTTTGGCCGGCTTCACCATGTAAAGCTCAGCAGGAAGGTGTATGTTTTCAATTATTTGAGATCGGATGTATTGGCCATTGCGTCTTAATTATGCCCCATTTATTTCATGTTGTGCCCTTGATTGTTTCCTCGTCCATATAGGTTCACACCCTATCATGTGGAGAGGAATTTTGTTCGGGCAGTGGTTATTAATATTGTGCCCATTGAATGTTTCCTCGTCTGTAGAGTTGGGCACCCTATGCAGAGAGGAATTGGTTGCGTCATTATGCACCCCGGGTAGGGATGTGGGGGCGGACGCTTTAGTAAATTGTGATTGAATTATCGGATAAAATATACCCGGGTCCTTCCAAGTAGTTATGCTGAAGCCGTCCTCTTTAATTCAGTGGTATACCCATTTTATGAAGTTATAACATTGAACTTAGGATGGTGATTTACAGATTTAAGAATCGTACTAATATGTATTCAAATTATGTTAGTATAAAATCATCTGACAACCAAGTTATTCATGTTGTAATCGTCAAGATTATTAAGCCTATTCACATAATGTATTATGTATTATGCATGAGATTAAAAACCACAACCAATGGCACATCTTAGTTTCTTGTGATTGTGTGAATTGTGAGTGTAATACATGTACATGACAAGAAAATTAAAAAAAGTAACGAAGAACGGGGTCAAGTGGCTTAAACAAACCTGAAAACCTAATATTTCAAGCAGTGTTTTAAACATATCACGCGAGCTGATTTTTTTTTTTTTTGGGGGGGGGTTACAGACTTGAAGGAGGAAAATTTCAAGCATTTTCTACTGATCCGAAAGTAGACATTTCAAATATTTCTTGCATTAGTTAAGCTGGTAATCATGCGAGCAGATTTGTTCTATACTTAACAAAAAAGACGTTTCAAGCAACGTTTAATTATGAACTAGAATATTTTAATGTACTCGACTGAAATTAGGACCGTTTAGGCAGCACTCGACTTTACGAATGGGAAAACTATCTTAACAAAATTAATAGTGCAGGCATACATTTCAAACTGAAATTCAAGTTTATATTCCTATTGCATTTTAAGCACTTTATTTGATCGTGAATGAGATACGTATGTCATTAATAGTAATAATAATAACAATAATGGTAGCTAGTTTGTATATATATCGCTTTTCTCAGAACGGCTCAAAGCGTTTTGCTGCATAATATAACCCAAGTTATTGGATTCATTTCAATCCCGCATGAAAAATGCACAATTTCCACTCCTTAAGAAGCATTCCTTGCATTCATCGCAGCCTCAAAATGGCGCTGGAAGATTCAAACATACAATAACTTTCGCATCATGCCGGGTACCCATTTAGCACTGGGTCGAGAGTGCCAAAGTGTGGATTACGCCTTGCCAAAGGACGCTATATAGACCGCGGTGGGATTCGAACACATGACCCTCTATTTACAAGGCGAGAGTCAGAACCTATATACACCACGTACGGCTCTTTAACAAAAACAAATATACCTTCGTGAAAAAAACTCTTGCACAGGACATGTTTCGGATAAACATAAAATGTGAGCGCGAAGCGCGAGGCGAGCTTATTTCTTTCAATTTTCCTTAAAATTTTATATTTTGAGCAATGTCTGTGATCCTTATTTTTTATACGCTCTGGCCTGATCGAAAAAAAATGCAGTTAACAATGAAGAAGATACATATTTCAACAATCGAATAATGCGAGCGCGAGGTGAGAGCTGAACATTTTTGACATTCCGACCTAAATACTGGACAATCTAAGCACTTTTTTAATCATGAACAGGAAAGGTATATGACTATACACTTGATGAGAGCGCGAAGCAAGAGCGGAAACAAAATTGAGATTTACACCAAAAGACGGGACATCTCACGTTTGTAAATCAGGAAAAGGATGGGTAATTGGATATCTTCCTATAATGATAATGTGAGCGCAAAGCGTGAGCAGAAAAAATGATATTCTGATCTGAAACTGGAACAAGATTCGTATCTCAATAAACATGCGTGTGCGTGTTAAGATTTAGACCTAGAATATGGACATTCTAATTACATTTTTATTATAATATCAATAATGCGAGCGCGAAGTGCGAGTTGAAAATATTTGATATTCTGATCTGAAAAAATGTGAGTTTGAGCGATATTTCGAGCACTGTGTAGTAAAATTCTGAAGTGGATAGGGATCGCGCTTAATAAATGATGCGAGTGCGAAGCGTAAGCTGAAATTTTTTTTACTACATGTACATTGACGTGCGACCATGCAGGACATTTTAAAGATATTTTGTCATCATATCGAGCTATGATAAATATTTTCCTACACGTCTTCCAAAGCGCGAGATGAAAAAGGGACAATGGAATATCGACAAGTAATTATGATTATTAGGAAATCATGAAAAAATGTAATATTACAGAAAACTTAAAAAAATCAATTTGTAAATCAAACAATTAATGAAAGCTCGATGTCCGAGAAAGGTTTTGTATATTTACTTCAAAACTTTATATTTTAAGCTCCATATATGTAGTTATGTATCTCATAGATTGGGCAATGCGAGCACGAAGCGTAAACAAAAAAATGTATGTTGTGTTATTATATGTTTTCCCCTAATCTTATTTAATTCACTCGTCTTTCTCCTCTTATTTTTCCTTTTCTCTTTTTCTCTTCTCTCTTCCCTTCATTTTCTTTTTCCTTTCTTTCCTTTTTTTTCTTTTTTTTTGCTCCCTCCAAAAAAGTGTGGAGGGACATTTTATATTGTGTCCCCGCCCTTTCCAAAAAGTGAGGGGACGCGTCCCCTGTCCCCCTGGGATTTCAAACCATGGATGCAGGGGCAATCCAATGTTTACATTAAATGGTTGAAATTACCATGAATGTCTGGCTCAAGTGTTTGGCTCTTGAAAGAAAAGAAAATCCTATACAGTCTTTGTAGTCGAAAATGTGTAAAACTAGCGTATTTTCATAACGGATTCCTTTATTCTCGCCTGCTCCCGACTCGGACTCAGTAGCAAAATCAGGGTTTCTTAAAAAAACACACCAAACCCCCAAATCGTACCCCTAAATTTATGATGAACGATGTTTTTTCTCGGAGTATTCGCAGGTTGTCCGAAAGTTATCCTAATTGTCCTAGTGACATTTTACCACTCGTGACGTTGGCCTAAATGTGTCCGGTTTTTGTCGTAATACGATCACTGAGTGGCGTAACAGGCGGGGGGGATTTCACCGGGAAAATAAAAAGAAAACGGAGGGGAAGGGAGGCAGAAAGAAAGAAAGGGAAAGGGGAAGAAAAGGGGAAAGGAAAAGAGGAAAAGGGAAGGAGGAAAAGGAAAGGGAAAAGTGAAGAAAAAAACGAAGATTTTTTTTTAATGGAAAAGGAAGGAAAGCGGTAAAAGGAACGAAAGAACATATCATTCCGAAATAGGCCTATGTAATGCAATAGCATTCAAATTCAAATTCAAATTCATTTATTTCACTTCCATCAAACAAAAACAAATTGTATACCATATATAAAACATAAATATTTGTATCCGTTGCAAACAAAATTAATTATACATATGTAGTGAAAAAAAAAACACTTAGACGATTTGGGCAACACATTGTAGGTTTTAAATATATATACTATTTTTCAATAGAAATTAAATTAAGATGGAAATGGAGGGACCCACTAAAAAGCAATGCTTGTACAATGTGGGCCCCTCAAGAAATAGATAACACAACAAATAACAAAATAACAAAGTATAAATACAGATAATCAAATGAGAAAAGAATGAATAAATGAGAGGGAAATACTCACAAAATAAATACAAAGTAATAAAAAATATACAGTTTGGTGAAGGACAAAACAACCCGTCCTAAAAATATCTACCCTTCCCACCCCCCCCCCCCCCCAGAAAAACTTGAGAAGAAAAAAAAGGGGGAGAATGCCCTGAGAAGATGGATGGGTGCTGCTGTACGTAGATAGAACACATGCCGTCGTGGACTCAAGCAAACTGGATTCAATGATGTGTATAAGAGGAGAAAAAATATATAAAATAACCTGGAAAGAATATAATGCACGAAAAATGTGATTGATGCCGTTAAACAAATAACCGGTAGGAAGGCGGATAAGCGGACTGGAGAGGAGAAAATAGAGGAGAGGATAGACACAATAATGAGCACATCTGAGAAGGACTTGTGTCAGATTTTTTTAATAAAAAAAAGGATAATAATTTTATGTTTTAATTTTAGTTTAAAGTAATAATGATGATGACTTGACATAATAATGATGATGACTTGACAGAAATGATGAATTAAAATTAATTTGGGAGTATATTATAAGGTTTTAATAGAGATAATTTGAATTTAGTCTTAAAAGAGTTCAAAGATTTTGCATTTGTTATATCATTATGAAGTGAGTTCCATAACTTCGGTCCATCGTATATAAATGTGTTCTGAGCCCGCAAAGTTCTTAAAAGTGGTAAATGAAATTCACCCAATCGCCTTGTTGGATAGTTGTGAATGGATTGATTTTTTGGAAACATTGAATTGAATACATTTGGGAGGTTGTTGTTGTTATAGTTATACATAAACTGACCGAGATTAAACAAATATAAGTCCTTAATTTTCAATATTCTATGTTAAAAAAATAATGGGTCAGTATGAGACAAATATGCCGTGTGACATATAATACGTAGAGACTTCTTTTGTAATAGGAGTAATTTGTCTAAGAGTGTTTGTTGTGTGTTACCCCACGCTAAAATTCCATAATTTAAATAAGGCAATATAAGGGATGAATATAATGTAAGCAGGGACGATAATGGTAAACAAAATTTAAGCTTGTTAATTATACCAATGTTGCGTGAAATAGTTTTACATATGTTATCTATGTGAAATTTCCATGAGAGCTTATTATCGACTGTTATTCCAAGAAACTTAATATGGGATACATTTTCCAAGGGAGTTCCATCCAAAATAATATCAACAGGAAGTGTATTTATGGAGTTGCTAAACAACATGTATTTTGTTTTTTGAAGATTTAGTGACAATTTATTTGCTCTTATCCATTCGGTAACATTTTCTAGTTCAGAGTTGATTATATTAGCAAGGTGAAGAGGATTTTTATGTGAAAAAAATAAGTTAGAGTCGTCCGCAAAGAGAATGAAAGAAAGAACGTCTGATGATCTACAAAAATCATTAATATAAACTATAAACAAAATCGGGCCTAAAATACTACCCTGGGGAACTCCACAATAATTTTTTTTTCATTTGAGAATTGCAACCGTTTAAAAAGACATATTGCTTCCTATTCAAGAGGTAGCTCCTGAACCACTCCAAGGCCTTCCCACGCACTCCATAATGATGTAATTTGTTAAGTAAAATATCATGATTAATGGTGTCGAAGGCCTTGGAGAAGTCCAGGAACAAACCAATTAAATGAGAAGATTTATCGATTGAATGTGCCGCTTTTTCAATGAAACTCAATAAAGCATGTGTGGTGCTATGCTTTTCCCTAAATCCAAATTGGGAATTTGAAAGAATATTATTTGATTTGAAAAAATTTACAGTTCTTTTATAAATAATCTTTTCAAGTATTTTCGACAATGTAGATAACAAAGAAATAGGGCGATAATTATTAACATCTAATTTATCACCCTTTTTAAACAAGGGAATGACTTTTGCAATTTTCATGCTCTCGGGGACAATGCCGTTAAGAAGTGACAGATTGAAAATATGAGTTAGGGGATCCGCAATTGACGATATTACCCCCTTAAGAAGAAAATTATTGATGTCATCATGTCCTGTACTTTTTTTAGAACTAAAATCAGAGACAATATTAATTATCTCCTGATTATAAGTTGGAGCGAGAAACATTGAACTAGAATTTGGTGGGCCTAAAAATTCAGAAAAGTGTTTTGTTGCGGGAGGAATATTACTTGCAAGATTTTCCCCAATTGAAGAAAAGTGATTATTCAGGATACTACAAATTTGGTGGGAATCTTCAAAAATAACGTCGCCAGATCTAATTTTTGTAATATTAGATTTGTTATTTGATATATTCATTGCTTGTTTTAAAACTTTCCAAGTATTTTGCATATCACGCTTGTAAAGTTGTAACTGGTTTGTAAAATATCTTTTCTTTTCTAAACGTATAATTTTTGTCAATGTATTTTTGTAAGAAGTATATTTAAGTTTGGATTGCTCAGAGCGTTTCATTTTATGTTTATAATACAAATTATTCTTCCTATTTATCGAACGCAAGAGCGATTTGGAAATCCATGGGAGCTTCGGTGATTTTTTGTAGTTAGATGTCTTATCTCTAAGTTTTGGAATATGAGTGACAAAGTGTAAATTAAAAATGTTCATAAAATTTTCAAAGGACAAGTTTACGTCATTATTATCAAAGACACAAGACCAATCAACTTCGTCTAAACTAGCACCCAGACGAGCTATATTTTCGTGTGTTATTCTTCGTTTTAATGGACGGCTATATATGTTATTGAATCTGTCTTTTAAAGAGAAATTAGTCGAGACAGGGAAGTGATCAGTGATATCAGAGAGTAATATGAAGGAATCGGGTGGGGGAAGAACGTTACAGAAAATATTATCAATAAGAGAAGCGGATTCATTGACTATGCGTGTGGGTTTAGATATTAAAGGTAAGTAAGAAGCGGATAAAAATGTTTCCAAAAAATCTTGTGTGACATTATTTTGTTTTAATAAATCAATATTAAAATCGCCCATTATAAAGCAATTTTTATTATCAAAAATTGGATTTTTAACTAAGTCTGAGAGATGATCTAAAAATGATTTAATATTCGAACTCGGAGGCCTGTATATAACACCTATGATAATGTTTTTGCTGTTAGGGATAGTAATTTCAATAAAAAGAGATTCAATTGTATCAGTCATGCTGTTAAGTTCGTCTCGAACTACATAATCATAGGATTGTGAAACATATAACGCAACGCCCCCACCCATCCTATTTTGTCTGTTGTTAACTAAAAGATCATATCCATCGAGAGCGAATGGAAGGCTTGAATCATGAGAAAGCCATGTTTCGGTTAGACCTACTACTGAAAATGTTTGCATGGTGGGATTATTCAAAAGTAACCGTAATTCATCAAAGTGTTTATTAATGCTCCTAATATTAAGGTGTATAAGAGAAAAAGAGGAGTTATCAAATTCATTAACAACATTATTAAACTGGTTGTGGGTGACGTATTCAGAACATGGACTTTGAAATTGGTTATCAGTGTCAAAATCATAATTCAACTCTTGTGACGATGAATTAAATTTGTCTGTAACATGATTTTCAAAGGAAGTAACATAGGGATTTATGTTTGATTCACCTTCTACTAATGGTGGTCTAAACAGCATGATGGGAAATAAATGAAAAGATGACAATATGGCAAACAATAGCAGGAAATGAAGGTAGAATGGAATTAGTCAAAAGCTAAATAGGAAAACAAAGAAAAGGGACAATAAGAAAAACTTAATAACATCTATAACCTTCAAATGGCTCTATAACGCCCCCCCCCCCCGTAGGGACCCTTCCTACATTAGGATTTACGTTCAATCACTGGCGTACAGGCCCAGGGGGTCTTGCTTCCACACCCAAGAGGAAATAAAATAAATTATAGGAGACAACGTAAATGAAATGAATGGAAACAATAAAATGTGTTATTTGCTGAATATAATGGAAAATCTATCACATAATTAGAATTTAATTTCAATAGGCATTTTTTTCGCTGGCGACTTTTTACAAATTTTCCCACATTGCTACGTTTTGCCCCCTCAAAATATTTGGTTCAATGTAAATAAATGTGTTGTGTAAAAGCTATATTCTGTATATACCCGCGATTTGATTAAAAATAGCGGCAATCTGCGAGGTTTATTTGGCTTTGATATCAAGAAGTTCCGGGGGCTCCAGCCGGACCTCAACCGCATAGCGCTGCCGTATATTAGTATAGAAGGGTTGGGCCATATGGTCCCCAAAGGTTCTACAACCAAGAATAAAAAAGGAGGAAAGAAAAACAAAGGAAAAGTGTAAGATAGGATTTTATTTACTGAATATAATGTCAAAAAATATCTCAAAGTTAGATTCTCATGAAAAGGTGATTTTTTGCTCGCTTCGCTCGCTCGGGACTTATATTAAACAGCTTTTTAGCACATGCACCATACTGCGCCTCTCGTTTTTTTTTTACTCTTCACGCTACTGCCGCAAATAATCATGTTCACATTGGCATACAAACCACAAAAAAGGAATGGAAAGAGAGAAGAGTGAAATATATTATTCTCTGGATATCATGTCAAAATCTATCACCGAATTTGATTTTTTTATTAAAATTGTCAAAACTTTTGCTCGCTCGATTCGCTCGCTCGCAACTTTTTTTTTAAAGATAAATTCTGCCTGATACGCAATGTCTGGCCCTCTCAAAATAGTTGCCTCATTACACCATTTCGCCTGTTCATACCATGATATGACCGGGAAATTTTTGGCTCTTGGAAAAAAAAAAACAGCCTTTAAGGCGGTTTTCCACTAGGGCGCGGACAAGACCAAGAAGGGTTGCGGATCCAACTTTTGTCATTTCGGCATGCTGTCCGCAACCAAATTCCTTAAAAGATTATGCAAATGATCTTGTCCTAGGACACGACCAGGACTGTCCGCGTGTTGTCCTAGGACATTCATGGGACTGTCCTAGGACGGGATTATCTAAATAAAATTGTCGGCGTTCGGCGCGGACAGCATGCAGATCGTATTAGGACAGAACCGGACACATTTAGGACAACGTCACGAGTGGTAAATTCAAGGACTAGGACAATTAGGATAATTTTCGGACAACCTGCGAATACTCCAAGAAAAAGTATCGTTCATAATTTTTTGTATGAATTTAGGGGTACTATTTGGGGTTGGGGTGTGGGGTTTTGTTTAAAGAAACCTTGATTTTGCTATTAAGTCCGAGTCGGGAGCAGGCGAGAATAAAGAAATTCATCAAACATTTTTTCGACTACAACGACTATATAGGATTTTATTTTATTTCAAATCAAATTGCATAAATTGGGGAAATCCCAGGGGGACAGGGGGACGCGTCCCTCACTTTTTGGAAAGGGGGGGGCGCACAATATCGAAAGCCCCCCCCCCCCCCCCCCCACACACACTTTTTGGAACGAGCAAGAAAGAAAAATGGAATGAAAGGCAAAAGAAAAAGAAGGGAAAAGAGAAGAGAAAATGAAGAGGAAAATAAGAGGAGAAAGACGAGTGAATAAAAGATGAGGGGAAAAAAACATTTCATGTCACTAGATAACATTTTCGCTCACGCTTTGTGCTCGCATTGCCTAATCTATGAGATACGTAACTTGCTCAATAGACTTTTGAGTATATAATATTGAGATTAAAATATCAAGTTTTGAAGTAAATATACAAAACATTTCTCGGACATTGAGCTTTCAATTTGTTCGAAAAAAAAAAAGATTTATTTTTAGTTTTCTGTAAAATGACAATTTTATGGTCTAAATATCAACATTTTCAGCTCGCGCTGTGCGCTAGCATTGTTTGATTTGTCAAGTAACTATTGTTTTCGTGTATTCCATACATTTTTGAAAAATATCCCTTTTCAGGCTGGTCCGATTGTGATTAGTATCAGCTTGCGCTCCGCCCTTGCATTTTGATTGCGGAATTATGTATACCTATATCAATTGTAACAAATTATTTTAAATTCCTCTTTCATGACAGTTTATCTTTTTTTTCAGAATGGGATATCGACAAGTTTCATCTCGCGCTTAGGAAGATAGCCATCATAGTCATATGAATACAAAAATATCCTTAAAATGTCCCGGTCGCAAGTCAAAATTTATGTCATGATAAAAATACCAGCTTGTGCTTTGCACTCCCATAATTTGTTAATCGCGATCCATATCCAATTCGTAATTGCGCTTAAATTCAATTTTTTTTAGATCGGAAAATCAAATACCTTTAGCTTGCGCTCTCATTATTGATATCATGATAAAATTGTAATTAGAATGTCCTGATTCTAGGTCTAAATCTAAACACACGCACGCACGTTTATTGAGATACGAATCTTGTTCCAGAAGATAAGATTATCAAATTATGAATGTAGGAAGATTATCCATTTATCCAATTATCCATCCTTTTCCTGATTTTCAAAACGTGAGATGTCCGTTTTTATAGGTGTCAATCTCAATTTCGTTTCGGATCACACTTCGCGCTCACATCAAGTGTATATTCATACCCCATGATTTCAAAAAGTGCTGAGAATGTTCAGTCTTTAGGGCGGAATGTAAAAAATGTTCAGCTCGCGCTCGCATTATTTGTTTGTTGAAATATGTAGGCTAAAGGAAAGTGTGTTTGTCGGTGTATTATGTTGTATTCACTTTTTGAAAGCACATTTTGTGTATCTTTATACATGACAATAAATTATCTCGAATCTTGATTTTTTTTTCCAACTAAATATAACTTTAAAAAGACTGCATATTTTCATAAGAAAGTCGGGGCTCTCTTTATAACATTGCTTTCTGACAATTTTTCCACATATTAATACATATATTACAAAAGAGGAAGAAAATCGGAAGCTAGGATGCAATAGGACCTTGCATTCGACAGGCACATGCGGATCGAGGGGCGAGGTGGTCTTGTTTCCCCCTTTAAAAAAGTATAAACAGAAGAAATATAAGTGAAAGGGAAAGGGAAACTTAAAAAAATGATATAGTGGAAAAGAAAATAAAGAGGGGGGATGCCGTGCTGATACGGCCCTCCTCCCCATGATGCTGGTTTACCCCTTCCAATATCAAAAGATATACAAACAGCACAAAAGGAAGTAGGAATAAACAAAGGAGATGAATGAAATGAGGTGAAAGAGAATCAAAGAGGGGAAAAAACATTTCGCCATAATGAACAGAAAATAATTGGCCGAGATTATGAATGTGTAAGATTAGAAATATCAGTTTTAATTTTTGGACGAAATTGTGATCCAGTGTCTAATCGCCTTTGCCTCCTCTTGTACCAATTAAAATAGACCAGTAAAGAAAATGTAAATTGGCTATTCCAGGAGTCGGATGCGTTCGCTAGGCCCGATTGGCTGCGCAAAATAAGGGGGGAAAATAACGAAAGAAGAGGGGAAAAGAGGAAGAAGAGTGAAGATATTGACAAGAGGGGAGAATTTCAGCGTTTCAGCGAGGTCATTTCGTAAAATTAATGGTTCATTTCACTTTTCATACTTTCAATAGTTTAATTAAGAAGATTGTGCACGCTGTTCATTTTTCCGAAAAATACTTTTTCGTCCTTGATGTGTAAAAGAAATAAGTTCGCGCTTCGCGCTCATATTTTATGTTTATGAGAAACATGTTCTGTGCAAGACTTTTTTCAGGAAGGCCTATTTTTTAAAGAGTCGTGGTGTAGTGGTTCTGACTCCCGCCTTGTAAACAGGGACTCGTGTGTTCGAGTCCCACCGCGGTCTATATACTGTCCTTTGGCAAGGCGTATTTCACACATTGCCACTCTCGACCCAGGTGCTAAATGGGTACCCGGTTGGATGCGAAAGTTATTGTATGTTTAAATTTTCCAGCGTAATTTTGAGGTTGCGATGAATGCAAGGAATGCTTCTCAGGGTGTGGAAATTGTGCACTTTTCGTGTGGGATTGAAATGGATCGATTGACTTGGGTAATAATATGCAGTAAATCGCTCTGAGCCGTTCTGAGAAAAGCGATATTTAAAAACTAGCTATCATTTTTTATTATTATTTCTTATTAATGACATCTCATTCATAGTGAAACAAAGTGCTTAAAATGCAATAGGAATATAAACTTGAATTTCAGTTTGAAATATATGCCTGCATTATTGATTTTGTTAAAATATTAATTTGACTTATTCGTAAAGTCAAGCGCTGCCTAAACGGTCCTTTTTTCAGTCGAGTACATTAAAATAATCTAGTTCATAATCAAGCGTTGCATGAAACGTCTTTTTTTGTACAGTGTAGAACAAAATAATCTGCTCGCATCATTGCCAGCTGAACTAATGCAAGAATTATTTGAAAAGTCCACTTCAGTAGAAAAATGCTTAAATAGTCCTCCTTCTAGTCTGTAACCCCCCCCCCCCCAAAAAAAAAAAAAAAAAAAAAAAAAAAATCAGCTTGTGCTTCGCTCTCGCGTGATATGTTTAAAACACTGCTTGAAATATTAAGTTTTCAGGTTTGTTTAGTGGAATACTAATTAGGCCCCTTGACCCCGTACTTCTTCACTTTTTGTAATCTTATTGTCTTGTATTATGTCCCGTTGCCCCATCTAGTGCACTGACCAAAGATGGATTTTGCTACTTGTGTAGACGACATTTTCTTCATCTGGACCAGGGATGAAGATAGCCTCCATACATTCATTGACCACATCAATTGCTTCCACAGGACCATCAAATTCACTTCTGATTTCTCCCAACAGGAAACCCACTTCCTTGATGTCACAGTCCAGAAAATGTATAACGGTATCACCACTACCCTATACTCTAAACCCACAGATACCCACCAGTACCTCCACTCATCCAGCTGCCACCCCCGTCACTGCAAAACCGGCATCGCTTACAGTCAAGCCCTCAGACTTCGCCGTATCTGCTCCGAGGACCCTGATTTTTCCTTCCATGCCAGGAATTTGCAGAAACATCTCTGTGCCAGGGGCCACGGGGCCAGGGCAGTCCAACTGGCAATTAACAAAGTTCGTTCTCTCCCCAGATCTGAAGTTCTCAAACCAAAAAGTGACAAGGAGACTACCGACAGAATACCGCTTGTGACCACCTTCCATCCCAATCTACCCCCTCTCCGCAAAATCCTGTGTGATAACCACCACATTTTACACACTTCTGATCGTCTCCAACAGGCCGTTCCCGATACTCCCCTTCTAGCATACCGACGCCCACCGAATCTCAGGGACCTCATTGTTCGTGCTGAAGTGCCCTCCCTCACTAACCATTCTTCTCCCATACAGCATGGCACCTTCAAATGCACCAGCAACAGGTGCATCATATGTGAAATACACTTTCACGAGGGCGACACTTTCACCAGCAACTCTACCAGCCTGTCTCACCAAATCAAGGGCAACATAACATGCACTACCACTTATGTTGTATATCTCATCACTTGCAGAGTTTGTAGGGTACAATACATAGGGGAAACCAAGACCACACTCAAGAGACGATTCTACGGGCACAGATCCACCGTCAACACAGCAAAGCTGGACACTCCGGTTGGCCGCCATTTTAACCTCCCCAACCACTCCATCACTGACATTATGCTACAGGGCATCGAATCTTTAGGTACCCGTCCTGACTCAGTCCGTACTAGCAGAGAGAAGCTCTGGATGAGACGACTTCGCACCACCCAACCTCATGGCCTGAACATCCAAGAGGGGAACGACTGATTTTTCTTTCCTATCCACTTTCAATTTATATATACATATCATTTTTCCCCTCAGCTCTTTTGAATAGTTACATTATAGTTTCTTCCTCTACTTTCCTCCCATACATGTATCTCATACAAGCTCAGCTCCAATTTTTCCTTCCTTATTCAGGCGATATAATAATTATTATATATATTTTTTTTTCTCCACTCACCTCTTTTAGATTTACATTTGCTTATTTACATGTATACTATGGTTTCTTCATAATACACCCCCTCTCTTCTATATTTGCTTTTACCTTTTTAGGCAATTTGCTTCCTCTTTTTCACATATACAGGTGGCTTTTTTTCCTACTGTATAGTCCTATGTTTTTTTCCAGTCACACCTAGCGGATTACAATATCAGTTACACCATATGTGTATTTAAATTTTTTCATATACATTTCTTTTTTGGATATATTTATATACATATCACTTATAGATACATATTTACACTTACCTTCTTCTCTTAGTTTGTTTAATGCTTTATCATATATACTTATATGTCTTTTGCACATTATCAGTTGTTCCCCATTCTTTTCCTTTTTTCCTCCACTCTTATGCACCAGTTTATTATGCCTTTCTTTGTAACCTGTTTGTTGACCCACCTCTCACTAATTCTCTAGTTATTCACCCCTCTATCACTGTTTTGTTCTAGATCCTGTTTGATGTTGCCTGCCTCATTATCTTAATCCCTCTTGGCCTTACTTACACTAACTTCCCTTTGTGTCTGCCTACTCCTTTTCTTTCATCCCCTTCGCTAGCCTGATTGGTCTTCTCTACTCACTAATGCCCCTTTTGTCTCCTTGTTTCTAGTGTTGTTGTAGCTTGTTTGTGGTCTATATTATGGTTGTTCCACTTTATATGTTTGTCATTTTGCCTCCGACGAAGATTCTGCTAGGATCGAAAGCTTAGGCCCCTTTTTGACTTTCTAATTTACTCCATTGGCTCTCTTTTATTAGATAAGCAGTTTTCAGCAGCTTCTTTTTGCCTACTTGTGTAAATGTTACATACATATTAGCGTTGATTCCACACATTCCTGAATCACTCCGCTTGCCTTCATATTCCAGTCCGCACGTTCCTGAAACAGTCCGCTTGCTTTCTTATTCCAATCCGCACCTTCCTGAAATATTCCGCTTGGCTTCTTCTTTGCTACCTGAAGCTGACCTGAGCGCGGATGGTTTCCGGAAGACGCGGAAGGGTTTAGGAAGGGCGGGACATCATCAGGACATCGTTAGGACAAGGTCCCGAAGGTGCCAGGAATTCAATATCCGCGTCAATATGCGGACAAATTTTGATTTCCCGAACACCAGGAAGGGTTTAGGAAAACGTGCGGACACTCCCAGGAATGTCCGGACAGGTTGCGGAAGGGTCACGGATTACAATTATTACATTCCGCGCCTTGTCCTGACGCTGTCCTGGCCCTAGTGGAAAAGGGGTATTATCGAGGGTGAGGTCCATCACTGATAAACGTATTAGGATTCTAACTTACACTTCTTCTGTTGTTGTTCTTCTTATTATTATTCTTCTTTATTTTCTTCTTGTTTTTTCTCTTCTTCCTCCTATTTTCATTATTTTTATTCTTCTATATTGTTTTCGTAATTTCTTTCATTTTCGTCGTAATTTATTTTCAATACATGTTTATGTTCTAATGAGAAAAATAGTTACAAAATGATTTATGTGCTTGAAATGCAGATATCGCTGAATATAAAAAAATGAATATTTATATATTATTCTGCAATCGCGTTTATGTCAAAGAAAGAATCATCCTGGTTATCCAAACTTAAAATATACCATATAAAATGGTAAATTTTTTGAAAGAAAAGATTCTTTTACGACATGTGTTTCGACAAGAAATTCACTAAATTGGCATAAACACATATCAAGCATGGAATCGAATGGAGTATTTAAGATAATACCTTTATCGATATCTGTAAAACAATCACTTACATTGTAAGATATCAGTCATCTTTAGAAAACAATACATTTACCAAGAGAGAGGACCCTTGATACGTAAAAGTTCAAAATAAAACTTTCGCAGTTAGCAACGGATGAACAAGTCAATGACCATTATACAGTTCGTACCAGGAAAGCAAGACAAACCGTAATTCAATGAACGTTTTGGCTGCCACAATAATAAATTTGCACCATGTGATGTATATCAATGAAAATATATGCTCTTTTAATTTATTTTATACTGAGTTAGAACAATGGAAGTTGGTGCTACCAAATTTCTATTTGCACGAGTAAATTACAATTTTAAGTGTGATTTTCTGGTTTTTACCGCTATCTATTCGGGAAACAAAGTCCATAACTTGAATATCCATTCTTTTCCTCTTCCATACGAGACATGCTTAAAATTTGACTGACGCATGGTCGAGAAAAAGTTGCATGAAAACATGTTTGATTTCTACCATTTCGACGGATTGTTGGAAAACAAGCATTTCGTTTTTCCAACAAAGCAGCAGACAATAGGCTAACGGTGAATGCTGTTCGGACCGGGGAAGGAAAACCCTTTACTGTTGTCATTTATTAGACACTTGACTGATTGAAGGCAAATTTTGTGAGTTTTCTCGGGCTGGTCTCATAATGGCTATGGTAATTCAATGCTACAATAGTAATAATTTCTATCTCAAACTTCTCTGGACGAAGCAGTGAGGGTTTCATCACTCTTTACAAGTGTAGAGGAGACAGCCTTTTTAGGCTCATAAGGTTGTGTTTTTTTATGTGGGTCACCCCACCCTCCATCCAACATTCCGCTGTCCCTGCCTCGTGTATTAAATCACTTGAAGCAATTTTTTTAGCAGAATCCAGACATAACATTCAAGACAATCACAAAACCATACTCGCTGCGCATTCACCATAAATACCCCCATTGAAGCTGCGTTGTTGGAAATGCTTGTTTTTCAATGATCCATGGAATAGGTAGAAATCGAGCATGTTTTCGTGCACCCTTTTCTCGACCATGCGTAATCACATCTTACGAACAAGGTCTCATACGGAAGAAGAAAAATTTGAGTTAAAGTTATGAACTTTGTTTCCCGAATAGATTATTATTCAAGTTCGATATTCTTCGATATCTCCGGTTTAATCGTGCTCATCTCACGCCGTTCTAAAGTCCTATCGTGTGCTTCAGGAACTATTAGATAAGCACCCACCAACTCAATCATCTGTTGTGTCCCTAACATGCCTAAGGCCACAGGCTCCTCGGTACACTCTGCAAGTCCACAATGACGCACTTACAGAGAAAAAAATCACAGTTTCTGTCACCTGAGGTTGTAGAGTGTGACACGAAGCAACTTTTTAAAGTTTGTCCAAAAGCATTCTCGCCCGGACCGGGCTCCTGTGCTTCCCGATCGAGATTCAGATGGGACAATGGCAAATGACTTTGGTGAGTTCTTCGAGAGAAAAAAATCGCAAAATTATTGAAGGATTATACTATACTCCTACTCCTCGTCAACTAGAGGAAATTCATGGATGTGATGGTGTATTTTCCTCCTTTGAACCAGTATCTGAAAACCAGGTAAGAAAAGGTGATCATTGCCATGGCTCCTAAATATTGCAAGCTGGATCCTCTTCCAACATGGTTGGTCAAGATTTGTATGGATGAACAATTGCCAGTTATCAGTTCCATTGTAAACGGTTCGCTGTCTTCTCGAGATATGTTCCTGATAGCTTAAAATTAGTTCAAATTGTTCCTTTCCTGAAGAAACGTTTTAGATCCTAATGATCCTAATGATCTTGTCCTGCCAGGTGTTTCTTGCAAAAGAAAGCTTGTGAAAGTAATTAACGATCTCTTACTAGCTGTCGACAAGGGTGATGAGGCGATTCTGGTTCCACTAGACTGCAGTGCTGCCTTTGATACTATTGACCAGGTGACTATGATCTCCATCCATGAATGCGAATGCGGTATCAAGCGTGTTGCTCGACAGTGGCTGGTTTCCTACTTAGAAAATCGGAGACAGACGGTCAAATTTAGCAACGCCAACTGAAAGACTTTTCCTCCCTCCAAGGGAATCCACCAGGGCTCCGCTATGGTCCTTTGGCGTTTACACTATACACCGGGCCTCTATCGGACGTCATTACCACACATCAATGAATCAAGCATACCATGTACGCAGATAACACTTAATTGTATGCTGTCATCAGACCTTACCAATATGATGTTGGCCTCCACAAATTGCAGCAGTGTATAACAGACATTATTGACTGGTCACTACGAAACAATCTTCAATTTAATGACTCTAAAACTAAGGTTCTACATGTCTTTTTCCAGGTTCAGAGGTGCTCGGGATCTCCCCGTATTGCAGATTGGAGATGGAACGTTAGTCAGACATGTCAGATGTGACAAGGTCCCTTGTGTTCTTGTTGTGATCATTGATAAGCATCTCTTAAAATTTCCAAGATAGGAAAAATAAGAAAGTTTCTGACCCCAAGTGCAACTGAACGATTAGTTATTGCATTCGTGTCATCACACTTGGACTTATCGAATAGTTTATTTATGGAATAGTTTTTTACCAGTCTCTCGTATCTAGCCTCTCTAACGCATCATCATAAAAATCCTGATACTTAACTTACAAAACCAACATGGTCAAGCCGCAGCCTACATCACAGACCTTATCTCACCCAGGATCCCAACAACCTTCATACGACTTCGACCATCCACACGTCTTTATATGCAACTGGCCGAGGGACTCAGAGCTAGGAAAATAAACGGGGACCGAGCTTTTAGTGTTGTTTCTTCAAAGCTTTGGAACGACCTCGTAGAATTGAGGGGTTCCCCGTCATTAGAATTTTTCAAGGCTTCCCTCAAAACTTACCTCTACGATTATCCCGCTTAAGTTTAATCTTGTCAGAATGAAAAGAATATTCCTTTATTTTTTGTTTTTGTATGTATAACAATTGTAATACATACAAATAATTATTTTGTAAGTTTTATTTGTATTAATTTATTATGTTAACTTTAGGTATTCCAGCTGTTATATTGATAAACTCCATCGCTTGTAATTGTATTATTGTGTATTTCCAACTTTACTGGGATGGTTACCGAATTTGCAATTTGCATTTGGTAATATGATAATACTTTACAAAGTACATTTATATTTTTGTTTATAAAATGTTTAATTATATTAATGTATATTACTTAATCTTTCTTTTAAAGCTCTTAGAAAAACCATGTATCAAGAGCTGTATTATATATTATTGATATTATAGAGGTAAAAACCAGAAAAAACTCACTTGAAATCGTAATTTGCTCGTTCGAATGGAATTTGGTATTACCAATTTCCATTTTTGTCTAAGTCAGTCATGCGTGCTTTATAAAGAAGCATATTTTTCCATTGACATACACCACTGGAAGCAATTGTATGATTATGATGGCAAAAAATACTCTGAATTACGGTTTCGTTTTTTTTCTGGGACGCACAGTTCTTTACGTATTATTTAAATAATAGATGATACTAAAATAATAATTCACACTATTGACCCGTTACTAAAATCTTTAGTATGTCATTAAGAGTAATCACAAATTGTTGTATTTCTTTGCCAGCATTTCAGGAGGGGGACAGGAGTGTTGCTATGATAGTAATGGAATGATCATCGATGTTGCTGATTTCTTGGGAGGAGGCTACAGTCACCAATATCACCATGCAGGAGTTTTCCCATATTGTCAACCTAACAAAGTTTGTACTTTTCTTTCCCTGAATATAAATGTCGTAGGCAGTGGCGTAGAGATGGGGGCGGATGGGGACCAAAAAGCCCTTAAAAAAGTTCCAGGACCAACAAGGAAATGAGAAAACGGAAAGAATATGGAAAGTGTGAAATATCATAATATTGGGTGAATACCTTGCCACAACCTATTAGCTTTTGTATTAAAGGGGTCAAAAATTTCTGCCATTACGCCACTGGTCGTGGGTGCCAAAATTGCAACCCTTGAGGGCACTCTGCTCATCATGCTGATGGAGCAGAAATGTATATAATTATGTTTCTTGAAGCGTTTCACGTGTACCCTCTGCCTCTTATTGCCGTATCTTTTACGGAATGAACCATTGTGTTTAGGGGATGTAAAGGTTATTTAGAGAAGGATTCTAGCAGGCGTTTCCTTTCGCTGCATGAATATATTCTCCAGGTGTTCTCCAAATTCATTTCATTGAAAATTATAAAGAACCGACATTTAATAAACAAAAACTTGACAAGCGTACTGTTATTACGGATTTATTTTAGAAATTATTATTCTTTTAAAACAAATTATGTAAAATCAGTCAAAATACCAAGTGCACTTAAACCACAAGATGAAATTAAAAACGAAATCGTTTCCAAAATGAACAAATTCTTCTTAACTTCACGGAACAGATATGACGGTGAGTATGCCATTAAAGAAGGTGATGATGGTTACCGACTTATCAACTTAGTTACGCATTGTTTACTTTCATTTTCCTGCCTGTCATGCTCAATAATTTAAGACAACGTCGGACTGGTCCATGCACATGTGGCTTTGTCATTATTGAAACATAATGGTTCAGTTTAAAGCTTTATTTTCATGGAATCTACCCGAAAAAATGAATTTTGCATTTTTATATGAAAAAAGTGAAAATCATTGTTAAAGTTTGACGTCTTTAAATCCATTATTTGTATATCACCTACAATGTGTATAAAGGTGTCAGTTGTGAAATCAAGCAAAATGATAAAATTTCGTAGCTTTCTTAAAATATAATTTTGATTACAATTTTCAATGTCGTGCTTTTTTTATTTCCTCTGTCTCTTCATTTCAATTTGTTGTTGGGACGAAATTGTTCTTAAATTACAATTGACTCAATTGAACATTCAAGCGGCATTTTTAAATCGTATATATAATTTTCTTCTTTTATTTGTGCAACAATTTAACATTATTAACTGAAATATTTAAATTGTTGATTACACAATCTCATACAGGTACCCTATCTGTCGCACTACCTCGCAGACGTATTGCCATGGACGTTCTGTTGTCGTTTTAATCAAAGTCAGTGTGGATCGTATGGACTATACCGACCGTCAAAGACCTGCGAAGACTATGCACCACCAACACCAGGTATTCCCGTAAATAAATCTCTTGGTTGTACATGAAAGCTTCCACATTGTCCATGTTGTCATGATGAAATTATTTGTTGTCGAGAATTTAAAGAAGCTTTGAAGTGCTGAACTGGTGTTTAGATGATCATAATGTAACAACCG
Organism: Lytechinus pictus; assembly: GCF_037042905.1. Classification (NCBI taxonomy): domain Eukaryota; kingdom Metazoa; phylum Echinodermata; class Echinoidea; order Temnopleuroida; family Toxopneustidae; genus Lytechinus; species Lytechinus pictus. Next base: position 7,905,893 of record NC_087262.1, on the reverse strand, counting down.
TGTTGTGGAAAAAGAATGTCACCGGTCTGGTTGTGAAATTAACCAACCTAAGTATCTTTGTCGAGGTTGTTACTAGATGTAGGTGTACCTTACAGGGAAAGGTCGTTTATACAGCATGAGACTTGCGAAGCTCCAGACGGTACCCTATCTTTGTCGAGGTTGTTACTATACATGCCATATGCCATGTATGCGTCATCAGACGTTTTGTGAGAGTTTGGATATTTCGAGGAAAATCCCGATAATGCATACAATCATCAACAAAAGTTCTAGATGTGGGTGTACCTGTACCTCACAGGGAAAGGTCGTTTATATAGCAGAAGACTTATGGCACCTCGGACGGTACCCTATTTTTGTCGAGGTTGTTACTATACATGCCAAATGCCATGTTTGCGTCATCAGACGTTTTTGTGAGAGTTTGGATATATTTCGAGGAAAATCCCGATAGTGCATACCATCATCAACAAAACTTCGGCACCTCGGACGGTACCCTAGGGGACGCCCTAACGGTGCACATCCCAGATGTAAAGCTATCGAGAATTACAGACTAATCCGTTTTGTTCCATTGGATCCTAAAATAGAAGCTAGCATTTGTATTATTTCAACGTCAGTTCATGACGATCATAAGATTTCATTTTTATTTATTTTTTCTTCTTTTCCATATTTCAACATCATTTGTATACAGGCTATGATCCTGTTTCCATTGACAAAATTATTTCTGTATCTCGACACAGCTCTAGGCAATGGTGACCCCCACATTTCAACGCTGGATTCCACGACCTATACTTTTAACGGTTATGGTGAATTCACTCTGCTGACTGCACTGAATGGCGCGTTCGTCTTGCAATCAAGAGCTGCACCTCTCGACGGTAAGTGCATCTGGGCTTTTGTTTATTTTGTTTGAATCTTAGGACCTAGCCTGATGTGTCGTCAATTATATTCCAAGGAGTATATTGTGAGCATAGACATACATGGACCTTTATCTAAAAGCATAGCTTTTTATCTACTCAAACCCGTGAAACCCTCTAAAATGATAATGAAATGAGTTAAAAATGTTACACAGATTTTAGGAATAAATTTAAACAGAATAAATAAAATATCAAGACAATGATTAGAAGAATCGATCAAACAGCTCAGATTAGTATTGTCAAAGTAGGCTTCCCACCGATATTACCATGATTACAGTTTGATTACAATTTGTGAAACATAGCAGATTTATTGATTCTATCTACCCCTCCCCCCCCCCCCCCCCATCGCGGCATATGGCAGTACAAATAAAGCAGTAAACGCTATTTAGAAGCGATATACAAACATGCATAATAAATGTGAACTTAGTAAATACTACGAAATATTATTGTCAAATGTATATTCATGTGCTTACACAATTTTCAAGTAACATGAGTAATGATTTTTCACATCTGAAAAATAAAAATGAAAAGATACTTCCAATACCCAGATATTGATGCGCGGGGGACTACTGAAAATCGACTATAAATGACAGTTTCCCGACCAAGATGTTGAAACCGGCTGAAAACAGTAGTGGTAAGATTCTGAAATGAAACCGAATAGAAACTGTATAGTTCCAAGGCCCAAATATTAAACCGACTTAAAATGGCATTTCGAAGACCTTGAAATAGAAGGGAAACAGTCCAAAGACCTAAAAAAATTGAGACCGACTGGAAACTGTAGATACAAAAACCAGAATTTGCAACTAGATGTCATGTTTCGAACACTAATCTTACACTCCTAAAGTTGTTCCCATGAATATTACAATTTTAAGGCTTTTTTACTTATAAATTTTTTGTCAAACTGCAACTCACGAGCTTTATATCATTTTCTTTTGTGAGTTAGAATGTACTTCGTTGATTAAAAAAAAAATAATAAAAAAAAAAAAATATATATATATATATATATATATATATATATATATATATATACAAACAATTTAAAAAGTACATTTAGTACCATATCATGGTCACTTGTTTAAGTTGACATGATAGAGTGTTTCAGCATTTAACATAACCACCTTTGATAGTTTCAGCCAAACAAAAAGATAATAATTATAATAAAATAATAATAATAATATTGATAATGATAAAATGACATGCAAAGACGTTGACCTTGTTGTTTGCGAACTCCCCATTCATAAAAAAATGAACTTGATGAATTTGCTTTATTTTGTTCGAATTGAAGCCGGTTTTCATTGATTGTATTTCTTTATTACTAAACAATATAGGTGTTGCCAACGCAACTGTGTTTGTTGCCATAGCAGCACGCTTTGATGATAGTGACGTCATCCATGTTCAAATCGATGAACGCAGAGTTCTTGATGCGTATGTACGAAAAGATGGAGACGCAGAACGCTTCACGAGAATTGATTTTGACCAAGCTTCTCGATGGTCATTTACAGGTATAAAAAAGAAAACATAATCCTGTTGTAGCTCGTATCCAAACCCTTCATATTAAAAAGGTTTACTCCTTATAGCAAAGAAAATAATGAGAGGTTTACTTTGATTTAGCATCATACTCGGTATACTCTAAGTTGTAGTCTTTTTTTAATCAATTAATAGATATAATTAATCTGACTTTGAAACAGAGGGTCGTGGGTTCGAATCCCAGCCATGGCGTAATTTCCTTCAGCAAGACATTTATCCACATTGTGCTGCACTCAACCCAGGTGAGGTGAATGGGTACCCGGTAGGATTAATTCCTTGAATGCATGAGCGCTGAAAGGCAGCTCGAGCTAAAGCCGGGGTAATAATAATAATAACAACGCGCCTCGGAATAGAATATTTCTAGATAGATGGCGATATATAAATGCCTATTATTATTATTATTATTATATAACCCAGGGTTTATGATACCAGACCAGGATATAAAAGGTTTCTTCGGGTTGTCGGTCCGATTATGCATATAGGGAGGCACTGATCTTATTTGTTTGGGGGGTCACTAGGTAAAATTACTCGTAAAACCCAGTCGAATTTACTCGTAAACTTGAAAATATCTCCTTCCCGCAATACCTAGCAAATCATCCGAAGGTTAATTTTCAAACTCTTCTCATGTATGCTTATGGGAGGGTAAATGAGCTGAGTATTTTTTTTTTTTGGGGGGGGGGCGCCGTGGTCTTGTGATAGGTGAAAGGTCACAATGGTAATTATAAATCTTTTCAGGGACCATGTTAAAATTTTGCTTATGGATGTATTTATGAGTGTGGTAGATGTAAGGAATAGGGGCGCACAATGTCAATTGTCCCAGAAGTAATTAATTGAAAATAGGCTTATAATGAATTTTCGATATGATAAATTTTAGAAATTATAGGTCTCAAAAAATGATGTTCAGTTGATTGATCTTTCTGCTAGTGATATATTTCCGTGTGTGTGTGTGTGTGTGTTGGTCTGATAATTTTCCCCTTGTGTTCTCAGACGTCTTCTCTTTGATTAATCACATACTAATTGTCTTGCTTTCATCCCTTTTTGTTCTTTTTATTTTCTTCCCTCATTTTATCTGTATTATCTCCTTTAATTTCTCTTTGCTAGGTGTCTCAGTAACTGGTCGTAATATATCCGAAAATGGGATAATTCTAGCCTTCGACCGCGGAGTTGGACTGACTTTGAAAGCCTCTGAGGGGGCCATGAGCATTTTTCTCGTTGCGCCAGACTCCTTCCTGGGTCAAACGCAAGGGCTTATGGGAACATGGAATGGTATATCCGGTGACGATTTCCAGACCCCACAAGGAAACGTCCTTTCACCCGACTTGACTACTGAGGAATTGCATTTCCAGTTTGGACTGCTATGTAAGATCGTATCGATAAATCAAATTCTCCTCGCGCTGTGTAGACACAATATGGAAAAACCGAAAGGGAGCCCTCCCCCCCCCCCCCAGAAAAAAAGAATAATGGTAATGATAAAAATAATGATAAATAAAAAAAAGTAATGATAAAAATTTAAAATCACATGATTTTTTTGGTTGCTTTTCATAAAGTACCAAGTTTAAAGATATCAAAGAATAATCGTATGACGTCAGACGAAATTTTATTATTCAAAGGGACATCCTGATTCAGGTTCAAATTATTTTATTTACTTCAAATAAACGAATATTGCCAAATATGGCTAGTTTTACCATCGGACTTGTAACGATACAGAAGGGAAGGAGAATACGAACCGCCATAAAAAAAACCTGTTAACATGAATATTTCAGAACAGACTTTCATCTGAAGGGAGGGGGGTCTCGGTTGCTGATGAAAATTTATTTGTTTTATCTTTTTTTCGATGAATTTTGTCGGGGACCCTTTTGCGATCATAATTTGCAGTGACTTTGTACACGAAATCCAGTGAAAAATTTGGGATTGAAAAGTTGGTCTTAATTTGACCCATCCCCCCAAACAAAAAAAACAATAGATAAAAGAAAAAAATAGATAAATAACAAAAAAATACGTTTAAAATAACTAAGGTTTAAACCTACCTACTGCAAATTGTTGAATATATATGAATTCGAAAAGAGAAGCAGCGAAGAATGACATTAATTTATCCCTCTCTCAAAGTTGACCTCTGGTCACAACAAGTCGAGTGTCTCCTTATAATAAAGTAATGGTCACAACCGGACGTGCTGATATCTTTGCACGCGCGTGCATTCCTAAAATTATGTCCTTGCTGTGAACCATAAGCCTGCCTTCGTCTTTTTGGGGGTCTCTAGCTACCCTCTGTACATTTTATCGTGAGTGAACATGAAACAATGCACTTGCAAGGCACACCGACTTAGCGCATGTCATAGCTCCATTTTAAGCCAAGTGGCTCGAGAGAACTCAATAAGCGTGTGCGTTCGACTTGACAAAATCCTGTCTCGACTTTTCGGAAGAAGCCCGCCATAAGGGTGTCATGCATATTATCATTGCAGCTTTTCTGCATCGCCCATTATGTTGTCTATGATAAACCTTGAGAGCTGGTGATGAAATGCCGCTTGCAAGATTTCTGTGCGGGAAAATACGAAGACCCGCCTCTGACTCCGGGCTCTGAATTTTGACAAAAGTGCATTAAGCCCGGGTCTCAACCCAGGGTGCGTGTTTTTCTTCCGTACAATTCGAGGGGGGATGCCACGGACGCCACGGTTTTTTTTTTCTGAAAAAGGTGAAACAGATGAGAGAGTGACAAGAGTATAGGGGAATTTATCAACGCGTGTCACTCGCAAGGCCGTGAGCGGCTGCGCGGTCTTTGGGCTGCGCACATCGTACCCTGTGCGCGTGGTGCATGAGGTGAGTTGTATGGGCTTAACGTACGATCTCCGTGCGATTGCCACGCGTCGTTCGGGGGCGTTACTTACCCGTGCTGCTCACGGACGATGTCCCTGCTCTCTCGCACGTTGTCAGTGTGTACAAGTGCGATGATCGTTTGCCAAAAAGGGACATGCGCGTCACCCGTACTGAGGGTGAATCAATGCCTGCGCGTATACCACACTCAACAAAAGTTCTTCATGCAGTTGAAGTGCTACGTCGTGTCTGCGTGCTCCGAAATCCTTACGAAGGGAGTACTTACCACGAACGGATCCCAACCTTTGGCCCACGTTTAAGCAAGTAGACAGCTAGCACGCACTTGCAAGTTGGGACAATAGTGATACCAACCGACATATACGTGCGTAATGCGTCCAACGCAGACAAAACTTGAGGAGGTCATCTTATCTTTATCTTGTATAACGAGAACACAATGCGTATAATGGCTTAATTGACTCAATTAACAGGCAATTGTAGCTCCGATATACGCCTGTGCAAGAAACACACACAAACAGTAATTGTTGTGACCAAGACTGAATTAATAAAGTATTATATCGCTTGAACAAATACTCTCAAACTATTAGGCTACTTGCATGTTCAATATTTTGTTTTTATCTCAGTAATCTAACGATGTGTAAAGCCATCCTTTGTGATCGATTTCGGGACATGAACACAGAGCATTTTGATTTTATCTTTATCAACACAAACAGGGGGAATCGATGCAGTGCAATCGTTGTTCTACTACGAATTGGGAATGGATCATGACTTTCACACCAGGCGATCCTATCGGCCTGTCTTTCAACCTCCCATCAATCCTTTGGTCAACCAAAGTCTAGTAGTAGAAGTCTGCGGTACCAACCAGTTCTGTATCTTCGACTTCCAGGCAACAGGTTCTCAAAGTTTTGCGCAAAATTTTGTGGATTCATTTTCAACGTATCAGCAGGCAGTCGAAAGCAGAGCTGAGCTTGGTAATTATGTTATGACTGTTACAATTTTTTTTGGTCTCATTAATAAAGCAGTTCGTAAGTTAAGAGCGACTTTAATAACGACTGGTGGCCCTTGCGGTAAATGGTATATTCATTGGTGATGGTTTAGCGCGTAGGAATAATCAGTCGTTCTTAACTTACGAACAGCTTTTTAAAACGACCTACAGGGCCTTTCGAAAATATTCATCTTATGTGAATCTAACTGTGTGGTCCTTAATTGTTAGAAACACCAAATCTTGTCTGTTTTCCTTTTTTCTGGATGAATTGTATCCATGGTGAATTTCAATTTATAAAGAGCTGATCCCACCCAAATCAATGCAAGGTAAATAATTTTTAACATCATATATTTTTCGATTCATGCAAGCCCTCTTTTAAAAATGCAATCATTCCCCCATTTTCAAAATACAATTACATGTACCTGTTCACGATATTGATGTTTTGATTTGCTTTATTTGTAATGTGTGCTCAGTCATAAAATGGTTATTCCCCGTTGACACTTGCACGAATTGTGGTTCCTGCATAATTTGCGCACGGGCACGAGTTCATGGTACCAATGCGGGAATAGCTGCGGAAGGAGCGTGGCAGAGCATGAAATGCGTACAAAAATGTTCAACATGTTTGAAATTTGGCACGCATTACAAAGTCGTTAACCTTTCCTAAACGGTGATCAACTTATTGGTAACATTCCCGTGCCAGTGCATGTCATTTCGTGGTGTCAATATACAATTTTTTTGGCGCAAAAATAGAAGGCACATCCCCCGAGGAAGTGGCGCGCAGTTCACGACAAGTTCACGACAGGATCGCTCATACTTTGCGCATAGGCTAAGAATACTTCATGCAAAGGTCACGAATTATACCGCAAAAGGTTGTGCTTGCAAACCACGTGATCAGTGTAAGTAGTCCTTATCACCGAACGTAGAGGGCATCAGCACTATGATGTTGGAATGTTTAATTAGAGCTAGATATGTCACAGAATAGGGTGTTGAGAAAACTCAGATATTAATCCCATCGTGGTCAACTAACTACTTTGATAAATCATTAACAGTGTATTCAACATAAATTTAAGAATGTAGAGAGGGGATTTATCTGCTTGAAATGATTTCAAAACAAGTTTATTTTCGAATATCAATAAATTATGCAGAAAAGTGTATTTTCTTTTCCTTTTTCTTTTTTTTCAGAAATTGTGACTTCAGGTGGGGGGAAAATGCATATTTTCATACATTTATGTCCAGATGAATAAAAAAAAAATAAAAAAAAATGATTTCATGAAAATAATAATTCACCCCACCCCTCCCTCTCCCCCATTCTAAATATGAGGAGAAGAGCCAAGTCTTCGTCTGAGGTGTCCATTTTGACGGCGCCGAAAGAATACAGAAGTATATCACACGCGTGCTACATTATGTGACCCGCCATGTCCGATTAGTCTGCTGGGCAAACCCTTCGCTCGAGTTAAGGGTCTGAATGTGCAGCCTACTCATGCCTTGTGTACTGAAGGCTCTCTCGCGAAGGGTCTGCTTCATCTTATGAAGTTGGGCACAAATTTTGCTATGTCAATCATTGTGAGTTTGTTACCATGACATTCCCTCTCTGAACTCTCCTCCCACTAGCTGGTCATTTGGGCCAGTCACCTGCTGGGCAGGAGATCAACTGGTGTTTGTTTAATTACACGCTGCATCGCACTTATACTCCTGATTGAAACTCCAGTCTAGCATTATGCAATAGCATAGTGGCAAACGTATATGGCAAATGTCCTACCTGAATGTTGCTTTATCTCTTTTTGAATCTTGATAGTTTTCTTAATTGTGCATGTTGGTATGTTTATTCTTTTGGATCACACAGTTTTTTTTTTTAAACAAATTTTCGTTGCTCATAATTAACACTGTACAGCAAAGTTTTATCAAACAAAAATAATCTTTGACAGCGCAGGCATAACATTTTATCCTACATGTATAGGCATTAGAAGGCAAAGAAAGTTCGGGAAATATTCTCCAAAACTGCAACATCATATATATCGATTTTGTTGATATTATCTTAATTATCAAGTTTTAGTTTGTAGGCTTATATGGGTTTGTTTTCCCCTATATGATTATTGGAAAACAGCAAAGCATTTATCAATTTACACTCACTAAATTTGATATCAAAGATACTCTCGAATAATTCATATTCATCTACAATATGCCTTTTGTGGTTCCACATGTACAAATTTGCTCAGTCATATTAATAATTTTTCATAATATATGATTACAAACAGAAGGAATTGAAATACTTCACATCATAAGATAATGCAAATGAAAATGGTGTGTGACATGGGTAATTCTCTCATTTGCATGATGATCAGGAGGTAGGCCTTCATGTACAAATGCATAAACATTAAACTCAATGTTTTGTGAAAAATGAATGTCATAACATTCTTACCTTAAACACCAACTCAATTACTTAAAATGGTAAAAGAAAGAAATAACATTTTATAGAAATTACACTAAAAATGAGACAGCAAAAAGCCGAACAAACCCTGGAAAATACAAAACTACTAAAACCTATATATCAATTGAAGTACTGATCGAAAAAAAAAGAAGAAAACATTAAAGGTCAAGTCCACCCCAGAAAATTGTTGATTTGAATCAATAGAGAAAAATCAAATCAGGGAGGCGCGATAGCTCAGTTGGTAGAGCGGGGGATTCGTATTCCGGTGACCCGGGTTCGATTCCCACTTGGTGCGCTAGTGCCGTTTGGTAAGGCATTAATCCTCATTACCAGGTCCTTCGGAGAGGACCTTAAGCCGTCGGTCCTCTGGTTGCTTGCTTACAAGCATTCATGCTTTCTTAGCAATCAGGTAAAAAATCCCCACCAATCCCCACCAAACAAACATAACGCTGCAAATTTCATCGAAATTGGATGTAAAATAAGAAAGTTATGAATTTGAAGTATCGCTTAATATTTCACAAAACAGTTAAATGCACAATTCAGCGATTTGCAAATGAGAGTCTGTGATGTCCATCACTCATTATTTCTTTTGTTTTTTATTGTTTGAATAATACAATATTTCAATTTTTACAGTTTGACAATAAGGACCAACTTAACTTAACCATAAACTGTTAAAATAATAGTAATTCCACATGTTCAGGGAGAAATAAAACTTTGTTTCCCTTGACAAGGAGGAGAAAATTTGAATATTTCATATTTCATACAATAAAATACAAAAGAAATAGTGAGTGGGTGACGTCATCAGTCTGCCAATTTGCATACCGACCAGGATGTGCATATAACTGTTTGGTGAAATTAAGCGAAACTTTAAAATGTCATAACTTTCTTAATTTACATCCGATTTTGATGAAATTTTCAGTGTTTTGCTTGTTGGATGTTTCTCCTGTTTTGAAATCAACTATTTGTTGGGGAAGACTTGTCCTTTAAGTGATTTGCTTTTACGAATTTCAGTTGGAATTGAATTCCAAATGGCAGGGCCTTGATAAAATACTGCATTGTGAATAATACAAAAAGATGACAAGTGAAAGTTTGTTGCATTCGTTATCATATATATATGTATTGAACTATTAACACACAAATATTGCAAAAATGTCCTTGGTAAAACATTATTGTGGCAAGAATACATGAAAATTGCCATGTTAAAATTATAATCATAGCTTCGACTTTTAGTACTATAATATTTGAAAATGTTGGTTCAGTATGAACAAGGAATGGGGCGTGATTTATTATTCTTCCTGCTATTTTTGTGTGTAAAAGGGGTAATCTGTTGATATGAAATTTACAAAAATTTCCCCAGACTTGGTATAAAATTAAAATTCCTCTATGAAAGCTGCATGCCTATTGTATACACCAACATTTTTTTGCAATCTTATTACAGATGACACCATCATGTTCACCCCAAATAAGCTTCTTATCAACAGTTCACCTAAAAATGTTAATGAAGACACCTCTTGAATTGTTTATGTCAATATTATATCTTTCTTATTTTAAAAACAAAAACATACATTACATATATGTGTTCTTGAAGTATTTAATGTTAATTAATCATTGATATTATGTTTATTTGAATATTGTGTTCCAATAAATAAAAGTAAGATCATCAACTCATTTAATGCATCATTATTTCTTACCGTGTACAGCAAGTTAACTTATCATAAGGGAGGCATATCAAACGTATGAAAATGAAAATTTTGGAATAATCATGATTTCTACATGACATAAGAAGAACTATAAAGCGGGGATGTGACATCATCAGCCCATATAATGAATATTCCTGACAATTAACATGCATTATTTCACAAAATATTGCTTACCTTTAGAATTCAATAACTTTGCTATTTTTTAAATCATACTGTGATTATACTTTAAGCATTGTGTTCAGTGAATTTTATTCTTATTTATTTGTTTAGATGATAATTTTTGCCCGAAGTACCCCATTGAGGATTGCTTAGTGTTGCAGTGACTTCCGAATTATCTCACCAATCAAAATTAGCACCAATCACCAATCAAAATTATCTCACCAATCAAAGTGAGAGCGTGAAGCGGGAGCTGCAATTTATAAAACTTTAAAAAATGAACATTCGAAGGAATAAGCACCTTTTGGAATCATGAACAGGATAGGTATCTAAATCAACAATAATTGATGCGAGCTGAAAGGTTTTGGTATTTCAAACACCGGACATTTTAAAGAGAAGTATACGAAAGCGAGTGAACTGGAAACTTGATATTGAACACTTTTTGTAATCATGAACAGGATGATGTATCTCTCATATAACAATAATGAAAACTCGAATCACTTGTGCATATTGACTTAAAACAGAATCATGAGAATATTTAATGTTCCATGATATATTCCGTGCTATCTCGTTCAATAGGCAAATCCAGCATAATTTTAGGTCAAGTCCACCTCAGAAAAATGTTGATTTGAATCAATAGAGAAAAATCAAACAAGCACAATGCTGAAAATTTCATCAAAATCGGATGTAAAATAAGAAAGTTATGACATTTTAAAGTTTCGCTATTTTTCCACAAAATAGTTATATGAACGAGTCAGTTACGTCCAAATTAGAGAGTCGATGATGTCACTCACTATTTCTTTTGTTTTTTATTGTTTGAATCATACAATATTTCAATTTTTACAAATCTGACAACTAGGACCACCTTGCCTGAACCACAAAATGTTCAAATAATGGAATTCCACATGTTCAGGGAGAAATGAAACTTCGTTTCACACGACAATGAAGAGAAAATCAAAATATTTCATATTTCATATAATAAAATAAAAAAGAAATAGTGACATGCACACCTGGGATGCAAACGAGACAGTTTATAACCCTAACTCACTATTTCATTTGTTTGTTATTGTTTAAATTGTGCAATAAGGTCCAAGTTAACTGAACCATAGTAATAAAAAAGCTGATTCAACATGTTCAGGGAGGAATTGGTCGTTGTTTCATTTGACATGAGGAGAAAATTAGAATACTTCACATAATCAAATGCAAAAAAGTGGATAGTCTCCTCATTTGCAAATCGGACCAGGATGTGGAAAACTGTATGTGAAATTAACCGAAACTTTAAAATGTGATTAAACTTTCTTATTTAACATTCGATTTTGAGGACATTTTCAGTGTTATAAAATGTTGGATTTTCCTTTTTTTATTCAAATCAACTTCTTTGTTGGGTGAACTTGTCCTTGATCCTTAGTTATATTCATAATCTATTATAGGGCTAATAAAAAACATGAAGGAAGTTCCAACCTATATAAAGTGAAAGAATGACCCAACAGAAAGATATAAAGAAACTGTTTAGTATTGGAACAAACTATAATGGGCCAATACAAGAAATATACATTTCTATAGCTTACGTGTACTTCCCTGCTTAGGACTGGAAGATTTGTTCTAGCACAGTAGGCCCTATAATGACCATTTCATTTCTGCATTTGGATGTAGACCACAAGATCCCTGGAGGGTTTTCTGGGCATGGGACATTGTTTATGTTGGATTAACTACTGGCTAAATCTTATCTGAGTTATCAATTATCTTCTCACTGGCCACTGGTAGCAGTTCCCCTGGGAGGCTGATTGACAATGTTTACTAGCCAATGGAAAGTGACTCTGAAAGAAGGAGGTGGGGCCAGATTTGGAGCGTGAGAAATGATTTTTGGAAGATTATGCAGACCCTGTATTGGAACAGCAAGTTTTGTATGTGCTAGTCTTTGCGTGGAGGCACACTTATTGATCAAAGTTCCAATCAGGGTCTGTGCCTGCAGACTAATGTCCGATAGCGTATAGCGAATAGCGTATGTCGTATATTTATATGTGAACTCAGTCTTACTGTCTCTATTATCATGATTATGTTTGTATGAAATTATAAGATATACTTCTTTTAAGAATGTGTAAACGGTTTACGAAACGTTGGAAAATGTGAAAAATTTAGGGGTGTTAGTAGAGGTGTCGATGTTTAAGAAATTTAGGGGAGTGTTAGTAGAAATGTCGATGATTAGGCCTACATTCGTAATCAATCACTGGACGCATAATTTGTCAAAACCTTTTATTACAGTCTCCCCAGTATTACAATTTTCCAGATGAATTGTAAACATTTTGTGCTCATCCATGCATTTTCAATTTTGAACTGGTGAATTGCAAACGCATTAGTTTTGCTAAAGCTTTTATTATGATAAGCACTTCAGTTCATAAAAAAAAATATCTACAAGGGCTATCTTGTTATAAATATTCTGTAAATGGCCGTAAACAATGCATTTTTTGTTTTGGTAAATTGTGTAAGTCGATGTAATCGTAGTGAAGTATTAATCTCAGTTATCGATAAACATTATAAAGATATTGACTGATGGGATGTGTAATGTAAACATTCTTTGGATCGCCGGATTTATATTTGATATGATCCCGAGGGGAAATATGAATCCTTTAGGCGGTCAAAAGAATGCTTATTTTACACACCCAATCAGTCAGTATCTGTTATATTAGATAGCCTAAAATGATGGAGATTTTATATCTAGACTCTAATTTGTAGAAAAACTGGACCTAGGTCTAGATTAAACTAGATCTACATAGGCCCTAGAACAAAATATATAATATACTTACCAGATCCATTTCTTGCGGAAAAATTCCAATTCCAACATAGATAAATCCAAAAGCAACAATAAGGAAAACAGTTCGAGGGGTAGTCTATAAATTCCAATGAAATTCCAACTGTTCCAACTGTATAAGGTAGAATAACTAATAACACGATCGCAACATATTTGCATAGGGTACGATGCAGTATTGTCTACTTGTTTATTATATTTACAGTACACTGATGGAAATGGTACTGTACGACCCTTTTCTGGTCCACATCCAATTTATTTGATACAAAGTTCATTTGAGATGAAGACTGTGAGTCCGGTCCAGGTCCAAGACACAGGGCAGACCGAGATCCATGTTGATTCTTAACCGTAACATCATATGCACATTCTACACTAAATTGGGGGTGAGATATAACAGGACTAGTTGGCGGCTTATGATTGTACAAGGTTTTTTATGAGGCAAATCTGTTGTCAAACCAGGACTTGGTCCAGGACTCAATGTAGATCTTTGTACATCCTGAGGCTGAGCCGTAACATTAGGTGCAGATTCTGGTGGATAAGATGAAACAGGACTAGGTGGTGGCCTGCTGACTGTATATGATGGTCCTGATATTCCTTTTGCTGAACCAGATCCAGGACCAGGACCAAATCTAGCACTAACTTTAGACATTGTACTACTTGGAATAGAAAGCCTAACATTTTCGGACAGGCATAAGCCCATTTGTTGTTTGTGTCTTTCGTCAACTCGAGAGTAATGTTTAAGACTGCTCTCACGTTTAGGTCCTGAAACAGTCATGATTTGCCTGAACTCAAATCCTTGCTCATCTAACATAGTGAGAGTTGTGGCTCTAATGCAATGATTCGTGTAGGGCCTTGACGTGTTAGTTTCAGTGCTAATGCTTTTCATGTTGTTTCCCAATGCATTCTTACAAACAATCTGATGATCATACCATGGCACATTTTGTTGGTCTTGTACTACTTCCCTGGTCCTGGTCCGCTTCCAAGTTTTACATTTTCTTGAGGCGCACTTGATTTTGGTCGTCGCCAAAAATACGGAAAGTCACGATTCAGATGCGAAACATAAAACGACTTATCAGGACAATTTTCATCCTTCGTCTCATTCATCCGACCACATTGGCTCCTTTTATCTTTGTCTCTTTTGTGATTTTTAGTCAGTTTATCCTTCGCAAGATAAACATAACCTGTTACTAGAATCTTAGCAATAGCAAAGTCCTCTGCCCTTAGATCCTTAAGATTCTGCCTCTGTTACACAGCATTCTGGAGACCTCTTGGAGTAGAACGATCCAACGCTCGCGAGGACATTATTTTTCGAAAGTCTTCCTTACTAATAGGAACCGTGTGTGTTACTGAAATATTTCCTTCAGCTTTCAGTTTATGGAGGACTGCAGCCAACCTGTCGTTTGAACGTCTAAATTCAACACTGTTCACAATCATGGAACTCTGCGTAACATTGGCCTACAATAGCAACTGAATGTATCTATCGTCTGTTTCACAAATTTTAGTAGATTTAGAATCCTTATTGTCCAAAAGCTGATCTAATTTCTCATTGCTCATCAACACAAATCTAGGCTCCATTTTTAAGTCATTAAACTGGGCCTGGACCGGAATCACTCCTGCACTACACAGTGCATTTAAATTACGTGGTACTCGGCCCGAAAATTTGTTGCAATATTGACATTGAGTGTTCATCGATTTCAAACGATCACTACTTTAGTCCTACAAAGGCCCTATTTCCGTGTAATTGGTAACATCTATTCCAAGGAGGGCGCCATACACGTACGAAATATGTTCATGGACTGTCTGGTCAATGTATTTATCGAAGGCGGACCGGCTGGGAAAATACACAAATTTCGATCATGTCACGTGACGCACTTTGGACCAGTCGCGCTTGGCTATCTAATACAACTTGTTATTCTTATTAATCTCTAAGTTTTACTGGAGTACCGTCGGATGGCATAATAGCGTTACTCTACTTTGTTACCTCCTATTGCAAAATACTGTGTTTTAATAACTCATGAATGATAGCGGAATTTGTCAATAGCTGTACGAATATTTCTGCTCAATCATTTTCCTTTAAAATATTACTTTTGTAAAAACAAATAATGGTTATTCGAAGGGATGCTGACATATTAGGTTCTGCATTACTCTTTAAAAAATGAAATTACGAATTAACTTGCATCTATTCATTGCCCACCGTCTCTGAAAGGTACTTTACATTATTATGTTTTGAGTCGATCTACAGTATAATGGAACGGAAGAAAGTGGACAATGTTGAACTTAAAAGCTAAAGGAAAGCAGCTGCAGCAAACAATTATTTAGTGGGAAATTCTTAAAATGAAGGTCAGTTAACACCATATCATTTACATGGAAAGCTAGATGGTTCGTTTACAGATTGTGAAGTCATGAAATCATGACAACACTGAAGCTCATCAACATACTACATCTAGGACACTGTATTATTATTGCTTGGAAAAAGACCCAACATCGACCGGCTGAATGTCACACTTATTTCGATTTTTTTTTCCCCAATTTTTTCAGCAGTTACACATTTTCTACAACAAAATTCATCACTTTTTTTATTATTTTTTTAATTATATAATTATAGAAACACCTTGGAGGTCATGTCATTATTCTGTTCGAACTCATTTTCAGATCGTTACCACAATTGGCGTTTGTGTTTAATATGACCCATGAGTTATTTTTTTTTCTTTTTATATCTGTTTTCTATTCCAATATATATATTTTTCTCCTATCTATATCTTAAAGTGGGTTGTCCACCTGCCCCCATCCCCACTAACGGAAGTGTTACCGTAACGACATACATGCCAGGCGGCGTAGCTACATTTGAGTGCAATGCCGGATTTGAACTGAGTCACGTGGTCACGTTAACGTGCCAATCAAATGGAGTATGGAGTGATGGCATTATTCCGACGTGCGATGCAAAGGTGGTCGCTCCAGATAGAGACCAAAGAGGTAAGTCCAGTGCAATGTCCTTTATCTACTTGTTTTGGATGTTTAATTTTGCGATAGACAAAGCCAAGTATATAAGCGTCGATCTTTTTTAACTCGTTTTCTGACTCACCAAGTAATTTTACAGCAATCATTGAGCAAAATTTGTTTAAATCCCAAATCATTATTCAGAGTTTCTTCATTAACTCTTTGTAGATATTATATATATATGCAATTTATAAGCTGATTTTTTTTTCAAAACATGTCCTCCAAATTTTGTTTGAATTTGTGCCAAAAAGAGAAAAAGTAGCAAATGTTCTTATGCCTTAGACACAGCCTTTTTGTGTGTGTATAGCCTATGCGGGTGTGACTGAGGGTAGGTGTATGTGTTTTTCTATTCCTATTTTGCTTGTTTAGATTAAAGTTTAATTATACTTTATATCAGCTTATTTAGTTCAATTTAACAGTATTATTTCGATGAATTTTGTGTTTGGTGGATTGGTCTTTTTAGTTTTTTTTTCTTTCGCTTACCCCTGGCTTATTTCTCAGTTTAAAGTTGGTAATTAAATTGCTCTCTTTTAAGGTCTGCCGCTGCCCGTGGTCATTGGAATAACTATCGGACTGTCATTGATTCTCCTCATACTCGTCATTGTAATTATCACCGTTGTGATTAGCAAATCAAAGACGCAGAAGGAAAGGTATTTAATATTTATTTGACTGATATATGAAACTAATTCCCACAAGCGAGTTTCACTATACCTGCCATAAAGTTATGTAGACAAAAGTCAAAAGATCAAACGTTTAGACGGATGTTGAAAGTTTATTCCAAACAGTGCCGTGAAACTGTAACAAAACAATGAACAGTTTAAACAATTAATGTCATATCGAATATGTACATTGCAATAATATCTTTTCCAATTAAACAAATATTAATCAAGTCTTATTAGGTTATTCTGAATTTTCCACAATTGTGACATTTCAAACAAGACATAATTATATATACGAACATATATGAAAACATTCCATATAATAATTCTTAACTATTCCTCATCATTCATAACCAATTGTCATGTCACTAGGTTTCAAGTACATTTACGTAATATAAACAAAAACACATCAATTCATATATGAATAACAGATCTACGTGTGGAGGGGTTCGTGCGTGTGCGGGGGTGTGGGAGTGTGCGTTTTTAATAAGGCCTAATCTTACATGAATATATCTATAAATGCATGAATCGATATGACAAATGAAATAATATTTGACGAGCTCATTTGCAAAAGGGGTTAGGTCCATTTTTCATCAAGTTTTTTTTTTGGTCTGAATGTATAGATTTAGCTCTTTCAGATGATACCAAAGAAGAGTTGAAATTGCCATTAAAAAGTGATCAAAAATGGCAAAGAAAAATCACTTTTTTCAAAAGGGGTAAGGTTCGTTTTAGTTTGGTCGCAAAAGGGGTGAGGTCCACAAATATTTCTTTTGGAAAATAATATTTTAAAAAATATGAAGACAGGTAGATTTCTTCTATACCAATTTTATGTTCACAGATAGGGTAGTACGATCATGACAATTTAGTTTCTCATAAGAATATTGAATAAGTGTGAATACAAAACATGATTTTTTTTTTCTCGGAATGGTTCAAAGTGGACCTAACCACTTTTGCAACCAAACTCTTCATTTGTCTACACTTGTGTACTATATATACATATATGTATATCGTTACAAAGGAGGGTTAAAAAATGTCAGAGAGACCCTGAAATTATTGAAGCAATGACGACATGGACAAGCAAAATCACAAATGTTAATATTTACCTTAAATTAACATTTTACTCAGGTTCAGTCCTAACCAAACTTTGGCGCTATTGGGCAATACTAGATAGAAATTTAAGCAACAGGCATGACAGGAGGCAATGGTACGAACGCCCACAACCACCCCCCCCCCCACCCCCTGTAGCACCATATTGCCCTTGTTTGCGATATAATGACGTCATAGATTGGGCTATTACCTTCACCCCGCTTCGAAATACTCCCAATCTAAATGATTTCGACTAATTTCTTATATATTCATTATTTTTATTTGTTTCATGGAAATAGGAGGAGCCCAGGCCAAGCTGCTGAAATTCACGATAATCCTGCATACAGTACGAACATGTAGGATGTACATCAATGGGAGCATTTCATGAAATTAAAATGAATAGTGGGTGATTTTCACTGACTATTGTTATAAGCTAGTAAAACCCCTGCATCTGATTGGCTCAGGGTAAGTTTGTCAGTGAAAATCATTGACCAGATGCGTAATGAAACGCTTCCCATGTTGACAATTTTCTTACAGTCAGACCAAAGACATGAAAGAAGATATGTCAGTTCTTACAACGCAAAATAGTTTTGATCGGGCAGGAGTAGGAATCGTCAAACGTAGGTGTGCCTGCGACAAAGGCCGGCAAAGAAAACCGAAATGGCATAAAGACAAAATAATCTTCTTCATTCTTTTTAAGTCGATCAAATATTTTGAATTTTGTTTATGTTTAATCTCTTTACCCAGGTTGTATCCTTTTACGGATGTATTTGATTGTTTCCCTTTTACTGAATATGTGTGATTTGATGTGTGCATGTATAATGTTCTAATATCGATATAGTCATAGTCATTATAGTATAGCTGTGTTAGTAAGTTTGTGTACGAAAACCGATTTCATGTAGCTTATGTGAAGAAGCGTATAAATGTTTGAATTCCTGATATTTTAAAAACTTGTTATGATGTCATCAATAACTCATGGCAATCTCGGATCTTTCGAAAAAAAGAAGAAATACAAAATGCATACATAATTATGACTGATGCACTGGTAATGAATTGCGATAATGTGTTCATGACTAAATCTCCGTCAAAGACCCAGACCGGGCCAAAAAGTGAAATTGACAAATCAAATACCAATCGAAAGCTTTTTTTACAACTAAACATAGAAATGCAACCTTTATGCATTTCCACCGCTTACCGGGTGAGTATTTTGCTTAAGAATAGATGCAATTGCCAGGTCTCGAAAATAGGCTTTCTTGTCCTTTTCACCGGCCTCAAGAGCGTTACGTCATGTTAGACGAGTTGTGATTCCATTGGTTTGTACACAGAAAGGGTAATTTTTCTGCCTATCGACAGATTACGCATTTCATTTTCTTCACTTCAATCACGTACATTATGGTACATGAATAATAAATATATATTCCTGCAAGCTTGAATTGATGAAATCTAGAGCTCTTGACTAGATTTTGCCATATTATGTTTCCCGCGTATTTGACGTAGCTTCCAATCCTACCTTCATTCAGATTATGTGTAACAATTTTTCCTGACGTAGCAATTTAGGCCAAATAAGAGCCAAACGAAAAAATAAAACAATAAAACATTTGAGCACTGGATATCCGTTTTTTCGTCTGGAAATTGAAAGGAAATTGAAAAAAAAAATCGAATTCATAATCTGAAAAGCAGAAAAGTCATCCTGTTGTTCTGTGAACAACCCTACATGCCCGATGGAATCGCAATGCCTCTAGCACAACGTGACAATCACGGTCGTGAAATCGGTGAATAGTACAAGAAAGCCAATAATTATTGTCGAAACCTGTTCATTTTAGTTTTTCTAAAGCAAAATATTCACATATCGAGCAGTGAATAGAGCATAAGACCTATATAGAGCAAACGTGACTGAGATATAACGGAGAATATAAAATGTTGACGTTAAAAGGCAGGCACATGTGTCCCTTTAGTCGTCGTGGATAAGGAGGAAAATGAAAACAATTTTAGTCTACCTCTTGTGTACGCACCAAACTACAGGCTTGAGGCCGGCGTCGGAGGCGGCTTCATACCCGACGCATGTGTAAATTGGGCCTAAGTCCTTAAAGGAGAATGAAACCCTTGAAACCAGCTGAATCCATATCAAAGAGAAAAATCAAAGAAACATATTGTTGAAAGTTTGAGGAAGATTGAATGAATAATAAGAAAGTTATGAGCATTTGAATATTGAGATCACTAATGCCATGTTGATCCTCCCATTGGCAATGCGACCAAGATCTGTGATGTCACACACGTACAACTCCCTCATTACTTTAGTACTTATTTCACTTATATTCTCACTTTTATAGAGTCTATCACAATGTGAGGTGTTCTCTTTATGAGAGGACAAGTACAGAGGTTTCACAACATTATATCATTGATGAATCGTTTGTCATATATGATTAGAATGAGCAAAAAGAGATGTTTTGGGGTATATTTTCAGTGTCCAAAAGGGGAGAGTTGTTCATCTGTGACATCATAGATCTTGGTCGCATTGCCAATGGGAGGATCTCCATAGCATTAGTGATCTCGACATTCAAATGCTCATAACTCTTCTATTGCTAGTCCTATTTTACTCAAACGTTTGTTGATCTTATTCTTTGATTTTTCTGCTTTCACAAAAGCTAACTTGCTCCAAGAGTTTCATTCTCCTTTAAGCGTCGGTCACAACTCTGTTGACCATTTCCGATTCGTTAATATAAGAGTATCACTTGTGGCAAATAAGAAGTGGAGGAGTTTGCTTATTCAATATTTGTAGTATTCACTCTTTAAGTCTTCGTGTTAAGTATTTCTAAATTGTGTGTTCATGTTATTCAAGTTATATTCCATTAGGAGTTCAATAGATATATAAAGAACATAGTATTCACAATGGAAGAATTATATATTTACTATTGTTAGATAGATTAATGAATAAATAAATAAAATTAAAATGAAGAAATAAATAAATGAATATAAAATTATAAATGAATAAATAAATGAACATATAAATGCATAAATAAATAAATATCTAAATTAAATAAGTAAATGAATAATCAAATAAATAAATACACAAATAAATAAATTAATAAATTAAGATACACAATTGCTAGACGTTTACGAACCCCAAAATCATAGTCCCGTTCATTTGTAGGTCTTGGCACTCATTTCAATGAGGGTAGTTGATCGAAGACCATTGCTAAGTCATGAAGAGCGCCATCTGTGTCCCATAAGTAGTGATGAAAAGCCACCTAAAAATCATGCTGATCTAATACATGTATAAGTAATCAGTGTAAAGTCACTCATCTTATTTGATTCGCAATGCATTAATTTTACTTCGTTTGGTGTATGTTGCCGTTAGGATTATTATGATCTTATCAAAGTTCCATTCTACTTGCTCACCTCTCAATAGCTCTTTTTTCTCTCTTCTATTCCTTTCCACTTAAATTTTTCTTTTGTTAAAGTGATTGGTTAACATTGGTTTTACTTTTAAAAAATCTGAGCTAGAAGGTCACACTTGTCACCTGTGTCTGTGATATGTTACAAAAATGAAGCCCAGACAAAATTGCGTTCGATAATAATTATTTAGTGCTTCAAAAATTGAAATATAAAGTGACCGAAAACACCATCTTAATTTCATCCCATACACTTATGTGTACTATTTAGGCGTCTATAAGACGCCTATTTACAAAATCGGGGTTTGCCTTGTAGTTTCAGCTTTTCATTATCAATAATGGTTGTTTTCAGGGTTTATTAGTTCTAATAAATGCACTTGTGCACATGTTTCATCTTGGTTTGAGAATTGTTTTAATCGGCTGCTCACAAAGTTAAACAATACCTTTAATTGATGTTTAGTTACTGTATGTAGTTTTACATGCGTATCCTGACACAGGCACTTGCTCTCTTGGTTTATAACGCCTTCTTCCATCCGCATACTGTACTTAAATCCATTATTCTTACTACGTTATTATTGATTTCTATGTTTTATATGAAATTAGATGAAATGTCAGTCGAAATAAAATAAATGTTTAATTAAATTTAATTAAACTGAAGGGATAATTAAATGTATGGTATTACGCAAGGAGAAAAAACGTAATATCGTACGATGCTCCACATGGCCGTCCTCGCAGCAGGAGGTGGAACACCCCCCCCCCCCCTCCTCCAAATTGTGAAAACACACAATTTGAATAATAAAAAAAAAATTCACCAAACGTATCCACGAAATCCTCTGATTTCACTTTAGAAAATACAAAAGTGCCTCATGACCAGCTTGGTTGCTTCGCCCACTCGCTATCAAGTTTCATCCAAATTTGTGCCCCCCCCCCCGAAGAAAGACTGCTTACGGCCATGTTGCTGCATTACTAAGAGGAACCGTCTATAGGTTTAAAACACTTCGAAGAGAGTCAGTTGCCTATTCCAGTTTCCTCACCTTGAGTTTATTTAAAGAAATTAGGAAAAAGTAATTAGAATGCCTTGTGTGAAAAAAGTATCTAATTTCCAATAAAATTAAATTTAAAAGATGATTTGTACAGACTGTAATTATTGTGGTTGTTGCCGACTTTTTTTGTTTCATATAATGACCTGATTATTTTTTTTTCTATTTCCCAATTATTTTCCTTGCCATGTTTCATTCTCCTCCCTCCCTTCTTCTCCTTCTCTCCATCCTTTTTCTTCTTTTTTTTCCCACTTTTTTGCGCCGCCAATGGGGGGGGGGGGCGCTGCTACACTTTCCCACCCCTGGGTCTATATTTGCCAAAGTCCTCATCATAATCATCATCAGCATAATTATTATCATCACCATCACCACTTTTATCATCTTCTTCATCACCATCACTATCATCATCACCATTAAAGCGATCATCCTCATCATTATCACTACAATCATCACCGTCATTGTTACCATCATCCTCATCATTATCACTACAATCATCACCGTCATTGTTACCATCATCATCATCATCATAATCATCATCATTGTAATCATCACTATCGTCATTATAGCGATCATCATCATCAGAATCATCATTATCACCATCTTCATTATCCTCACTATCATCACCATCATTGTTACCATCATCTACATTACCACCATCATCATCCCAATTATTATCGTCATCAATCAACATCATCTTACTCATAATAATCATCATCATAATCATCATCACCATCTTCATTATAGCGATCATCTTCTTCATCATCCTCATTATCATCATCATCATTGTTATCTACCATTATATTACCGTCACACCAACGACACGGACTCCAGGCGGGTCAAAACCATTACGTTATTTCCAATGGCGTACCGACATGATAATCGGTCGGTTTCCGTTATCGATTTTGTTGGTGTGCATGTAGCATTTATTAGGGTGTGTTCGCAGTGCGATGCAGAATCAATCCCAGCACGCAGCAAATGAATTGAAAATGCAAGTCAAATCATAATGTAAACCTTTGGAGGTCTTTGTCGAAAATAGGTGATTCGGAACAGCGCTTTCGTCCGACGTTTCGGAGCTGACGAAAAATTGCAAACGAGTCGTCTGTCCAGAGTCACGGACGAAACGGCTGTTTCGGTTCACCCGGACCATCGACAAAGACTTCATTGTCATGAAGGGCATTTGACAATAGATTTTCTATGTTCCATAAAGCGTCCGCGTAGCTGTTGCAAAAACACTCTAATTATGTTTTTGGGCGGTATTGAACAATCGTCTTATATAGCATTAAGCAAATCAAGCCCCCCCCCCCCCCCAATTAAACAGGAAATGGGCAAACAAATATTCAAGGTGTTTTTCGCTTTTTATTACAAACGAATACCATGTACAAATTATGTTGTGAGACATTTCCATGAAATATCACATCCATAATGCTTCACGAGTGAAAGTTAGAGAATGATTGTAGTCGTTACAAATGTATATACTATACGTTGCATTTTTTGTATAAAACTAACCACAGAAGATATGAAACAGAAGCCAATAAAATCATAGCATGATAGTCATCTGTTGAAGATAATATACAATATTTGAAATATCTCCTCTTTTCTATAATAAATAATAATTTCTAGAATTGACTGCAATGTAAGTCGAGTTAATTGACCTCATCAAGATGAACTTTGTCGTGAAGGGACGAAAGAAAGTGTAATGGATAAAAAATAACTATAAAGGGACTGGAGTGGAGAATACGTAAGAAGGGAATGGGTATGATTCCTATGAAAGTAGCACCCTTTGAGCATTCATCATCCATTCTAAATAACGGCTCATTGTTCCAATGTTGCTTATGAATTTTGAATATCGTTAACACTCAATTAAACAATACAAATGTGAACGAACAAAATATCACGCATGTTGCGAAAAAATTTTGGTCACGTGGGCCTTAAACAAGGCACATCGAAGGAACATTTGTTTGCAAATAGTGAGGCTTTAACCGAATTATTTCTTAGAACTTTACAATACATGTGTTACATTAATGATAATAGAATATAAAATATACCTACATTGCGTATGCTTCTAGTCTGTAATCATCGATATAAGACCTAATAAAAAAAATCAGGGTCTATTTGTCTATTTGTTAAAAAATAAGCATTCGTGCTTAGAATTGTTGTGCAAAGCATAGCTAGATCTGACATTGTTATAAGTGTAAGTTATCATTTTAAAAGCAATACTACAAATTTCAAAGGTAGAATCACTTTTACATTTTCAGAATGATTGCTTCTTCACTTTAAGTTATTGTAAACGATCATGTTTTTGGTTTCGAAAAAAACACGTCACAATCACTATTCTGTTTTGTTTTAAATCAATTACCCATTCGCCTCATATCTTTATCAAACGCAATTGGTCACAATCCACTGTTTATATTTAATGACATATGGTTGATATTTACATGTTAAAAATATATCTTGAGAAAATTCCATCACATAATTATTCGTGACGATAGAATCAAAGGCCACACGAAGATTAAGGATCGTGATTTTGAGGAAAAAAATAGAGAAGTAAATTAGGTAAGAAGTTGGAATGAAAAAGTTGTAGAAAACTACATAAGGCTAACGAAGTTTAAATACAAAAATTAACAACAACAATAATGTGTAATTCGAAAAACCCTTTCCACCATACGGCATGTTGTTAAAGTCATGGAGTTAGTAAACATCAGAAAAGACCGCGTCTCTTCCCCCCCCCCCTCAGATTAGTGTCAAATTTAAAAATCTAAAAGGAAACTACGTACATATGACTGAGGTATCAGAAAGTATTTAACCAAATTGAAAATACTCGAAGCCTATCCAACGAGATTGGTAATAAATATATATCATTGCGAATTAAAGGGTGACGTTTTCAATATCAAGAACGAAATTATATATTTCAGATTATGTTGGGATAATCGCAAATAACAAGAATTGGCTTGAAAAATTAGATGCCGAGAGAAATAGGAGGTCACGATATGTCACATTTTGTTCAAGGAGTTGAATTTGAATACAGTACAGTTGTTGAGTCGTATGGCCAAGATTTATCCAACAATCAACATTTGAAGCTGAGTGAAAAAAACATTCTGTGACCCAGAATTCAAATTATTAGAATGTGAAAAAAAATTAAGTCGCGCCTGATCGAGGTATTTACATATTTCTCTACTCATAGGAAAAAGAGCATCGCCTGTGTTTTGTTTATTTGGTAACACAAAGATGAGTCTGAACTATATTAAGGATAAAAATCAGCAGAATATTAAGCATTTTCCCCATACCATTTCTTGTATCTTTCTGGTTTACTACATCTTTTTTCCTCCTTCAGGTATCGTTTAAATTGAAAATTCAATTCAATTTAACATTTATTTCCAAAGATATTGATAAAGCATTGATACAACTCAAAAATTTAACAACAATGGAGGTAGCAACTCCTATAAGCAGTGCTTGTGATGAGTGCACCGTGACAAAATGAACAATTAAACGGGATGCCCCCCCCCCCCTGTATATTAATTATGATCATTATCGCTCTCTTCTGGAAACCAACAGAAAAATATCAAATATCCTGAGGTCATGATATCCTGAAATAAAAATTCAAGAAAAATGGTTAAACAATGGAATTATATTAAGTGCAAATATACAGATACATATATCAGTGCATCCTGAAATATAGGGATTTTCCCCTTCTAAATCATAAAATTGTTTTCATACAATATCTTCTTAATTGCGTAGTCTCGCACAGAATCGTGAAAATATGTTAATATTTGTCACGTAATCTAAAGAAATTTAAATCAACGAAAAATCCACGTGCGTAAACATAAAATTGTAGTCCGTGCCATAAAGAGGTATAGTTTTAAGTTAGCTAGTATTAGATCGAATACCGTAAACCCTCTATCTCCACAAACTGCCTTCCAATGTTAATAAAAATAAAATATATTGAAAACAGAAAGAGACGATTACAATAATCCTATTGCACCAACAACACCTGGGAATCATATTTCAATGTTTCTCTTTTTTCTCTCCGTATTCTTCTCTGAAAAGCCTCACAAGCGAGAGCAGAATACAAAAGCAGAACGAATTTTTACAACGTCTGTTCAAAATCACATAATTTCAGAAATGTCATGAGGTTTGATCAAAACCTAGATAGCCAAGTGAATAAATAGTATGAATAAAAATGCAGCAAAAGGTCGTATTGTGCATTTATTTGTGCGTGTGTTCTAGTCGAGAATAGAAAATCCCAAAATACTACAAATGGGAAAAGAGCAAAATTCTAACCGTAAGCCTTTATTCTACGAGAATAAAGCATTGCATTGCCCTTTTTCTATGATAACATGGATAAGGAAATAACGCACGATTTATATAACCGTTGTAAACGGTATAAATACAAGACGCACAGTCACCAAAAATAATAATATACACTACAAAAAGCATGGTATATCTATATACAATAATTATAAAGGAAAACACTGAATATTTCTCTACACATTTCAGAGAAAGGCCCATTTTTTCGTAGAAAATAAATGTATATACAATAAGAACTGTCTGATATACGTTTGTACAAGTAAAGAACAGAATAGGTGGATAATGATATTGAAGAAGATTATCTAATACAATGTTTATCTGATTCCCCCGATCAAGAAGGATCACTAAACCCGGATCGTCTCAATCAGGTGGAATACTAAGCCTTTCTGGCGGGAAATAGTCAGTTGCATTCAATTTGATCATTCTCCATTTCGATCCTGGTATATAAAGTTTGATCAATACAAGTTGTTCAAAAGGCATGATAATAGTTGAATACAGCAAAAATGCTCGTTTCCAGTCGAATTAATGGAAACCAGCAATTAGCAGACTCGGTGGTGTGGGAGTTAAGAGTCAGTTTTATCCACGGTGATGGATGCGGTGGTGGTCCTAAACGGTAGGGGTGCCGTTTGTTACCCCTGTGCGTAGATCTAGAACGTTTGTACCCCTCTGCTCCCCACTGGGACCGGTTGAGATGACGACGACATTGCTGTCTGGCGACGACGCCATCGTGGTTGCTGCGATGTCATGAGGACTGTGCCGCATCTGTTGTGGATGGTGTTGCGGGGGTTGCGCCGCCTGTTGCGGGTGGTGGCTGTTGATGCCTGGGGTGCTGTTGCCACCAGACGGGGAGGTGGTGGAGACGTTCTGTGGCGATATCACCCTGCTGTGGTGATCCCCGATCAACCCCGACGCCCCCGATGGATGAAGATGAGCGTTGTGGCTCTGAGAGTGCAACGCGTACTGCGGGTGCTGCTGCGGATGTTGCTGGTGTTGCGGGTGACTGTTCGGATGGTGCGTCGACATCTGAGCGTTTGCCTGAGGACTGCCTTGTTTCGCTACAGAGGGGGCAGAAAATAGGTTGGGAAGAGTTACTTCATAGATTCCCCCTACTGGTTGGTATAGTCTTTTCATGCGTCATAAAATGTTGATGGTTGGTGGAAGGGTGGATGGTTGGGTTCGGGTGGGAATGGTTGGATGAACGGCAGAATGGGATGAAGAAAAGAAAGAAAGAGACAAACGGAATACAATAAGTTAGAACACACAGAGGTTACACAAGGGAAAAGGTCATGACGAAGGTAGGAAACAAACATAAGGGATGGTCATAAGGAGTATATGAGTACATATCACAAGAAGCAATGATACAAAATGCATAGGTCTGTTTGCATATCGAGTTAGACATTAGTCAGCATGCATATTTTAATGAATATCAAATAATACTTTAGTCTATTGGATCCAAAATACATGCAATTCCTGAAGAAATTAATTCTCATTAACTGAAATTCATAAGGGGGATATGATTTCTTTTTTTACAATAGATGTTGGCATTGTGTATTGTGTTTGTTGTCATTAACCCCATCACCAGAGAAATTTGATAAATAAAAATTATTTCCACAGATTAACAAAACTTGAGCAAATAATTGCACCTGATGAAATAAAAGATGAATATACTTGTTGTTGTGGAACAAACGACTGATTTTTCTTGATGTAAGTTTCAATTATTTGAATGAATGATATATGTCGCCGTGATCTGTTAGCAATGTTAGTAAATTTACACACAATAGCTAGTCTCTTCACAAGCCGTATCCGGTTATTGCTGTGACTGATAATACTTACAGGTCTACTTACTTAGCAGGCTCTGGCTCCCGGTATATCGCTGCCATTCATTGTAATGGCCTGGAACAGAGAACTGGGCGTGCGGGTGGTTGTACTGTGAAAACTGACCAGGGGAATATTCACCTGTGGAGAAAAAAAAGTGAGCGAGGGAAAAATGAGAAATTAGAAATTATTGTAAAATTTGAGAGATGAGATGTATATCTTGAACCTTAGGGCCCGTCTTCTGAAGTCATTTTTTGTTTCTTCAAAACTCTGGCATAAAGTTGTGGTTTATGGATAGCCAGTTGTGACATTTATCTATAACATGCAAAGATAAAAAATCTACTGTTTTCGTCATAGTATGTATAGGCCCTCGTGTATTTTTGTCCCTTATGACAAGCTTTTACTGCTACGTCACTGCATCACACAGAAAGGTGTTAGGTTACGGTTTACTATTGTGTTATTGGTTACAGCATTATATCATTACACAATCTTGGTCTCAATTGTGTGTGCTTGTATTGAAGCTTTACAGACGTGTATCAATCAGAGATGATTGCCTACATCTTAGACCGACCGATGGACGTGACAAGGAATCGAACCTGGAACCTCTAAATCAATCCATCCTGTTCCAATTTTAGTATGCGTGAACAATTTCTTGTCTACTTCCCGAATTGGCTTGAATTACAGGCACACGCCACAACGCCCAGTTTTAGTCTCATTTCAAGATGTTTTGTGTACTCACCCTCCCTTCCGCCGTGACTGTAGGAGCCACCGCCGGGTGGAAGCACTAGGGGAGGCACGATGCCGGCCACTGAACCACTGGAATAACCGCCTTGAGATGAGGCTGGGTAGGCATGTAGAGGAGTCATATCGCGACTCTGACCTGGAGATTAAGAAAAGATGGTTGAGTAATATAGAGAACATTAATACTTTGAAATATTTAAAAGTTTTATATTATATCTTGTACTTGTCTCATTTTTTCCATTTATTATTACCTTTCTCCTCCTCTTTCTTCTCCTTCATTTTCTTCTTCTTTTTATTTTTCTATTTTTCTTCTTCTTTTCTACTTTTTTTCTCATCATTATCACATATTACTATTTTTAGTTTTTATCATTATCATTCTCATCATCATCATTATTTTTTTCCCTTATTTAATATCATCATTATGACACAAAATTTCAAAGCTACCTTACCTGTTTGATGATAACCTGATGTAACCGCGTGGTGGCGCTGTGCTTCTAAATTCGCGTGGTGGTATTCTGAAGCGCTAGAGATGGGCATACCGACCTGAGGAAAGAGGAAATTCATTTTTTTTTTAATAGCGGATTGATTTTCGACAAAGACTTCTCGGCTGTGTTTTATCACCAAGGACATTTGACAATGCATTTTCTATGTTCCTGAACACGTCGTGAGTCATGGAAGCAACAAAATCCATTTTGTTGCGACAGGAGGCAACTTGGCAGCAATCAAAGTAAAATAGCGCCATCAAACTTGCCGCGCCACAAATTTGGCGAAAGCGTAAGACTGTCTGAGAATAATTGTAGAACAATAAATATTGACAACCTCGCACATGCGAAATAAGGCTAATTTCAACAAATTTAGCAGCTTCCGTATTATGGATGATAAAAATTACCGAATTGTACATTCTTTTAAAGTAGAAATACTAATAAATATGGGTCTGATAGGTACCTGACCACGGGAATCCTGAGTGATATCCTTGCGGTAGACATCGGGGTAGAGTGAGGGGTTGCATGCCTTCTCCATTGCTTCGATCTGGTGTGGTGAGAAGGCGCCACTGTTGGTCTTCATCATCTTGCGGGCCTCTTCGGCCAAGATGGACTGGCCATCCTGGTGACCCGGGGTGCCATCTGGAAAGAAAAGAAAAAAAATATCGGGATAATGTATTGGAGGTCCTCCTTTTATGAGAAAGTTTTTTTTCGAGAAAAATTCGTGATGAAGAGTTTTTAGTTTCATTATGC
Source organism: Lytechinus pictus (assembly GCF_037042905.1). Lineage (NCBI taxonomy): Eukaryota > Metazoa > Echinodermata > Echinoidea > Temnopleuroida > Toxopneustidae > Lytechinus > Lytechinus pictus. The sequence goes on along the minus strand of NC_087262.1, from coordinate 7,875,290 downwards.
ACTTTTCGACATCTTACAAAGAAAATGTTATAATTTATACAAATTTGTGTTATAAATGTATCATAATGGATGTAGAATATTTCATTTATTCAAAATCACTCATAGTGTAGTGACCATATTATTGTATAATGTCACGTTGGACATAACATGTACCAGCATCGTAAAAAATATCGTCATCACGATGAATATTAATTATTATTATTATCATCATTACCATGATCAATATCATCACTATAATTATCTGATCATTACCATCATTATCATCAATACCCTCATCATCATCATCATCATCATCACGATCATCATCATAGCCATCGCCATCACCACAATCATCATCATCATCATCATCATTGCCATCATCATCATCTTCGTCATCATCATCATCATTGCCATCATCATCACCACCATCATCATTATGATCATAATAAAACATGAGGAACATTCATCATTATTATCACCATCAATACTCTCATGATCATCATCATCAGTATCATCCTCATTGCCATCATGATCATCATCATCGTCATCATCATCATTAGGATCATCATAAAACATGGGGAACATTTAAAATAAAAACCCATCAGCGAATTTAACGTGAAAGGGTGCCCTAAGCATTTCTGAGACTGTGAGTTGGCAACAGCTTCTTTGTATCCCAAACCGTTTCTTGACAGAAGCCAGTCCTCAATGGTATCAGCGAAACTATAACAAAACAATTTTTTTATCATCTAGTTGAGTGAAATACACAGGCAGTTTAGAGTATCCACTCTATCTTTCAGTGAGAGATCGGAAAGTTCGTCATTCTTCATGTTCTTTTAGGCTAATTCACACCAACCAAACCGACTGATGGTGTGTCATTCGAAATAACATAAAAGCTTGATCGGTCAGGAGTCGGTTTCGTCGGATGTGACTGTCGCATTAACCTGACGTGAAATTTGGTATCCGTGAAGTGATAAAAAATGAGTACTCTATATAATCCATATATTACATACGTTTCGTATGGGAACACTATTTGTACACTTTCAGAGAGGTAATATCATAAGATTGTTGGGCATAATGTCATTAAGGCGTTCTCATTGCTAAAAAGGCCATCTGAAGTTAAGAAGTCTCGGTTTGCTGTCGAATGTGACCTGTGCATTGCCATGTTAATGTACCCGTAGAACAAGTATCGTGTCATTTTAATTGATGGTATGGTTCAGTATATGGCGCCCTGTTATCATAAGGTATTTACCGAAAAGTTGTCACTCAAAGATATTAATTTACGATCGTCCAGTCCCGATATCAAAATTATGTGACAATTTCATTTGACAGTGCCAACCGCAGTGGGAGATTGTAAGGTCACAGACAAAATGGTGTTTTATGCACTTTTCCTAAAATAATGGAATTTTTTGTGTAAGCCCATCACCAAGATCCCAGAATAAACCACACAGTTTCTACTCATGTAACATTTCTCGGGTTGACTATAGAGATATGATATCTCATGGCTGGACCATTGATCTGCAGTCTGATCTAGAGTTTTGACTGGACCACGAAAGATACGATACCGGCATAGGTGTCGAGTGACATCCCAAGAATAGCCTACTTCTGTTGGTTTGGTAACCAGACTTATGATGATTTGCCTCCTGTTCGTGATATGTTTATAATGCCCGTGATAATGTCAGAAGGCATCATTCTTCTCCCCCCCCCCCCCCTCTTCCAACCCCCTCTGCTTATTTTCTGTCTGAGGGTATGCACGAAACAACGGCTTGATTTGGGTGGCAAGAGAACGAAGTGTAACGCAAGAGGAAAGGAACCTTCGGTCGGCGTCGACCGAGCTCCGAGGTCGGGGAGAGCGACGACATCGGATCTAAACTGTCAGTGAGTTGGCAATCTCTGCTTACAAATTGACGAGTCGGAATACCTATATATCATGCTTCAACAATAATGAATGGGCCGTCTGTATGGGCCATGTGGTACGTGGCAGATATACATGTACATGTAGATCTGCTACCCTTTGTCAGCGTACCCTGGTGGTTTTTGATATGCCCATTAAGTACTTCAACTTCAATCAATCCCAATTATGATTGTGACACATATTCATATATTAGAATAACATTTTCTTTTTCTGCTTTGGAGAAAGTTATGAGAGCGACAAATATTATCATGAAAAATATGCAGCTTCACCAATGCAGGTAGTCGTAGCCATAACATACGGAGTGGGAGCCAAGTACAACTACATGATTAGCGTTTATATTGTTGTTCGTTGTACTCACACACACTCATAAACAGAATGAATAAGGCGCAAATGCCCGGAATCGCAAAAGGATCTTAGGCGGGGTAGAAAACACCCTCAAATATACATTTTTTTAAGCGCAATCATAAAGAATACATTACGATCACAATATGCATAATTTTCTACAAGACAATAATAATTTACTTCAAGAAAGGAAAATATTGATTCGCTTTCAACTGATAGCACCGATTAAAGAAAAAAAAATTAGATGTAGGTATGTATTATGATAATGATTCATTGTACTTAAAGGACAAGTCCACCCCAACAAAAATTTATGGAATAAAAAGAGAAAAATCCAACAAGCAAACACTGAATATTTCATCGAAATCAGATGCAACATAAGAAAGTTATGACATATTTAAGTTTTGCTTAATTTCACACAATAGTTATATGCACATGCTGGTCGGTATGCAAATGAGGGAACTGATGACATTACTTACTCACCATTTCTTTTGTAACTTTCTTATTTTATATCGGATTTTGATGAAATTTTCAGCATTACATTTGTTTGCTTTTTCTCTATTGATTCAAATCAACATTTTTTGTGGGGTGGACTATACCTTTAATCAAATCTATCATGTGGCTCATTATTCCTTCGCTATGCTCGTGAGCGAGATTAGATTATTACAGGTACACATACCATAGTCAGGGTTACCGGCTCGAGCCATGATGGCAGTCACCATCCCGCCAGACGGCCCGGCTTGGATTACCACTTGATTGCTGTCAAGAAAGAGGACCGGTAAACCGGACACTATCACAACATTGAGAAATGTAAACTTAGAACATGGAGCCTGGCTCTCGCAGTCTGGGCATGAGGTTTGGTCGAATTCTGGATTTCAAACAAGCCTCGTCAAAATCAAATCTGATTTCAGAAATGTTCTCTATCCGTAAACAATTGAGCACGAAACTATACACATTCGTCCATGATGAATCAGGGGCGGTCCTCATTTTCAAAAGGGGGCACACTTGTGTTTTAAGGACATTTTTACATTACAAATTTTAATTGTGCCTCTCAAAGGGTAGGGGCACGAGCCGGCTGTGCCCCCCCCCCCCCCCCCCCCGTGGATCCACCAGTGATCTGAATAGGTTTCTTCTTTTGAAGCCAATATTCGTGGATCCATATATTTAAAAGAGAAAATATGCATCACCGAAAAAAAATGATTTTTTTTTTTTTACAGTACCCCAGTCTATATGTACTGAAACGTGAACATCCTAACGCAATCATTATCAAATAAACAGAGAGAGAAAAAACCAATTGGACAAAGTTAGAAGTGGGATATATAATGACAGCCAATTTTCTTCTTATTTTTAAGGGGTGGTGGGCATTTTTCCATCCAAGAGGCACGAATTAGGCTAATACATATATCCATATATGTGTATTTGTCCGGTTATTTGTTTAAGTTGAGATGCCTTATATTAAGAGCACGGCGACGTAAAGCGTTCTGGTAAACTTTCATCCGACCCCCCCCCCTTCCCATTTCACCCTGTCCAAATCTCTGATGGGTTAAAAGGATGTTTCGATCCCGTGTACTTCGACATTTTACCTAACAGTAGAGGAAAATTGTACAGGAAATCTCTTGGGATGGCCGTCAGATCTATCAAGTTCCTTTCATTTTACCTGACACTATCCCCTAAAATACTTCTCCTCTAGTCATATTGCTTTTATCTTTTTCTTTACCCCTCTCATGCTGAACCTCCCTTACAATGTCCCGTTCAACATCTGTCACGCAGTAGCAACGATGGTTCGACCCGGCTCCGTTTATTAAGTACGCGTGTCGCCGTAATGCCCCCACCCTGGCGCGCACGCTTTTCTCGTTAGTAAAAGCAGCAGGCGTCGAAGAAATCCGATCCCTGCCGAGCGCCGTTCGGCTCAATTTCGACCGTGCGCGCGAGGTAGAGACCCCCGGAAAATGTACATCCCAAAGTCAACTAAGCCTGACGAAGAACACGAGAATCGACTTCCCAGGTTGCCCAACTGTCTTTAAGTATTAAGTACCGCCTAATACAGATCCCATTTGTTGGTTTTTAGATTTCGTAATGCCTCGCGGCAGAGGGATCGCGTACTGCTGAAAAAGGTTCTCTAGCTGGAAACATGCCCTGTGTCAGGGGACCTTCCGACCGTGTGTAAGAAACTTGCAGTTCAGTACTGTCTCTGAGCAACTGATGACATCACAATATACCTTTAATCTAGGCAGAAGCAGCCTCCAAACCAGATTAACGGTCTTTGTTAATACCAATACGGAACCTCTGTTGTATTAGCTCGTGCAATTTTTAAGAAAATGTCAAATTAATCATTAGGCCTATAGCTGAATGAAGATATATAAAACATAGTCGTACGACCTCATTAATTCATGGTAAAGTAGGTCCGCCATAACCCCCCCCCCCAAAAAAAAAATGGAAATTTGTTCATAAAATGTTTTTCTCCCTTTAAAATATTACAGGTTTAAACGCAGCAACCATAAGAGATAGGTTTGATATTAAAGAGCTATATACGTATAGGTTTCTACTGAAAAGAACAGGGAAACAAATAGAAGAGAACAGTGGTAAACGTTATCTTACATTAATTTTAATAACAACTAATTGACAACAAATAATCACAGATCTATATGATTTAATAAGCACTGTATTTAGAAGTCCGTCACAAACATATTTTCACCTACACATTTTCATGACCTACAAAAAGTGCATTTTATGACCTCGCCACCTCTCTTCTTTCCATGAACAGAGTAATTCCTATCTTCCCCTAACGCTTTAGGTAATCCCATAATGATACTATTCACTATTAAAAGGGGGTCCGGAATCTTCAAAATAATGGGGATGGGCCTGGCCTGGGGATGTACAGTATATACTGCCAGGTTATCGAACGATCTTTCTCTGTATCACCAAGATATTGACAATTATTTCTAATTTTGCATCAAGGAAAGCGAGTTCTAAATCATGTCAAAAACGTGAATAGAAGATCAACAACGCTACATCATCCGATAAATAGGGTTCGGGAAAAGTTTAGATTTATTTCGAACACTAATTGTAAAGCAGATACTTGGTTGATTTGCAATTACAAGATTTGGTGTTTTCTATTTTGCGTCTCAATATCTTCGTTAATCAATCTAATTGGGACTAGTGCGAATTAAGATATCATTTTTAAATTGTTCTCGTTTCAATTATCAATCTCTTACGTTTTTTCCAAAGACATGAAAGAGGAGGTTTTGAGTTTCCTTTCATGTGAAAATGAATGGGAATTAAAGGGAAAATGCTGAGAAACACTCAAAGCTATAATCATGTAAAGCTTTAGCTATAATGACATGGAATGGACGATGAAAATTATGACATCAATATTCATATTGAATATTCGTATATTCTACTATTTGTTTAAACTAAAAAACTAACGTATTCATATGCCATGTATGTACACAAGTCTTGAGGCATGCTTCCGAATGCCCTATACAGCATTGAGAATATACTGCGACCACGTCGGGCATATACTTTCTTTAAATTTGCGGACATGTTTTGTCAGGAAAACTCATTTATTTTCTTGTATTAAATCAACCTTATCAAGACCCTTAATGAGCCTGAATAGCTTCTATTTCTGTCCCAATTTCTCTTCCTTTCTTTCATTAATAAACCTTTATCGACTATGTTGACAGGTAAAGCATAAGCCTTAGATCGCTTGCTGTTGTCCTTATTGTATACGCCCAAAACCATTGTTAAGAGAAACCCCCTCTTCCCCCTCTTCTCTTTGACCCCCACCAACTGAAAATCAACTCCTATACTTTAACTAATAGATCAATCCTTTGAAGAATGGATCTTGGCTTTTAATCTCTCTTGGGTCCTTCTTTGGGTGGACTATCAATTTCCGTTCTCTTTTTAATCCCGAGGCTTGGGTCTTTTGAGAAGAAATGTACCCTCGGTCATCCCATTCTTTTCTTAAAACGCTACTTAACCGCGCTCTATTACTGGCTTAGAGAAGCCGTTAATTCGAGACTACACCAAGGGCTGCCTCTAATTGAAAAACATGGCTGCCACTCGAAGGCTGATCCTTGTGTGTTTATTCAAATCAAGTTGGTGTCAGTTTTATTCTCATCAATAATCACTTGTTTTTCCATTTCACATCACATACTTTTTATATCGATAATCTCCGTTCTTTGATGAGGCCTTGATATATTTTGAAATTATAGATACATTGATAAGTTTATTTAAAAAGGTTTCTGCTCAAAATAATCCGACAGATGACATACATAAAACACATATGCAAGTATATACCCAAATATAGATGTATATACGGGAAGAGTTATTCAATTAGAGGTATAAGTGTATTAATGCTAGTAAAATGTTACCTTTCGACAACAAAAATCATCGGAAAATGAAGAAAGATTCGTTAGAAAGGGGAAATCCGATGACATTTTCAGCACAAAAACATGCCATAATGATGATAAATGGCAATTTCATGCGAAAAGGTACCGGATAATCGCATGGGGTTATCATGTGCCAAGATGTCTTGTATACTCTCCTCCGTTTTCTGGGAATCATTATTAAAATCATATTTTTTTATAAAATCAATGACATCATTGGACAGTTCGAATTGATATCAAAGAAGTAGCAATGAATAGAAAAAAAACCGACCTTGAGCTCATCTATTCAGTCAAGAGAGATAATATTTCGTAACAACAGATCTATACAAGAGTGTTTTCTGTTATAAGAAGGATCCTTTTATGAAACTAACAATGATTCTTACATTCGAACATCATATGACACTTACATTCGAACATCATAATCAGCCACCCTTATCATACTGCGATACAACCATCATCCAACTCGGATATTTACTCGAAGCGACACTGAACGAATTTTCATATTCAGGAAATACAAAAACCCTCTCTCTCGCATCTGCCTTCGTCATTTTCAAGCTGCGTAAGCGCTAAATATCCATGTCTAATTTCATGAAGATTTTGCCGGCTGGAAAATCATTATTTTGAGGCGAAATTGAAGAATGAGAATGGTAATACGAGGTAAAGTACAGTACCATATCCCCCGCCAATCTTTCCCAATCTTACATACGTTGGTGGCTCCGTGGCCAAGAATGATCTCGTTCTTTAAACAACATGGGAAGGGGATAATGATATTCTTCATAGTACAAAATATCAATGGTTTACAATTGTACATAATTATAACCACGTGATAAGAACGACTTGCATGTGTGGTTTCGTAAATCCAAAATCAATCCAAGGAACATTTAAATCCAGGTTCAACTTCCCGAATCGACCATTTGATTCAATTTGATTTTATTTCAATTGCATGATCCATATTCCACATTGCATACGTAACAATACTTACACGTTTATACAAACACTGCATGGCAGTTCCTTGGGTATACTCGATATAATTCCTCTTCTTTCATTCGGAAAAAAAAATGATAGAGAAAAATGCGCCGAGCGTAAGAGCAGCGAATCAAATTTATATTAGCGAGATGATAGTTTTCCCCCTTAAAGCTCAGGGGATGATGACGGGGTGGATTACCCGTGACAATCAGGAGAAAAGAGGTCATGGATGGTAAGGAAGATGGGCGAGATATATTGAGAGGGTTAATGAGAATGCTCCTAGGGTTACCGTCGATGTCATTATTAGCCCGTATTAGATCCTCATTGGAAGGGAATGGGGGAATACTAAAATGGGGGGGGGGGGCTGGGGTGTCATTATCGGTGGTGTAGACGTGTAGTAAGCATTGGATAGGGGAGGGGGTAATCACTGTGTTGGGTACAGAGAATCTGATAGAGAAGGGGGTGGTTGGTAGAGAGGGAGGGCTGGCTTTGGGGTATAGCTAGGGGCATCCACTGAGGTGCATAAGATAAATTGGGGTGCAGAGTTCGTGTACACACTTATCCGCTTATTAAGTGATGTAGGGAGGTGATTGGGGGCAGGATGACGAAAAGGTCCTCTATTAGTTTTTGTCTTTATATTTCATAGACTAATTCATGTCCATAATATAGCCCTCTGGACCACCATTTCGCTATGCCCCCCCCCCCCTCCCCGATCTGTCCGATTTCTATAAATGCCTACATAGAAGTAAAGTCAATAATATTGACATCACAAGAATAACGTCTTACAAAACATGGCACCAATAATGTGCTGAAAGTGAATGCGATGTGGTTGCGTTTGTACATTTTGTGAAACGTAACTTCTAAACCATGGTTAGAGAATAAGACTACCATATATCATCAGTGAAAAGAATCACGAGAATGGAAAATAGAAGTAAGTCGTTAATTGAGATCGCAGTCTCACTCTCATCATCCTCCTGAGCCAGCCCGTCTTGGGAGGCTGACGAGATAGGGGGTGGTTTGAATCTCTCGATTCGTGGGGACATCATCCTTCATTCCGTTCTCCGAGTTCGACGTCCCTAACAGAACGTCACAAGTCGACATGTATGAAACAGCGAAATATGGACACATAACTGGACATCATACATTCAGAGTGTTATCATACAGTCAGTGTATCATCAAAAGTGTAATCACATTTCGCCTTACTTTGTATTTTATTGTTGAAAATTTGAAATATGATCATCATAGATCGTATAATCACAAATCAGCTGTTTATGTCAGCTAAAGTCTATGAAATAGTTTTAAATGTTCATTAAAGGGATCGTTTAACTTTGTGAGCAGCTGATTTAAAAAATTCTCAAACTGAGACGAAACATGTGTATGAGTGCATGTATTTGTCCTCAAAAACCCTGAAACAGACCACAATATAGAATGAAAAACTCTAATTTAGATACAAGTAGCAATTTATTAGCTTGATTTTGAGAACCGTCTAGTAGACAGGTTAAGCTTATGACCAGTTTACTCCAATTCAAAAAGTCCATTGGCTATTTTGACTGCCTTCTGTTGTGTGTATCTCCTATTTACACACACACGCTATTAGCTGCACTGTACATTCAGTGTATACCTTGTACACACTGTATGTAGGCCATGCTGTGTTCATCTAGAGTTTGTGTGTTGTGGTGCACATGTTCACAGTATACACATAGTCATTGAAACCAACTCCCAATTATTTTCAAACTTTGGTTTACATCTTTAAGGTTTTAAAATTGATCCTGTGGATATAATACTTTGAAACTTTTGGGATGGTATTTTTACACTATAAGCCTAATGTTTAGCCCATTTTCAAGAAACAAAATGAGAATTTTTTAAATCAGAACAAAGTGAAATGATCACTTTAAACGTTGTCCATATTCTCTCTAGGATTTTCAACAATTGTTGTTCGGAACTTTGGAAGTCACATAACTGATTATGTTTGACATGATATTGAAAAGAATATAAATTGGAGGAAATAAATGGCTTCAGATATTGTTCAAAGATGTGTTCAAATGGGTAAAACGAACGGTATCCCCTCGTCGATTCTTGCGCAAATGGCATGCACATTTAAAAGGCGACTTTTCGAAATGAAAATGAGTGAATTGGTAATTGCTACCCTCTGGCATTCTCATGTGTGACTCGATAGAGATAGAAAATGGGAAAACGGGTTCCATCCTAAAATAATAATTGTTCATCGTCCATATCATTGATTTCTTTTCAATATGAACCACTGCTAAAGTGTGTAGTGTTGGGACGCTGGAGGTAAGGACCGATTTGCTCCAATTTGTTTATACGGTCTTTTTTAAAAACAAATTGTATTGTTTAAAAAATGATGAATCGATGGGTTATATTTAGGTTATTGCCCCACGTTTGCAAAATTCTGACCCCCCCCCCCCCTACACACATGCACACAGAGCTATAGTTGGCTGGTTGGAGAGGATTTCTCGGGGTTTTTTTTTTTTGGGGGGGGGGGGGTTGCAGCACTTGCTTTTCTTTTTAGATTGGTATCTACATGAATTGATGATTACTATTATTGAATTGTACCTGTTTCAATTAAACTTAAAACTTAAACATTAACCATAATTTCTGTTCTTCTACAATTTTATTGTACTTTTGTTTGCTGTTTGCACATTTTGTAATTGTAACTTCTTAAAAGATAATACATTTTGTAATTTATATAGGGATAATGTAATTTTTGCACTTTTATTATGATCGACCTTCAAATGATATGCTCATTGCGAAAGGTATCATCTGATTTAAGCACCCAGCAAGCTCATTTAATCCCGTCCAATGTTAAAAAATCGTAGGCATGTTCATAAATTTTGCAATATTTTACTTTTTTACCGTTTGTTCTTCATATTGAATGTACCTTTATTTAAGAGCTGATGAAATTCCATTTCTAAGCTATATCTAGACGGGATTATTAAGTGGAACTTCGGACCAGTAGTCCCCGGTCCCCAGTGGTCCCAAAACGAGCCAATAATATCGTCAGTTCGCGTACTTTATTGTGAGGAGTCTCTGCCCTTTGGGACATATTACCGAGCTCCTCGAGCGGAGTGGGCACTGATGCGCGTCAGCCCAGCTCCGGCGGGACTATAGAATGACGCTACGCTACACGATTTGATTTCCCCTGAAAAAAGGGAAATGTATAGATACACGACTGTCGTGAAATCGGAATGCCGCCGTGGATAATCAACGCAGGGTGAAGAAACAGTCCCGGTTTCAAGATTAAAAGAGTTAAAATTACGACGTTATACACGCACAGGGAAAATACAGTATTAGTTGTAAGACCCAAAACTGTCACTACATAGCCTTTGTGAATATGAACCTTTGAAATATCATATTTTAGCTATTGTTTCTTCCCACTGTATGAGGCATCATTGGTGGAGTTTATGAATTTAAAATTAATATTTTGCAATGAAAGGAGAACGAGTAGCACACACAAATGTACTTATGTATTGGCTTAACCCAAAATGACTAATTTATTACCGTATCATTAAAATGACATTGTAATGCTGTATTATTATGAGCCCCCAAAATAACCAATACAGTATTTCTAGTAAACCAGGCTCTATACAAGGTCTCATAAACCTCAAGAAATATTCTCTGCTTTTATTAAACCCTGAGCAATTTATTATCTGGCAACGCGAGGACAACCATGTAGAGACAGTAACTCCAGGCCGACCGTCACCCGAATGACGCTTCGTCATCCTCCGCTAGGTTGCTCATAACGTGGTAGACTCATCAGCGAAGCCGCGATGCATGGAAAGAAATTCCTTGAAGTATGTCCCAAGACGCCAATTTACCCACATTCAAATTTTTTTGCATTCAGAGATTTTTTTTATTCACCTTTTTTTCATCGGAGCCTTGAAGTTACAGTGTTAATTAGAATGCATTTATTTTTTTGTGTGTGACGTATTTCTAATATTACTTATTTGATAATGATAATGCTCGTTAATGTTATCAATTTTATCATTCGATCACCACTGTCATCATCATAGTCGAAGTCGTCTTCAACCCTTTATTGCTATCATTATTATCATGAAAATTGTTACACAATTAAGCATTGTCATGACTAATATTATAATCATTATTACTACCATAGGTTACCATTATTATTAGTATTATTATTATTATTATTATTATCATTATTATTACTATAATAGTTTTCATTTTCATTATGATTATTATTATTTCTATTAACATCATCATCAGCATTATGGAAATACGAATATCATTAGTATTTTGATCAATTCTATAATCATTACGATCATTATCACCATATCATGGTTATTAGAGGTGGAAAAAAGTTTTAGGAAAATCTTTAAAAGGAGGGGATGTTATTTTCTAATAAAAAGTAATATTATCATAAACCAAGACTACGTGTGGTTATTATTAAAAAAACAGAACAAAAACTTAGATATATTCCCTCTTTGTTGTTTAACCCCCCCCCCCCCTTCCCTTCTCCCTCCCCCTGTCTCTCTCTCTGTCTTTGGCTCTCTCTCTACTCTTCATTCAAGAATAGTTCCGATCAATTTTTTTTTACCCTTCCCTTTTCCCGTGAAACAGAGCCGAAAATCCGCCCGCCAGGCAGTGATAATGCCCCTGGTCCTGATATAATATTCTTGTCCGATTTAAATTGGAAATATGATTTTCGCGTCGTCGATGATTAAGTGCGCATCGTACGTGACTCACTGTTCGCTTGTATCCAATACATGTGTTCGAATTACAACACGCTGTTGACGATAGCGTGGGATGCATTCGAAATGTCGCAATTACCGCAGCGAAGTCGCCTCCGTATAAGCTTACAAGGATACTGATATTGATAAGAATAATGATGATGGCGATGATGATTGATAATGATGATAATGATGATGATGATGATGATGATGACGACGTCGTCGACGATGGTGGTGGTGGTGGTTGTGGTGAGGATAATCGAGATGGTGATGGTTATGACAATGATGATGATGTTGATGATGATAATGATGATGATGATGATGATGATGATGATGATGATGATGATGGCAATAGGCATGATGGGCGGTATATTTTGCCATTATTACCACGCTATTATGCACTTAATTCCTCCATCGTTCTATTTTCCCGCACATCTGGAATGATTTCTTTTTACATTTTTGTTGGTGTTGGTGTTGATAGTAGGTATTTAACTAATCATAATTCGAATTCAAACAGGATCGCCAGATGGCACTAGGAAAAGGGACGAATTAGAGATGGAGGAATCGAAAACACAAACATAAACAATTCAGAAAATGAGTTTACTTTCAGAATACAAAAATAAGATCAAATGGTACAAAGTGGGGACGATAAGAGTGTGCACTAGTTGCCAAGAGCTTGTCATAAATATTGCAGTAACTTTATTCATGTTTTATCGTTTATTTGGTCATTCTGTGTTTGACTGAATGGAAGAGTTTACTTATTACGGTCTAAGATTCTCACAGGACGTTCTTGAGTTAATAAACCGAAAGGGGCTTAATTAAAGGAATTCTCAGGAGGGGATGTTGAAAGGGGGAAAAGGCAAGTCATGTAGACACTAATACCCTTGACGTTGAAACACAAACAGTAATAGTACCGTTAGCCATGCCGACATTACGATGTTACTCAGCCTTGAATAGAGGAATGCAGTGGCAGATGGATCCCAGAGCAACCGAGAGTTGGAGACGCTCAGATGAACACATCTTAGGGTAAAACACGACGGCCGGTCCCTTTTCCTACCCCCTTATACGCTATGTTATACCCTTCCTGGTATCAGAGAGGCGCCACGCGTTACCCCCGACGTAAACTTACCCACATCCGTCTGCGCGACGCACCGCCATTCCACGCACTGGGATGGGTACATGCTACAAAGGTGCGGCCTCTTGTACGCCGAAAAAAGCCCCTGGAGGTTTCGACTTTTAATAACGTACTTTATCTCGCTTAAATGACAAAATTATAGCTTCTCGCTACTACCAGAGGCTGATGAAGTGTAAATTACTGCCCAGGGCGACATTATTAGCCCCCATCTCGCCAGCGAGATGAAAGGCAACGTGAATGGAGATGGATGTTTCACGGAGACGGCGAGGGGGGAAACGGGAAGGGTTAGTGAGATAAGAACGAGTCTTTAAATACTTTTAAATCAAGCGTGGATAAGGCCCTTTGGTGGGATATGGGAGTTGCGAAGTGTCAAGTCCGGATCGAATGGATGTAGGAAAGGCGCAATAACAACACGAGTTCTGTTGACTTACGGTCTATAATTATGACACGCCACGATGGTTCTGTTTCTTAGCCTTCTTCACGTCTGCCGTATCTCTACGACCATCATGGTAGCCGTTGAACCCTTACCACATCAAGTCAAGTGTTTAAATGTAATCTCTACCAAGCATCTTAGAATCATCCTCTATCCCCTACCCCCCCCCCCTGCCGCCTCTTACCTCATCCATCCTTCTCCTCCTCTTAAGATCTTAAGTGGCAGTGCGCCGCGAGTTGAGAGGGTTGTTTGCATTACTATTGTTCTCCTTACCAACTTGAATCGCGATCACTTCCAGCCATCAATTAAATACGATTTGTTAAGAATAAACACCTCTATCATTTGTCCATTTACAGTGCAAAAGAAAAAAAATCATGTGAAGTGTTCCCTGAGGGTTTTACAATCTTCTGTAGGCATATATAAAACAACATTCCCAACACTTTTTTTCTTTGCTCATTCCTCCTTCGTGTCATTTTGTACCTTTAGATACCATAAACCTTCTGTTCCTATATTTCTCTAACAACTATTTTTATCCCCGTCCAGCACCCCCCCCCCAAAAAAAAAGAGAGAGTAAAACCGTCTTAACGGACAGAAGTTTTCAGAACATTTCCCTTTTGCCTTTCAGAAAACAAACCTAACCTAATTTTATATTTTGAAATACATAAATCCTGCCGGATATCCCCAAAGACAGATTTACAATGATGGAAGCGCTATTGTTGATAAAGCAATCGGGGAGCCAATAACGCCAAGAAGCCAAACAAAATAACTCTCAAATGTCAGAGAGAATATAGGACCAATCTGCCCATTTCCACGATAAAAAAATTGGGATGGAAAATATAAAGGGGAACAAAATTATCATGAAATATTGGATCTCGCATTGGCTCTGCAAAATTGATGCCATTAAAGCACCGGCATTTTTATGGCCAACGCCGTCGGATGGAGCTGGAGAGGGTCATTAGTGAGTCACGTTAATGAGAATTGGAGGCCAGAGACGGGTCATCCAGTATCTATTCAGATTAGCCGGAGATATGCAAATTAATAATGCAGATGATGATTGTGTATATGTAGGTAATTGATCCCATGCTTTGGTGTGCAATATCGTTACAACCAACAAACGGTAAAATGAAGGAAAAAAATGATTGACGGTATTAAACATTTAACGGTGATATATCCCATTATCTATTATATCATCATCATCACCATCATCATCAACAACGGAAGCAGAAGCATTAACTTTTCCATCACCATTATCATCACCGTCATCATTTCCATCATCGCCGTTATTATTTCCATCATCATCATCATCAACAACATCATTATCATCACCACCACCATCAAAATATGACTTTGAGACTTCTACGTAATCAATTTCCAGTGGTTTTTGTGGTTTTCATGAAATCTTGCACCGCCCCTAACCACAAGCAACATCACTACCACCGGCACCACCATCTTCAGCAGCAGCACTATCACCACCATCACCACCACCACGACCACCACTACCATTAAACATCAGCAGCACCATCACCGGCATCACCACCATTACCAGCAGCACCATCACATATATAATTACCACCATGCAACATCAGCAGCACCATCACAACCATCACTAGAATGACTAGCAAGCACCATCAGCATCACCACCACCACCATGCATCATCAGCAGCACCATCACAACCACCAACACCACCAACATCACCACCATCATCAGCAGCAGCACCACAATAATGTATTATCAGCTTAACCTACCTGGGTAGAGTTCTCCCTTGATCCTCTTCTCCTGCTTGGGGATGCCCAGGATCCCGTTGATGGAGTAGGAGGAGCCCGTCCTCTCTGGGTCTCCAGGGTGGATAAGGGAGGATGGAGGGGAACCGGAAGTCGGAAGACATCCCGTTTGATGCTCATCGAGCTTCTTGTCTCCGAGTTTGTTCCTTACAATCCTGCGAAATAAAGAAAATCCAGAATATTGTACTCTTCACTGAGCATAGCTGATGTTCAGGAAAGTGTATCATGGAACGAATAGTAAATGACAGTTGTTATAAGCCACTGAAATCCTTTCATCTAATTGGTTCAGAACGAATTAGACGATGGAATTCACTGATTATTTGTTTTATGAAAAGCTCTTCAGATAATCAAATATTACATGCCATTTCCCACAGATAATCATAGTTGAAGGTTTATGTTTTTTACATGGTTTGTAGAAAATAATGACATTGAAGTGACCTGAAAACGAATCAATGATACCCTTTCCAACGAATGTCTAAGAACAACCAAAACACGACTAAGTTAAGATGAGATGTGTTGACTTCTTTCCAAACACTAATAAGTATTTCACAGTAAAACATCTTCATTTGATATCAATGTCTTTCAAATTGGCGACAATATTGATTGTTAGTTTTCAACTGAAACCACTGAGGAAAATTACGATTGACACGACGGTGACCTTTGAGTTTAATTAACCCTGAAACCTTACCTGTTTATCGAACTGACACTGGGGACGTTGTCTTTCTCGCACACGCCCTCGGCCAACAGCCGATCCCGAATCTCCCAGGCAAACATGGTCGGGTTTTGTCGTTTATAATCGGCAATCTTCGACACCACCTTCGGTGTCGCTACCTTGGGTTTACTGCCTCCAATTACACCAGGTCGTATTGAGCCGGTTTCATAATATCTGAAGGAAAATACAATTAAAATTGTTTTGATATGACATGATAACTTTTAAGTTTATAATATAAACCATATTCTACAAAAATATTAACGCCACACTGTAAAACTGGAGTGCTAAAACTGACACCAGTTGATGTCAGGGCCACACCATACATGCCATAAGGTGTTAAATTGCACCCTACAGATGAAGTATAACACCAAAGACTGTATAAGTATGAACCAGATGTGTTCTATTCACATCCTTAAGTGTTGAAGTAACACCAGAATAATTAACACCGGAGTAAAATTACTGGTGCGGTTGTCTATGTACAGCGATCAACACTGCAAATTCAGTGCTGTCCAAATTGGCAACTACGGACTTATGAAAGAAGTACATAGCTTCATTCTCAAATACGATATTCTTGCTGGTGTTTACGTCCGCTCCTATTTTTGTTTCTTTCTCAATTTCGGAGAGGTCAATTTGATTTTTTTTTTCGACCAAGACAGCGTTGGGTTCACAATGTTTATATAGACCAGTTTTCGTGAATCTTTTATTTCAATCCAGTGTGCCTATAGTGTGACCTCAAACACTGTGGGCTCGTCATGCAGACGAAGGTATGCCCTCTTCACCAGCCAATCAACCCACCATCTATTTTTCATCAAGACCTCAAGGTTGGCAAAACGGCAACATTACAGACTTCATAGAAGCTTCATGACGAGGCTCATGAATTATTATTGCGCGTGAATCACGGTTGAAGCTAGTCGCCAATTTCGGGCGCCCGGGCGATCACAGTCAATACATCCGTGGGCTCAATCTCGCGCGGGATTCGGTGTATACAGACAGCCGACGGGTGATGGGCGGGATAATTTATGAATGTTATTATTTCATAAACATGGACCGCTCGACGAAGCAGGAAAATTATGTGATTATTGCTTACCTACCAGAAAATGAAATACGATATGGCATATGCAGGTGCAATTAAATTGATATTAAATCATAGTTCCCGGTTCGAGTCAATGGGGATATTGGGCTCTGCCTCTGCCAATAAAGAACCGGGCAGGCTAGCGCTATTAATCAACGTGACAAATCTTGTTTTTGGCAAGTCGAGCGCATGTCTTGCTCATAACATATACACATTTCACAAGTGCGTGGATATTTCACGATATGTTGATAAACTATGAACCATAGATTGAATAAGCGAAAGAGGTGAATAATGGTCAATTATTAGGATGTAATTATTACAACTTTGAATAGTTTTGAGAAAAAATGTGATTATTTCGCGAACTACGGTCATGACGGTAGTGGGTGTTTCATTGTGATAGGGGGTAATTGGAAAGTTGCTGCTCTCTAAATGTTGACGAAAATGCCTTTTTTGCTAAGTGCAGCCTATTTTCAAAATCCAAATCTGCATTAATTTTCATGGAATATCTGTCAGATTTATTTTTCTTGTAGTTACTTATTTCTCGGAGAACGACAAATTTTAATCAAATCATCTACCGAGACTTTGTCAGAATCAATTATCTAATTTGACACGGTTGAAATTGAAATAAGTTATTTTCACTTTTCATTTTAAATAATTAATGCTTTTTATTTTATTTTGATTCGTTTGTGTCTTATTATATTTAAGTAGGGATTTGGTGTATAAGAAATAAGACCAATATTCCAATTTGCAAGTGGCATATCTAAGTATATTTCTCCACGAAACAAAAAAAAACCTACGCAACACCCATCCTTTGTTCATCCAAACTTTCCATCACTTTCAATGATATGACTTTATGACAGCTCGTGGACACACACACGAAATATATATATTGATGACACCCCAAGAACTGAGCGACATGTTTTAAAAGGTGTACAGATGGTCGCCATGCCAAATTTAGACGGGGCAAATTAAATCGAGATGCACCGGGGTCTATTATGATGCTGCCGCTATCATACATCCAATAGATTTACCAAAGACCCGGCCGCTAAGCTCAGAATAGTAACATCGCAGCTGGGTGGATAGCGTAATGACTCCTCAGTGATTAACTTTTTTTATTTTCCTCATTTTCTCCCCTTTTTTGATGGGGGAGGGGGACAGAAGGATTGTACTTCCGTTTGGTGAATACTGTCGGCTATTATTTTCCCCTTCTCTTGTAATAGGTTTCAATATTAGAAATCAAATAAATGAATGGAAGTAAATGAAAGTAATTAGGATAAGAGCGATAATATATAGTATAATACTGATGATATTAATAACAATAATAATGGTATAATAATGATAACATTATTTTTAATTATAATCATATTTATAATCATCATCATCATCATAATGCATATGATGATGATAATAAAATGCTAACAACTACAAATATACTATACGCCTACATTACTGTGACACATTTTCCTTTATTGAAGTCCCCTACCCAGGTTTATGAATATTCATTCTTACCTGCCGAGAATTTTCGATACACAACCGTGTGAGACCCGTAGTTGTCTTGAGATGTCGCACGGCCTGACGCCACTGTGTGCGAGGTCGACAATGCGCTGGCGGACGACATCGGGCAACGGTCTACCGTTAACGAACACACCCCCTAGTTGATTTACGCCCCCATGACCTGTTTGAAGACAGAAATTAAAGAACAATTGTCACAAAAATGTTGAAACGAGAAAGTAAATGATTTAAAGTTACTACCCCATGAAGTATGATAATTTTATTTCATGACAATATATTAAATAAAAATAGAAATCAGCAATAATGATAAAAATCATTGATCGGATGTGACAAATTCATAAAATAATAACAATAAATTATTGGCAAACTGGCAATAATTGTACTAATTTCCAGACGCTGGTCCCATGACGTGTTGTATGATTCTTTCAAATAATAACAGTAAAATATTAAGTTGTGGAAATATAGATAGAAGTTTTATCATCATCACTGTGTAAGTTAGTATTTGTGTTGTTAGAATAATAAAACGCATAGCGCTAAAAGTGCAGGATTCACTGACAAATAAATATCTGCATATTTTGTTTTCAATCAATAAACCAGTGTACATTGGGAGGGAAGTAATCAACCACAAAATATTTGTGTGGGTTTATGTTTGTCTGTTTGCTTGCTTGAGTCAATATATAAATCGTCTCTGTCATTATATTTAATTGTTTTGATTTTTATTAATCACCTAAAGGGATAATAAATGGACACGAAAGTGCGCACTTTTCTCCATTTGGACAATATAAAGGGCAGTGTTCCTTTTTTTGTTACCAACGATGATAATTTTCTTGTCGAAAAATATAATTTCCCCCCTTTTCACTAAATAGGGTCGAAATATTTAATACGTTTCTATCATATTTTGATCACAATTCAAGAAGGAATTAGCTTATACACATATCATTCTTTTCATGTCAGATAAATTAATGAATTAAGAGCATTGTACACTAGCTGCGATATGTCAGAAAAACTTTATGCCAGACAATTGCACTCTTAAGCCATGATGAAGTGGCAAATACCATTCAAATAACCCGAAAGAAAGAGGGAATTGGAGAAGGAAAATAGGCAAGGCGATTGATTTTTAACGAACACTCGTATTTCTGAACTCTCGAATTGATTTGCAGTAGTAAATCTTTCCCTTAAAAATCATGAACCCATTTTCTGTAAAGTTTCCGATATTGACTCGAGATTTTTACTCTATTTGGTATTACTTTGTCTTGGCAATCCCTGGCAATACAGGCTTCAGTCAAACTAGCAATAAGAACGGAAACAACGTCCCCCTATCACTCACTCTCGGAGTGCGCTCGCCATGTTTGCCCAGAGATCCGATTACATGTTGGATATCTAAATCCTCATTTTGGCGACATTTCATCCGCATTTGGCCTTTTTCCCTCCGCCGTACAATGCAAGAACGTGTCTATCAATGCAATTCGGTGGCACCTTCACTCGCAGCGGCGTATGTTGAGACACATGAAACCTGCTCGCAGAAGGTTGAATATAGTAACCTTATTTTGCCTGCCCTTCCGAGGTACGGCACCGGATAAATCCGCCGAGTAAACACGGCTCAGCCGAATAATTGTTTTTGTTTGCCGATAAATGTCGAGGCAGGAAGTTATTTTGATACAGCAAAATTATATTTTGACTCCAGGAGCATAAAAAAAAGCCGTGCGTGTTTGGAACTGAGTGACTTTTGTGCTTATGAAGAAGGATTTCCCAGTTCTTACGGTTGTCAAATTCATAACAATCCGCTTTGTGTGGACATCAATGGTTGTATATTACGTAGTATTCCAACTTGTCGACATTTACAGCTAATGAGTCAGTTAGCATGCGTGTGGTTATAAAATGAACGTAAAAAGTGTAAAAATGACTTGATTGAAAACAAATTATTATGAAGATATATATTGTTTCCATTGATATAGGCATAAACCACGTTAATCATAACCCCACCTCCTATGCACACTCGAACAGATGGGTGATGCCCCTATTGATGTAATTCCCTATTTGATAATTTTAATAATGACATTTCGAGTCATTCACTAAATAGGCATGATCAGGACACAATGTTGTGTTGCGATCCAAATCAAGTAGATCGTCATTACTTTAACATTCAGAGACAGTTCTGTGCATGCTGTACCTGTATAGGTCAATAAAGCCACAAATGAGCCATAAACTCTGAATGAACGAAATGTTTAGGGTACCAGTATGCAGAAATGGATTTGAAATAGTTTTTCGCCGTCAATGAACTCTCTGCCTCGCGCAAACACAAAACACAGTCGCTAAGACGTATCTATTTCTGTCCTCACCATGAGTTAAGAAAAAAAATCAATCAATGTTTTGATGCCACTACCCATGCATGCATATAGCATTGGGGTCGTCGCTGCATGCCGTCGTACTCACGGATAAAATTATGTAGAATGGGTAGCGTGTCTCCCCCCCCCCCCCCCCCCGTTCTTCTCGAGGGGTAAACCATAACCCAATGCACCAACCGTGAAAACTTTTGACAGCAAAGTTGGCTGCGTTGGTCACCGGTCCGTGCCGATGGTTTCGGCGCGAAAAACTCGTCACCCAAGACGCTAGCCAAGAATTCATGATGACGAAAGGGTATATTATACATAACAAACGAGTGGGGAAGAGAGAGAGAAAGAGAAGGGGGTAGATGGGGGACATGGTATAGAATAACTTTTTATTGATATACTGATTTTTCTGCAACACTTTGAAAGTCCGACCCACCACGCATCAGTATCAAAATAGAACGTATCACAACGTCTCACAAAATACACACCGAAATCTAACACGTTTGTAAAGACGCCATGACTTAAAAGAAAGACTGTTTATGTATAATTCCCATGCTCTGATGACGGTTTTGCGACCGAATAATACGCTGTGAGCGAATTTTACACTCAAGTTTGAAATTCATTAATACGAAATAATTAACCCGTAATACCATGATTGCAGCATATATTATTGTTTGTCAAACTTTTGTGAAAAATTAAACGTTCGCCAAACTAAACCCACACGTTCAGTTTCATATTTTGACAACTGTCATTATAGTTGAAATTTCTAAATCGATATTTTTATTTGTCTATATAACATTACGTCCAACGTCCCCGGAAAATTTGTGTTATTATTATCTCACATACTGAGTAAATACTACTTGAGGGGATCTACCTTATGTTTCGGTTTTAGCACTTAGTTAATTTTATAGGTTTCACACCAAGAAAAGGGGTGACTCCTATAACATAGTAGCTAAGGTATAAAACATCACAATAACATGACAAAATACTCTAGATACAGTTTTATTATGTATTAAATAGCTTTTCTTTAACATATTCAATTACGGAGGGTTAGAACGGATATGGATGGATAGAAAGATAGATAGATAGTTAGATAGATAGATAGATAGATAGATAGATAGATAGATAGATAGATAGATAGATAGATAGATAGATAGATAGATAGATAGATAGATAGATAGATAGATAGATAGATAGATAGATAGATAGATAGATAGATGGCTGAGAAGTGGAAATTCAAGGTAAATAGATGAAAAGAGGAAAAGGGTGAATTTGAGAAATAATGTATTTAACCAGTGCATGGACATATAGAAGAGAACATGGAGAAGGGAAGGGGGAAGGTGGCTAAGTGGAAGAGTGGCCGCTTCATGAACAAGAGGTCGTGGGTTCGACTCCCGGCCGAGTTATACCAAAACCTTTACAAATGGAACTTCTGCCTAGTAGCATGGCGCTTGGCATGTTAGAACGGAGAAGGGTAATAATAACATGTTTTGTTATGCAAGGCTGGTAGATCAATTTTATGACTGAAGTAACTATTACCTGGCCAAACGTTATTCTTAAGGGGGCAAGAAGGGGAAGGGGCATGCAAGAAGAGGTTAGAGTGAGGGGCACAAGGGACATGAGAGTGATCGACATAAGTGATGGAGAGCGGGATGCGGACTGTGACATAAGGGGGTAGGGGTGAACGAGTGATTTGGGAGCACCCGCTCTAACGCCTTCCTCGCACGCGACCTCGCTACACAAGTCGGAAGAAAAAAAAAGAAAATCTGGATAATATTGTGTCTGCTTTATCACCGGTCCTCAACCGTGAACCTATTTTCACCTATGGTGTCCCTAAACACACAAGACATCAACGAACACTAGTTTTATTTTTTTAAGTCTTCGATTTCCCACGAAAACCTCTTCGCCGACTGTCTCCAATAACTTTCACTCATAGAGGAATTAAACAATCAACGGCTATTTCAATAATAATAGATAATGATAATACAAAATATTATTTTGATACGGGTGTTTTTAAGCGCTCTGTTTTCTGTAAAATTATGATTAAACACCGGATTAAAAACATTATTGGACCTATGGTAATACCAAAAAAATCATGCACATAATCTTAGGTAATAAAAAAAAGTTAATAGAAGCTGATGCGCATCTTAAATGAGAGTTGTCAATCGACACAAGTTTAAACCGATTTTATACATTACTATTGGCTATATAGTATGGCGCCAGTATGGACTTTCAAAGAAGGGTCTCCAAAAGTGCAAATAAGACTGAATAATATGCCTTTCAATCAACCGACTCCTCTGGTATTAAGACTATCAAAGTATGTTTTGCAAGCATTATGTCAGGAAATGTAGTAGAGTTGATCGGTAACATCGATTCATTCACTTCATCAGTTTCAATCCAATATCAAGTTACTTATGTATATTTCTTTTCAACTTTGAATCTCATAAAATTATTCTTTTTTAATCTGTCCCTTGACATATCAACACACCAAATGGATGTTTCTACTCTCCGTGTTGGAATACGAGGTATCTGCTTAACACCCAACAAGATGCTTAAGCAACGTCACTTTATCAACGAAAAAAAATCTTTCCCGTTTTCCCTCTTTTCTGCCTTTTGGGGAATCCTTGCACAATCCGGATAAACACATCCAAATGCTGCAACGATCTTATCTAATTCCGAGACCAATTAGGGATATAATACCGGGCCTTGCTGTGGTCGGGGAGTGCGAAAGGAGGGGGTGGTTACAGAGGGGAGGTGGAAGGAAGCAAGGACGTAATTTCCCGCTCATCCGTCATCTTGCTCTGATGGTGAAGTGGCAGTGGTAATAGGGGCTCGTCTGGAATTAGCGGCTCAATATGCTCGGAATAATTTAGCAACATCGAGTATTTTTAAGTTGGGCGGTTTCGCAATCCCTTCAGTTATTTAATATCTACATAAAATAATATTTGTTTAATATTTATTTATTTATCTCGTTATTTATTTATTTATTCATTGGGACAAGGAAATTGTGGTTGGGGAGTCAACCATGTTGCCAGGTACAGAATCGTCTCTGTTTTAATATAAATAATCAAAATTACATTTGTAGAATAAACAAATACATTTAAACAAAAAAGTTTGTCTGTATAATCGGAATATTAATGTTTACTTGATTGATATGTTATGATAAGTTAAGAATAATCGGAATCATTTGCATTAAAATTATGGAAAATGATTGTATAGATAGTTTGCGAGGATAATTTCACTGGGCTGTTGCTTTGAAACAGTAACAAGTGGAATGCCTCTGGCCGTCTCACCTGCATCACGCGATTCAATATAGCAGCAGTGCTGATTTTGAAAACTACTATAACTCGCACAAGATGTTCAGTGATACTTGGTTACTCTTATTTCCACGTTTTATGAACTAGACCAATACACTTATAGAGATATGATGGCAATTCAACAAATACCCCCAACGTGGCCAAAGTTCTTTGACCTTACATGACCTTTGACCTTGATCATGTGACCTGAAACTAGCACAGGATGTTCAGTGATACTTGATTACTATTATGTCCAAGTTTTATGAACTAGACCAACACACTTTCAAATTTATGGCTGTAATTCAACAAATACCCCAATTTGGTCAAAGTTCATTGACCCTAAATGACCTTTGACCTTGATCATGTGACCTGAAACTTGCACAGGATGTTCAGTAATACTTGATTACTATTATGTCCAAGTTTCATGAATCAGATCCATAAACTTTCAAAGTTATGATGGTAATTCAACAGATACCCCCAATTCGGCCAAAGTTCATTGACCCTAAATGACCTTTGACCTTGGTCATGTGACGTGAAACTCATGCAGGATGTTCAGTGATACTTGATTAACCTTATGTATAAGTTTCATGAACTAGGTCCATATATTTTCTAAGTTATGATGACATTTCAAAAACTTAACCTTAGGTTAAGATTTTGATGTTGATTCCCCCAACATGGTCTAAGTTCATTGACCCTAAATGACCTTTGACCTTGGTCATGTGACATGAAACTCAGGCAGGATGTTCAGTAATACTTGATTAACCTTATGGCCAAGTTTCATGAACTAGGTCCATATACTTTCTAAGTTATGCTGTCACTTCAAAAACTTAACCTCAGGTTAAGATTTGGTGTTGACGCCGCCGCCGCCGTCGCCGCCGCCGCCGCCGTCGCCGTCGCCGCCGCCGTCGCCGCCGCCGTCGGAAAAGCGGCGCCTATAGTCTCACTCTGCTATGCAGGTGAGACAAAAAACTATCATACAAATCAGCCTTTGAACCACATAAAAAGATTAGCTTTGTCATTGTTCGAATTTTTATTCATCATTTCATTGTGAATGAAACTAAGCGAAACGCAAAGTTAAGTCTGTGCATGCTAAAATCAATTCAACTTAGGTCATGTTGATCACGCAGGAATGCATACAGTATGGTATCCGCGCCGAGCAAATTAGACAAAAGGCACTGACGTTTGAACACCATGCACGTAAAGTGGGAGTGTATGTGCTTGTGAAGTAAGAGCTGCTCCGCGCTGCGGGGAGATCACCCCGAAAGCTCGGCGTGGGTTAATCATGTTAATACCCCCAAAATCGAACGACGAATTGCGAAGTTGGCATCGTAACCTCGACGGATAATGTGCCCTGAGAGTCGGGGGCACGTGTCCGACGCACGCTCGCTATCTGCTCCAGCTAAAAATGATGACGAGTCGAGCCGTGCGTGTGTCATAATGTTAAAGTTATCATAGTTGATACGCTCTCCTATGCTTATTTTGTATCCTTAAACTGAAGAAAATATACCGAGCTAATGCCCTAATGCTTGTTAATTACTGATGTTAGTGTTGGACGATAAACTTATCAGAATGTGTTTCTACCCAGAAATTTATCGATGTCATATTGTTATTTAAAAAAACATCAATGTGCGAATTATCTGAACATAATCAAACGACAGCTTTCATTATGTTAAAAGCATATCAACCATAAATATAATAACATCCTTCATAATACATGCAAAAATCAGTGTACATAAATCTTGAAAGTTCCTTAAAATAAATTATGTTGCATACACTATTAACATTTTTTGTCTACAATATTACAAATACAAGAGTTTACAGTCAGCATTTTTTTTATTGTAACAGTTAACGGTTGAATGTCATATTGTTCTTTGAGCACGGAAGTTTTCGTATTTTTTGGATGCAAACTCTTCGTCTACGTTTTAAAAAAAAACTTTTTTATGATAACACAACGTAACCTTGAAACCGAATTAGGCTTTATGATCACATATTTCTTTGATGACACTGAATTTCATCTCTCCGTTAAAATCATTTTTTAATGTCAACAGCGGGAAGTGGCCCTAGTAATATCTAAAGCAGAATTTATCTATCTCATAAAATTATGGAAAACTCTTCCATCAATACATCGTTGTCAATATTATTTCTGGAACACCGTGGTTTTATGTACAGATCGTCAAAAGCGATTTCATTTTATAACAAAGCTCGCAGAGTCCTGCCCCTGGCACGGAGCATAATATCCAATTTGCAAGGTGTAATGAATTCTTTTATCGCTAAACCCAGTGCATGTATTATGAATCGGCCAATTATGCCTACCTACATCCAACTATTCTCCACTGGCGTGAAGAAACCGTGTTAATTAAAAACCCTGCCCCAAATGAAGCGATGTTATTATCGAGTGCCGATTCCGAAGCAAGAATAGACTTGAAAATGCCATTCATATGCTCGAATCATGACCCATTTTGTTATAGGTTTACCTATCGTTCACATGGACTCGTGTATTCAACTTGAGAAAGTTCAAATTGATTCTGATAGAGTAACGACGACTAATGAGATTAGCGCACCGTTAATCCCAACTGTATGGTGTAAATGAAAAGACGGATACAAAAAGAAAAGCGTTCAGACAATGAAAATGGATACGATGGGGTTTAAGATAAAAACGGAAATGACTCAAAGACACCGAATTGGATTGGATAATTAGGTCGTTAACCCAACTTTAAGAATACCTTAATTCCTTTAAAGAATTATATTGATGGGAAAGAGGCTTCCTCAAAAGCTCACACGTCTTATATTATTACTAATCCTAAAGTAATTTCAACTTGAACTGCTTAACAGCCAATAGACCAATTCCGATTTCTTTTGATCTTTGCCGCTTGTATCTATTGAACTTTTTTTTTGGTATTTGACTATCGTATTCTCATGATATCGGATTGGATTCTTACACTCTAATAGATGGGTGTTAAATCTGACACCATTTGCTGTCCCCAGAGCACCACACCTTAATGTCTTAAAATTAGACCCTAGAATTTCAACATAACACCGAATCGTGTTAAAGTAACAACTAGATTTGTCGGTAACAACTAGATTTTTCGGTATCAACATCCATGGGTGTTGAGTGAACACCAAATATCTAACATCTAAAATGACCGGTGTGGCCTTAACACCGAAGTAAAATGACCGATGTGGTCATCTGTACCTGTACATCAACCAACACTAAAGTTTTCTAGGTGTATTTAGGAGAAACAAGATGAAGAGGATAAGGAGGAGAGAGGGGAGGGGTAGATCGAAACAGAGAAAGAAACCAAGAATAAAAAGAAAACGAAAAAGGAACAAATACATTTTAAAAAACACAGAAAGAAAAAAGAGGGAACAGAAAGAACGAAAATATATATTCTTTAACCCAGCAATGTATGCTGGTAGTCTAGGCTCCAAGCCTAAGATCTACTAAAGAACTAAGGTGTCTCTTTTTTTGAGCTAATTAAGTGCGCGGTGAGACACTACTTTATTCAACAATCAGTGTATATTCTTCTTTTCGTATTGCATATTTGCGGTAGCTATCGGGACTCAGAGTTACCTTGTATTATTGTGGATACAAACACTAGATATTAAAGTGCATTGCCTTCGATGAGATACAGCATAATAATATACCGCGGTCAGCTTAACATTTCATGTAATTGATACTATTATTGTTATGTGTTTGAAAAGCCACCTTCTTATTGATAAAAAACACAAATATCCTCGGGAGAGGGGAAGAGGGGGGAGTAAATCCTTCTTTTTTATTTTTCTTGCAACAGTTAAGTCAATATATAACTATCGGTTGCTAATACAGCGGGTATAATAGCTAAACGCGTAACAATGGCTTCGCAATTGTAGCCGAAACCACAGTGTAGGTTTATCGGAAAGGGTGCTTTTGTCCACAGCAAAAAGGAAGACGTGAATTGCTCAACACAGCGCAGACGACTCCAGCCTTTCAATAGCGCCAAAAAGTACAGGTAACCCCCGACTCGAGGGCGTCTCTGAAAAAACGAGTTGCGAAAGAAAAAAAAAACTGTTTCCTTTTCTTTTATTCTCAAGTCGGATCAACTCGTATAACCCCCTGTGATGCGTATAGTGTACATAGTTTATCGATTTGTGACAGCGATCGTTTAGACACTCTCATTTTCTCTCTCTCTCTTGCCCCAATTCAAAAATCGATGCTGGGCATTTAACCCTCACCTATTTTGTGAGGAAATTTATCAGGGAATGTTTCTGCATAGTCGAGTGTATGATAGTCCCAAGTATTCAAATTCTTGCCGGTCTGTCGCTCGAGTGTAGCACTCAAGCTTGTCACGTTTCGGCTGGAGGTAGGGGCTTCAGCTGACTTGAGAAAGAGTTCACGCTGAGGCCATCCCATCCCTCAACTTTTAACCCAACATTTCTGAATGAAACCTTCTTCATATGCAAATATGTTATATTCAACTTCACTGGCTCTAAATAATGAATATATAATATATCTAAAAATATATGTCCGAATGATAGAGATAAAACCAAATTCCTTAACATATTTCCCACAATGCATTAATGCCACCCCGATGCAACTTTCATTTTAGAAAATAGAAAGTCAAGTATGTGAGGGGTGGTGGTGTTGTTGTATAGTTTCTGACCCCTAAAATCATTATCAAATTGATTGTATCATCATCAGCATTTATGTTATTACGATCTTTATTATTTGTATCACTATCACAAGTAATAGTAATATCATCACTAGTATTGCTATTATTATTATTGTTGTTGTTGTTATTGTTAATATTAGTATTATCGTTATTATCATTATTATTATCAGTAGAAGTAGTAGTAGTAGTAGTAGTAGTAGTAGTAGTAGTAGTAGTAGTAGTAGTAGTGGACGTATGCATCCTCATCATCATTACTATCATTATCATTATCTTTATCTATCATTAAACATTTCATGATTTACATTATGATTATTACATTGTTACTATCTTCACAACAGAAATCACAATTATAATAACGCCCCACAAAGAGAGAGCTCTGCTTCAATTTTACACTTTTATTTATATTCTTCTACCCTTCTTTAACAAAAACAAACATAGGCCTACCTGTTTGCATAGAAACTTTTTTTTCGCCATTGTAATGTTATTTGTACATCATCACCAAGGAGTTGTTATCACCGGAATATATATACATATATATGTTTCAATACATATTCCACAAGTTAAGTTCACCCGAGTTATTCGGATGAACTCAACGTGTGGAATGTCAACAGCAATTATTGTGATCTGTTTTGTTTTCAATCATGAAAATCAATAAAACACAAAAAAATAAGCGATGAAAAAAAATTGTGGAATGTGGGACTTTGACACGCTTTTACTTCTAAACATCTGAATCGATACATAAAGGTTGAGACTATATAATAATTCATCGAGCCATTTTTGTTTCTTCTGCAATGTGAACAACCTTCAAAAATATGAATTGAAAGTTCGGATCTACCCCTGATCTAAGAAAGAACAGCAATAACTTATAGACATTCCTGAAGTTAATCAACTTAATTACTTGCCACAGTGCAACGCTATAAAGCCAATCAGATTGAGCTGATGTCGTAATAACGTGATGAATTCGGCGAGAAGTGGGTAATTCAAAAAATGGAAGCAGCTCATGTTTCAGAACGTTGGATTTTAATCATTATTGATTATAATTTATGTTGAAGGTCTATGTCGCCTCACAGGGGGTGCTAATAGTGGTATCAGTTCGGCTTGGTTGGCACAGCGGAACTCGCTAAATATTAAACGGGGATAGCTTGACAAGTTGATAAGGACGCACTTTTGCCTATGTTCGCCACGTTGTGTTGCACGTATAGAAGTGGCGCCTCGCTTAAGGCGCCATTCTATAAATATTAGGGGGTTTCGAATAAGAATGAAATAACCTAATGTGGGAATGCATTTGACCGCGGGCATGGAGATGATAGTTTTGTTAGGCATAAATCTAACCTCTAGTTATAGTGTTTACACTCTCATTGATTAACCTACCAAACTGCTTTTAAAATATTTGTTTGTGTAAAACAATTAAGGATCTTTCTCTGACCAATTGACAATGGGTAAATTCATAAATCAACCAACTTCATAGGTTGCTTAAAACACTCCTGAAAATGTAAACATTCATTAGCATGTTAGAAGCACGGTACATGAACCGTACGTTGTAAGTTGAGATATAAGATTAACATTATATCATACACGTAAAGCATTCACATGTCCATAATGTGATGATATTCATGTTTAAACCGAAGGTGGTGTATATTCAATAACATTTCTTGAAACTGAAATGAATTGAATCAGCAATCATTGGCAACATGGTCATGAACATCAGCCTACACATGAGTTCTGAGTTATTGAACTTTCTCTCTGTTCTGTTATCAAAAAGTGCATTGCCTATTTGGGATGCCTACAGGAGTCCAGTAATCACCCCAGGAAAATTGTCCCCAAGTGCTCACATAGTCATGTAGTCTTTGATCAATCTTAAATTAAGAATTCAGCAAGCAACCCAAGCAGTTCAAGTGGGAGTGTGATAATTCCTCTATGTTTTAATTCCGCTAGACTGTGTTAATCTTAACAAAGAAAAACAGCAAGAGGTCGGGATGTTTTATTCACCGATAAGGCTATGCTACCCTACTCCGCGCAAAATTGGCAATGTTTATAATCTCCGTTAGCATTTCATGCGCACGGGGACGAAATTCACTTGGCATGCTACAAGTTTGTCCTTTTCCTTCTTCCATTTTCGCCGGTTGTTACTTCTCCTACGTGTTCTTACTGTTTCCAATTGAGAAACATGTATTATTTCCGATGTTGACTTATGAGCTTGAAGGGGAGTTTAGCTGGGTAAATGTCGGGAAAAAGGAAAAAAATCGTGGCGCCTCGGGCTCCTACAGCCAAGGACAGACTGTTATTGTAATGGCGAGAGTATAACCACTCACCTTTCGTATTTCCGACCGATTATCGCATAAAAACGGGCAGTGAATGAAAATTGTCATAACTCGATTTTGATCTTGTGAATTATGTAAATATCCGGTCCACAATGCACGTGCGGTGTTGACCCATTAAATCGCGGGTAAAGGCTTTAAACTGTTGCATTGCTGATATTATTAGTGAAAAAGTGGTTTCATTTTGGCCCCATTTTGTATCAACAGTATACGAGTCCAATTTTATTTCAAATACATATGGCAATCCAAGACATACATTTTCATTTAAAAACACACACACACGTTTCCGGTTTGTAATTGAGTAAAACTTGAATAATGAAAAGTATACTCAAATAAGAAGTCGAATTAAAGTTAGTTATTGATCCATATTGTGCATTAATACATAAATCAATTAGAAAATTCATAAGCAAATATAACTAGATCATGGGTAGTATTCAATGAAATGATAGTTGTTTGAAGCAAGTGAATAACAATTATGATAAACAATATTGAATATTTTTTTAATCCAACATTTGGAATATTAAAAATTAATTCGTAAATGTTGATCAATTGAAATGTTCATACTTCAGTTGTATTCAAAATTTGGGAATGAACAGCTTTTGAAAATATTCATCAGGGTAAAAATATTCAGTGAAACATTGACTGACTTGTACCCAGGCAGCCAATGATATCTATATGATGGA
Source organism: Lytechinus pictus (assembly GCF_037042905.1). NCBI lineage: Eukaryota > Metazoa > Echinodermata > Echinoidea > Temnopleuroida > Toxopneustidae > Lytechinus > Lytechinus pictus. The sequence goes on along the minus strand of NC_087262.1, from coordinate 7,843,075 downwards.
CGGCTTTTCTACAGGGGGATACGGAGAATGCCTGTTTGCCTTAAAAATTAATTGGATTATAAAATATAAATGCCCCCGCTGGTTCCGTGAATGCGAGGGCCACTTCGCACACTAAACCACAAAACGCGCGCATCAACTTAAGAAGGAAACTTAGCATCCATTCAGCAAAGTGACTGATTAAATGACAATAAATTCCAATAATCGTGTTTATGTTGACCTAACCACCGGAATAGAGTTTGTGTTTTGTAATTTCATGATGTATTTGTGTAAAATTGTCATAATTTCAATTCATAGCTAAATAATATACATTTTAGGTAATAAATGAACATGATAGCACAATTTCCTTCTGTTATTTTATTTACACCCACTATACCGATTCATTTTTGTGTAATTCATGTTATTTTAATGTACTTTAATTATTTCTGTGGATGGTATTACAACTGTTTCTGTATTCTCCTCTTTAATATCTTGAGTTTCGGTTTCATCAATTTGATTTCATTGGATTCCAGTAATATTTTCTGAATAAACAATACAACTTTTGAGATTTAAAGTACAGATAAACCACGAACGTAGTCTTTATATACCGATATTCTTATCATATGAAGGTAATAAGATATCATTTTATATTTAAGTTCATCTGTCGTATTTTCTCTTTCATTCTTTTGGTTAGAGCAATCACCATGATAAAACCGTTTTAAGGACAAAGATTTTGCATTTGAAAGCAAATAATAACAATATTTTTTTTTCTCTCTATTATTCAAAATAAGTAATTTGTGTCATTAACAACTGAACACTAAAATGTCATATTTACAAGGAAGAAATACAAAAAATACATAACAATGACGTCATGACAGACATTAATAATATCGTGTCTTGTCCCACAAATTGGCAACACTTCTCTTGTACCGTCTACGTTATATACCACGGCGTCTGTGGTATCAACAAATTGGTATAAATTGATCAAAGTTGGCGAATGAATGCCTCTAAATTCCCGGATAATCACGCTCGGTAATGAAAGGGAAATTAAACTAATCTAGTTTGGTGAAGATTGGCATATTTTCATTACGGTATCGAGTTTTTTTACCATTATATTTCTGGAATTACAATAAGAGGTTTTAAATTTGTTAAAATGCATGATCATGCAGTTATTACTATTAGCTGTTTTAATACAAGGTAAGCTTTCCTGTTTTGGGATATAGTGCCGCTTATGGAATCATTTTTACATGCGCACTTTGAATTCTTACTAGCATCTCTTTTTGACGGGAAATCATTATGAAATTCATATAAAAAACATACTGAAATGTCAAAAAAATATGTATCGATAAAGCGAAGCAAAATCATTGAACTTGAAATTTTTACCACTATATATATTTTGTTTTCAATTAATTTTCTTCTTACTCTTTTACTATTTTCACCACATAATATTTATCTTGTCTATTCCTTATAAAAAAAAATACTGTATATACTGATATGTATTGATGTTGCATGTTATATCAATCTCGCCAATAGGTTTACTATATAGCTTGCCAGCTCGCCGCAGAAATTATCATAAATACATTATTAATTTTTCACCACATGAGTAAGCTTCATTCATTATCAATGGCACAGTGCGCTTAGAGTTACCTCCCATAGAACAATTCGCTACCTTTTTTTCCAAGTGATTTTTCAATCATTTATTCTACCCGCATGTAATATGCATTTTGCAAATTGGATATGCAGCCGATATACCACAAGGGGAAGATATTGATGTGCAATTATAACACAATAACATTGACACAGTGTACGATATACCTATAGATATTTTCTCATCGCTTCTAGTATACGTAAATATACATGGCCATGTCTGTAGCGAAGGTTTGTGTTACTGTTAAAGCAATTCATCTGTAGCTGCTTGGAAGATTTACTAAAACTCTTTTGAAAAATATCATTTATTACATCATTTATATAGAACTAAATTATGTAGGAGACGTTATTATTTTTGCATCGCATTTAATCAAACAGTTCGACGCTGGCCTGTATCAATACATATCGAATATAATAGTTACAAATGTGCTTGTCTTTCAGAATTACATTCTAGGTGATTTCTAACCATTTACCAACTACTGATGAAATAAAATTTAGGAATTACACAACTAGCTGATCACACCTGAAAGAAACAGACTGGGAAACACGGTTTTACCCCATGCTATAAATATTCGTGGTCACACACTTTTGCATTGGCGGTATAATTGAATATTTGCCACCACCAGGATTTTGGTTCGGTAAAATAATTATGTAGGTATGCTGTCCGTTTCTATACAATGCAACTTCTCTTATTAAGTAAAACTCTGCAGATGTGCTATTTGTTATTACCATAAACAAATTAATTAATAGCCGATATGTACATTTGTACCTATCCTTAAAAATCTGAATCACAGTATGAATTTCCCTTTAATGAACAAGATTGCTATTGACTAAGCATTCCTTTGGCAGTAAAGTGCGAATTCAGGTTCTGACACATAAATTTATATATTCCTTTGATGAATTATCATAGAGAGATACTAATCGACGGTGTGATATGAGCATGATCATCATTATTATTATGCAATCATGATATGCGAGAACGCGAGATGATTATGTCGCTCAGTATTTTCACAACGTTCACCTAAGAATATTATTTAACTTCAAAAGGTCTATGATTGGAAAGTCGGTTTTCTCTTTGATGATTTTTTCTTTTTTCAACCGTGTTTTACCGAGAATAATAAAACTTACTCTTACATGCACCGTGTGTGAGCGTGGCACGTCGGTGAAAATCCATTACCATCGACATGGTGACTGGGTTGTGCGGGGCACCTGGCGGCGTGGTCTGTCGCTGGCATGATGCTGCTTGGCTCGGCAGGAAAGCCATGGTCGCTAAATTATTCTCTCCAAACATATAGGCTAAAAGAAACACGGTCGAAATTACTCAGATGAAAGGACAAGGTCTGCTGGTTCGGGGTCCTTGTCGGCTAAGTGCCCCCCGTAAGATGGAACGGGGCCGGCGAGTTCACGGCTGGAGGATGTTGTAGGAGCAGACGATGTGCCCTCTGTTTTTCGCTTATTTTCCGCTCTGTGCTTGAGCAACCGAGGGAACTTAGCAGTGCGGAGCGATTAGCCGAAGCGACAATTCACCGGCTACCTCAATGGGCAAAATGGGTCTAGTGATCGGTCGCCCATACAATTGTATAGTCTTGGACGCACTACCGTATCTGTAGATCTGTGTCAATCGGTGGCGGCGTGCGCATACCAAAATATCAAAAAGTTCTGTCATGAAGTGCAGGACATCAAACAAGTCAAGTACTCGCTGGACCAGGTAAAAATCGATTGAATGACAATGTAATCAGGTTCTCGAAACGGGTCCTTGCAGATTGGAAAGGAAAATTGCTCAGAGAATTTCGACGAGACCGTATCCACGATGAATATTGTATGAAGTTGATAACGGAAAAGAAACCTCGTTGATGTGCTTAAAGTTTAGCCAAGACTTGGGGAAATGTGTCTCAATCACGAGAAAGGAGAAGAAATTGGAACGTCTTGAATGGGGGAAGATGCTTTGAATGACAAGTCGATGTTTCTTGACACGCGTTTTTCTTAGATCCATCGGACGGGAAATTATTACAATACAATAAAGTGTCTCGCAACTTATGAAGTTAGCCGTGCGTAGCCTCTGTAGGAGCCCTCTCGTGTGTACCCCGTTTCGTGTATCACTCACACACAGGCACGAGTCACGGACATTCCCACACAAAGCGACTGTAGAATGAGGCTCTTAGTTTCGCTTAATCGACCTGACTACAACCATGCCTGATTGGTCAATGGACAGTACGCATCGCCACAGGCGAGTGGCTACGAAACGTGTGATAAGCCAATCAGAGGCTCTATTACATGAATAAGTTTGCACGTGTGGGAGTGTCTCTCGCTTCAGTGCCACTCGTTCGCACAGAATCAAATCGACGGTCGCACACTGTCCTCACGCCATACGGCCAAGCATTCATTGATACTTTTTCCCCCACTGGGCTTCTTTTGTCATCCTCTTTAGCCAATTCAACCCCTCTATTAACTTCTTCCCAACGTCGAAAACACACATATCACACTCTACACGATTATCTTTTCAAAAACATCTCCCACCAGTCCTCTTGTAGCTTCCTATACACGACAAATTATACCGCATTTTCAATAAGACTGGGCTGATTTTGGTGGTTATGCGAAATAATGCTTTTCAGACCGCAGTCGGTGGCCAGTCCAAAAATCATTCAGTCTTTTATCACTGATATTATGACGACTTCTGACTCTTTCTCCCACTTTATAAGAATTGTTACGTTAACAATGAGACGCCCAAAACTTCCGTTTCGAAACAATATACGCGGTGGAAGGGGTCCGTATCAGATCGTTCCGACAATTTTTATGATTCGGCAGAAACTTGGTAAACAACATTCCTGCCGTGTTATGTGGGAATCAAATAAATGGACGTGAAAATGAAATTGACTTTTAACAACCTCCTCCTTAATTTCGAACCTTGACGTTTATTTAGTACGATATCACGTCGAGGATTACATCTCTGCACCTGATGAATATATCTAGAGCGGTAAAACTCGATTTTCGTTAACATTTGTCACGGATTGATAAACAAAAAAAAGTTGTTCTAATCTAAAAAAAAATAGTTTTGAAGTGTAGAACATAGATTTTCGTTTAAACTTTGACTCCATTTTCTTTCCGGTAATGCACGAATTAACAAAGTCATTTCGAACTAAATATAACCGCGACCGCATAATAAAATCTATGATTCTACATAACTCCTTATGAATAAGGCTTCTGTTCATTTTTCAGAATATATTACGTTAGACCTGCCTTAATACTCTAACGAAAAAAAAGCAGTTGACATGGTCGTTCACAGGATTTTTTTAATAGGAAGATAGCATACTCGTGAATGTTTATAAAAAATTAAAAATACATAAGCGCGCGAGAGAAGCGATCAATCTAATTACAGGAGTATTTCTTCCTTTTTTTTTTGATGGAATCTCGTGAGAATTCACAAAATAAAAACATGTTAAAGTCATGAAAATTAGCCTCAACCCACCCCCCCCCCCCCCTTTCTTCCGACGTGATGTCAATGCGGACCATTTTCTCGTCTCACTTAGGTTTTAAATACTGAAATATTATTGAGACTTTATCAAAATAAAAACACAATCTGATATTTTTTTTAACTAATTCATGCAAGTATTGGATGTAAAACTCGGAAGGTGGTGTGGGATATTTTCCCACTGTCCTTTACAGTAACCGTATATGAAACCCCTTATGCATGTCATTGCTTAACATTTCTTTTAAAAATTGGTCACATCAACCGATAGCAAGCTATTAAAGCCAAGTAATTTATTTTCAGTTGGACTTCTTCCCGCCGTTGGTGGTGACGATGATGATGACGATGTTATTGTGTTTTGAAAAGAAAACGAAAAAAATAGGGCAAAACTGGGAAGAGTGCAAGTGTGATTACCCTGAAAAGATGAATGATATTAAACTGATAAGAACTTGGGCTCAGGCGAGCAATATTGCTTTTGTTTTAATTACCAGATCTCATCAGCTGCCCCTGTAAGCCGCCATCGAAATGAGGGAGAGGGAGTGGATAGGGAAGAAAGAGAGATATAGGATAGTAAAACAAAAAATCTCCGGTCTTTTCGATATGACAGGCCGAAGCTTCCCCGCCGCGGTGTTCGGCTTGGGCTGCCATGCATGCGCCGCACGGTGCTTTCTGTGACATCGAAACCCGTAATTATGTTCCTCCTTTCTCCTTTATCCCTATCCCCTTTTTGTCTTTAAAATTTGCTTAAAGGTCGGGGAGGTATAAATCTATCATTAGCATATTTGGATAATCGGGTACGAAATGATGAGCCGTGCAAGACAGTATGTCAGGATTAGGATTGAAAAAGGGCGAACAAATGTTTGAGCAAACGCCTTGGATGACAGCGATGTTGAGAGAAGAATAATTTATTGCTCTCCGAGTGGTCATGAGTAAACCCATTTTCCATAACCACCAACTTCCTTGGGTTTTTGTTATTTTCTTACTTTAACAAAATACAAGATGGGAATAAATGACCGCTGTCTGCCTTTAATATCTAACACCATGACTGTTCATTCATTCATACTGGTATTCCTTTTATCTTTACAACATTATTAATTTTTAGAGTTGAATTTTGAATAAACCTGTGTATTGTCTCGTAAATATTTGTTTGGTATTTTTCTTCTTCATTTGCAGGTAGACAACAACAGCTGCATGCAAATGTAAAACATTGCGAGTCACATAATTATAATGGGTGCCGTACTTAGATAAATCATTCAATAATGATAACAATGTAATATTAATAATAACTTGGCCTAGATTAGTATGCATAATCTTCACTTGTACAGTTGTGGGTAGTATTGAAATTGACGAAACTGACGTTCGCATACGAAATATAACATGAAATCGATTTACTTAACTCCTGAAATCAAATAGTCAACAAACGTACCTTTTCATATATAATTTTAACCCTTTTTTCTGGTTTCCCACATACTGATTAATCTATACAATGTATAACGTATATAGTTATTCAGTGTAATTCCAGATATCAAAAATTAATTAATTCCAAGCCATATATGGCCATAGTTCCTTTTTTCTTTCCTCGGACATGTCGGAATTGATAAAAATGCATGAGATTATGGAGAAATTGTGAATGGCAAAGCTGAGTAGAGGTACTAAGCATGCTAAGTGCGATATGTACTGTATACTATTCGAGTATGTTGATTATAAAATGCATACTAAAATATTTTTCATCTTAATCTGAAACAGCAGCGGCGCCAACCTGTCAATGGTGAAGGGGGGGGGCACTCCTTAACGTTTGGCTGTTGGGGCGGAGGAGGGGGGTTCTGATGTTGTTATTTTTCGAAGGTGTGATGTTTATACCCCCCCCTCCCCCCCCCCCCCCAAAAAAAGTTCCAAAATATAGTCAGGTCAAACTCCTTGGTGTTTTGAGACAATGCGTGTATAGGCCTACAAACAGCGGTGTTTAAACTATACTTCCCGTGTTCAGGTGTTAAGGCCCGCGGTGTTTTAAAACAAAGTGGTGTTAAAACTTCACTTCCAGTGTTTACAAAGGACCACACCAAGAATTGTGTTAAATTAATGGGGTAAGTTCGACACATATTGATGTAATTCATTATGATTCTTAGTTTAACACTATCTTGTGTTAAAAATTAAACACCATGATGCATTTTTAACACCAAAAAACGTACAATTTTTTTTCTCCAGAAGCCAAACCAATCAGAATGGTCAGGGCAGGTATTGCATCGAATAAGAAAGAGAGAGAGAGAAAAAAAAGGTAATAAATTTGTTTAAGAGTGTAGGGGAATGTGCCTGTGCCTTTAGGCAGTTAGGTATTGTAAGTCATTGTCTTAATGAACAGGATGAAACCATGTAGATTAAGAAAATTGGTTCTACAATGTTTGAGCAAAGGTTGTGTCATGTTAATCATTGCTAATGGCGTACGCGATTGTCAAATAACTTTTCAACATATTGTTCCTTTCGTTACATTACGTTGACTTCGCCTAAGAGCAATTAAATTATATCATTGCGATACGATACTAAGAGCATATGACTTTCTCAGACTAGGAGTGCTATATATATAGCTGACCGTATACCATCCAGTTTGTAAACAAAAAAAACATTGCCGTTATATTTTATATAAATCGCTCCACATAATGCCATCGGAAGTATTTCTAGCTAAAATGCAAATATTCAAAGAGAAATATATCACGTTCGCCAAGCAAAAGCTGAATGGTTAACTTTGGCCGGGTTGCGAAAAAAATGAAAAAATACACCCCTCCCTCGCTGACTAAAATGAATGGCTATACGCAAGGGTGCCAATGGGTACGAGGGGATATAGAGAGAGGAATGAAATTGAACATTGGCGGGAACGAGCTAATAACGGCACGACGGGACAGGCCAGCTTGCCGCATTTCTCCATCCCATAGTCATCAAATATTAAAGCGATATCAGCCATGCAGAACTGTCATTTCGGAGGATCTCAAAGACTGATGAGCTCCTCCGAATAGAGAAGAGAGAACGAGAAGGTAGTTAGACAGATAGGCTTAAAGAGATAGACGGAAGATATACAGATGAATAGGGAATATCGATAATGGGATAGGTAGATGGATAGATAGGTGGATAGATAGATAGATGATCAAAGTGAGCAAAACAAAGTGCATTAGAGGGAAATTAAGGAGGATATACAGCGAAACTGAAGAAGTAGACGACAAATTAAAGACAAGCTATGTCAAGTCATTGAAGAAAAACTGCTTTCTTAAAGGGAATTTTGTGTATGGATGAATGGAGATAAAACAGCAAAAGAAGAAATTGGACATGATATGAAATAATGAGATATGGATTTAAAGAGAATTTAGCGTTTTATGAATTTTAATTTTCAATATGATCAAAAATATTACACAAACCTTTAAAATTTCAACTGCGGATTAACGAAAATTTGTACTCAGAAAAGGAAAAAAAATCTACCAGTGTTATTTTTTGATAAATGGAACTGATTATAAAAGAGTAAATATGGAAGGAGGTCATGACAGAAAAGAAAAAGAATCTTAAACATATGAGGGTTATCATATGGGAATTGTGTATGAAGCTCCTTGGTTTTGGCTTCTGTAGTGTCCGGGTTTCTATGGCTTCTCTCGCTTGCATTTTCAAAGAACTTTTGCTTCATCCTCCATATCCGGCCCCCTCAAGATATTAAGATCATAACTGTAGTGTTGAAGCCTTTGTAATTATGGACGTGTCAGAGAAAAAGAGATTACATGGAAATTGGGGAAAGGAAGAGAAGAAAGAGAAGGGTAAAGGGGTGAGAGGATGATGTGATATTAGGTAACCGGTAAATACCGCTATTTACATTTCCTGTAATATACGATATTATCACGATATATTGGTATTTTCAGTCCCCATTCATGATTGCGATTATCGTGATTATGTTTGATATCACAGTTCAAATTAGTCTTCTTAATGACTGCAGTACAAAATGGAAATTGTTTTTTCCACGTCCTTCTTGCCGAGATGTTGACGAGCAAAGCAAATCAATTTCCGAAAGTAATCATTACCTTTCTACTTTTCCACATTACGATAAAACGTACAGGAAACACGTAATGATCTACTATAGTTACAATTTAGATCGAATCTCGTGTAATAATGGTCTTTTCTACACGCCATGGCTGGGGCTCGAACCAACGACCCTCTGATTGAAAGACAAAGTCCCAACCACTATACCTCGACGCCCCCACGCATAGTATACAGCGAATATAAACATTTGTATTAAGCGCTAAATGTTGCATATTATTATCATTATCCTAAATTGTAAGAATGCACTATACCAAAGAAGTTTACTAATCTAACTAAGATGTTGACTTAGGCCTACTATTCAATGTCTACTTCGAATATAGATGATTACATAATTTCTTATATTTCTCGATCGGTCAAAATCACAGTCATATCTAGTTCTGTTTCGTATGAATAGCAAATAGGTATAAGAGTTTTCATCATGATTGATAAAAATAACTGGTTCAGTTGGCCTAATCTATATAAGATGTAGACATATCATTATTTGTCTCAGTCTAAATGAAATGAACGGTGTAAATATCACAATGTTCTTAACTTTTTTTTTCAGTACGTGAACTAATCACAAATTCTTGCTCTTTCGACGTATAGAAACCATTTTGGTGGGTGGGCGAGTTGATATATTATGTATATTTTACCCTATATAAAGAAATAGGTGCTATACACTTTGGTGAAAATGAAGACCAAGTCAATATTTTGGGATTAAATGGCATGGCAGGTACGGTAAGCAGGGAAAGCCTTGCCCAGTCAAGGATTAAATCTCCAATATCCTCCGCTCATTTTCCTCGGATAGTGTTTGACATCTGGTTTGAAGATCAGACTTTGATTAGAAATTGATGAGAGATATCCGAATTATCTGATCATCCCGGCGTCGTAATTACGGACGCATCGGGACACTTTCGGACAATGTTCGGCAATGGTTAACCCGTGTTTGTCGTCATCATGTTGTTTCGACCTGGATGACATTTTAAAGTATGTTTTCAGGGAAGAGGCATCGAGGTTATGGACTTCATTTTCATATTTTACTAGAATTTATTATATAATAATATAAAGAAGGAAGAATACTTTCCTGGTTAAAGTTAACATCAAATTACAATAAGTATATTTGACTTTCTACTTAATAACTTTGTAGTATGTTCACTCGAATTATTAAGGATATGCTGACCATCATTAAAATGAAAAAAAATGGAGACATAAATTATAAGGGTGAAAAAACGACGTCATACGGATTCAGAGGGGCAAAACGACGTGCGGAAAGGATAAATCAACATGGATAGCTGGAAGAAGAAGACAAAGAAGAAGAGGACAAAAAAAGAGGAAGAAGAGGAAGAAGAAGAAGAAGAGGACGAAAAAGAGGAAGAAGAAGAGGAAGAAGAAGAAGAAGGAAAAAAAAAGAAGAGGAGGTGCAGGAGCATGAACAAAAATGAATTAAACGAACCAATGCATGAACATCGAAAAATTAGAGGAAATAGAGCAATAGAATTAGCATAAAGACGAAGAACAGGTAAATACGATGAAAAAGGGTTAAAATGCCAAGAAGATGAAAAAGAAGAAAATGATGAAGAGGAAGGAGTTATTCTTCTCCCTTTAAGAACCTGTCTCAAACCATGCGTGGCGTCAGGGCTCAATGAACATGGAATTAAAAATCCAGTGAGACAGTCCAAATCATCATCAACGTCAAAAATAACACGACTGCCATAGACACCTAACCAGGCAACCAGCCGAGCTAACAACCAGAGAAATGAATGGGTAAGGCCATAGGTCCACGGTAAGGGGGAGTAGGCAGAAATATAGGAAGATGGCTGATTTTTGTAAGCTGAGGATACATAATGAAAAACAAAGACAGCGATGATGAATATACAGGGTAGATTTGTAAGCTAAAGAAACAGAATGAAAATCATAGGCAGATATGAAGAATATAAAGGGTAGATAGGGTTTAATAGAGATGCAGAGATATAAATGGAAAGATAGATGCGAGTTAAGAAAGGGAGGAGAGAGAGGGAAATAGAGAAAGAAGGAGAGAAAAGAAGAATTAACAGAAAAACGGTATTGACAATTCTATTGGGAATCGACAGACATGACAGAGTTGTGATTTTAAAATGGTCTCTAAATATAATGAGCAGGAGATGGTTCTACAAGAGTTATTCGACCTGGACAGAACGGCACAAAGAGACAAACAGAAAGAAACACAGACAGACAGACATGCAAACATACATACAGAAAATGATAGATGAAGATTGAGAACAAGAGAGAAAATAGAGAGAGGATGTGGCTATAAATACAAAAAAAGTTGATAGTAGTATTCTATCAAGAACGTGCTGAAACAAAACAAAAACTTGGTCACGGAAGCACGAATTAAGAAAGAAGGAAAAATTAAATTCTTTTGAGACAATAACTCGAATAAAAGTTCAAAGATTTCATATGACATTTGAACTATTGATTGACATGATAATAAAATCACATTCCATTGTACTTTGTGGGTTACGAGAAGTTCATGATGGCATCGTTTATTGTATGTTCTCGATAGCATGCAACGCTGATAATGGCCATGCATCATTATAAAAAAAATATGATTTTATTAAAAACCTCGTGCAAATGATAGCTTTAATAGTTGTTGTCCAAGTAGTTGTTTTTTGTGTGTATAATAATATAGTAATATCTTGATCGTATTAGTTTTAGTAGTACCTAGAAGTCGTATTTTCAGTAGTATTAGTAGTAGCAGGGAATAGTAGTAGTAGTAGTAGTAGTAGTAGTAGTAGTAGTAGTAGTAGTAGTGGTGGTGGTAGTAGTAGTAGTAGTAGTAGTAGTAGTAGTAGTAGTAGTAGTAGTAGTAGTAGTAGTAGTAGTAGTGGTGGTGGTGGTGGTGGTGGTGGTGGAACAAGTTTTTGTCATGTTAGTAGGAAGGCACGAGGAATGACAGGATGGGTTAAAAATATTATTTTATTTTACTTCCTTTTTTTTCATCGGCGGAAGTTGTTCTGGTCATAATACTGTAGATTTTAGATTAGTATTGATATTCAGAGACATTGACATTCCTGATAATCTATCGTTAATTATAGAAAAGCAAAGAATTTCCATTCAATCTATAAAGATATTGGAGTAGTATATTTTTTTCTATATTTTCTATATTGCATGATCATTCAGTTTTCCCCGGCTTTGCTCTTTACCATCCCTAAAGGTGGCCCGCAACTAGTAAACGAAGAAAGAGATTGCTCGTCGCAATGAAATGATATGCGCCTCTATTACTATCGTCCTCGTTCAAGTTCATTCAAAATTGATAAGTCATTTAAATTCAATGTTCGCTCAACGAGCGCTCTCTAATTATGCAAATGAGCACCGCTCGCGATTCGACCCCGAGATGCGATAGTCTCTCGCCGGAAAGACTTGGTTACCCAACGGGTCCCCAGTGGCCGCGTGATGGACATCCCGGTGCCACTGTAATCGGAGAAAACTTCGCCCGTTCGCTCCCCGATTTACTTCTTCCTTTTCCTTTATTTTATCCTCCTTTTTCTGCCCTTAGCTTTATACTTTGTATCTAAACGAAAGCCTGTCTTTCGTTAATTTCCTTTTTATATTCTTACCTGATTTCGCTGTCTTTTCAACGTTTTAATTTTGTCTTTGATGCTTATAATTTTCTCTTTTTTTAAGCATGACCACACCTGTAATTACCATACCTTATTCTTTTGTACCATTTGTCTGTTGGCTTTTTCTCTCTTATCTATCATTCTAATTGTGAATTTCAGACCCCCCCCCCCCCCCATCCATCCGTCTCTCCTTTTTTGTTCTCTCCTTTTTTCTTTTCTATGATTTCTTTTCCTTATCATCCATTCGACCCTTCATTCAGTTTTGAATAGGGCCTTGAATGTTTAACAAGATTACACTATTTTCACTTCTTCATATTATTCGCATGCTTACGATACCCATTATGACTACTTGTCCATATTCTACGATTATGTCTATTTGGGGGTTGTCAGCTTAATATGTCTACATGATCTATTCAGAACGCCCTTGTACTTTCATCTTTGTATCTAAAATTTATAAGAATATTTATGCGTTAACTCTTTTGAATTATAGATGCGATGGTGCTACAGATGACCGCTTTGTGGCACATGCATACGAGGATAATTTCTTAATGGAATAATGGATTTAATGTCTTCATGAAAAGCTATATCCATGATATTAATAAAAATAAAATGTCATTAAAATAAATAAATAAAAACGAGTGAAAATAGAAAAGATGCGCAGATAGCGCCAGTTTTGTATACATTACAATTCTCCGTTGATCCCTGTAATTTGGATTATTTTCTTATCAAGCTTTAGGTTTTAATTTCCGTTACAATCGTAAACAAGGATTATTGCAGTTATTCATATATTGCTCTTTTTCTTATAGCATTGCAATTATTTATCCTGTTTTTAATATCTATTTTGTAATTCATTAAGTCAACATAATTATATAGCTATCAAATTTCTTCCAATTTTTATTTTGCATTATTCATTAAGGATTTTTTTTTCTTTTGGCGGTTATGGTTAATGGTTGAATTTATCAAAAGTTATTCAAAACTTGTCTTTTTTATTTTCCACATCTTCTCAATGTGCATGTTTTAAGTGAATCCGACGATGAACGATTCGGCAACAAAAACGACTAGACGAATCCTCCCCCCCCCCCCCCCTCCAAAGCCACAGGATCGGACTGGTCGAATAAGGGGCCATTCCAGGATATTTTGGCATTATAGGAGACGATTTTGACTCTGATTTTCTCATTCATATAACATTTGTAAAACAGAGTTAAAAGAGACACCCTATCTTTTCTAAGCTCTCCTTCCATCTCTTTATTTTTCCCTCCCCCTTTTCTCATTCTTTGTTACACTTTTGAAAACAAAAATAATAGGGCGGTCGCTCCCGTCCCTCAAGTGGCGTAGCCCCCCGACTCGACTGATTAGCATCGTAAGTCTTCAACCACGAATAACATTGATTCTAGGGAGCTGAAGTTATTGAAAGATGCATGGGCTGACCGTGTTGGCCTCGAAGTCTGCTTGTAAAGATATGCCCCGCTCTGTTACGCTTGCCGAGCGGGTAAAAGGAGAGCCGAAGGAGGTGCGAAAACTAACAGGAGTTTCACATTTTTTTTTAGTACGCGAACATGCACGCAGGAGAGACTTAATAAGATGGGTTTGTATCAGATCGTCACCACAGCACATCGACGACTGCGAATGGGACTGCAGGTTGATATCCAAACCGGGGAACCGCTGATCACTTTTTGAAAGTTGGGAGGGGGGCTGAACGTGCAAAAAAATCGCAGTGAGATCGTAACTTTCACTGTTACGTACAAAGTACTAAAAAGGCGAGGTACCGCGGTCCCACGTAAACTGCCAGCGAATGAGCAAAACGTGAATTGTAGGAAAGATTTGTATGAATCGTATGAAAACTTTGTATAAAGTTTAAAGAAGATCATTAAAAATTTATTCAAATAAGTTATGAATAAAATAATAGAATGAAATTTGCGAGAATTTTAGGTGAATATCAAAGACTGTAAACGAGAGAGAAAACAAAAGAAGATAAGTTTCTTACTGTTAATTGGCAAAAATTGTGTTTTTTTACCCTATGAACTCATCTATCAGAAATGACCTTTTCCAGGCTCTAGTGATTTCTTTCTTTTAATCAAAACTAGCCCAGTGTGTTTTAAAAGGTTATTGAATGAAGATGACAAACATATTGCTACACAAGAAACAATGTTGATTGAAGGGATAAACTCTGGCGATACTTCCAACACTTGGGAAGAGTACCGAGGGGAAACTACAACGGCAGCTATATTGAGGGTAAAGGGGGTGCCTTCTTTCGAGTGGGACTTCAATCGTCACCCACTTTTAAATTCACGTCCGCCACTGAGGAATCTGACATTGGAATGTATTATACAAGAGGTCCGGTATTAATTTTGCAGTGTCACAGTGCGCGCTTGGCCGCCGCAGGAACACCCTCGTCATGCGCGGGCCGGCGTGTTACTGTGTTTGCGTGCGAGAGGGGAAAGGGGGGTTGCTCGTTGCGAGGACACGAACCGCTAAGCGCGAAAATGTTCCCCACGCCTGGCGAGGCATCGAAATTCGCACCTCACCATTGTCCCCCGGTGACCCTCCGATACGAGAAAACAATCTTGGGCGCGACAAAGCGGTAAGGAAGAGAGGGAAGGGACTGTAGGGTTGGAATGACAAGACAGACAAGGAGACGGAGAGAGAAAGGAAGGGAAAAGGAGAGAGAGGGAGGGGGAGGGGGGATCGGGGATACGTGTTTTGGAACGACCAAAATACATGGTATAGGTATATTATGAGGTAGAGAGAAATTAAAAAAAGAGATAAGGAATCGATGGAAACAGAATGAGAAATCAAGAATGAACGAAATGTAGGCCTACTTTCCCTATACAATTGCGTTTTCAGGGAACAAAAGTCAGGACGCATCCCAGCCATTGCCAATTTCAGCCAAATTTCACAATAAATAAAGTTATTGGGCTATTATTTTCATCAAAATATATGTGACAGTGGTGGCGTCAGGGTATTTCCGATCTAGAGGCAAGACGACCAATGTGTAACTTCATTTAATTGAATAAATTGTACTTAACTGAATGATATAGGGGTATATGATCAAACGACCCGAAAATTCTGTGTTATGCTTTTCTTTCCTCTTTTTATGTCGTTACCCTATTTTCCCAAGTTTGTCTTCTTTTTAACATTTTAGTAATGGGGACGATTTCTCCTGATACATTTATCAAAACTACCATGCTCAAGAATATTGGCGTATCACAGGCCATCGACTTTGATAGCACCCCCCCCCCCTTCCCCCTCCCCCTATTGTTTAAACCTTGCGACATCACGCGCGCGCGATGGACTGACGAACGAGAACGGCTATCGTTCTGTCGAGAGTTGTTCAAGTCGAAGGAAATATTCATAAGATACATGATGTCGTGAATGAATCCTAGCGTGTAAAGATAATGCAAGAGGTGAATTAATGATGGCGGTTCACAGCTTCTCCGGTGTCCCAATATCCTGTCGAACAAAATTCGAATTCGAATGCATAGATAATAATCAGAGAGCATGTCCGAACAACAAGTGGAAGAGATTTCCCGTCAGGGGTTAGTTTCTGCCGCCTTTTTATTGGAGTAACTTTATTTCATTCTTTCCGCAGATGATTATCAGAGAATGGTTGCTTATAAAAATAAAGGTGCCTGTTTGGTCCTTATCCATTTCATGATGGCTTAATTCCATTATGAGTCTGATATGGTGCTAGGTCTTGAAAAGGCAACCTTCGCATGTGCAAGAGTCAAATCCCAAACGCTGAACAAGATCAGAAAAACCGATCTTTACAAAGCGAACTACAACAAGTTTACACAACTTTTTCTATGTGTACTTCTTTTGTAGATAAACTCGGTTTTGGGTCATTTTGTAGCAATTTCTAACTGGGGCTTTAAGTATGCCTAAGGACGATTTATTTACTGACATAGCAACACTCCTGGCTCATTGCATTTTCTAATTAAGGTGTTTGTTTTCTTTTTGAAATGGCCGCCGTAGATTACAGTTCTCTAAATTCGGAATCATCTATACGAGTATAGTACTTGTAGAAGTTTACATGTTTAGATTTAAAAAAAACAACAAGTAAAATACCTTTCTTTCATAATGCGTCAATATCATATTCATTATTAAAATACCGAAAAATGTATGCTTTGCTATTATCCTCATTATATCAGCAATATCGTTTTTCATTATTCGTTTTTTTAGTATTGTAACTGACCTGCGTTCATTTCAGCTTTCATCGGTTAAAAAGATAATATATATAGTGTCATGAATTAAACATGGATCGTGTCATTCGTGTGGTCTAGTGGTTAGAGCATTGGACTCATAATTGCAAGGTCGTGAGTTCGAATCCCACTCTGCCATTGTCTCCAAACTGATAAAAAGACCCGAGCGTATATATCTGTCGTTTATAAGAGACTATGCCTGATTATTTAGACGTTAGATATTTCCTAGGTAATTGGTTATATACCATCTTGGCGTTTACCAGCAAAAAGCTGTCCTGCAGAGTTCCTACGGGGGTTACCATCAACATGCTGCTACCGTAATTATAATGAATGCAGATAGTGTAATTGTGTGCATGTTGTCAATGAAGAAAAATCATGATTTGTTTCACTAGTACATAGAACTGTGCTTGGGAATGTATAGAACGGCACAGGCATGAAGAATACAGCGATTCGGAGCTGCCTCCACGCGACATTCGACGTGCATATCTCTTCCCCTTTAATGAGACCAGGCAATATCATACACCATGCACGTTCATGATGAATTAAGTCTCACGTCTAATTCTGGCTCTCGTGTTATGGTTATGTCATCTCCTAGGGAAGAAGATGGTAATAACATTCACTTTTTCACAGCCACTGGATGGTGTAATATTGGCGTTACGACGTGGGTCGGTAATAACGGAGCAGAAAATGTCTCTCTCTTTTTTCTTTTTTTTCTTTTGTTGCCCCTGCATGCACCCACTGGTGGCCAGGGGACTGGAAAAATGATAGCCCAGACGTGAAATATTTTATGGTATCTCATTGCATATGTAATCATGGCTCGCTGGCGTACACATAGGGGAGGGGGAGCTTGGGGCACTTAACCTCCCCCCCCAAAAAAAAAAAAAAAAATGATAATAAATAAATAAATAAATGAAATAAAATAAAATAAATTGATAATCCCGCGACCAAAAGATAAACAAAGAAAGGGGGAAGGAAAGGGAAATAAATGGTGGGATGCTTAATTTCTGAACAATATTTTCACAAATATTAGATTTTCATTTTGAAAAGGTCTCGAGATATTCATTTGCTCGCTTCTCTCCCTCGATACTTTTTTAAAGTTTTCCTCATACGCCATGTTTGACTACCCTAAATGTTGCTCATTACCCCCATTGTCATGCTACATGATAGAGAAAGGGCTAAAGGTGGAGATATAGAGAATATTAACATGATTAATGTGACGAGGGAAGAAAAGTTTCTCAAAACTGTTCAAGTGAATCAAGAGAATCAAAAGCTGTAGAGAGTGATTGGTTACTTCGAAATGGCATCAAAATTATCGTTATCATTATTGTCACACATTAAATGGGTTATGAAATGATATAAAATAATAGAGGGATATAGCTATTTTTTGATAGAGATGATTACATAAATAAGAAAAAAATGTACATGTATATTAAACAAAGATTTAAACCAACGGAAAGAAATGGTCAAACGGGATACGAATTAGAGGAATGAATAGATATAAATGAATTAAAAAAATATTTAATTATCATAACTAATGCAAGCTGCCATCACTTAACCTTGAAATAGTCATATTTCCTCCAAAATTAATATCTATTTGTTCCCATAGCCGTATGCGCTTTGGGTAGAATAGGAAATCTTTGAATGAGTCACACGCTATTACTCGCGAGCGGGGTGCTTTAAACTTTAAATCATCAAAATAATCTAAATAAATAATCTATAACGAGCCACCAATTGTACTCTCCCCCCTCCCCGCTGTCCCACACCTAACCCCCCATTTCCCGACCGCTACCCACAGTGGTGGATATAACCCTTCTGTCTTACAAAAAATAACCCTTATTGATATGGCTGGGTAAAGATTATTTCCGTTCTTTTGTCTTTTCTTGTCGATCCGTATTAATGGCGGCTTCTGCGAGACCTTGAACCATATTCATCAAAAAGTCAAGTTAGATTATCTCAGAAAGGTTATCTTCGTTGCAAATTGTCGTTTTCCGAATTGGGAATGAAGTAAATTTTGGTTTCGGTCTTATTCTTCTCTTCCTTCACTTTGATTATTCGATCACAGTCATAATATTCTTCTTCTACACTCCTCTTGCTTCTGTTCTTCTTCTCTTCTTTTCTTCTTCTTCTTCTTCTTTTTTTAAATTCTTTTTCTCCTTTCTTCTCCTTTCCCCTTATTTTTCATGTTTTTCTTATTTCTTCTTCTCACTTTTATCTCTCTCCTCTCTCCCATCTTTCTTTTTCTCTCTTATATTTCTCTGCCTCTATGTCTCTCTCTCTCGCCCTCCCTCTCTACCCCCCCCCCATCTATCCCATATATATGGATGTAATATAAAAGTCCAGAGACAAATACATTGCATGACGAATTCGTATACTAGGGAATAAAATATAGACCATTTGACCATTATGACAAGATTTTAACGTGTTTAATGAAAACATTTCTTCTGAAATCTAAGTAAGATGTAGAACTGTCGCATACAACGTTTTGAAGGCTTTCGACGAGCACAATGCATGGGGAAGCCCACTGACTTTGATGAGAAAATATATGATGATATCCTTATAGTATACAGCATTCTGTGCCCATTAATGGTGTTTGATGGATTTAAACAGGTGGTATAAGCTAGCTTAGAACGGACAACGCGTCTTCTGAGACAAAACATTGATGCGTCACATCAAATTGCGCATATTTCATTTTAAAATCGCCTTTAGACTCCAGTCCGCAGTTTCAAGTAAAAAAAGTTTCCCCTCACTCTTTCCCTTTTTCCGGAGGATCTGACTAAAAAGCCCTCGTAATGAGTAAAACAGAAGGTCTTCTTAATTACCTTTTTTTAGCCGGAGCTGTTTTACGGCGCGACGTATCAAAATAATACTCCCAGAACGTCATATGATCGGAGCATTAGCCGGGCTCCTACAGCCCCACCGCACTGGGGGTAACACAAGACACCAATGGGGGCCTTCGGGGAGATGTGGGGACGTATGCCATATCCTTTGCGCGTTGGGGAAAAAACACTAAAAGGAGAGAAATTGGGGGATTTGGTGCCAGATTTCGTGAAGATTTTCCGCATTAAGAAGGGGAAAGCCGAGGATGAAATAGATAGAATCTGAGAGAATTGAATTGTTGAATGTTTGTTTTGTGTAAGGGATCAGCCTCAGTGAAAGTGTACTTTGTTTTTATGAGAAATAAGAAGCGAGACATAGACCTAGACGTGTATGGGGGGGGGGTAGGTCAGATTTCTAGACAATAACTGTTGTCAAGAACTACCTGAAGCTCCAATATCAAACAGATTAAAGACATTTATAAAAACATTTATACATACATGTTTCAAACGATCTCTAACATTGTAAGAAATAAATGCTGATTGTTTTCAAATAGAATTCAAGGCGGGAATATAATTATTCAAATGAGAGTTATTCAACAAAAGTACAAAGATGTGAATAAACAACAGAAAAGAAAAGAAATGAAAAGGAACATCGATGTACAATAAAAGGAAAAAAGTTGATCGACTTCAACATACTGACATAAATGCAAATCGGATACAAAATGTGTGGAATAAGAAGAGAGCATGACATGAGTCACGCATGCGCAAACTCTTCTCGAGATTCCAAAGTATAATCGAATTGCTAGAGGATTTAAAATTTCCAAGAAATTCAGTAGTTTTCCTTTTTCTGCGTTATTAAGTGTTTTAAATTTTGTCAGGGGCGGCGTCAGATAATTTTAAAGGGGCAGAGAAAGCCTAAAGATCATGCCATTTCTCAATCATGACAGTAATAGAGAGATCGGTCTTTTTTATAGTTGAGACATTAAACTCTTCTTCCTTCTCCCATGACTTGTATCCCTCCTTATTTCTCCTTCTTTTTTCCATTTTATTATCAATACTTGAAAAAAAACAAAGGAGTTGAACGCCCCCTGCCTCCGTCTGGAGCATTGACTCTACATTTTGTATAGGCGCATGTGTCTCTATTAATTTCATTGTTTATTCATGTATTTCTCCATCATAAACATATTCATATTCAGATTTCGTTGAATGGGGTAGAGGGAACGTGGGGGGGGGGGGCTTGTTAATGATAGGCATAGAACTTGACAAGCAGACCCACTTCTGAAGAAAGCGGTTTCGAGAGTAGACTGCTGCGTGGAACAGAGCGAGAGATTTGAGGAGATGATAATAACGAGATAATATGATTCTCATACTCCCCACGGGGAATCTCGCATAACGCGATACCTCCCCTTACCGAGACGTCCAAACAAAACAGGTTGTCTTATTAGACGGGGAGAGAGAGAGAGGGGAAAGAGAGAGGAAAGAATGATGATGAGGAGAAGAAGAATGATGATGAGGAGGAGGAGGAGGAGGAGAAAAAGATGAAGAAGAAAAAGAGGAAGACAAGAACAACAACAACAGCAAACAACAAACTGCAAACAACATGGAAAAAAGGAGAAGAAAAAGACTGTTGCTTATGATGACGACGATGATAATGATAATAATTATAATAACAGTGTATTTACCCAGGGTAGCCACTTCAGTTCCGAAAACTATTCTCCCAGCGGGCCCTGCTATTATTATTACCCGGCTAAGTTAGGCTGGTGCGCACAGCTTTTTGAGAAATTACTTCATGCCGGTACCCATTTACCTCACCTGGGTCGAGTGCAGCACACTGTGGATGAATCCTTTGCTGAAGGAAATTACGCCATGGCTGGGATTTGAATCCACGACCCTCTGTTTCAAAGTCCGGAGACTAATTCACCGAGCCACGACGCTCCACCACGACGATAGTGATAATAAAGCAAAAAAGAACGAAGAAATCTCAGACCATAAAAGTTAATCAACTTCAAGCCCAGAGAAGAAAGCCAAGAGATAAGATTTTGTATTGTGTGAAAGGTGAAGACTTCTGAGTAGCGGCGAGACCAGCCATGACCTAAACGAAATAACAATATTAAATTGCTATTTTCTAAAATGACAAAGTTTATTTAACGCCTTTTGGGAGTGTTATTTTCACATTCACATTTCTATATATGCTATACATATAAGATATATCAAAATATTTGTAATGGGTATATATATTATGTTTATAGAATGAAATATGACTGAACACATTTAAAAATTATTGTTTCCAGGTTGCATTTCGCCTGACTGGGGGTCAATGTGGTTTCATTCACCACACGAAGAATTGGATAGACACTTCTCCCTGGCTCTTTTGCGTATGAAACCAACGGAGTGGCGCCACTCGAGCCATGTAAAAGTTAGTTTTCATCCTATCAATTTCGCTGCGGCGTGCAGACATCTTCTTGCGAGGTCACCGCCTTTGAGCATCCATGACAGCTGTGAGGGAGCAGCGAAACGAATTAGCCGGAGCCGAAGCCTCCACCAGACAACTTCCATCCCAATCAACGTCAAATAAAGCCCTGGTTCACGTCAACAAAAGAGTAATTAAGTTTTCATTCGGGACAATCTCAAGATGGGATAAACACATGCCAAGATATGTCATATCAACCTACCCATTTTTCTACTAATTTT
Organism: Lytechinus pictus; assembly: GCF_037042905.1. Classification (NCBI taxonomy): domain Eukaryota; kingdom Metazoa; phylum Echinodermata; class Echinoidea; order Temnopleuroida; family Toxopneustidae; genus Lytechinus; species Lytechinus pictus. The sequence continues at coordinate 7,820,631 of NC_087262.1, read as the reverse complement.
GTCTAATTTTGTCTTTTTATATCGACGTCAAACATGAGCATATTGGACACTGCGTTTAAATTAGAGTATTAAATGAGAAAGAAAGGGTTATACAGAGTTTGTCGCGATGGCTTAAACGATCGGAGTTTGATTCCTCGCACGTCTGATGTCAGAGTTAAACTAGTTTTTTTTTTTTTCTCCCCATGGAGCGGATAAAGTACATACATTTTGAGTGCTATGACCGGGTATATTATTTTGTATAGTGTTCGTGAAGATGTATAGAGCGCTACTAGTATTCATCAGTAGAATGTTGTTAATTTCATATTAATGATTACTGTCAAATATCTCTATTTAAAGGCGATGGAGAAGAAGACAAACATATTTCTTATTTAAATACTCCCTATCAATATTGTTTTCATTTGAAAAAGGCCAGTAAAATTAAAAGAAAAAAATGTGCACGATTTTACAAACGACTACTGTATGGTAAGCCAAAATGCGTTTATTTTTTTCTATCGTTTTTGCACTAGCCAATATTGTATTATGCAGATATCAAAAATGATATTCCTATTCTAAATGTACATTTCAGTACAAATGATACTTTTTTGTAACAATGCAATTAACGTTGCTTCAAAAAGAATTATTTTTTGTTTTAGTAGATAGCAATAATTTTGCGATTGATATTCTGGTCGCTGTAAAGTCTAGCTCAATTTTTCGTAGAATTTTATGACACAGTTCCCAGGAGATTCAACGTGTTTCATTACGATTATTAATAATTGCGACAATAGCATATCATTGTCAATGTTATTATTACGGCCCAATTACATGAATTTATAGGCCTACAGAATCGTACATTAAAACACAGGATTCATTTTTTTGCAATTGAAATATTAAACTTTTCGGGGGTTTTCTGTCAAGTTTAATTTCTGATTATTTTTACCATAAGAATTTCAGCTCGATTTCCTCTTTAGAATTCATTTCTGTGTTGATGTGGCTGAAAACCCCATTTATTTGGGTACAAAATCATATTTGCTCAAAAGAAATATAAACAATAACTTGTCCTTGTAACAACTTGGTGTTCTAAACTGAAATCAGAGGGCGTGGAAATGACAGCCATGTACATTGTGTGAGATTGCCTTCTTTTGTTCCCGATACAAAAGATTTGTCGTTGCATTAACCTGAAAAACATTGGACCATGTAAAATAAATTGCATGCCGTTTTTATTCCTACTCATTAATTTAACTCCCACTCGTACTCTTTTCTCGTTCGGTTGTTTTTAAATACGAATGAAGTAATATTGTTTAAAGGTTTTTTTTTTCTTTATTTGTCGGGTTTTGATAATATGGTTTCACGTTTTAAAAAAGAATTTTCATTACAAAATGAACCCAAACATACAAATATTTTACATTACTTAGCTAGTTCCAGATCGGGCGTTATCTCGTGAAAAGTTAATAAAGTTATATTCCTAAATATTCCATTAAAAACTGTTTATTTATGAAGATATACGTCTCACCACAAACATGAAAATGTACTTCCTTCAAACACTTACCCAATGCTTGCACATCTTTATAGCGTTCTCAAAAGCTTACACTGCAAACGGTTAGCAGTGGTCACTTCTAGTTTTTATATTGGAATATCCTTAATTCACACTAACGTATACTTAAATCCGAATATATTTACTTACCGTGCTCAAACTATACTCAAACTGATATCCACACTTGAAATTATACTTATACTTATGTTTGTACTTATAGTATGCTCACACTCGTATATACATGTATATGCTATACTTATACGCTCATACTTATATATATATTATCGCACTTATACTTAAAATGATGCACTTGCTTATATGCTTGTTCTCTTGTACTCAAACTTACACTTCATGTACTTATCCACTTAAGTATACTTGAACTCTTGCTTATAATCTCACTTGTACATGTATAATGTATACCTATACTTATACTTTATAATTATGTTTATACCGTTATTTATACTTACTCATGCTTATACTTATACGTATAGGTATACGTATACAGTCTATTTTGTGATGATATCCTATAGACCACGTTTCCTCCACCCACACTTATACACTTGCACTTCCATTTCCACATATACTTATAGTTGTATACTTAAATGTTTTATAACATTTCATTTTGGTTCAATCAAACGATCAAACTCAATTTTCTTTATAGTTGCACGCATATCGCCGCTACTATTCTGCCCCACTTCGTTAAACCGGTAGACGAACCAAACAGGAAAATGAATTGCAATGATTGTGTATTTCTTTAATTGTCCTCTCTTTAGGATTCCAGTCACGACTTCGGATTGTTAATCACCTCCATCACTATGCATGTGGCGCAGACCGTCCGAAGTCATAATGACGTTATTGCTCTGTGTTACCCAAATAACATGAATAAATATGACTGAACGTCTTTCTTGCTCTGAGGGTAGTAGGTAATGTAAATCCCTCTCACGTACTGTGCGGTGTAATCAGTGAGTGATGACTGATATCTTTGCAAAGGCTCGACAATCATACAAAATTTAAACGTCACTACATACTCAAAATTGTATCACAAACCATGTTTTTAATTTGATACTGGATCTAGCCGGTGCTGGATCCCCCATATCCTTGATTTTCTTATTGGTTCTAAGAGATTTTTGTAAGACTTTTTGTATTACTTGTGTTTTTCATGGACCCCACACTCTAAAAACTGGAGTGCTAATTTAGCTCTTAAGGAGCGTGTATAGTGACTGCACTTCGGAGTGCTGATTTTCTCGTTCAAATTTGAACTAAAAAAATCAGCACTCCGAAGTGCAGTCACTATACACGCTCTTTAAGAGCTGAATTAGCACTTCGTTTTTTAGAGTGCATGGTAGAACAGTACTGTCTGAACTGGTCTCTTTCCGATTTCAATATTCCCACATGTCTCATTGGTATATATTGTTGTTTCTTTGTATATGTTTGTTTCTTACTTGTCATTTTAAATCTTGCTTTTATATTTTCATATGTACACTTTTTGTCTTTTTATTGTGAATTTCGAAGAATAAATAAAAAAAAAAAAAAAATGGTGTCTATATTATACAGTATGATCATCGTGGAGGCAAGAGTAGCATTAGAAGTGGTACACTCATAAAATAGATTGAGAAAATACCAATCTATTTTAAGTATAATTACATCCGACCTCAAGTATAGTAGTCATATTCTGAAAAAAACATTGGTAACATTTTAATGTGTTTGACCCAATATTACACAGTAAAAACGATATTTAAAATATTTATACAACTCTGTTTACTATATAAACCTCACAATAGTTGATTTAACAGTTTAATCAAGTGTTTAAAAGCATAAACAACGAAGTTGAATCGTTAATATTCAATTCTCAACAAACATAATAAAACAATAAAACATTGTTGTTTAAACTGTCAAACGATTACTGTATAAAGTTCATGCAGTAAACAACGTTGAATAAAGTTTTAAACAACGTCTTTACCGCGTATGGTTGATTTTTTCCTTATTGGTGTGTGGGGGTGAGGGATGCTTGTGTGTGCGTTTTTCCCCTTTTTTTTGTTTGGGGGATGGTCCCAGACAGGATCATTATTTGCAAACACTTGAGTTATTTTGACCAATCATTTTTAAGTGTGCATATGAGCTTTTTTTAAGTGCACATGGATTTAATTCACTTACATGGGTTATTTATCTAAGCATATTAGACCATGGGATAAAGCACATATGAGTTTAGATCAAGACCGTAGAAATTTGATCTGACCACATAATATAGGAGTTCAATACAACGAGTGTTTTAGATTAGTCTGGGTTATTTTCAATCGTTTTTGGCATAACAATCTTGAGAGCTTCTCCATGCTTACTGTTGTACTTTGTAGACTCTTTATCACTTCCATATTGTCTAGTTTTGTTTAGATATTTATCAGATTTTAAACTCCAGATGTATGTGTTTAAAGCTTTATTAGAAATATAGATGATGAATCTTTATTACTTGATTACTACTATCATAAAAATTGTTGTTATCAAATACTTAGACTATTTGTCTAACATAAAACCATAACTCAAAAGGTATTGATCAATATCTCTTAATAAACATTAACAAAAAAATGACCACCCGCAATCAAATAGAAAGGTTAATATATAGGACGATTAGACAGGCACAGAAAAATAGATAAACAATTGGGGAAACAAACATACCAAAAAAGTGCAATTGAAATATGCACATAAACCATGCAGGACGTCTTCTGAAAAAAGGTTTCCAAGCACTCGTGAAAGAGACGGAAATTCGTCACAGGCATTTTATAGCTTTCGGTAAATTTTATAGCATAATTGCTATTCAAGTTTATTAATATCCTACTGGAATTGAATCTTATCAAAGGGTAATGCTTGAAAATGACAAGAAAAAAAATCGTATTGCTCTCAAAGTGTTTCGGCATTTCCAACAGTTCAAAGTCATTTGAAATTACGCTCTAACCCTCTCTGCTTGCGCTTGCTTTTATTCAAAATCTTTGTGAATAAAACCTCTCAATGAAGACAATTATTCTCTCATAAAAATAAATATCGGGTTAGTTCAGAGTATTTAAGTGACAAGAAGAATAACAACAAGATTTTGATGAAGTTGACGGGGAAATCGATTTTGACATCTGCAGTGGAATTGAAATTATATAGGTCATGGATTTGATCTGGCTTAGCACACATATTGTGTCGTTGCAGCTTAACATGTCGGGTTATATGAATACAGGGCTTATGGGAGATAAGACAACATAGTCACGTAAATGAAATTGATAGGCAATGACGACATTGAAATCTGCAATGAGAGATCTAGAAACATTTATATGATCATAAGGGTAATTTGAAAACCGTTTTTGCCCTGTTAAGCAAAGTCATCCCGAACATCGAATGGGGTAATACTCCCATTCAAATGGCTGGGGGAATGATAGGCGGAACGGGTAGAAAGAAAAATTCGGGTTCACCTCCACCCCTTGTACTTTCTAGTGACGTTTCACATTTCTATTTTCTCCCAGGAGTATGTCTACAATTTAGCCTTATCGCATTGCTTTACAGTCTATAAATGGTCTATGAAATTACGATAATTATTGCTATTGTAAACGTTGCCTTTCTGTTTAGGGTCGGGGATTTATTTGATACTAACAAAAGAGAGGGTTACTTTTATGATGAGTATAAAGTTTATTCGTTCATAACAAAAAAAATACTGATGTGGTTTCAGACGGCAATTCATTAAAGCCATGTCCTTATTATTTAGTTCTATCCAGTGCACGCATCCCGCTCGGTAAAAATGTGTGATCTTATCAAAAGTAATAGGTCTATTTTCACGGACTTGAGATCAAAATTAGGCTCTGTCTATCCCTTAATGGCTCCCTCTTTTCTTTCACAAGGCAGTATAGATAAATGAAGATTGTTCGTAAACTTGCAGTCTGCGCTTCCTTGTGAAGCGTTTGTTTATTCCGGTTGCAGAAAATCGAGTGGCGACTGTGTTTTACCGAATCGCTGAATAGGACAATGGCCGAAGCATTTAACCAACGCGCCGTATATATACCCGTTGCTATTAGTTGAGAATACACCAATTTCCGATTTAATGTGCCTCAAGGTAGTTACAAAGAGCCTCCAGTATCTCCCCAAGTATTGTAATTTTAGCGGCTAAATACCTTTTGTCGTTGTTTATTTATGAAATACATTTTGGCTCGCACTTCAAACAGGCCGCCGATCAATAATGGCGCTGGCTCCGATTGGTAACACGGTGATACACGACTTACTCTAGATTTCTAGCACCAGAAACAGACAGAGAGAGTGAGGGGGAGAGAGAGAGAGAGAGAGAGAGAGGAGAGGGGAAATACGAATAAGACTTAAAGAGGAAGGAGAGGAAAAGAAGAAAAAAAAGATGGGAGAGGGTGGAGAGAGTGGAAGACGAAGAGACAATGATGTGACAATGGGACGACTAAAATTATCAAATAAACTCACTATGAAAAAAAATGTTACAATAATAAGAGTAGAAAATTATGAACATAAAAGCGGAGAAAAGAGAGAAAGAAAGAGACCGACAAAGGAAGAAAGAAAGAAAGAACGAAAGAAATAATGGTGGTAGAAAATAGCGAAAGAAAGGAGCCAGCAAACGAAGGTTTATTACGTTTCGATTTATCACCCCCTAAAGACCACGCCTAATAGCTCCCCTAACGGAACTCGCTCAAAAAATATATTTATTTTGTTCATCATCGTGCCGCGTACGATCGGTAAACCCAGATCTGCCCACATCCATATTTTACGTCGAAATATATATTCACCTAATAGAGGTAGACTTGTCCGCTGCGTAATTTATAAAAATGGAGCCATTTCGGTGCCGTAATAATATGCAATTTTTGCCAGGTCGAGTTGGTGGAAAAACGAACGAGAAGGGTTTAGCATAGCCGCGGTAGTTAGAGTCAGATTAGAACATCGTGAAAATGGGAAAGAGAACAAGAAGAGTGAGCAGATAAAGTACAGACGGTTATATACATGCATGTAATAAAAGAAAATACATGAAGGGAGATAGAAAACGCCATAAGAGAGAGGGGAGAGAGAGAGCAATAGGGAGACGGTTAGACAGCAAAGACAAATGCTGGTGTAAATTTTTAAAAAGACACACAGAGAGAAATATAACTAAATATATGTTAACTGAGTATAACTATAAGGTAGATGAGATGACAATGTACGAGGGAGTGAGAAAATTATTCACTGTAAAAAAATGAAGTGCTAATTTAGCACTTACAGTGCTTGCATAGTGACTGCACTACGAGTGCTGATTTTCTAGTTCAAAATTAAGCTAGAAAATCAGCACTCGTAGTGCAGTCACTATACAAGCACTGCATGTAAGTGCTAAATTAGCACTTCAATTTGTACAGTGTTTATAGAGAAGGCTAGAGAGAGGGGAATGAGAGAGAGGATAAGAGGAGGGTGAGTAGAGAACGAAAGAGAGGAGGGGATAAATATAATGATGATGTTGTGTGTGGGAAACAAAGTTAAAAAGGGAAACAAATAAGAATGAAAGCATTTAAGGTAATGGGATAATTAGGAAAAGAAAGATAAGGAGGGGGTGATAAATAGAGAGAAAAACAACGAAAGAAAGAAGTACGAATGAATGAATGAATGAATGAATGAATGGATGGATGAATGAATGAATGAAAGAATGAATGAATGAATAAATGGATTGATGGATAGAATGAATGAATGCTGAGAGGGGAAGATTTACATAGAGAATTGATACGATATACAGAATAGGGAGCAATTTTGGAAAATGTGATATGGTTGGGATAAATAGATTGAAAACAATTGGGAATGGAAAAAAAATAATACAAAACAGACACATACAGATAGACACAACAGAACACACCAAAACAGTATGAGATTAAAATCGAGAGGAGAGCTCCTCTTAGAGAAGCAAGCCATGGCTTCGAGTTGAATGTGCAGTTCAAATGGCGTATTCAAGCCTAATGATAATTGCTGAAGGAAAATGTGATTTCGTGAAAAGCGCTTGTAGTCTTTTGAAACTACAAAGGTCGGCAAAGAAGTTTTTTCGTTTGAAGTTGGCTGTGGGTGACAAAAGGCCAAGTAGTCGAGAGATATAGAAGTGCTACAGATACAAGAATGAAAGATGAAAGTTCAGCAAGGCCATCATTATCACAGTGATACAAAGATGTAGGACATGGAGGTGAAAGAGAGACAAAGGTTCAACGTGTATTTGAGAAGCAGAGAACATGCATGTAACAATAAGAAAGGAAAGATGGGTTCTTAGAGCTACTTCTTTGACGCGAGGGGCAGGGGCAGGGAGTGCCTCCCCGAGGCATTATCAAGTTACTAAAGGGAAAGGGGAAAGAAAAAAGATACGAAGCATATTTTACTTTGGGGATAGAGATGGGCTGTACGTGTAAGTATATTAATCTATATTTTTCTTTCAGAAAATACTGCTATTCGCCCTTTTTGTCATTTTCACCCGTTTAAAAAATTCAAAATCATAAAGCAATGAAAAGCAATGGCGGAAGTTTTGGTATCGATAATGTAAAAAAGTGACATAATAACCCAAGTAATGAAAGTGATAAAATAAAGTGACCAGCAACAGTGTTTTTATATATTTTTTTAATTATATTTATTCATTTACCACTCGTTGGATGGAATAAGGTAATAGTCTGTGCAAACTTTTCGATTTGCAATAAGGCAAAGCAAATTATTAGCTTTTTGTTCAATCATTTTTTCACACCAAACTTTTTATCATAACGTCCGCGGCGCCTCTTTTTCTATGATGCGCGTCTGTGCGGTATATCTCAAGCGATGACAACACTAATTATTACACAATTTCATGAAGATAAAATTGTCTGGTTTTGATTAACGCCATATATTCCGTGGTTAATATGGAACAGATGTACAGCCGCCTAAACCCCAGTGGGGACATCTATTTCTCCCCCTCATCTTGATGCGAGAGATGATAACAGTTTTCATCACCTAACCTATACACAAAAAGGATAAAATTAGGAACTGGGCTAAAAATATGATAAAAATATGACCTTCGGGGAAAAGAAGTGAAACTGTGGATGAATACTATCGTTTATTTTCGAGAGAAAAATCATTTCTCTGATGCCACTATGTTTTTTTGAGGTAATAGTATCTGTCGTCCAAAATATGTATTTCTTATGTTTCCTCGGTTGACAAAGCAAGTCAAGCCCAGGGCTAGAGGGCTATCAATCGACAAAGATACTCCGCAAGAGAGGGGCTGAGAAGTGAAGTAAAAGGGATGAAAAAGGAATAAAGGGTGACTAATGGGGAGGTAATTGGCTTATAACGACGTACAAGTTTTGATGCGAGGAGACGGGGTGGAGTTTACAGTGACCGGCAGTTGATGAACAGGTTGTTCGCGGACTGTTAAATCCATTTACCCTCGTCCGATCCGAACGCTTGCTGTTTGGACGGGGTCGTAATAGAATCCGCGGCCACAGGCTCGGGACGAGCGTGCCACCACCGTCCCGCTGTGTCAGCGGTAAAGCCCGCACAACCAAATACATTGCTCGCTAATACTCCATATTATATCTAGCTCATAATGCGTTCTGACAGAGCTCGATGAGAGATGCTCGATGGGGGGAAAGACCGTGCAGACTTTTTTAGTTTTAAAACAAAGAAGGGAACGGGTGTCATAAAAATATATAGGATCACATCGATGAGTGATATAGGATCGGTGTTTATTTAAATTAATGGTAGTAAAAGGAAAAGACACAAAAGATAGATGCCTACAAAAAAGTCATTGTGAGGATTTGAGGATTAGAGTCGTTAAAGGGGGGGGGGCAAAAAAAAATTTTGGAAGATTATTAAAATTTTGTTTAATTTCTTTTTATCGTGTTTCATTCTTCAGGAGATGGAATTAGACTGGAATAAGAGAATAAAATGAGATAAACAATTGAATTCCCTTTACAAATTAATGAAAAGGGATGAAATTTTACAAAACTTGAATTAAAGGGGAATCCAGCCTTGGCCATAAAATGTTGTGTTGGGAAGGAGAAAAATAAATTAAACAGAATGGTGAAAGTTTGAAAGAAATCGGACAAGCAATAAGAAAGTTATAGCTGCTTTAAAATTAAGATCACTAATACTATGTAGATTTCAAATTGGCAACTGAGTAAGTAAATTATGACAAGGGGCAAGGACAACTTTCCCATAGGCCATGTACTTTATTATCAGGGATTTGTGTTTTTTTCCTAAGTACCCATTCCCCTGGGGCAGTAATCTAAATACAACCCAGGTAGTATACTGTTTTATGTCCTCATGAAAGAAAAATATAATTTGAAATAAAACTTTTGGGAAAAATGACATTTTAGCCATTATATGTATTGGAGTACATGGAAGAGTAGTCCTTGCCTTTCATCACTATGACATCCCATATGCGGCCAATTTGAAGTCTCCATGGGTATAGTGATTACCAATATTTACAACTTTTTAAAATTCATAACTTTCTTGTTTTTTGTCCAATATTGTTCAAAATTTCACCTATCAACTTGTCTGGTTTTTCTTTTCCTTATAAAAACAAGTTTTTATTTGGGTTGGATTCCCCTTTAACAGGTAAAGAATCGATATAGAATTTATTCAGATTTTCACAATTTTTGTAGTGAATACAAGGAGCACTCAAAGGTAAGGGTGAAATTGGAATGATTCTAAAATGAAAAATATATATAACTATAAAATTCTATGCCGAGAGAAAAACGCTTTCGCTACCTTTTCGGTAAAAATTGCTCATTCATTCATTAACTACATTCAATTTTCTTTACAAAAAAATATGGAAGAACAATCGGCGTTGTGTATGTAAATATGGAAATAAAGTTATGGAAATAAGATGAAAAGAAACTAAAATGTCCATCCTGGTCTTCACTGCCTTATACAGAATTGTACGTTTTTATATATATAAACTAGCTGTATGCTCAGAAAGACCTATTTCTTTTTAAATTTTCACAAACCCCTGCGTTATATGACATTAAAACCATGATTAACTTGAAAGAGAGAGAGGATTATTAAAATTATTTTAAAAATAAAATAGATTTTAAAAGGGGTGAGATTCATGCAACTATTTCACTTCATATATTATAACATCAATTTTTCATATACAAATAGAGTGTAGAATATTAATATTCATGACAACTCTATGAAAAGAGGGAGGAACAGTCGTCATTAACAGTAATACCAGGACTTTTCACATGAATTTCCTAGATAAACATTTAAAAAAAATGCCGCATGTATTTGCGCGTCACTCTGTCACGGCTTTAATTACACATTCAGCATCGAGCAACATTGAAAATTGATTCATCGCGCCGCTTTCGACTTTCGCTGTAATTTATTCAAAATTCAAAGAGCCGTATCTAAATGCTAATTCTCATTGTCATCGTAAATTCTCCCCCTTTTCATTGTCACTGCCGAGCAGACAAACGATTGTACGATCATGACGATTTCAGGAGGGAGAACAATCGATAATCATAGGCAGGTTATTATGATCATGCAACACATGTCTCTTGATATATTGAAGTACAGAGTTAGCGATAGGGGCCTACACAAATAACATTCTCAAACAGTTAAAGGGAGAGTTTACCCTGATAAAAAGTTAATTGTAAAAACAAAAAAAAATGATAAAACAAATATATTGGTGAAGGTTGGAGGAAAATCCTTCCATGATTTAAAAAGTTATTTGAAGTTTTTTTTACTTGTAACGTCACATGCGTGCAGCTTTCCATGAATAGGGATTTTTTTTTTAAATGAAGGAGATTTCATTTTCTCAAAAAATTGTAAATGTTTTTAATATACCTTTGGTATATCAACAGATCAATCATTTCACACCCGCTCCTAACAGAGAAAAATCTTTTAGTCATCATGAACCTTTGGAAATTCATGCTTTTCATTATATAACACATGGGGCAACTGCTCGTTTATGACGTCACGAATCTGTTTTTCTTTTTCTCAAATCAATAGATTTTTTTTAATTAACGAAGAATATGGGCCATAGAGTATTCTTGGTTCACTTTAACCATTTTCTTATCGGGCACAGGTCATACTTAACACCAAACAATGGTTGTTGACGATTCCTATTTACATGATTTAAGGTACTTCATCATCATACCCGCATACACTTACCAGTTCGTATGGGTCACGATGCATAATATATTTTTTTTCATCTGTACTCAGTAAACTTGTGACAATGGCATAATGAGCCAAACGACCCGATGTACATGTACATAATTTCTCTAATAAAGCGACTTTTTTCAAAATGATAATATAATTTTATGAGAGATTTTTACTTTTAATTTAGAGAATATTTTCACCTTTAGCCCCCTTTCCTTTCCCTTCCTTTCCTTGGCTTTTATTGTCTCCTTCTGTTTCACCCCTTTTTTTTTCTCTCTCTTTGTTGTGGAACAATGGGGTGCCCCAAACCCCAAATCTATACTCCAGTGGTCTGCGATATTACAAGGTGAAAATTAAAGTTATTAATCATGTTAGTTGGTGAGAAATGCCGACAAGCAATTCGGCAACATTAATCAGATATTCCTCCTGTGTGCGTTAATAAGTACCGACAATGATTCCCAAATGTCTTGGACCTTTCATAGTAAAAATGATCAAATTTACTGAAAAGAAGATACAGATGTGAATGAATAATGTTCATTCATGTTAAAGAGTGTCAGCTAATTTACTCCGAAAGCCTGAATTCCTTATGTTTGTGAAATGATAATTTTCATTAATATTAAAAAATGCCAATGGCATACAAGCAAGAACTGAAATAATTGGTCCCCAGAGAAATTTCAGATTTGGAAGATATGGACGATTATCGAATGATGTGCCTAAAATAGTGTGATCAAAGAACAATTTCCCATTATCTTTACCTTTAGTGGTGTTTTTTTTCCTTCCAGCTTTCCAAAATAAATATGTTAGTATACTTGTTCATCTTTATCTTTTTTGTCTTCCTCCTTTTATTTTCATTTCCATCCCTCTTTTTACCATCTTCATCATCTTCTTCTTTTTCTTCTTCTCCCATTCCTCCTCCTCCTTCTTATTCTTCTAGTTCTCCTCCTCCTCCTCCTGCCTATATTCATGTTGTTGTTTTTTGTCTTATCATTATCGACGTCATTATACGTTTTATTTGTCCTTTTCTTCATTTTTTCCCTTCTTCAACAGTGTGAAGTGTCTTTTTTGTTCATTAACTTTATTCCTCTTTTTTATTTCATCATCAACTGCTTTCTTAAATTTTTCTTCTCATTGCTAAGATACACCACTTTTGAACGCATTCTATAAACAAATAATGGTCGATAGTAAAAAGGGTGACATTGCTGATATTTAAAAGGATGCAGTGATGCTTTCCCACCGTTTCGCAAATACTTATTCTAATTACTAATTTATTCATATTTCATAATCCATTCATGAATAACAAGAAATCTGCCTTTCTGTAAACCATTTATTCAAGCAAATACCCAAAATGCGTTTTGCGGCTTAGGTACCACTGGACAATGAAATGAAATGAAAATTGTTACAAAGAATTTTCAAAATTGAATGAAAAAAAAAGAATAACAATGATAGTCAGATGTGTGCCCGTCTGTTCCGATTTCACCCTAAATTACCCAACAATATTGATGATGAGGACCAAATAAACGAATTTCTGCAAATTGTAGAGATAATTCGCAGTGTTGTGGCCTCATCACATGTGTTCATTCCATCCTGGATCCGTTAGTATAATTTCCTGTCCATGAGCTATCAAAACCACCGACTGTCCGAGGCTTTTGTTCCTTAATTTCCATGATTTAGCAGAAAATGAGCGAGGGCTCGAAATGCAAGTTTTTGCCGCGCGGGAGTGTTCGTGTTCGACTTTGCAGCAGACGATCGAGCCACGCGAAATTTATGGACATTTTTTCGCGCCCATCTGTTGGCATATTTATCCTATTACAGAGGATTTGGGGCTATCTGAACTATGGTAACCCTATTTTTCGCCTCCTACTTCACCATATTTCAATAATCATTTACTTTTTATTAAATGATGACAAAAAGAAAAGTGTATCAGATTTCAAAATTCTGACCTTTTGGGGGTGTTTGTTTTGGTTTATTATTATACAGGGGCGGAATATGAACTTGTTTACAACGGCCTCTGACGTTCTAACATGATTTGCTCCCAATATTATTGACATTTGTGTATGTTTGAAGTTTTTGTAGCTGCATATCAATCAGATGATCTTTTACGTCTTGGACCGACTTTTAATGTCACCATCCGAAAGACGTGAAAGATCAAAGTGGATAAAATGCTATTATCATATTTAACTAAATTGGGAATATAGATATATGAGAATTTATCCTCTTGAGACGTTGATCTGCACAATAAGTAGTAGTTCCTGGTCTGTTTCCTATCCACTCTATGTAAACCTATATTTTTGTTTAATATATATTATCTAGACTATTGATAGCGCCTTTTATTTTCTTTTAATTTTATCTCTTCATATATACCATACCCAAGCTATTAACCCCCCTCCCCACAATGTGTGTTGGTCAATTGATTTTTTTTTTCATTTTACTATATGATGCCATATTTTCATGATTATATGAGCTTACAAAGAGTAAAGATGGTTTATGTATTATGACAAAATGTATATGACGATTGCATTTTCAAAGACGAAGTCAATACAAAATCGTTAGTCATTTTTTGTTATCAAAACAGTAATCAAAATACGTCAATCTTCAGTTGACTATTTTACTTTAGGCCTGACTATCTTATCTTCTGTAAATGAGAGAACATCAATACAATATTGGTATATTGGTTCTGAGACACAATGATGGCCTAGTATGGTTATGTATATAGCAAATTCTAACAAGTATATTTGCAGAACTTGAGGTAAAATCAGGTTCACCCCCCCCCCTCTCTCTCTCTCTCTCTCGTCCTAATTGGAGCATTGAACCAGATTATTCTATATTATGATTCAGATAATTGTGTCTATGATTTCTCTGTGACAAAGCGATTTATGCCCTCGAATTCTTGAAAATCAAATGGCATACAAGGGCTGAGAATTAATATTTTCTGGCAAGTCGTGGAGCTCAAACGGCATTACACAAGAATGGAGGCGACTCTCAGTGGAACCCTTCTGCTAACTTCAGCCGTTCCTACACGGTCTCTATCATGTATGCCTTCGAGCAAGTGTCAAAAAAGACACGAAGGATGGTACATCAATAGTCGAAATCTAATTCCATCCGACGAATAGTTGGGGTTCTTTTTCCTCCCTCCATCCATCCCTCATATCATCCTTCATTTTTCGGCGCTATCTCTATTTCTCTCTGTCTACATGTCTGTCCCATTGTCTGAGTCCCTCCCTCACTCTCTATGCCACTCGCAGCCCCATTTCAAGTAAAGCATATTTTTATGAAGAGACAGAATGCATATAAATGTATATCATTTCGCTGAGGCCCGTAGGAGATCGGTGTTTCGCGCGAACAGCGTTATCCATCATCGGACGCCTCGGAGCAACATGTAAATGGGTGACAAGCGAAATGGGTGGAAGCATGTCGAGGAGTTGTGACTTGACTTCTAAATAAAACACGTATCCCAACTCGCATCCACCCCTCCCCCTTCTATTCCCTTCTTCTACCATCTCTCTCTCTCTCTTTCCTCTTTCACCCTTTTAGCCTTTATTGGTTTCCCCCCTCTGTATCCATCTTCCTCTTTTACTTTTACTCTTTCTCTTGCTTTCTTTGAAAGAAAATGAATCAAGAAGAAAAAAAACAGAGAGGAAAAGAAAAAGGGAAATAGGAGGAATATCTAAACAAAAATCATTAATAGTTTAATTCAAGCTATAGCATCCAAAAATGCATCATCCAAAGGGACCGTGTAATTTTGTTTGGAACTGCGTGTGGAGTGCTGGGTGAACCAAAAGTGGGGAGCTAAACATTTTAATGAAAATCACATTAAGATGGTGATTTTAACGCGTTTTGCTGAAAAAAAATCGGGCCCCTCAACACCACCCATCCCCCGTTCCGTGGCCCCCTCCATAAACATATACTTACAATAATAATTTGAAATGTGAAGAAAGGGTGAAAGACAGAAGAGACTGAGTTTGACATTAGGCTAGGGGAAAAAGTTTATAGTTTCCTTTTTTTATTTTATATTCTCTTTAGATAACTATGAATCATTATCTCTCTTCATGCCAGGTATATATGATTAGTATTTAATGTTAAATCACTGTGAACATCTAAATCTTGTTTACATTTGTAAAATCAAATTTCGGGAATCTTATCTTTACGCTTTACCTAGGTGCTGTGCTGAGTATATGGTATGAAGCATTCATCTATTTATAAAAATATATAAATAAGTACGTTATATATAGCAAAGATATCATATTTTCATATTTTCTCATTATGATGTAATAATTTCCGAACTATAACATTTACTTCTACACAAAATTTAAACAAATTTACAACTCGTGTTAGAAATCATTCCACGGGGTTGCTTAAAAATCATGAAAATGTAGAATTTATTCGAACTATAGTGCGAACAATATTTACACCTGAAAAGGCAGCCGTTTGTGTTGTTTAAACGTGAACATTTCATAAATCTATGTCAGCGTATTGGACCGAGATTAAAGTGTATTGTGCGTGTGATTAATGACAAGAGACCTGTCACTTCCAGTTCCAATCTCAAACTTGACTTTTCTTTCGATTCGATATTCCTAGAAAAAAAAAAGTCCATTGTGAAAGTTTAATTGGAACCCAGTTGTGGGATAAACACCGTATGTTATATTTCTTTTTCTTTTTCTGTTTTATTCTTTTCTTTTCAGCCCTCGATTTTGGGTTTTTGTTTCCAAGCGTTTGTTTCCCTCCCAGTTTTGACAGTTTTCATTGATTTATCTCCGGGCCTTTTCAAGGTTTGTAGAATAGAACAAATTACCTCTTTTGTGGGGGAAATTGTTAGAGGAGAAAAGGACACACAATCGCCCAGAAAGAAATCATAATTTTGTTTTTGTAACCAAATACGACTGATGTGATTACAAAAGCTTGTGTCACTGTTTTCGTCTTTGAAAATAACATAAACGTCAGGATTTCCAAAATTCGAAAAACGGTGACAACACCTATTCGATAACATCGTTTACAAGGAACTCTATTTCTATTTAAAAAGAAAACGAAGTGTTATTTTGGGTTTATCCTTGAAAATAAATTGATTTGAACATTTGGGGTAAGATAGTCAGACAATTTTTTTCTATTTCTTTTCAACCCATAAATCTTCCATTTTCTCTTCAGAAGACTATTATTTTTTCGTAAATTAAATAAAAGTAAAACTTATTGAGTTCTTGATTATTCCAATATCAAGTTAGAAAAGGTTGTTGATAATCTGTGTCACGTTTTTCGTCTTTGAAATTACATAAACTTCAGGATTTACAAAATTCGAAAAACATTGACAAACCTTGCCTTGTCCATAACATCGCTGTGGTTAACCTTACTTTATATCTCTGATGTGATTTCTTTAATAATTCCTCATTAGAAACAAATATTAATATTTGTATCATCTTATTAGAACAGAATTTTGCTAAAATCATGGAAGGGGAAAATATGTTACATAATAGTCAGTTTGTAAGTGCATGAAGTGGGGGGATTTCTTCTTATCATTTTGGCAAACCAGTCAATTTGACTATATTTCCTTTAATAAATATTCTTCAAAAAGATAAAATGAAATAAATATAAAATCAAATAGTGATTTATTTTTCTTTCTTTCATTCTTTTCACTCTTTTCCATTTCTTTCTCTTTTTAATTACTGTAATTTTTATTCTTAAGCTAAGACTCTTTAAAAAAATAATTAGTACTCAAGTGAATTCAACATTTTACCTTTTTCATACCTAAATGTGAAAAGACGGGTTAGTTATATTTTTGATTATTTCATATCCTAATGAATTATCGATGGAGAAAAAAAACCTCATTAACTTGAAATTAAAAGCTACCATCATCATCTTATTTCAATCAGCTTTAAAATATTTCAAATATATAGGCCTCCGACTATAAAAAGTCCATTTTAATCATCATTGATTTCCGCGATAAAAAAAGAGATTCCTACGTAGATATATGTCACGGGGTATGAGGTTCATTTTCCTTTAGAAATATGTATGCACAACGAGCAAACTGTCTCCCGAAGCTAAATTTTCCGCTCATCAGTTTCCATTTTTGTTTTATTCCCTTTTTTGGCGGGAACTATATCGGCAGCCTGACGAGCTGAGAAAACGACTTAAAAAAAAACCCTGCCTTACCGGAATAGCGGGGTGGATCGCGGCTCATTTGCTAATTAATTGATTAAATATTTAAATATACATTGGCTGGCTGACGTCCCGACAAGTTTGTCTATTTTGCGATAAGTCTTCCCCGGACAATTTAATCCAATTTTGTGATCAATATTTTAGCAATAGCCCAGGAGCAAACACACCTACTACCCGTGGCCATCTCTTCCGCGCGCTGCACTGTCATCAGTCCACGACATAATTTTTGCGAGAGCCTGTTGTCACTGGTTGGCGGCTATAAAATGGTCATCCCTTCATAAGAAATGTAGTTTTTTCCTCGTTATATTGCAAGGATGACACCATTGTTTCTCTTTCTCCTCCTCTTCCTCATCAATTTACATGGTAGTAACCAGTTCCATTCCCTGGACCCCCCCCCCCCCCCACACACACAAACTCGTACTCATCCACCAGCCCCTGTATTAAAAAATTGTATGTATATTTTTCAACACTATATATTCCTTTTGCTGCTTGAACCTTCCATAATCATAATAATAGTTTGACCTTGATAGAAGTAACTTACGTGTATGCTTAGATAAATGAGAATGAAGGAATTGCAAAGAAATAAGCAATACAGAAGATAGATAGGTAGATAGATAGATAGACAGATAGATAAATAGATAGATAGATAGATATAGACCATGTAGATAGATAGATAGATAAATAGATAGATAGATAGATAGATAGATAGATAGATATATAATGTAGATAGATAGATAAATAGATAGATAGATGGAGATATATCATGTAGATAGATAGATAGATATATCATGTATATATATATATTGATAGATAGATAGATAGATAGATAGATAGATAGATAGATAGATAGATAGATAGATAGACTGGTGAAACATTATAGATAGACAGGATAAACGCATATATAGGTGAAGAACTAAATAATTAAAAAAACAAGAATGAATAGAAAAAAGATGAAAGGGTAGATTTAAAAGCATGCGTACAGACATCTCTAAATCCTCGCTGTTATTATTCATTACTGAAAATATTCAGCTGTACTGCAGCAGGATCGTACTCTTCTACAAGCAGACAAGTAAACAGAGCGTGACAAAGTGAGTCAGAAAGTTGGAGATGTATCTGGCTTAGCGGAGAAATAAACACAAAAAGAATGAGAGGTAATTAGCAGAAATATAAGAAGAGATATCAACAGGGATGGAGAGAATTAAGGATAAGTAAGACATATAAGAGAAATAACAGAGGGAATATAACGAAAGCGAGGAGGGTGGACAAATTAAGAAAATAGGAGGGGGAATACAGCTACAGAGAATAGAGCTTAGAGAAGGAGAATACTGGCGCGTTATTTTACTCTCTCGTCGGCGGCGATGTTGAGTGTAATTGCACATGAATTATGTAACAGCCATTTCATGGCGGAGGGAGAAACAGAATACCAGTGTTTCCATGGCAACTGCAAGTGATGACAGAGCACCGGCCCGGGCTATTAGTAACAATCTAAAGGGCTTTTGAGTATAAATAAAAGAGGAGTTTCTGTGCTTCATATTTAATAAGAAAATGGCATTTTGTTACGCGCGATGCTAACAGAGAGCTGTTTAACACTAGGCTCCTCCTTAATATCACGAATGTCGTATGCATGTAAATAGACTTTTCATATGTACCATTCTTATTATGTTGTATACAATAAATTAATATAACGTGATAAGAATGACATATTGTCCTTTATGAATTCCACTTAATATCTTATTCTTAACTTGTGCATTGGCAACTTTTACAATGTCATATATATATTACGCCTACTTGTGAATCTGAAAGTTCTAACTGCGTTTGTTTTCTCATGCATGTGCGTTAGCCTATGAAACATGTTTGATCATCAACATAAATTTACACAGTATTATCTTTTGTTGGTGTTGTTTTACTTTGAACGTACAGTAAGAGGAGCAATGCAACTTATGAAGCGCTGCGTTGGTGTTTCGTTCAGTTTCCTCTATAGCTTGTCATACTTGTTGATGTTATTTTTGAGGTCGCCCTTGTTGGTTTTGTGGTTTCATTGAACTGCTGAACAAGAAAGGAATATCGAATTATGATTTGCTCGGATTTTAAATATGCTCTCTTTTATGTATTTTTTTTTAAGTTTTGGTTTGGATTCGTTCGGAATTTGTCACAAATAAGAGAAAAATAAAATTTATTTTACGCGTGTTACTTCTGTGCTATTCATTTTAAGTAAGTAATAATGGTTATTCGGATAAAGGACATTGATCCCCAAGACAATTTGATACTGCCACTAATATACTACACTAACACTGTGCAAAGGATTCGGAATATATAGTGATCTCAGCATTTTTAAGCAATGAAATCGACCAAAAGACAGTGATAATCAATGTTTTATTCAAATCATTAAAAAAAGCTTTACCATACTTCTGTCACGCTGTAAATGAAGGAAAAATACAAAAAGCATTAAACTGTCCTATAACTTCAACTAAATTCACACTTCGTCTCATCAGTGATCAATGCATTATAGATTAAATCAAAGTAGTAAATGATTAAGAAATGCGTTATGTCATACGTCCATTTTGGAACTATACATGAAATTTAAATGCAATTGATACGCAGGTTTATATTTTCCCCTTGTTATACTATTAAATATGAATGATAAATATCATATGGAATAGTAAAACAAAAGTAGAGACTTCGCCCCCCCCCCCCCCCCCCCCCTATACAGCACTACATGTGAAAGTAGACGACAATATTAGATACAAGTAAATGTGGGACTCAATAAGAGACAACAATATTTTATAAATTTTGGAGCATTTTTTTTTCAATTCTAATATACATTCGGTTTGTAGATTGGCTTACCTTTTCTTATCCGTCTCGTCCCAGCATTCCCAAGGCGTGGTGGTAAAAGAAATGGCGCATTGAACTCTTCCATCATTTTAAGGGTTGAATGCCAAACTATTTTCGTGTAGTTGAGCAAAAGAAAAACTAATCAACAGAAGGAAATACTAACGAAATCCATTCAAAAGTGCTTTTTAAAAACAGTCAAATTCTTATTTCCAAACTCATTTCCTAGGTTAATATCTCCCGTTGATGAAATTTTGAATAATATTTTTCAACTTTCTCTCAATCGTTATCATGGTAATAAAAACAACGATACCCAATGACCTTCACAATCGTTAAGAAATTTCCAATTGTATATACATTTATGAACGTGTGATTGTCCTATTGTTATGTATTTGGGAATTATATCTTGAGGCGGTTGGATGAGGTCTAGAGGGGGCTGGGATGTTTAATCATTCCGAACAGATGCAAATAGAAGGGTTTAGTGAGCAAGCAATCCGAAGCAATGCTCTCTATTTGCAGATCAACAGAGCTTGTTTGACACACTCTTATGACCTAGCCAACCATGGCCGTAAATTAAGCCTAATTTATGTCAATCTTTTCCGAAAGATACATGCTATGCAAAACCGAATATTTACCATCTCGTTCTGGACGGTTATCGTCCCCAGAAATGATTTTAATAAATAAAACTGCATTGATTTGATATTGCGTGTAATTCAAAATATGCGAAATCAAAATATGAGGGCGTGTGTGAACTAAACGGGGAGCCTTTCTTGAGTCGCGTGGAATATATTGAACGAGAGAAGTGTTGTAGTATTGCCTAGTAGATGAGGTAGGGGTGTTGTATGCGTTAAAAAGTGCAGGAGACCCCAATTTCGCGATTTTTGTTTACCATAAAACCACTTTTGTGTGTGGTTAGGGCAGGTCTTTAGAACGAGCCCCTGACTTTATCGTCGTCACGCCCTTTTGCGCCGTATTCACCCGAAGCTTCGGGGCGGAACCCGTGCAAGGACTAGCCCGGAAACACAGCAATGTATATAGGTAAAGAAATGGCGAAGAAACGGCAGTGAGATATAGAGAATGGGCTGGCGATGGAAAGAAGAGATTTGGAGAGAGATGGAGGAAGTTGCAGAGAGAATGGTAAAGAGAGAGATAGAAACGGAGAAGGGGATAGGAGGAGATGAGGAGAGTGGGAAAGACATGCAAGTGTCAGTGATACAAACTCCTGCTCCTCCTATGCAAGATGGAAGGTGGGGAGGGGGCAACGGGACAGGAGATAGGAGAGAGGAAGAGATGGAGAGATAAAGTGTGGAGGAAGAGAAGGAGAAAAGAGCAGATTAAAGAGAGAGGGAGAGAGAGATAAAGAGGAAAGACAAATGTGAGATTCGAATGGAGAGTAATCATGGTAATGCAGACGCTAGTGAGAGATTCCTAAATAATATGATATCAAAAGATAGAGGCAATCGGGAAAAAAATAAATTAACACAATGCCAAAAGTTAGAACCCCCATTTAGGAAAAAAAAAAAAATGAGGACAATGGTGATTTACGAAACAGAAGGGAGAGAAATATGTCGACCCACTCAAGGCCGACCGACAAACAAAAGATAGGAAGAGAATTAATCTTTTCGCCGTAATCGACTATACAAAAAGAGTCAATCAGAAACGCTCCTAACTATCCCAAACTATTTTTTTTCCCTCTCAACCCGACATGCTATCATTAACTTGTCAATCTCTGCATGCGATCAATAGGATGGGGATCTCTACATACAATCAGAATTCGGCGTTTTATATCATTTTCAATTTGTTTTTACGTGCATGACATTTTGTTCGGAAAGGAAGAGGGTGCACAAAGATTGGATGCATCCCAAATACAGCAGTTACTTTTTTTAATTAGGAATCAGCTGAAATTATACAATGCTGTAAAAATCTAGATGGGTTTGAAAAGTGTAAAAACAAATTGTCCCAACACTGCGCCAGGGGGAACATGCATGTCTGTTGTTGGATGAAATAACGCCAGATGATATGCAAAGTTTATGAATATGAAGGTTTACAAACGTTGGTATAACAATGATTTGGGCATAGCATGGAATTAATAAGACTAATTTTGGCAAAGCGATCGCTATGCAATCAAATGAAATAATTATCAGTCGTCCATGCATCAAACTCATTAAAACTTATGAAAATGAAATCGAAATAAATAAATGTATAGTTCTCAAAATTATATAACTCATTAAGAAAAAATATAAATATTCCAAGTTTTACAGAGCAGTTAATCAGTTACAGATATTACGAGAATACAGAAACTAAAGATTCCGAACATGACGAATGAGGAATAGCAGCCAAAAATATATTTTATCATGCCAAGTTCGGAACTTCAGTCAAAAAATTAACTGACTCATTATTCATGATTTCATGATTTCTTCTATTTTATATATTATTCTTGTTTCAGAAACTGGAATAATATTTCAGCAATTATCGTAGGTCGAAAATAGATGTAACCTGAATAATATTTCTGCGATACGTACGCCCATAAAGAAGAGATATTAATCATTATAATCTGTCTTCGTTGCAACCCAATGGTCTTACACCGATATTGAGAAACAACTACAAAGGTTATATTATTTAGGCGTTTTCGACTTTTTTGAGAGTGTGGGAACTGTTTTAATTTGAGTTATGCTCAGTATAAAATAAGGGCATAAGTATATCATCTCTGGAAGGTATATGCGTTTAAAATTCATCCGCGTGTTCGACCCCCCCCCCCCATCCCAGTCCATTCCACTTACCCATCCCCCCTTACCCTTGTCCACCTCCCCCCCCCCCTCCCCCGACTCCTCTTTGGTAAAAGTGGTTCCGTATGAGGACGTTCCCAATGTGGAAAACTCATAAGGTTCTTCCAAACGCCGCACCGAAATTAGACACCCACAGGCGCGCCTCAGACAACTAATTAAGCTTCTTTTCATTAAAAAACGCAAAGAACCGTTAACTAATTGTGAATCTGATACAGGATTTTGGTACCTAATTACGAGAGAGAAGAAGAAGAATGGGTAGTTAATGACATAAATGGTTTACCATGCCCGTATACTGCATTATATTGAGTTTGAGATAGGTCGGCGAGGGTCTGTTGAGGACATGATGGCTTGAAACAATGTGAAAATAAGTTATTAAAATCAGGGGGAAAATTCTTTTGAAAATAAGAATCTAAAGAGAAAAATACTTTTCTGTATTTTTATATACTATGGAATAGAAATCAGTAATATTAATTCTTAGACTTTATTGGTAAATAAGCCATCATGGTCACAAAGAATTTCGAGGGAGGGACCGTCGCCTTGTTCACTCTATTAATATGGTTATTGTTTGTTGTTATTGTTAGCACCCAGTTTTATGGTTGAAAAATGTTTCTTTAGCATTGTTAAAGGTCAAGTCCACCCCAGAAAAATGTTGATTTGAATATTTAAAGAAAAATCAAACAAGCATAACGCTGAGAATTTCATCAAAATCGGATGTAAAATAAGAAAGTTATGACATTGTAAAGTTTCGCTTATTTTTCACAAAACAGTGATTTGCATAACTCAGTGACATGCAAATGAGTCAGTCGATGATGTCCATCACTCACTATTTCTTTTGTTTTCTATTGTTTGAATTATACAATATTTCAATTTTAACAGATTTGACAATAAGGACCAACTTGACTGAACCATATCGTATTAAACAATGCTAATTCCACAGGTTCAGGGAGGAATTAATCGTTGTTTCACTTGACCATGTTGACAATGAGGAGAAAATTCGAATATTTCATATTTCATATAATAAACTACAAAAGAAATAGTGAGTGGATGACGTCATCAGTTTCCTCATTTGCATACCGATCATGATTTGCATATAACTGTTTTGTGAAATCAAGCGAAACTTTAAAATGTCATAACTTTCTTATTTTACATCCGATTTTGATGAAATTTTTAGTGTAATACTTTGGATTTTTCTCTTTTTATTCAAATCAACTTTTTGTTGGGGTGGACTTGTCCTTTAAATATATTTTTGTAGCCATAATGAAGGCAGTATTGGGATCTTTTTTGTCGATACATTATCATGGCTGTATTATTTTCATATCCTTGTTTGCATTTACTTTTCAATAACGTTTTAGAAACATATTAAAAAACACTCTGTTCTTTAAAAATAAATACCAGTTGTGGTAACGATCTCAAAATGAGTTCGAACAGAATCCAATGAAATTACCACCAAAGTGTTTGTATGCATATATTAAAAATATGTGCCAAATAGCACTGGAATAAAATTAGCAAAATAAGCACGGAATTGAGATGTCGGGAATTTTTCGAAGCAATGTTAATTCACTGCGTCTGTGTTAGTGATCATCAGAATTGTCGATTTTAGGCCGAGATTTCATGATTTTGAAAAATGTAATAGATCTAGATGTATACTTTGACAATTAACCTTGATTTAAAATAATTTCTCATGAAATAAATGTTTGCTGCGACGACTGTCTTTAACCTTAAAAAATAGGAGAAAATCATATATACAATTATGGTTGGTCGTATATAAGAATATAATTTTCATGTTTTGGGGCTGGTTAATTTAATATATTCATTTGGATTTGGAAAAGAGGCAACATGGTTCTTATCATGTACTAATTATTTGTTCTCTCTATTTTATTATATGTTTTTATGTCTTATTCTATACTACTCCAATGATTTAGATATGCCTGTGTAATGTGTATAATAAATTCTTTTCGAGAACTTTTTCTCACAAGGCCTTCGTGCTTCTTTCTCAAGTTCTCTTTCATTTAATATAATATAAAGGCAATGTTTTGTTTATTTATGTTGTCGTATTTTGTATTTATGCATTTCTAATTGTTTGCATTGTGAATACATTTTTTTCACCTATTTCAATTTGAATGAAGAAGTGAATTGAATTAAATTGAATTGATTGTTATGAAGATTTTCTTCTTATAATACCATTAAAAAATATTATGGCTTTTTTAGTTGTGGTCTGCTTATTTTGGGGAAGAGTATGACAAAATGTTAAAACATCTAAACTTGAATTTCAGATGCAATTTTTTTTTAAGTATAAAATCAAAACTGCATATTGATTATAAATCAAACGGGGTAAAAAGCTGAAAATGATACAGGATAAGTGACAATGAAGACACATGTAATTGTGATCTATATGATTGATACAAATGTATTACAAAATAGCTTTCCTAATTACAGTTTAAAAATGTATTTTAGTCACAATTACATTCACTTTTTACTTGTTTCAATTAAAAAAAATTGAAATTTCATGGCTGCTCAATATCCACAGTACATGGCACGCACTGGGTCCACCGGCAGTCTACTTTTCAAAAAGCACTGCAGTGAAAACAGAACAGCACCGCGTAACTCTCGGCTTGAATGAGCTCGCCGACCCGCCTGAAGTGTCTGCAGCTAGTGGCCAATTGAAGAAATAACACACAATTCAGAAGTCTCTCTCTCCCTCTCTCGCACACCCGATACAATAACATACACCCCCGTTGCAAGAAAAGAGCGAAAAAGTACAGTTACCCCGAGATCGCTCAAGCATTTTTTCCGGCTTCTTTCAGATGAAAAGTTTGAGAAGAATGGGATCACGAAGTATGCACGCGAAGTTACAATTACAATAGTCATGATGGTTATTATCTGTCTGTGCATTAAAAAGCAAGGATAAGTGGATAGGATAGTAAGGTGAGAGAGGGAGAGAGGGGGTAGTGGAAAGATAGGGATGAGGGTGTGTGAGTGGGAGTGAGAGAGGGGAGAGAAAGATCAATAAGGAGACGCATTATGTACCGGCTGTAATAAGATTCTTGTTATTCAATAACGATTTTTTTTTAACCCCGTGCAGTAAATTCCATTATGTCTATCTGTTTTTTCTACCATTGGCCTCTTCCATCTCTCCCACCCCCCCCCCCCCCTCCCTCTCTCTCTCTCTTCTCTTTCTTTGACAACACTGATCTTGCAAGACAAGAATAAAAAAATCGGAAAAGTTTATCGGAAAGATACATTGCAAATGACCGTGTACAAAGATATAACATCCACATCTTTTCTCCCGTTCTCCTCGCTTGTACTCTCTTCAACCAGCCCCCCCCCCTCCCAATCTTTTTCTCCCCTCCCTTATAACAACCTGATATAATATTGTCGAGCCAAATTGACCAGACTATATTGATATTGCCATTTATAATGTTCGTTTATTGTGTGTTGTTCTTGGTTTATGGAAACGAAATGAAAACTCGATAAAAAATTATTAAAGAATGGATGTAATCTCCTTCTCACAAGGACATCTAACACATTAAGAAATGATTGCTTTTCATCCTCCAAATGTAGAGTACAGTAGAAGAAAAAGGAGATAGGGAGAAAGAGAGGGGAGAGTGCGAGAAAAAGGGTAGGCCTATATGAAGAAAAAGCAAAATTGTCTCTGGTAAATGTTTTTTTTAATGAAAAATAGTGGCAACACTGCACATGTTGTATGATAGAATTATACAATTAAAAGAATTGTGATACATCTTACATAACATAAAGTTACATAAGATTCAGTCTTGGGGAGCGTTTCATCAACATTGTCGTCAGACAAGTTATCAAGTCTGACAACTTTCCTTCGCTTTGATTGGCTGAGAGGCACTGTTACCATAGTAACTGTCGGATAAAATGTCTGACAAGTCCTTTCTTGAAGCGCGCCCCTGGACGCATGATCTTCTGTTCCTCTATGTCCAGCTCCCGGTGATAAAATGTGACGTCTGAAAAATTGGCGCGGTCCGCAGGAGGAACCTTATGATCAAATTTAAATTCAACATTGCGCCACGGTGCCACAAATCAATCGTTATTTCAAATTGTAATACATTCTTAGACTCTACTACAAGCTACTACAAGACTATTTCATAGGTTACAGATTCTCAATGTAAAAAAAAAGTTCTCACGTGATAAGACAAGTGATAATTGCTCAAATTATATGAAATTTAATATAATATTAATACTCAAGCTTAGGGCAATAAATACTTCTTTATCTAAACCAGCATATCCTCACCATTATGGAAAGGAAATGTGTTTCACAAGGGTCGGAAATTATAATAAGTCACGCCCCATTAATCTTTACGTATAGGTTGGTCACGAAAATCCGTTTCCTTTTTGCTTTAAATTGTAATGTAAGGTTAAAAGGAATCGGTTTCTATCAATATTTCATTACAATTTAGGTTTCGAAATTCTACGATATTTGTTATCTCACTCACCACCCTCCTCAATTTTAGGTAGATTTCCTTGTACAATGGTAATTATAAAGCGTTGTTTATTTCAAATTTCTTATTTCAAAATATATTGATAATTATATAAAGAGGATAGTAAGATTATATTACAGAACGGAAGGAAAAATCTCAATATGTTTTTTTTTGTTCATACGTCAATTTATAAATATATATATTCATTTCTTTCACAACATATTGGAAGAGATGCCAAAGCTGTTGTACATGTATAATTTCTCACATTTATATAAAAATTCTTCTGAAAGAGGTGCTTGAAGACCATGCCAATGACATAAGAAAAGAAGAATTCAATTATCGTATCAAAAAGCAAGATTTCGTAGGTTTTTATTTTGATTTCGGTGGCTCTATCCCAAAACTCTATATCGAACTTGATTTTGATAAAGCGCCCTCATTGTTTCCGTGCAGAAACTGAAACAGAGACAAAACCAAACCTTGAAAATGTACAAGACACAAAAACAAAGGTATATAAATAACATTCTGATCAATAAAAAAGCTCGGTATCGGCTGATTGCGTGATTGCGTCTCACTACCTATCATCGGCCTTGACCGGTAGGCATCGCAGGGGGCGATTGTGGAGGGCCAACCAGCGGGAAAAACGGGTCTTTTCAACGCAAGATCCCATTTTAGTGATGGTAGGCTGCGCCCCATCGATGGAGCGATCAGGCAGCGCGGCGGTGCGCCGTGAACGCCTTCGCATACATCACGTGGTATCCACCGATACCGTTGTCAGTTTTTTCAGCGCGGCGCCACAACTCACATATTGTTACGTGCTATGTATACTAATAATGCTTTCAGACGATGTTTATTTAAATGTAAGAGCTAAAACACAATCGCATGATGTTTTTAATCTTAAATAGAAGAATGTAACCATTTTAAAATTATTGATCGTTTTCTCTCAAGGTTAGTTGCGAATGTTTAATCTTTCCCACCATGACTATTATACAAACATCATCATGCCTCAAAATATTTGTTTTATTTGGAGTTATTTCTAGATGCAAACCTAAATGTTTATTTAAATATCACTATAAGAAATATTTTTCCTATCACAGACACCATTTTGATATGTTCCCTTCAAAGAATGTGAAATCACAAATTATCAAAGCTATGTATTTTCAAGAAAATAGAAGGATTTTGATATTCATTTTAGTAGTAGTAGTAAAGTAGAAGTAGTAGTAAATGAGCTATGAAATAAAAGTGAAATGAAATAATTGTGACAAAACTAAATGAGATTCGAAAACACACAAACACAAAATATGATTGCAAATCAATTTCATAATGTTTTGTCATTATTAACAGCATTCACCAGGTTAATAATTTCAGAAGATTACAAGTAGCGGCAGCAGCATTGTAGTAGCAGAAGTAAACGTAGAAATAGAAGTAATGAAGTTAGTAGACGTAGAAATAGAAGTAGTAGTAGCAGTAGTAGAAGTAGAAGTAGAAGTAGTAGTAGTAGTAGTAGTAGTAGTAGTAGTAGTAGTAGTAGTAGAAGTAGTAGTAGTGTTTGAAGTAGTAGTAGTGTTAGAAGTAGTAGTAGCAGCAGTAGAATTATTAGTAGTAGCAGCAGTAGTAGTAGTAGTAGTAGGAGTAGGAGTGATAGTAGTAGTAGTAGCAGTAGTAGTAGTAGTAGTAGTAGTAGTAGTAGTAGCAGTAGAAGTAGTAGCAGTAATTGTAGTAATAGTAGTAGTAGTAGTAGGGAAAACTGAAAAACATTTTCATTCTCACGGGAAATGAAGAACACACACAAATTATCTTCTTGCTTTGTGTCGGCTTCAAAAGGCATTTTTCATAGATGCGGTGAGATAATTACTGAGATAAACCGAATTATTATCATTATCGAAATGGGCGTGGAAAGCAATGCGACTATTTACTTTTGTAATGGCTGATAAGTTGTTAGGTCAAGTGATACATTAGTTTACCTACCAGAAACGCACAATTGACCAACATTCCAATGAGCCGAGAAATAGACGTCACACTTGCGAAGACTACTCACTCAAGCCCTTCAATTATTGACGTCATCGTACGCGCGTGCGCGCCTAATAAACCGCCCCATGCGTACTGATTACGTTTGTGTGTATACATGCCATTGACTATAGCTCATAACATGAAGTAATTATCACCTTAGCAAGAATCAAACAATTTAACGAATCAGTGCTGTGGCTGTTCACTGTCTTGTCCTGTTGCACAACGCTTCTCATGCATTCCACTGGTTCAGCAATCGTGAAGGGTATTCAGCGAGCGAGCGACCTGGTTATGCGCGATGGTTTACGAAGACATTTTGTCCTCCCATTAAGCGCGCACCATTGATGATGCGTTGATGTTCTCAATGAGCGTTCGGCTCGCCCGAGTTGGCATAAGACGTGCACAAGACGTAAAGTTTCACAACATTATGCTTTCTACGAAAAAGAACATACCTCCGTGATAATATACTGAGTCGAGTAAGAAGGCAAATTTAAAGTGGCCGAGTTCTGGAAACACTAGTGACACTTTGCGAGTGAGCAAAGGGAGCGATCTATGAAAAAACGATATCTTTTATTACCTAATTTATTCATAGATTTTACAAGAAGAATGTCGATATTGGTTCAACATTCACCAAAATTCAATAGAAATCGGGAAACTATAAATAAACCTCACTAATATGCCAGCTAAGTTGATCATCCAGATTTTTGTTAATCACTTAGTTTCATTGAACAGTCGAAAGTTAAAAATAGATAGATTTTATTAAAAACATATTTCTTAGTACATGTAGTACAAAGAGAAATAATTATGAAGCACAAAAGGAAAAAGACAATAACAGCTTTGGAATACTTTATTTGTAATATTTAATATCATGATTTGTGAGCTTTATCATGTTTATGAATATCCTACTAATTATTTTCTCATGTCTTCCCCAAACTCTTATTGGAAGAATTAGACTATTAGATAATACAAGTTGGTTTGTAAACAAATGGGCGTAGAAAGCACCCATTTACCACAAAAGGCGTCAACAAGTTACACTACAACGCCGCTTGAGAATCTCTTCTTCAACAACAGAAATCACACTAAGACCAAGGACATTCTTTTGTTGTGGCGGGAAAGAACAACAACGAAAATTTATGTTTGGTGATCGTCTGTTTATGTTAAAGGCGCTGGTTAATATTGATTTGACCTTTAAGAATCTGAGCTGCAACGTAACATTTGTCACGTGTGTCAGTGATATGTTGTAAAAATGAAGCCCTGAAAAAAAAATGCACCTGAAAATCATTAGTTAGAGCTTTACAAAATTACAAATAAAGTGACAGGGGAGGCGTTTCACCGGCATTTTCATCTGACTAGTTGTTAGATCTGATCATTTTCCTTGATTCTGATTGGTTGAGAGGCACTGTTACTATGGTAACTGTCGGATAGAACAGAACTTGTCGGATAAAATGTCCTAAAGGTCCTTTCATGAAACGCTCTCCGGGATCATCATTCAAATTTTAGTCCATAGGCTACATGTATTTTTGAAATTGTTTTATTTATCCATTTCAGCATGTAAAATATTTAGAATTCACAGTCCCTCCTGTCTTCTCCCCCTCACCCCCTCTCTTATAATATTGTAAAACACAATATTTTCTCACACGATCCATCAGTTACGTTTTTGTCAAGTGCACAAAAATTGTTTGTATTTATTTCTAAACAAAATTTCTATATATTATTACGACCCAATATTTTTTTTTTTTAATTTTGTAATGTAACTAAGTTAGGGGCTTGCCTCTTGTACGAGCTTTGCTTTTTTCTGCAAGTCCCTCCGTTTTACTTTTAAATACAAATGTCATCTGAGATAACTTTATTTATTGAATTGTGTTCCTAAACCTATGATTATGTTATACATATATATATTATATTATGTCTTGTAGTATTTTCGACCTTGTTATGTTATGTTTATCATATTATGTACAATTGTGAAACGGAAATCAACAAATCAAATCAAATCAAATCAACAACAAAATAGTCTTACATTTGCAGATAAGAATAGTAGTTACAATATACTACAAAGGATTAAATCGTGATTTGTTTCAGTCAAAGATATCTTGAAAGTATCTCCACGAATTTAACTTCATTTCTTTTTCCATGATGTTTTTAAGTCGATTAGAACAATCTTAAATAGAACACACAAAAGTTCGGGATTTTTTTTCAATAGAACCTTTGTCCAGGGCCGTATTTCCCTTACGTTTAATGGTGAAAACTCTTTTTTTAGCTTCAAATCGCCTACGTTACATGCCACTAACGGAAACAGTTCACGGTTGGAGAGACCCGTACCGATATCATCATGGACTTGGCCTTGGAGGTAAACAGATCAATACCAATTAGAATGAAGGGGGTATAGAAGGGGTTCCAGATGGGGTGTGGCCACGCGTCAGGGCTACTAAAGGGGGTAGGGACATAAACAAGCGGATGTGGTGGGTGTTTTTTTTTTTTATAAAAGCGCTTGGTCCTGGCTATGTTTATGCTTTTTCAGCGTTTCAAACAGGGCAATCAATAAATATTGTCATAAATATAGTGATTATTACAAAAACGAGAATAATGATAATAATAATAATAAATATAATGATAATAATAACTAAAAATGGCATACTAATATTAGTAGCAATAATAATACTGATAACAGTTATGATAATATTATTAACAGTGATATTTATATTGAGAATACATTAATTATATTCTTAGTAGGCTTGAAATGGTAGCAGGAGTAGTAGTATCGGCGATGGTGGTAGAAGTAGTAGTAGTAATAGCAGTAGCAGTAATATTAGTTTAGTAGTAGTAGTAGTAGTAGTAGTAGAAGTAGCACTCGAAGTAGTAGTAGTAGTAGTAGAAGTGGCAGTAGTATAGTTCTAGTAGTACTAGTAGTAGTAGTAGTAGTAGTAGTAGTAGAAGTAGTAATAGTAGTATTAATAATAATAGGAGTAGTAGTAGTAGTAGTAGCAGTAGTAGTTGTAGTAGTAGTCACATCATCAATATTATCGCTGTTGTTGTTATCATCATTATATTGATAAAAATAATGCGACAGATTTGAATATGAAAAATAATTTTACCGCCCTGTCATTTCATTTTAGCACATTTATCATATTATTGTTATTTACATAAATTAGGTCATGTGGCAGCTTGTTGCTTTTATCATCCTGATAAAATATCATATCAACTTATGATAGAAGTGAAAATATATTCCAATCAGAGAATTAATCACAAAGTCACATGCCAAATATCGCCAAACGGTAAATGCAATTAGGCAATATTTCATTCCACTTATGACAATTCTCAGGTTAAATATTTTGGAATTTTTATTATTATTTTTTATGGATTTATTATATTCATTTAGTTCAAATCAAACAAGATATGAAAAGTAAGGTGCAAAATGTTACAATATAAAATCAACTGATAAAATCATAGAGGTGGATTATTTAAACATGTTCCATTGTTATGAAATAAGAATTCACAAAGCCCGGTCTTTCTGGTAAGCTCGGTCGTTGTATTCACTTGCACGTATGAAGCATTGGCGCTTGTATATGACCACAGTATTTCTTGTAATATTCCGTTTGATCCTCATATATTGGATTTTTTTTTACAGCGCCCCGTTAGATCGAGTTCCTCTGCTAGCAAGTTAACCGTTAACTTCAGCAAGTGACCATTTCCAGGGCCCCTTTTGTAAATCAGTTTACGTAACTATAACGAGGCTACCCTGTTACAAGAAAACTGAATTAAATAAATAAATAAATGAATGAATGAATTTAATTAATTATTTAATTAATCAATACATTTTTTACACGATCCCGATTATGTCTAGTCAATCGAAAACAGTCACTTATACTTATATAAACCCTTGACCTTAATATGTTCAGAGTTTTAGTGTTTAAAGAATAACAATTGGTATACTAGTGTTGAACAAACCACTAGAAATAAAAGGTGAAAGTTAATTGATGTGCAGCTTATTTAAGATTATGGAAAAAATCACATGCATTTCATACTTGCTCTATAATAGTAGGCTTAAACAGTTTTACTCATTTTTTTTTTTATTGATGAGATAGGTTCTCGTGCATGTAATGAAATTTATCAAAATTAATTGAATTACAAAATGAATTGCCCGACAAAAGACAGCTGGTAAAGGTAATCGGCTTGACACAATCCTGAACTTGGTTCATTTCACAAACAAGATTAATCAGCAATTCAAATGAATCATAACTGAATCTTAATCGATGGACTTTTTTTTTTGGGGGGGGGTCTTCTGCATTCGTTTCATTAATTGAAATCAAAATGATACAGGAAAAAAAATCGTCTCATTAATCCTGTACTGATCATGTCGAAAAGAAAGCATTGTTTTGTAAATTATTGATTAAATCAGTGATTATCAAGAAATTTGGGGATATTCTAGGTTTTATTTGATAATTATAACAATAATAATAAATGCAATTTATTAGGCGCCATATCCAACTTGTAAGAGATGCTCAAGGCGCACAAGTGAAGGGGGCGGCAAGCAAAATTACAAAGACAAAAAAAATAATTATTGATAAAATCAGTTAAAGCTGTAAGTAAGTTCTTTATTTTATTTTTATTTTGATGGTTTGAAAAAAATAATGTAAAACAGGCAAACTTCAATTTGACTAGAAAAATTAATGTGCTTTTAATAATAGGGGTATAATATTGCATTATATACTGTACAGAACTTGCATTGGAGTCATATCACTGTGTTTATTTTGTAGTTGTTGTTACTGGGGTTGTTCTTGTTTTTCTTTGTCTCATTATACTTGCCTTTCTATATCTATAGTTAAGGGAAACTGTGATAGATAAACCTAAATACGACCAAAGAAAAAAATGTAAGAGATGACAAAAAGTCTTGCACCCCCCCCCCCCCCCAAAAAAAAAAAAACAGGGCTCGTTTGACAAGGAATTACAAGGATAGGCCTATAGCACAAGCTTCACTTTTTTATCTCCTTTCTGCAGTCGTCAATGTCGATGAACTATCAAGTTGCCCTGATGTCGAGGGAATGTAATGATTCTTCAAATTTGTAAACGAAGCGAGAGGGAATACATCGTTAGTTTCTCGTTACCCAGCTGTTACCCTAAAAAATACCACACCACGAACTGACGGCGGAGAGAGCTTCGATAGCCAAGGAGAAGCGCCGCGGCAAAGGGAAGTGAGAGGACCGGACGCGATCCGGGATGTTTACCCGTTCCCAGCCGGCCAGCGAGAGGGTCGGCTAATGGGGGTGGAGAGCGCTGGTTCGGAAGGCTAATTACCGACACTCGAGACTCGAGTGTATATCGGATATACATGCTTGTCAAGTATAAATAATACGAGACAGAGAGAAATATTGGGAAGAAAGAGAGAGGAAGGGTGCATAGGGGCATCAGATTCGATCGACAGGAAAATTCAAGTCAAGAGATAGACATTTTAAAAAAAGTGACTTGAAATGTACTATATTTATTTCTTCTTTGCTCAAGCTTTAATATATTTTCTATAAAGTAAATCATTATAAAATATGAAACTCAACTTCCACATCTTACAAGATTGTAGTAAATGTTACTTCATATTGAATTTACATTGTCTGATTCTTACTGATTGATTTTTTTTCCATTTCGCCCTCTCGTGTTAATGTGTTTAGTTTTCTTTAATAAAACATGCCTTCAAACATTGTCTTACAAAGAAAATGCTTACTTAATATCAGTAAAATGCATATCCCATACTTTACAAATGGTTCCATATCAACAAAAAATCTAGCTTTTTATGTTTTGTCGACCACGGGGAAAATGATTTAAAGCAGTTTAATTAGTAAAGTTTTATGCAAATAGGCATAATATCAAACTTAATATCAAATCTTCCGCCAATTTATTTTAGGGTATAATACTCTTGGCTTCCTTTAACCTGAAGATTAATTCAAACTTTGAAGAAGAAAAAATCTTTATATTTACATGAAAGGATAAGACTGCTCAAACATATGATTCGAATAATTATTCAAGTTACAATTCAGGGCATTTATTATACCGACAATTAGTTTTATCCTATTCACAACGGTGTGTTGGCAATACCAGATCTGGAAAAGGGACAAATTTAAAAGAGGATGGAAGAGTAAAAGAGGGAGAAGAAAGGAGGAGAGAGATAAAGAGAGAAGAGGAATGTGACAGATACAAATATAAAGTCACTAGCGAGGGCTGAAGAGAGGAGAATAGCACAGCGACATGAGTAAAAGATAGAGGGGGAGAGAGGGGGATGAGAGAGAGAAGAAGAGACAGAAAGAAAAGAAAAGGGGTGAGGTAGACTGAAAAAGTCACCAGCCTAAAAATATAATTTTCAATTCTTCGCTTTTGTTGAGGTTAAATCGAGCTTGGCATTTTATTTCATCCTGTTTGTGTTGCGCGGAGATTGAGGAGAGTAATATCGTTTTGTGGTTATTTGCTACTGAACATTAGACTATAATGACATTACACTTGCCGGGGTTTTTAACCAAACTTGAAAACAGGAAAAGGGATTTGAATGGAGCTGGGGTCAAATGTTGAAGGTCAGGTGGTATAAATTGCCCGTGAACGTGATACTGTTTCCTTTAGCCGCAGTCACACAAATCAGACCGATCAAAAATATTACGTTAATTTCTATGACGGTCGACTATCGGTCGAGTAGTGACTGTTTCGCAATGTGACTGCGACAGAGCTATTAGGGGGTGGCGATGTTCTTCGTTAACCTGAAGACAGTAAAAAGTTTTGGTTTTAATATAGGATTAATAAATATGAATTATTTATAATATAGTATCGGCTAACATTCCCATATACCAAAAGTGTAAAGCCCCTTTTCAGTCGTTTTCTTTTCCTGGTGAAAATTTGAATATTTATATATTTTTTTTGCTCTCTATCTATATAATGCCATTTCTCGGTGTTTTATTTCTATTTCAAAAAGATATCTATTAACTTTTTACCTATATAGCTATATATGAAATATTCCCTCGTCAGATGACCTAACCCGAGGCCCAGGAGAACCTCCGAGGCCAAAACCAAGGGGTTGACGTCAAAGGCAAAGGGGGGAACAGAACACGTCCATCTGAAAGAAGTAACCCGAGCTCGAACTTCTGCCTCAATTCGTAACCCTCATGTAAATTTGGATTCCAGGAGCACGCCAGAGCTGCCATTAAATTGCATAAATAGGGGTGTTAAAATACTCCGGCCTAGTCAGGCTCGTATCAAGTATAAAACTAAAATATTGAATTTATAGTGATAGTTAAACATCCACTTGACTTTGTGTTATCATAAAACTTTCTGTTATTCAATACAATTTGGTTGTATGTTCAAACTCCATATTGTGTCTTAAAGCCTGAAGCTGTGGTCCTCTAACAACACCAGCCTGTGTTGTAAACACTATAGTTTTTACAGTAATTTCGTCGTCTGGTAGTGAATTGCAATTGACTGCTATTTCCTCTTCCCGCCACTTTGAGTATGAGTTGATTTGCTAGTGTAATTACGTTCGATTTTTCAAACACAATTTTGCCACTAATTTCAAATTTTCTGCAATAAAATTGCGGATTTACAATTGATATTCGATTTTACTTCTTGCAACACTACAAGTATAATATGATAAAATTAATCAACTTACAAATTTGCAAATTGTATATGAAATTGATTACAAAATAATAAGTTTTTGCATCCCCCCTCCCGATCACGATCAATGTTTTTAATCACCTCTACACAGTTTTAAAGCACAATTTGACCACATGGTGCTAATGCATTTTTCCAATTAAAAGATAGGTCAATAGAACTACGTCGAAAAAGGGTGCCAATGTAATTTAACAAACAAACAAATAAACAATGGCGCTAACTGAAAATAGGGGTTAGAGGGGGGCAAGAGAGAGAGAGAGATGTATTGCATTATTGAGGACAAAATTTAGGATCAAAACGATATAGTGTTTATCGGTGTTAGTGAAGGTATGGAGCTCATTAAGCTAATGCATTTGATTATCTCGTTCATCTAATGAAATATGACATTTAGAATATTAATAAAGCTTTATAAGAAAAAAACCTTTGACCTAATTATTCAGTATTGCTTTCCTGTACCTTTAAGATATACAAATAATTATAAGAGTTTTGTTTCGCCGGTTCTTACTTCGTTCGCTTCTGATTGTTTGTCTTTATCATTCCATCCGAGAGAGAGAGTGAGAGAGAAAGGGGGAAGCGAGAGAGGGATGCGACAGAGGGGTGAGGTCAATTTCTTTAACACGGCCGTTTCTCTTTATGTAGACGGTCACATCGGGGAACCAACCTTAGACCGATCAAAGCTATTACGTTATGACATACCATCGGTCGGTTTGGTATCGGTGTAGTTGATGTGACTGTAGCTTAAATGTGTGATCATCATTATCATCATTAGACAGTCAGCTCTATTTATTTTTTATAATCCTATTGAAATTCTGTCCGATGATTTAATCTAACACACAATCACATATATCATCCATGTATATGCTTTTCTATGGAGGTGAACTATTGTTAATTGAAAACCCAACATGGAGAGTATAAAAGATATGGCTGAAATTCAACAAAATGAATTCTATCTTGCTTTCCATGATGACAGCGGCTCCGCTGTATTATTCTATCTTAAATTGCACTTTTAGTGGAATGCTCCCCTTTTGGCGTAAAAAGAAATTCTCAAAGCTTTTACAGAAATTATTGATTAGTGGCTAACACTAGGCTAATCACCTTTTTGAAAAGGATTCTAAAGTAATGAGCAAAATATGGCTTAGACTGAAAGAATAGCGTTCTGTTGAGAGAGAAGCAATTAGCTGGAATGAAATAGTAAAGCGTCCCCCATCAACATAATTACACACACCGAGCAAAAAGATGGAATTAAAAAAAAAAAGCGAGACATTGAAAGCTGGTGGGATTGTTTACGTTTAGTCCAAGTAATGTCACCAAAGTTCAACAAAATAGCTTTGCGTTCGGCGAAGCTGGTGGTTATGATGATTGTGACGACGATAGAGGTGGGGATTATTTTAGAGATGATGATGATGATGACGACGATGTGTATTAATAAGGGCTTACGCTTCTTGTGAATTACATTTTACGAGAGAGAGAAAATGAGGTCCGGTAGAGCCTTTACTTCAAACGATTAATCTATTCTAATATATTGCATGATTTTGGGGCAACTGTTACACATGGGCCCCATCTTACAAAGAGTTACGATTGGTCCGATCAATCTCAAGTAAATTTTCCTTTAGGAATTTAGCTCAATGTCCTTTGAAAACAAAGGGAAGCATACTGAATTGTCAAGAAAACAGTAAATGTATGAATATTCATGATTTCTTGAAAATATTTTGAACAAACATGTAATTTTAGAAGTTGACGTTGCTGGCTTTCCATAGTTGCGATTGATTGGATCAATCACAACTCCTTGTAAAACGGGGCCCAGATTTGCTAAAAGTTAATTTCGAACTCCTTGCCATCATGCTTAGGGGCCGGTTGTACAAAGAGTTGCACTTAAACATCATGAGCCCCGTCTTACAAAGAGTTACGATTGATCTGATCACCTCAGATCTATGGAAATCCATCCAGGTCATAATATTTTCTACAAGAAATTGAGCAATGTCCTTTGTGAACAAAGAGAAGCACACTGAATTTTCAAGAAAACAATGTATACATCATAATTAGAAAATGTTTTGAACAAACATGCATAACAGATATTACCGTTGCTGGCTTTCCATATGTGTGGTGGTTTGATCAATCCCAACTATATTTAAGACGGTGCCAAGTAGGTTTTAAAGTAGGCACTTCTCATTTGTTGAAAAGCAAGTTGCGTTTGGTTTCTGTTTCAGTTGCGATTGATTGCAACTCTATCGGCAACCGGCCCAGATAGGTAAATACAGAAAAGGGATAACAAAGGTTTTGAATGAATGGTGTTCTAATCAAGACATACATCACTGAAGACGGTAGGCCCTAATACGTGAGTCTGTATTTGGATTCTCTCAGCAAATGATAGCATTTCGGTCTAGAAGAGAAAAATATCTGGCCATTCTCGTCATTATTATTATTTTTTTAATAACACGTTTTCTTTTTCAGGCGAAAATTTTTCGGGGCTTCATATTTACACTATGTTGTACATATTGGCAGCAATTAGGGTCATGCAATTTCGTATTGCTCAGATATCAATTTGCAAAGTTTCAAGGTGTGCAGAGTCTATGTGCGCGTCGTACTTTGGCAAAGGTTAAATCAAACAGACTTGTGATTATCAGGGATGGTGGTATTGGTTGACAGACAAACGATTAAAAAGTGTTTAAGAAGATGGGAGGAAGCGAGAATGAAATAGACATAAAAATTTATTTACAAGAGACTCGAAAAGGGGTAAGAAACTGAGGGAGAAAGTGCGTGGGTAGGTAAGGGTGTGCGTGGCGTGCGTATGCGGATGTGTGCTTAAGTTAGTTTATGAGGCTGAGGGTGGGTGTGTGTAAGGGTTTGTCTGTGGGTGTATGTGGGTGAGGGTGTGTGTGTGATGAATGTGTGTGGGGTGCCATGTGTGCGTGTGGGCGTTCTATGTGTGCGTGTGGGCGAGTGTCTGAGAGATAGACAGATGGGAGAGGGGATAGTGGGAGAGAAAGTATAGAAGATGGGGAGTGGGTGTGGGTGGGTGGAGAGGGAGGGTGTGTGGTTGTGCGTTGAGAAAAAAGAGAAAATTGTAGAATGATAAACAGAGAAATTGGAGAAGACATGTGAAGTACAAGAGTGTTAGAGAAACTGAATGAGTGAAAGGAGACACCGGTAAGAGAAAATGAGAATGGATTTGAATGGACACAATGGAGGGGGTGAGAAAAGACCACAAAAAATACAACTTCATCACCGGAATGAACGACTATGCATTGATGATGATATGACTTGGAGATGACGAGGTGGCTGCCATTGTTTGTCCGTCAAACATTACTGACAAGATAGCGAGCCATCTCGCGGAAGATACCTCATCGACCTTCCCAAGCAAATAGACTGAAAAGTGATGAGCACAAAAAGTAATTACTTAAGGGGAGATGGGTCCACTATCACTCATTATGCGATCACAGCTAACATTAATCTTATCGCAAGCTACCAGCTACCAGGGACAATCTTCCGAGTTGGGTAGCGCCATTTCAACGATGAAAAAAGGGATCGCGCTTGCAACAATCCCCCACACACGCACGCACGCACACACACCCACACGCATCAAACCGCACAAGAATTAACTAAAGTATCACTGTATTGTATCGAAACTGACAGTTGCGTCTATGCTTTTAGAGAATTACATCTAAATGATTTTTAACCTATGTTGCGTCTGCAAATGTGTCCCATATGCCATGCATGCTGACGAAGATGTGAATTGTTTGGAGATTGATAGTAGAATGGGGGACAATGATGGATCGGTGGAAGACAAATTCAAACGAATATTCTCCGATTGATGACAGATTTTAATCGAACATATTTTCCCCCTCTTCCCGTTACCTCTAGCTTCGTATATATACCATGTTAACCAGGGATGACGCCAGGTTATTTTGAGGGGGGGCAAGACGAACTTGTCTTCCTCTCTCTCTCAATTGAGTTACAGGGGTAATAAACATGATAAATGGACCAAAGAGACAGCAATCAAAGTGAAGAGATAAAATAGACTATTAATCATACAAACATTCTTATTCAGTTTTTTCAACATAAGCATTAGACCAATAAGCCTGTTCACGGTTGTAAACTGCGCACGAGCAGAAAAAGGTCATCGGAGACAACCATGAAGGTGGCTTTCAAATTCACTGACATAGGCATTTGTGATTTGATGATTATTCATGTATTCCTTTCAAAATATTTATCACATCCAAGCTGAAGAGTAATAAATAGAGCCTTCATAATCACTGGTATTTGACA
This sequence comes from Lytechinus pictus, assembly GCF_037042905.1. Classification (NCBI taxonomy): domain Eukaryota; kingdom Metazoa; phylum Echinodermata; class Echinoidea; order Temnopleuroida; family Toxopneustidae; genus Lytechinus; species Lytechinus pictus. The sequence continues at coordinate 7,778,899 of NC_087262.1, read as the reverse complement.
GTATAGCCTAAACAATTATAGTCAAATGTGCCAAAGGCAGACAATAAAACAGATTTCCAAACTTTATCCCTGATGTACTGGTCACCTGGTCTATACAATGCCTTTTGTTCTTAGAATTTGAATACTCTACCGGTAAAGCTTACGCAACATCTACATTTTAAAATGATAGTGCTTATCCTAATGAAAAATCACAAAGGTCATTTGAGAAAAGTTGATCATGAGCTAACCGTGAACTGGCTTATACAGATAACCGTCTTATTAATAATATGCCAAAAGGAAGACAACACCACTGATCAGCCATACCATGTAACTATACCAAGAGCTTCCACTGAAAAAGATTGGGTCTTATTTGGCTTTATTTTCAGTACTTCTCATCTTCTCACAATAGTTATGATAGTTTGGTCAAATCCCAAATGGATCACCCGAGTCACATTTCCAAATAGTTATTGTCTTAGTCTCATGAGATCAAGATATTTTGACTTATTCTCTCAAAATGAACTCCAGAAATTATCACATTCAAGCAAAAATAGACAAGAATTTTTGGGTCACAAAGAAAAGGAGGTGAAATATGGTCATTGAATAAGCAAGTAAATACAGGTCTACAAAACAAGCAGTCGAGTATTACTTACATGTTTTTAAATTTTTAATGAATGTTAAACGAGTCACAATGAAATGGCTCGTAATGCATATATTCTGGTGTGTTGGCGTGATTGAGAATGCAGTTTGCCCCCCCCCCCCCACAACACACACACACACACGAAATCGTAAACTGGTTAGGAATTTGTTCAGCAAATAAGTTCAGTAAAGCTAGCATATTCATTAATTTAAATATAAATGATAATTGATTATAATCATAAATCATCCGTTGCACAATCGCTCGTTAATCTTTCAAAGTAAAGCAGCCAACCGACCTGAGAAAGTGTTTTCTTTCCGGGTCATGGTTCGTCACATCACCAGGGCCCCGTAACACAAGGGTAAGTGATAATCGCTAATTTGAAAGAGCAATTCCGATTGGTTCCTTGTCAGTCTACTGAGCAACATGCGCATGCAACGGTGATCCTGATAGGCCAATTCATTAGCGATCGATCGCTAAGCTTTGTGTTACAGGGCCTAGGTCACGGTAAGCACAGACGAAACACCAGCCTCACAGTTGTGCTACAGTCACACTTAACGAAACCGACTCCAAACCGACCTATGATATTTCGTTTGTACACTGCAAAAAACGGGTGTTGATTTAACACCAGTCCAGAATCTACACTGTAAAAAACGAAGTGCTAATTTAGCACTTACAGTGCTTGTATAGTGACTACACTACGTGTGCTGATTTTCTAGTTCAAATTTAAACTAGAAAATCAACACTCGTAGTGCAGTCAATATACAAGCACTGTAAGTGCTAAATTAGCACTTCCTTTTTTACAGTGTATTTATGTCCACACCAGAAAAGTGTGAAACAACACCAGTTTGGCTTTGGTCTAACACCAGATAGGTGTTTATACAACACCAATTAGTATTAAAACAGCACGGTTTTGATTCAAAAGTGGTGGTGTTTTAGTACTTCTCTGGTGTGGACATATATAGATTCCGGGCTGGTGTTAAATCAACACCGAAGTTTTGGCAGTGTAATAATGTAACAACTTTTGTCAGTCTGAGGTCCGTTTTGTCGGTATAAAGGTAGCGTTACCCTGCTCAAGAAAGGCCTGTGTGGTATATTTATATTATTACAAATTTAAGAGGAAATTGTACGCATGTAATTCAAAACGAAAATCCAAGACTCATCTTAACTCTGTGTATGGATCGCTAAATGATTTTGTTCTCGAAAAAAAAAAATCCCAGAAACGAACAAAACAATTGAATGAAACGATTAGAATAGATTATTTAAGAGCTATTGAGAATATAATCCAACTATAACAGAAAGTTTAACACAACCATTAGGAATAATGAATGTTGGTATTGTTTTCAAAACAACGGTTTTCCCTCATTAGAAACACTCGTGGGGTGGAATATTTCGACTGGTCCTTTTAAACTGTGAGTCGCATTTTAGCTGACTTATATCATCATTTCTAAGTGACGAAATTGATCTCAAATTTAAATGGAATTCGCAAACGGCCCGGATACCGGTTATTTGAAACAAAAACCGAGAGTTAACACCTATGATATCGTTTTCAAATATGAATTCACATTTCTTTTTCATTTGTCAAAAATGCATTTCAAGTGAGATTCTGGAATGTATTCTTAAATTTTTCGGTTTTCAGTTGTCAAATGATTACATTTATATTCAGTGTTATGCTTGTGTAATTATTCTCTTAATTTTTAAAACATTAAACAATATCTTTTTGGGGTGGAGTTACCTTTTAATAAAAAAAAAAAAATCATTTTAATATTCAGCAATATCCTAAGGTCGAAACGCCTAAGCCATTTTCAGAAACATCGGAAGATTCGATATCTGTCACCCCGTATATCCGATACTATTTAGCTGAAATTAGATATGAAAGTATTTAGTAGATTCAATTTGATTGCTCGAAAATTGCTCACAAGAGTCGAAGGATTATTAGTCACCACCAATTTCTGCTCCAGTGCCTACGGCATCTATACTGTGTATTAATTATTCACTATAATTCCTATTCCACTTCGCTAAATGAATAGCTATTCAAAATTATTCAAAAAAAATAATAAATACAAAATACAAGACGCGATGATTTTACTGTTAATTTCCTATAAAATATTTATAATCCTACCAGAAATCACTTTCCGTCGGAATGAGGACGTTTATTGAAGAAAAAAAAATCATATATAGTTAAGACTAGGTTTTTAAGTATACTTAACAAAAAATTTAAAAGAATAAAAAATTATAATCGATGAACTACAATGTACGGCTTTTTAAAAGCTTAAAATGCAATTTTTTTTTTACTTTTTCAGTCAACTATTTTCATCATTATCATCATCATCGTCGGCGTCATCCTCATCATCATCATTATTAAAATTGAGAAAAGTGAGGCAGCATTTACGTGAGGAACATCATTTTACTGCTTATATATGATCCATGAAAATGACAACATATAAATTGCATAAGAAGATAAAAATGTTTTATGCCTTATTGCAACCTTTATCAGTCGTATTTTGTTTGTGTTTTCTTTTTCGCGTAAACATACTGAACTTTTTGTTTCTATTCTGTACATAGTTTGTTTGGAGTGGTAATAATCAAGTTAATGGCCTACTGCCTCAGGCATATTCGATCTTGATTAATCACATTTCCGACAATCATCTATAGAATTTATCCTCCTAATAGTCCCCAAATTGGTGATGAATTCGTCAGCTCGCCATTCTTCCTTATCCATGGTATTGTCACGATTATATCATCAATTAATTAGATGCAACACGTGCAAATCCGGTGGCGTAAAACACATAATGATGCTCATTGCATTAATATGGTATCCTTTCTTTGACAAAAAAAAACCCATCTCATTTTAAGCCAATATGAATGGGAGAACACAAGTTCTCATCCGGGCTGGGTTGATTAATTGTTTGAGTAATGGTAGTCATAATAAATGGATGATGATTAAAACACACCATGTGTGATTCACAAAAGCACATCGAGGTTTCAAAATGATCTTTATTTCATCACAATTAGACTCGGGTTATTGCTACTCTTATCGTGAAAGCTTTCCATGAATATAACTTGGTCGGACGATAGACATTATTTTTTTTTCTTCCAAGCAGTAGTAAAAAATTATATGAATCGTGTTTATTGACATTCAAACATTGGGTCATGGTTTTATATCTGTAAATATTTATCCATCACCAATCCAATTCGGTACTAGATTCAGATTTGTAGTTCAAATATCTATTACAGCTTGATCTTCACTTTGGGATATTTATACCTTATACCTTTAGCTTCCGAAAATGGATGTTCGTACCTAAGTTACCATAATGGTGCACCTTAAAAGTAAGCCTTAGCTACAAGATTATCGAAACCATCAGAAGCACTGGTGAGCAATGTGGCCCCGTTTATTAGTCTCCGGACTTTGAAATGGAGGGTCGTTGGTTCGAACCCAAGCCATGGCAGATATTATCGAATGTGCAGCTCCCAAACCGGGATAGGTAAATGGGTACCTCGCAGGAATGTATTTCTTGAAACGCTGCTCACTGCCTGCTCTACTAAAGCTAGTGGAATAATGCGTCATTAATGTAGAGCGCCCGAAGACTTCTGATAAAGTAAATCCTCAGCTATTTAAGCAAGTGTAATCATTATCAGAAATTGAATATATTTCGTTGTAGGCCATAATTATGCACAGCCCTCAGAAATACGTGTGTGGGACTACAGGCAAGCATTCGGGCGGAACATTATAGAGCGTGATTCTTGCAAGGGTAGGCCCACTGGGGCCATAACCATTGAATGGTAGGGGAATCCGAAGAGTTGCACTGAGCAGAAACCTATATCATTCCTAAACAAACATGAAAAGATCATTCAAAACTCACATTGATTGTTAGTCATCTTTTTGATGACATGATTTCATTTTTATAATTTGTTATTGTTAATGCCTACTTTACAGTACCATTCTCCCTTAAAAATATAAAGATCATCATAATGATGGCGACTTTCCCACCGCAAGGGTATTATTTTATTAATATTTTTTAGAGCCATTAACAAAGTTACTAAATGTCTATTACTAGCTTTATATTCTAAAAGTAAAAGTAAATTAGTTACGGACTAATGGTTGGATAATAATCTGACTTGTGAGGGTATCTAGTACTCGATTAACTTTTCAAACAAGTATGCAGCAATCAAGGAAAGACCAAGAACATGGCTACATCGGAGCGCTGACCATGTTGACGTTCGTATTTTACAGTTGTCCCCACCCAGGAATTAAAAATGTGATCTGTTTGCTAGATTGCTGTTTGTTTGTTTGTTTGTTTTTAGAATCATTATCATTCCACCTAACTTTTTCTGATCAGTTTTATTTTGTACACATCGAGTTATTACCACATTATTATTGATAGAACAAAAACAAAGATATAGGGGCTCGCTCGCTTCCCACGCTTTCGAACGTGTAGCAGAACAGAACATCAGTACCCTACACATGCTGAAAATCGGTACCTCACTTTATCGCGATATATCAAAGATATTTAATGCCCTTGATGATCATTACATTCGATGGTACCATTCGTACTGCTTCCACCAAGAATGAAAGAAACAGAATAATGTATATTTTCACCTTGCAATGAAACATTCGATAAAAACTGCTAATGCATAGATGAATACATTCACAGAAATCATAAAAAAGTTAAATGTATAAGTGGTGTCTCCTATTTACCAAAATGTCTGAACTTCCGATAAAGACAAAAAGGAACAATGCTCCAAGGTTTGAAATGTATCAGTAAATTACTGTAATAGAAAATAATTCTGATCCAATAAGAAATATAATAGACTATGTTCTTGATTTTAAATTAACGGAGTTAAATTAATAAATGATTTCTTCGGCGAATGCAAAAACGATTTCTTTAATGACAATAATTATAACAACAAAAATAACTTTATAAATGTAACTTAATCTACAGTGTTTTCTTTATTGACAGACGAAGAATAAGGGCAGGTAATTTTAGACCATTTAAAATCCTTAATCTTCTATTTGACTATTTTATCATTTTGATAAGAGAATATATATATATATATACATATCACTTTATAAAGACGGTATGTACTCGTCGAAAATTTTTGGACTTCAATGAATTTTGTTGGATTAAAGCATGAAAGTTTCAACCTTGTTTCTCTTAATATTACTCCAACACGTGGAATATACCGAGTATATATATATATTATATGAAACGAATAGCTTTGAATTCTTATTATTTAAAAGATGAGAAGAAAAGTGGGGAAATGGCATTGAGAGACCGATAATTTTGCAATGGAAATACAGATGAACCAAAAACGCACCTAGGAAAATAACACATTTGTGAAAAAAAATCACAAAAACACCATGGCATGAAAAAAATCGTACAAAATCAAATTAAACAGAAATGCTTTTTTAAGCAGTTGCTTAAAAAGAATTGGACTTACCATACGCAGGTGGCCCGTACCAAGCGGGATAAGCGAACATCTTGAAAGCGCCCTGAAAAAGAGCCCACAACTTCTTCAAAAGTCCCAAAGTTGTTGCAACGACCTTGAAAGTTGAGGGAGGTTGCACGTTGCAAGTTATGGCGCCTCTTTGAGCTGCAACACTGCAACGAGTTGGAACAGGTGGTAATGTACACACACGCGCGCACGTTGAGGAATGCACTATCGCCTGTTGCTATCGTACGGTGAATGTGATAACATTCAACAGGCATAAAGCTTAGATCATGCGTACATGTGGATCAGTGTGCACCGCTGCACCAGTGACTTTTACATTAGCCAAATTAACACGCTTGGCTACTTGTTTGCTGGTACGGCGATGTGATAGAACGATCTGGGCTGCAATTAGTGCAGCTATCCTCCGGTATTTCTTTTTAATAAAGAGAAATATTATCCTACTAGCTGTTCGGAATTTGTTTTCTACGGCTTTCTAAGGCTACGTGGTCTAGGAGAGACCCTGAGCGGTTGGGTCAAAGTCAAGACGCCAACACTTCGGGGGTTGAACAGCGCCAGATCCCCTCCTGGTATAAATAAAACTTCGCCCCCAAAGTATTTGATCAAGAAAACTTTTAATTTATTGCAACTTTGCTTTAGGAATTTCTCCAGTACATGTCCGTCCATTTAAAGCTAATTCGTCTTCAATACATAAAACCACACGAGCCATACATCGACGTGTAAGCCACAGGCTATTTGCATCGGTCTATCTCAAAGTTTTGGGGAAAATATCGATTATGAATGAGCGGTGAAAAAAAAATAGATGGGTTAGTTATTCAAATCACAATGCTTTTAAAAGAAAAACACATTTATCATACAATGGGCGAACGTGACAGAGTTGTATTGTTATGGCGGTCTGGTGGCAAATCTGTGGGAAGTGCCGCTGAAGAAGGTTTGGAGATGACGACAGAAGGATGGAGGGAGGGAGAGAAGAGGCGAGAGATAGAGAGTAGATGGGAGAAACCTTAATTGCAACCACCGATATGATATTAACGTTGTAGTTGTGTGTTTTTAGCCGCTGGCGTCGAAAAAGCACATTTAGGCAGCCCCATCAGATTGAAAGGAGCCCCGACCCAAGGACACCGCGGAAATAGGCTATTCATCGGTCCCAAAGTCACAAATGTTATTTGTTACCCCCTCAATACAATCTCAAATGCCATGAAATATGTTGTTTCCGACTGTCATTGTTATCTCTGACCCCTCCAGTAATATCTTCCCATTAGAAAAGAGAAGAAAAAAATATTAGTGGTTTTTCTATTTCATTCCTGCCCAATTCTCATCTGTTTTATTCCATCTCTCCCCGTTTTTCGGTTCCTCGCTAGTATCAAATTTGTAGGAGATCCTCTTCTATTCTTTCCGGACTTATCTCCTATCATCACACCCAGGGTACTTGACAACAGACAAAATAACATGACATAAAAAACCCTCAGTTGCCCCCCCCCCTCCATTTTGTTTTCTTTTTCAACTCATTTATGAATCACTCTAGGGTTTATCTCATATGACGATCATCACCATCAATGAACGCAGAATTCCTCGCGGAGTGAAAGAAAAAAAAGTACAAATCAAAAGTCGAGATCTTGTTGACTACTTTTCGTGACTGAAAAAAAGTGCAGCTCTATCTCTATGGCCGCTTGCCTCCGACGAGTTTCCCATTAACCAGGTAGACTTCTAGTTATTTCAAACTTGTCGGTGTATATAATGATATAACCCACCCCCTTCGGGGCAAATGGGTTTTTATATTGTATCCCTTCCTATTGGCTTGGTTGATCATTACGAAAGCAGTTATCCTTTATTACATCAATTTGTACTTTATTTCTCTATTTCAGGCCGTCCTTAGATCGTTTTAAGGCGTGGGAAAAGGAACCTGGATGCAACATATACGTTCTTACAAGAAAGTATCCTTTTCCGTTTCGTCAAGGCGTTACCTGATACATCGTGGCCTGATCAAGGAATAGTGACCAAAGAACAATCGTTAGAGACAGAAAGACATCAATTTCATCCACATCATTGATTATTGGCCAGACGAAAAACCAGATCCACTTTGAGGCCTTTTCTTTCATTGACCTTTTCTAATTCTGGCATAACCCGAAGAAGAGTCACTTTTGTATAACTGATCTGCTGACAAACCCTAACGATAATCATAACAATGATTATGATGATCAAACTTGTACCAGGGAAAGTGAAGATTTGAACAATCACCTTTAAATGTAATGTTAGCGCCCTTGTGCCTCTCATAACAAAAAAGTTGATGAGAATTTTGTTATCGTAGTAACAAGACGCTTAATCAACCGAAATACATATTTTTTTAAATATGAAAATGAGAAATAATAATGCGATGAAATGAATCCGGACCAGACTGGGTCAAATTCCGGTCAAACCCAATAGTGCGTTTAACCAGCCAATTGTTATTGGAATTGAGCTATATTCTTTAATTTTTCTTTGCTCATAATTTTGGCTGCTTAACGACTTGGAGAGGTTTTCCTCTCCTTATTTTTGGTTTTAAAAAGAGAGCTTGAATATAATCCATTTTTTCATAGGCTTAATTAACATTCAGAGTATTAATCACTTTTCCGAGTTCATGGAGGGGTTATTATTTTGATTTATTGTTGCTTATGGAAGAAAATTTGTTTTCAACTGCAATGATATTCGTATTTGTTATGCCTATCAAAAGGTCGAGTTAAGCGTGCTTTAGACATGATATTTTTTATCGACAAACCCAGTCACTAGTATTGTACGTTTGTATTGATTGTAATTCTCCATCTTTAGATTCATAAGAAATAATGCTCAATATAAAAAAAACGAACAAACATGTGACCAACTTACATCTATTCCAGACTATAATCCAAATATCCTATTTATTGTTTCTTTTATGCGCTACCATTTTATAAACCCATTTTCTGTTTATTAGCTTTAAGCGAAATGTATATGTTTAGGAATAAGTGATTGTCCGTGTCATAAATAAAAGTATTTGTAAACTCACCGGTTCTAAATTAAGAGGTGAAATCAAGAGGAAAGTATTGAATGGTGAATGGGTGAAGTTCGCTATTCTCCACTTTGGAAATCAAGGGTTATTTTCCATGTTTCATGCATTAGGCTCAATGAAATCATTATAATAACAATAATGTTACTTGCTCATATAGCGCTTAACGCTTACTTTATCAGAAGTATCTAAGCGCTCTACAGTATTGCAGCATCAGCTGTTAGGCGCTCTACGTTTAAGGAATAAATTCCTACCAAGTACCCATTCACCTTACCAGGGGCCCGTTTCATAAAGCTGTTCGTAAGTTAAGAGCGACTTTAAGAACGACTGGTGATCCTTTCTTGTGGTAGATGATGGTCACCATTACATGTTGTTGATTATTAAGCGCGTAAGAAAGGATCACCAGTCGTTCTTAAAGTCGCTCTTAACTTACAACAGCTTTATGAAACACCCACCTGTGTTGGGTGTAGGAGAATGTGGATAAATTTCTTGCTGAAGGATTGGTTTCGAACCCACGTCCCTCAGAGTGAGAGATAGGAGTCATAATCACTATACCACGACGTCCCAGTATCATTGCCATACCCATTATTATTTATATATTTATTTTTTCTTGAAGAGTCAAAAGGAAGCAAAAATGAAGATCACATTCTGTCGCATATCCATGCACTAAGAGAAACCCAACCCGATAAAACTTTCAAGGGTGTAAATTTGAAAGCGTCTGATTATTAGATTCAATCATTATACTACTGCGATTCAAAGTTTGAACAATCATGACAAAAGGAGAGATTTAGGAGACATGTTTTAGGTGTTTAGGTGTATGTGCGTGGGCTTGGGTATGTGGGTGTTTGTGGGTCTGTGATGATCTATTTCTGGGTACAGTTTCTTTAATTTTACCCATCAACCGGGGACGTCCTACAACTACAATTCCCCCGGTCCAGATAATCCTTTCCAATCAATTCCTCATCTCGTTTCAAACAGACCATTATAGTAAACTCGTGATCTAAGAAGTTCTCGTTCGGCGAATGAAACTCGAGTTTTGTGTATCAAGTGTATGATGGTAGGAAGAGTCCCCGGTTAGAAAACTAAGTCTAAGCTCCCGTCATGTCCAGAATGGGCCCGGTTAGTTGCTTAAATACATTTTTTTTTAGTTTATTAGACTACATACAACACATGTCCCCACTTTGGCGATTAATAATCTCGATTGTCGAATTACAAGACTCTGTGTGTGCGTGAGATGGAGAGGAACAGAAAGGGAAAAGAAATTGTGAGAGCGAGTGGGGACGAGATGGATCGACCAAAGACAAGTTTAGATGGGTTGGTTTTTAAAAGCCAAGCCCATTTCTATCACGTCTGTGGTAGTCCCAGCGCAAAAACCAAGCCCACCTGAAATGTTATATGAATGAAACGGAAATCAATAAAGTCAACCAGTTTGATTGCATAGAACATCAAGGTCAACGTGTTTTCACACAGACCCTTTTTTCTTAATATCCCTGTAAAATATAAACACCAACCACAACATTGTTTGTCATGTTTATGGTTGATGTATAGAGGCAAGCTAATTGAGGCACGAGGAGTCGAATTCGATTGCCGATTGATCCACGTTCGAAACCATTCAAGCAGGGGCAGATCTGGGATAGACCAAAGGGGCCTCATTTTAAAAAGAAAGTATAATCCCCATCCCTCCCCCCCCCCCTCGAAAAAAACGTTCTCAACACTCGTAGAGTACATTTTCCTGTTCTAAAATTATGTAAATAAAATAATGGATCTAATGAACAAGGACCCATTGCCACCCTCTCCCCCTCACTTGATCCGCGGATGAATACAAGTTTGCTTTTCGGTGTATTTTTCAATGTACTGATGGTAACTGAAAATGTGGATATTTGGTTGAATAAAGTAATTTTGCTTATGTCATATTTTGCGACTTTATTTTATATTAAACCTTGATAACCATTGAACCTAGTAATCAATTATTTTCTGAATACCTCAGATTCGTTGCAGTCCGCAATGAACCTAATTATTGCTTATCATTTATTCAAGAAACATACTTTGAGAAAATAAAGTTTAGGATTTGAAAGACAAGGCAAGACGACCTAGCATATATGAATGTTATGCATATAGGGTTATTCTAGAGTTACACACCCCATACCTTTGTTTTTTATACTTCTACTTCTCCTTTCTTACTTTTTCACCCCCCCCCCCCCCCCCCGTTGCAAAGCTTAACATTTACATTTTAAGGGAATATGTCACATTCATATTTGATATCACATTCTGTTCCCTTCTAAAATATTGAGCGCTGGTCGATATATCCATCGAATATGACCGGCATGGAAACATTATAGTTACAATGCCTGTAATGAATGTCATGTGACCAGCTTTTGACCAATCACACGCTAGGTTTGTACTAGCTATCTTATATCATAATTGGTAATATTCAGCAATCAACTTTATAACATTCACACCCTCAAACATTGTTCAATTAGGCACACGAAGCAAGCACACCCACCACCTCACGTACGCCCACGCACACCCTCACACACACGCATATGAAGAAAAAAAATGCTGACAACCAATATTGGACGAAGGTCGTAAATATTTAGGGAGCAGATGCTCTAAGCAGCGATCATAATCAAATTGATTGCGAAAATAGTGTTCATAAATTTGTCTTTGAAATTATTTTGATAAGTTGCTATAGCAGTAAATTCCTATTTTGCCTTATTTTTACAATGCAAAGTTGGTACCCACCCCCCGAACAAAAATAAGTCGGAAGCTCTTGAAACTTCATTTCCTATTCATTTCTAAAAGCTAAGTACATCGAGACGAAATGTTGTATGGATAAAATGATTTAAGAATAAATGAAGCATAACAATTAATATAACAAACCATTTTAAACATGTTAAACTTTAGCTCATTTTCACAATAAAGTTGTACGCTTTGTGCGGTATGCAAATGAGGGGGTCGATGATGTCACATACTTATCCTTTATCTGTTTGTATTTCTTTATTTTCGAATGCAAAATATTTAATATATTTCCTCGAATATTTCTAAAGCTTGGAATGAATTGATATGAAACGTGAAATTATTAATGTGAATTAATGAAAGGCTTGCTTATCTATACATAAAACTTGAATTGCTTAATTTCTTAAAATTGTAAGATTGGTCAGGCATAATATACCAGGCTATTTAGATAAGTATTCATTCAACTTCTTTGATATTCTACTTGGAAATTATGTGGTGAGATTCAAGATTTTCAAATGATATCATTATCCATGTTATCCAGTTTTAGTTTAACGAACTTGAACATTAAAAATGTAAAGGATATTAAAACTATACGATTTGTAATATGAGAAAAGTTTAACACTATCATTTATTACTATATAATCTTGATTTGTCCACTATTTGACAAAATTCTTGCACACATTTATTCAGAATTGTTGACATCTTATTCATGTACGGCGAGGTCTCGTTAGAATGATTTACAATTATCTAAAGATTTTCGGAGGAAATGAAAAACATCATATCAGGTGTAATGTATCACATTTACACTGCAGTCCTAAATCCAATTATTATCGATAATCCTGTATACATTATCAGAAGCAGATGTTTGGCATGTTTGGGAAGGCTTCATCATGTTTAGTTCCAATCCGCTGATTTCATCAGCGCATGTATTGATATCTGTGTCATCTCTAACAAACATGCAATATAATTAACTTTTTAAAAGAATACAAATTTCATCGATTCATTTCTATACATCCGTAACTTCCTCTATGCAACAAGTCATGCAGCTACGAAGCAGAAAGCGAGCTGACAACGCCGTGCGATACTGCAATTTTTTGGCGCGAGAGCAATTCACATCGGTTCATAAGGCGTTGCGTATGATCCTAATATTCCAGGATCTGCAGTGGATTTGTTTGGGAAGATGATGCTGGGGTGGAAAGGGCTTGGTGCTGATTAAAACTCCACATCGCATAGAACACTCACCGTGCTTGTTGTCGTCACGTTGTTTGAGTACTAAATTACCCATGGTTTCCTGCTTTATTGTACCAACTCCATGAGCATGGGGCAATTTGCTTGCCTGTGTGCCTTCCAAAATCTTTTCATTCTTCTCTCAGACGAAAATAATTCCATATCGGTCCTTATCTCTTACAGCAAATTAAAAAGAAAAAGTTAAAAATAGTGTGAATTTTTTTTTTCTTTAAAAATCTAGATGCTAAGTAGCGCCCCATTCAGGTAGTGACTGGTAATTTTATTTAAGTTCTTTTTTGTGAGCTGATTTTAAAGTCGATTGATGTTGCTATGTGCTTCCGCCTTATACTATTCAACAATTATTTATTTAGGCCTATACTCTAGGTCTATTTGGTGATCCTGTCTTCATGTTGAGATCTGATTTGTTTTTTTTTATTAATATTAGATTTAGATGCTGTTTTTTATGGTTGTTCAAAATGTAAAATTATGTTCAGATGACTAATATAAAGGTCTTGAAAATATAACATTTTGTTAAGAATTATACACAACTACAGGCATTTACTGTCCCACTGTTAGTTTTCAGCCACCGGTTGGGTAATAATGCGTCATATGTCATTAGGCATGTCACATTGCCCTCATTCTTTCATAAACAATAAAGATATCCTCATGTCCAGCCGTGTGTGATTTCACCCTATATTTCTTACCATTCTCTATGTCTTATGGGGTCCCGCAAGGCAGCGCAATCGCACCGTTTTTGTACATGTTGTAAACCGGTAATATAGGAAGGATTATCACTCCCATTTTGGTGTCCTGTGTGCTATTTCTGCTGATGTACCGATCGAGGTAACTGATCATGACACCTGCTGATCGAGGAGTCCCTGTTCCAAGAATACGGGCTAACATTGCTGATGTATCATGATGGTTGTTATTGGTGGTTGAATATTCAGCTCCAACCCAAAACAAAAATGATGCATTTTTTGAAGTTTCAAATCTCCAGCTATCTAACCTGTCTAGATTTTTTCAAAGGCAGCATCAGTGGTTCCATGGGCGGAAATCCCAGGGGGGACAGGGGGACGCGTCCCCCCTACCAAAAATAGTAGGGGGACATAATATCAAATGTTCCCCCAACTATTTCTGGTCTGTTATGATGGAGAAAAATACATCACTTCACAATTGAATACATGTATTTTGGACTAAAATTACCTTACTTTTTTGGGGGGGGTGGTTAAAATTGCCTTACCATTTTGGGTGATAACATTTTTTTTAAACTTATTTTTCTACTTAATGAGCGCATCAGAAAAACCTAAAACCTAAGTGAATCATGAAGAATTGTTAAGATAATATAAATATATATTAGAAATATCTCGACAAATCAACTATATACAGTGTTATCCGCTATAGCACATAAAAATCCATCCTAAATCCTAAAATCTTAAAACAAGTGTGTCGCTATGGCGAGCACATAATACGCCCGTCTCTAACGCGGAAATGGAGTTATTGGTCAAGCAAGAAACGTGGAAGGTGGCGACTTCACCTTTGACCTTTTGACCTCAAAATCAATAGGCTTCCTGGGATCCATGCTAGTATTATACACATCAAATTATATGAGCCTAGGTTAAGTCAAACTGAAGTTATCGCGTTTACAAGGAAAAGTTAACGGACGGACAGACGGACGGACGGACGGACACCGAGCGTGATACCATAATACGTCCCGTCTATGACGGGCGTATAAAAAATTTATGAAAATTGTGAACACTATGAATGTCGATTTTTGCTCTCTTTCTCTCTCAAAGGAAAAAGGCCGTAATCAGGAAATTTACCAACGGTAAGAAATCATTTTGCCAAACGTCCACGTGACCAGAAGTGTGGGTGACCTAAATGTATTACCAAAGTTGAGCACAATGCTTGTGTTTTAAACATACATTCGACAAAATGTCTTGAATACATCTTACGTGCAAAGTTCTTTAAAAAAAAAGTAAAATTACTGTATTTAAAGGTCAAGTCCACCCCAGAAAAATGTTGATTTGAATAAATAGAGAAAAATTAAACTAGCACAAAGCTGAAATTTTCATCAAAATCTGATGTAAAATAAGAAAGTTGTGACATTTTAAAGTTTCGCTTTTTTTCCATACAACAGTTATATGCACAACTCGGTGACATGCAAATGAGAAATTTTATGATGTCCCTCACTCACTATTTCTTTTGTTCTTAATTGTTTGAATTTTACAATATTTCATTATTTACAGATTTGACAATGAGGGTCAATTTGTATTAGAATAATGCTAATTCCAGGTGTTCAGGGAAGAATTTATCTTTGTTTCACTTGACAAGGAGGAAAAGAATTGAATATTTCACATTTCATATAATAAAATACAAAAGAAATAGTGAGTGGATGACGTCATCAGTCTCCTAAATTGCATACCGACCAGGATGTGCATACAACCGTTTTGTGAAATTAAGCAAAGCTTTAAAATGTCATAACTTTCCTATTTTACATGCGATTTTGATGAAATTTTCAGTGTTTTGCTCGTTGGGCTTTTCTCTTTTTATGCAAATCAACTTTTATTTCGGGTGGACTTGTCCTTTAAAACTGTGTATCACAATCACATGTCTGAATACACCTCATATTATACATGAATGTTGTGAGTGCAAAGAATTACGCGTTCACAACAATGATGATGTAGTTATATTTTAACGTCGCATCATGAAGGTTGATGCGAGTTGATGTGAAAAAATGAATTGTAGGTTCCAGTGCCATTTGAATGACGCCCTTCTGAATACACACACACCCACCCTTATACACACACCCTCCACATTTTAAAACCCTCTTCCTCCACCCCTCCACTTCTCCATCTATCTTCCTCTCTCCCTCTCTCGTCTCCCTCTCTCTCCCCCTCTTGTCTCCCTCTCTTTCTCTCTCTCTGTCCCAATCTAGCTCCCTCCCGACATGTACTACTCTAGGTCCCTGCATGCTCTAGTCAATATCTCTCCGACTCCATCCCTCTCTCTCTCTCTGTTCTCTCATATTCTCCCTACCTTTTACTGGTGAACTCTCTTTCGCACCATCTCATCATCGCATCACACCTCATTTCCTTCATTCTCCATTTCGTCCAACATTTTTCTCATTCCGTTTTCTGCCAAATCTCGGGACGGAGGAATAAAAAAGAATCACATAAACTCGACCAATATTGCTGGCATAATATCTTGAAAACCCATTAATAATCGCAGGGCGAATATAATGGTCTCCAGTTGGTGTGTGTTTGTGATTGTGAAGGTAAATGAGGCGAAGAAAAAAAAGAGAAAAAAAAAAGAATCATGGAAAAAATGGAACGAGCGACGTTATTGCAAATAATTAGAAAATTAGGACATCGTACCAATATATCACTGCTGAAAGACAGAAGGCAGAAAGGTATAACTATGAAGAAAAATATGCAAAACAAGATTGTGTGTAAGCATGGTAAGTGTGAATATTTGTTGGTTGCTGGGTGGATATTTCGATGTTGGCGAGTGATTAATGTTCTCATTATTTCAAATAGTATTAAAAACAAAGGATATGTGACGTACTACACAGCCACTATTTTCATATTACTTAAAAAGGTGTACATGTTTATATTGATTATGTATTGTGATATTTTGTTATTATTATCATCATCATCATCATTTTTATTGTTATCATTATCATCATCATCATTGTCATATTAACGTCATCGTTCCATGACATTTGCTCTGGCGGCAATTGCTCCGCTGTAAATTCCACACACTAACGGAATGACCAACTGCAACCCTTGATTTAACACTATACCCTATCCTGAACGTAACCCTAAACCTGTAACATAAAATCCCAATGGCGACCTTAAAGGGATGGTCCGTGCTGAAAATATTTATATCTTAATACGTAGATTAGAATTCACTGAGCAAAATGCCGAAAATTTCATCAAAATCGGATAACAAATAATAAAGTTATTGAAGTTTAAAGTTTAGCAATATCTTGTGAAAACAGTCGTCATGAATATTCATTAGATGGGCTGATGATGTCACATCTCCACTTTCCGTTTTCTTATGTTATTACATAAAATCATAATTTTTTCATTATTTCATACTTGTGTGAATAATATGTCTCCCTTATAATGAAATAAGTTGCAGCAATAACTATCTAATGCACTAAATCAGTTGTCAATCCAATTTTTCTAGTTCTTGGAGGAAAAAATATGAATAAACCTAATTTCATATAATAAAATACAAAAGAACAAGTGGAGATGTGACATCATCAGCCCAACTAATGAATATTCATGACGATTGTTTTCACAACATATTGCTAAATTTTAAAATTCAATATCTTTGTTATTTGTTATCCGATTTTGATGAAATTTTCGGCATTTTGCTTAGTGAATTCTACTCTATTTATTAAGCTATACATACTTTCAGCCCGGACCATCCCTTTAACCCTAACCCTATATCTTAGAAGAAATAAAGCTCGAAAATATTGTCGCCGGAACGAATGTCGTGTCACCTTTAAAAGTGAGCCTCCTCATTGGTCAGTCGTGTAGTCGTTCCATTCTTGACATCCTTCTTATAATATTTGAGGATCATCTTTTTAACAGAATGCAAACAAAATAATGATAAATGTGTTACATTGACAGCATTCTACAATATATCGCTTAACTGTAGGCTACTAAAAAAGAATGATTTATTCATGTTTTATGTGCATTTATAATGGGTTTTTTTTATTACATGATCAATTTCATGATTATTGGAATAGACCAGTTTGGCAGAATGCAACACTTTTCAGGAGGGAATAGCCCTCTCTAAACAAACGGATGATACAGATATTTATCTATATCATACATGTCTCCTTAGTTCCTCGATATTCCAGGTTTATCATTTTTTAGATAGTTTTCCGCTTTTCTTTTAATGTTATATGCACAGCCCTAGTGATATGCAAAGAAGACCTTCCGTGATATCACATATTGATAACTTATTTTGTAATTTGTTACACGAAATATCCACTATTTTCTTTTCTGTAGAATTTATGATAAAGTTCTTGGGTGTTTTTTTTTCATGTG
Source organism: Lytechinus pictus (assembly GCF_037042905.1). Taxonomy (NCBI): domain Eukaryota; kingdom Metazoa; phylum Echinodermata; class Echinoidea; order Temnopleuroida; family Toxopneustidae; genus Lytechinus; species Lytechinus pictus. The sequence continues at coordinate 7,760,790 of NC_087262.1, read as the reverse complement.
AAATAATAAAATTATCTGTGAGCAAAAATCCACATTGTAAAAACTGGTTACCAGAAAGGAACGTTGTTGGCATGACTTTACGCAATAAACAAAAATATATGCAATACAAATGCAGGACCACCCGTTTTAAACAGTGCAATACCGTATTTTATCAATCTCCTTAATAATTTGTGAAGTGCATATTTTCATTATAATTTCATTTTATAAACTGGATTTTTCTTAATGTACCATTAGTTTGATCATTATTATATTATTGTTTTATGCTACATGTGCCATTGTTATACCTTTTGTAAATACATACATTTCAGCTTTTCGGCTGCAGTATGTGTATGATTGTTTTACTGGAAATAAATAAACCATGAAATGAATGAATGAATGAAATTAGATAAGAAATAGTGCATGTCCGACTTCATCTGTTCCTTCTGTATGCATGTGACCGTTTGTAACACTAAGCTATCTTTAAAACGATTTACTTTCATATCACACATCCAAATTGGATACACTTTTCAGTATTAAACTACTTTGATATTTCTCTGTTCAAAACAATAAACTTTTAACGGTAGAGTTTGTCTGTACAATTCTCCTTTAAAGGGCAAGTCCATTCCAACAAAAAGTCGATTCGAGAAAAACAATTCATCAAAATCGGATGTAACATTAAGAAAGTTATGACATTTTCAAGTTTTGGTTAATTTTACAAAACAGTTAGTTATATGCACGGCCATGTCGGTAAGCAAATGAGGAGACTGGTGACGTCATACACTCACATTTTATTTTGTTTTTTATTATAGGAAATATGAAATATTCTAATTTTCTCCTCATTGTCAAGTGAAACAACGATTGATTCCTCCCTGAGCATGTGGAATTAGCATTGTTTAATACTATACGGTTCAGTCAAGTTGGTCTTTACTGTCAAATCTGTAAAATATGAAATATTGTATAATTAAAAAAAAGAAAATAGTGAGTGAAGGACACCATTAACTCTCTCATAAGCGTGTCCCTGAATTGTGCATATCACTGTTAAGAAAAAATAAGCGAAATTTTAAAATGTCATAACTTTCTTATTTTACATCAAATTTTGATGGCACTTTCAGCGTTATGCTAGTTTGATCTTTCTTTAATTATTCAAATCAACATTTTCTGGGATGGACTTGACTTTTAACAAAAGTTGATAGAAGTCTAAAACCATGATATTAATATGTTGACGAATACGTGATCGAGAGTGTATTTTGATAATCATGAGACGATTGCCTATTGAAATCAAGGAAGGTATATCAAATACATTATCAATTCAATTTTGTTTTTGTTTGAATTATCCAGTTTTCGACGACACTCTTGTCGGCCAGCCTCCCGTTACGCGTGTAGTCAGCCGCTGCAGCCATGAGCAACGAAGCAGGGCCTGAGCGAATGAAATCTCCTGAAGGAAACAGAGAGCGCCAACAAAAAAAATCAAATTTGCGCTGGAGGGCGAGCAGACCTCCCCTCCCCCATCCCACAGAAAATTCAAAACCTAATTTTCACCATCTACACTTTAAAGGAGAATGGAAACTTTGGAAAATATTAGCTGGTATGAAAAACAGAAAAATCAAAGAAACAAATCAATGGAAGTTTGAGAAAAAAATGAACAAATAATTTTAGAAAGCTATGAGCATTTGAGTGCTGAGATCATTAATGACCCTTCTCGTCGGCAATGTGACTAAAATATGTGATATTACAGAAGTAAAATTCCCCAATTACTTTACGGCATATCGTACTTAAATTATCACTTTATCACGTCTATCCGTAGATCAGAGGGGGCTTTTCATTGGAGGCCATGTCATAGAGGTTTGATAAGATACATAATGGACAAAGAGCGCATACATTCGTAATTCCGAAGCTTCGTTATTCCGAAGGTTCGGATATTCCGAAGGTTCGTTATTCCGAAGGTTCGTATTTCCGAAGGTTCGTAATTCCGAAGGTTCGTTAGTCCGAAAACGAAATGAGGTTTTTTATTCCGAAGGTTCGTTAATCCGAAAAAGAAATGAGGTTCGTAATTCCGAAGGTTCGTTAGTCCGAAAACTAAATGATTAACTAACCTTATTTCGTTTTCGGACTAACGAACCTTCGGAACAACGAACCTTATTTCGTTTTCGGATTAACGAACCTTCGGAACATCGAACCTTATTTCGTTTTCGGATTATCGAACCTTCGGAATAACGAACCATCGGAATAACGCCACAAATGTTCGGATTAACGAACCCTTTTACGTTTTCGGATTAACGAACATCGAGGTATAGGCAGTTTACGTGTTTCGGAATTACGAACCTTCGGAATAAAGAACCTTCGGAATTACGAAGTGTAACCAGCAAAGAGTTTGCACTGCCATTAGAATGAGCAAAAAAAAATGTTTTGGGTATACCTTCAGTGTACAAAGGAGACAGTTGTACTTTGTGACATCACAAGTCTTGGTAGCACTGCTAATCGGCAAATTCTGAAAGCATTCAAATGCTCATAACTTTCTCATTATTTGTTTATATTTCTTCAGCTTTCATTGATTTTTTTCTTGGATTTTTCTGTTTTCATACAAACTAACTTGTCCCCAGGGATTTTATGCTCATTTTAGCATGTTTAGTGTGTATCAGTCACCAAATCCTTTTTATCAGCTTTAAAATGCAAACACGCCTTTTTCAGATTTTTAACTCAATCGCTTCGCTGCCTCACTTTCAAGTTCAATACAAGTTTGGTTCATTTAATTTTGGCTCAATATGTATAGAAATTATACATATATGTAAAATTACAACCATACGAACACAAAGAAATATACAACGAAAGCAATATGACCATAAAATAGAAATAGGTAAATGTTTTCGGTAAACAATAAACAATGTGATAATAGATTATGATATATGTATATAAAATGAAGGTAGAACAAAATGTTGAGCAATCTCAATTGAAAATTTGCAAGGCTTTTATCATTTATCTTTTTAATAAATTCAAAGTTGCGAAGATGGAGGGATCCAATAAAAAGCAGGGCTTGTTTAATGTGGATCCCTCAACGAAATGGATAAAAGATTGATTTGTATTATAATAGGTATAAGTATTACATACGAGAAATGTTAACGGATTTTATATTTTTCTATAAAACTAAATTTTAATTTTACTTAAAAGTATGATGGTAATAATGATCGAAATCATAATAAGAATAAGCATCATTACCGTCATTTCGATCACTATAATTGTCATTATCAAGATTCACATAATTTATGTTAGTCATTTGCAATATAAGTTGTAGTAGCAGTAGTAGTGTCATAATCAATATCACTAATATTTTCATAATCAATGTTCTTTGTTCCTGTTATCACCTACTACGTAATCATATTTTTTCTTATATATCTAATAAAGTAATAATCAATATCACACATATATACTCATTTTCCAATCGGATGTACAGGAATAAAAGACAAGTTTCTATCTTGTTTTCCGATCAAACAAGTTTCTTGATTTTTATTCTCGAGAAACAAAGAGTCGTGAATATTGATAAGAAGATATTTTAAAGCAATTATTTTCTAGGTATCACAAAGAAAAATTGACGATTTTTTCTCTCTCACATTTACCACCATTTTGAATAAAATTATCAGTAATTTCATTCGGGCGATTTCTGCATTCATACTGATAAAACTTCGATACAAAGCGCTGACAGATATCTCGCTTCCATCGTTCACGACGAATCATCCCAGTTGTCGGTCCCCTCTCTCTCTCCTTTTCTCTCTCTCCCTCCCAATCTCTCTCTCTCTCTTTCCTTTTTTCACTATCTTTCTTTCTTTCCCTCTTTCTTTTTCTCTTTAACTCTTTCCATTCCTCTCTCACACACACACGCACACCCACTCCTCCATTCTGTCCTCTCTCTTTCTTTCCCTTTAACCCCCCCCCCCTTCCCCCTCTCTCCCCCTCTCACACTCACCCATACTGTCCCCTCACGCACTCCCCCCCCCTCTCTCTCTCACACACACACATACACACGCACACTCATTCCTCTATTCTGTCCTCTCTCTCTCTCTCTTTCCCTTTACAACCCCCCCCCCCTCTCTCTCTCTCTCCCTCTCTCAACCCACCAGCCCCTCTTTAATATACCCCCTGCATTCTTTCTGACCGATTCTCCCTCGTACATGTCATACGGGATCCCTTTCTCGACACGGCATCCATCATGAACAACTAACCCATCCCTTTCTCCGCTTCTTTATTTCATCAACTCCTAAACAGATGGGCAATTTTATTACAGTTATTCTTGTAATTGGTCCCGGGATTGCCTGCTATTATTGGTCTCTGACTATAGGAGTATCATCCTCCATGATAAAGTAAAAAATAAAAAATAAAACAAGACATCATCCTGCATGGACCTCCTTCGTATTACAATGATTTTACGAGGAATAAAAAGAGTAGGCCTACTATTAAATTGAAGATAAAGGGATATAAAATTAGGGAAATAATAGTGAGGGTGATCAAAAGCTATTAACCAAACACAAAAGTACCCTTTTCTCATAGAAGAATATCCGTTATCAGAGAGGATTGCGTAAGAGTAGACAAAAGAGATAGGGGAAGGGGTAGATTACTTTTAAAATACAGATGGTAATTATAGTAACCATTTGTACACAGCACACGAACAACATATTTGAGTTTTGGGGAAAAAAGTGAGAAAAAGTATAACAATGGATGCTGGAGAAAAATATTGTTTTGTCACTACTGATTATGTACTACAACTAATGCACTTTAACGATTTGTGGAATATGATAAAAATATCACAAAAAATGAATAAAATAGATAACAGGCAGAAATCAATGGATATAAATGTAATTAAGTGAAAGGGATTATAATACCCCTAAACGAAGACATTTTGGTTTTTGTATGATACATGAAACAAATTTATCAAAACAAAACAAAACTGGAACGTATTGTAATACACTCTCTGATTGGAACGAGGACCCATGAGAAGTCTACGATTTAAATGAAAATGAATTATAATTTCAAGATAAATGACGAAAAAAAATTAAGGGTTTCGAGGCATATCCATAATGAAGGAGAATACCTTTAATAGCAGGAGAAAAAATGTCGAACTATCAAAACGACATTTTATAGACTTCACAATCATGATCACAAGATGTCGCTCTTTAAAAAATATGATTTCATAGTTCAGATTTTCCATTTACTATTTATTCATTGATCCATTCGCATATTTCATTTTTTCAACTGGCAGTGCATGACTCGTAAACATCGAATACTTCCATACAGAAAAAAAGAATAATGGAGCTCAAAATAAATGATACTTGAGCAGAAGGAGACAGAACATGCAGAAAGAGAAGTAAAAATTTGATTATAAACGTGTGAGAATCATAATATTACCACTAATTCGTAGGGGAAGGCGGGGTAAGTTGTGACACTTTTTGCATTTTGCATGTTAGAATTGATATGACTAATAATATTGTAGAAATTAGTATCTTGCCTTTAAATTTGATTCTTGGGCAATATGTTTCACCTATATATAACTTTCTACCCCCACACTGAAAGTCACTGTGACCTTTGAAAAAAACGATGTCAAATGGCTCAACTTGCCCCATCTGTGGGGTAAGTTGTGCCACCTTCTGGGGTAAGTTGAGCCTCAAAAACTATGTACAAAATGTATGTAGGAAGGACCAGCATGTCATTTTTTATTTAAAGTATTTTTACTTGCTAAATCTCTATAAATACTAACATCCTCTAAAAGTAAAAGAACTGTCATGTGAATTTGCTCCTTTCTCCCTGCATATCAATGGCTTTTTAAGGTTTGTTTCTTTTTTATTATACATTACCATAAGAATTACCATGGTTCAACTTGCCCATGTTGGCTGGCTCAAATTACCCCAGTCCGAACTTCATGCGATATTTTCACATCCACACATTTCTTATGCATCCATCATGTAAAAGACTATGACCAGAATGAGAATCCATACCTGGACTAACAATATTGTTCTTATTTCTTTATCATATTTAAAGACGTGTGTGGGTAAAAAGCACTGATCTATATTTCACACCCTTTTTTTTTCTTTTTTGGCTGAAATTTGTATTTTCCCCTCTAAAAAAGTACTTCTTGTTTCAAAGTTGAAACAATGTGGTGGGGTTAAGGGTTATATAATGGGTCATCAATACATGACACCACCATAATGTCTGACTCATTCATTATTGGCCTGGGGGTGGTGGCTCAACTTGCCCCTATGCTGAACTTACCCCGCCTTCCCGACTAAATAATAATTTACGTTTGCCAAAGAATGGACTGGAGGTTATGAAATATTTAAACTTAACTTTATAATGGCAAGAAATAGGTGCAATGGACGAAGAAAGGGTGTATTTCTTATTTACATGGATGTCAATATCATTCCAAAAGTTATATTTCATTAACTTACATGTTACGTATTGTAATGCAGCTTACGGTACAGCAGTATGTTTTCATTTAAAAATACATTGGCAAAATACCTCTCTCCCAATTTCCATTACTTTGGTCATTTGAATACATAATTAAAGTTTAGTTCCTCTCTTATGTAGTTTTCGCATAAAAGCATGTTATAAACGTTTGATAAAACTGGGATTTTCTTGAATAATTATTTTCGTTAAAATGTTCGTTTTCGCCTTTTCGTTTTGTTTTTATTCAAATTGTAATTCGTAATTTGTAAAGACAAAATATACGACTTTCGTTGTGTTTCTTTCTAATGGTTTGATTTACAGTATAACGTAGGTTGTTTTTTTCATTTGAGTCTCCTCTAGACTGTCTACGTGTATAAAAAAATCTGTTAGTTCATTCCCCCATTTTCAATAGTGGGAATTAAAGCTTTTGTTGGAAGAATGATTATAGTTGGCCTTTGAAAGAAAACTACAAAACCCTACCAACTTTCTATCAGGAATTCGTTTTAAACATTTTCGTTATCAATTTCTCCCATCCATTATGCATCTCAATTTAATCAACCTATATTCTCATCAAAAAGTGTAAACAAAGTTTAACAAGCTCCCGATTAAAATGGCGTTTGAGTTACGACGAGCCGCTGGAATCAGTGACTATGAAACAGGCGTGCCGAGTCGGTTCGAGGAATTACTATCATCCAAATTAGAGTGTCTAATATACCTTGCTCAATAGTGATGCTGTCACAAATTAGGCCAACTCCTTTTTATTTCATTAATTAATGAGAAAATGAGGAAACATTGGTGATGTCTCTTATTAATCGCCCTACGTGCTTTTAACGACGGGATGAGACCGTCTCACGGAGCGTGGCCATTCAAGCAACCGGCGCGGACTGCGAGGAAGACACGAAAAAGACAATGCGTGCGTGTGCAAACCTTGGCGGTTTCGAGAAAAGATAAAGCGCGGGTATTTGTTAATACGATTTGCGCGTGGTGCAGGCGCGAAGTTGTATTGCGGACGTCGGGGCGCCGCGTAACAACGCAACTGAACTGAAACGGTATCATTTCGTATCAAACTATTTGGCATGTCCAGGATTTAGTGGTGGAAATGACACACAATTTGTTATATCATCACGATCTCTCTTGGTTGGATGTAGGAAGAAATCACGAAACTGGTTAAGTTATTCCTCGTAGTCGTTCTATATTCCATTTCTTGTAACCGGATATGATATTGACTTTTGAATGGGTGTTGATAGGAGAATCGCATTAAAGACACAGTTCTCTAATATGGGAAGGCCTATTGGGTCGCATCTGAGTGTAGCATCATCACGTTTTGTGTTAGCGTATTTTTGAGATAGCACATACACATACACACTCACCCTCACACCATCACACATTAACAAACAGCATCACGACCAACACATCTAATAACCCTACTACCACGACAACCAATCCCATCACTACTATCATCTACACCACTTCCGCTTCTTCAAACCATTTACCACTACCTTAAAAACCAACAGTACATCAATTACCTTCCCTGCTTACACCACTTCTAGATACTACCAACGCCACCTCCACCACCAAAACCCCCCACCAACTCTACCATCGCCCGTCCTCAAATGGATATAAAAAGTATGGCAGTATCGAGTATCAGGTTTTACCATTTTCGGACTTTTCCCTGGGGACATTTTTTTACATTTACTGGGGACGTCCCCTATCAAGATAACAATGACAATCATTTCCTTATACCAAGTCAAACCGTTTCATATAGTAGGCTCATGATTTGTTAAAAGTTTCCGTTTGGGCACAGAAACTGAAGTTGTGTGTGTTTTTAATAGGGTGGGGGAAGCGTCCCGATTGGCGCTCTATGCGCGCGTGTGTAAGTTAAGAACGACTGGTGATCCTTTCTTGTGGATGGTATATTCATTGGCGATGGTTAAGCGCGTAAGAAGGATCACCAGTCGTTCTTAAAGTCGCTCTTAACTTACGAATAGCTTTATGAAACACCCACCCGGTTTCGAGACTGGCCTATAGATTACGACAGGGGCCGCGGAATCGGGGGCACTGGAGGGACTTCAGCCCCCCCCCCCCCTCCTTCCCCTTTTTTCCCCCAAAACCATGTGCAAAAACGTACAAATGACCATCTAATTGTGATTTTTGCATGGTCGCCCCCCCCCCCCCACCTCCCACACTTTCAAAACCGTTCCGCAGCCCCTGTAATATGCTCTCACAGCACGATCTTGGGCCTTCCTAGATGTGATGTTTTTTGTTGTGAAATGGAGAGAAAAAATGAGCAAAGTCATGATAGTAATCAACATCTCTGTGATTGAGATTAATTGCATTTTGGTTTCTTTCCACAACAACAAAAATCGTAAAAGGAGACGGAACTATGGTTGGAATTTCATTTTGTGTTTCATTCATCTATCCCTTAGGCATGTATCGCCTTTGAAGACCTTCCTAAAACAGTCTAGATTTACTGGTATTTACGATGTCTGAAACAGAGAAGATATGGCTAGGGGTAAAATATTTGTTTAAGAATACAGAAATTTGATAGAATTCTTGCGCAAGCATTCTGTCATTTATTACAAGGAAGAATGTAGTGTTTTTGTTGACGAACTACCGGTCGGTTTCATTGGTGTGACTGTAAACTAGCTAGCTTAATAAATGCTTACATGAAAGCAAATATTTCCATATTGTTGTCGGATGATGCTTTTGTTAAGACCGTTTCAAAAAGATGACAAATAAGGGGATATTAATCTGCATTTTGACAATTTCGTGGACCATAAACATTAACAATTGAATTTATTTTGAAAAGCAGCTTGGAAAAATATTTCATTTCAGTTGTTATTTCAACTACTTTTATCATGTTTATGAGACGTTTGATTTGTGCACGTGGGAGAAATATTTGGTGACAGTATACTATAAATGAGATACAAAACTAATAACATATCAATAACGTCATACATGTAAACATCTATAGCCATAGAACATACACTCACGAGGCCCCTTGTATACATTTTACAAACACTTAACACCCACAATACACACCCACACGAACACACGCGTTTTTTCAACACACACGCACACATCTCTGTAAATGCTTAGTTTAAAGAAAGAAATGAATATCATACGTAGGAAAATCACTTTTTATGCAACCTGATTTTTTATAAGAATTCATCAGTTGTTTGAATTTGAACGAAATGTTTTAAAACTAAAACAGCAACGTTAACTTTTGAATGCTTATGGCTTAAAATTTGCACAGTGTTTTTATTTATATATATTATTCATGAATCATACCTTTAAACTCTACTAAAATTGTTAAGGAACAATCGCAGTGGAAGAGCTGAATTGTGTAGACACTCGGAATGCACAAGAATAGGGACTGGACAAAACAAGTAATAAATGCAGGGAAATAAAGGATCAACTAAGAAATGAAAATATACGGATTTATAGATAAAGATTTCGTCAGGAAATCGATCAGGTCGCAGTCATGGTAATAGTCAATTGTGTTGTTGGTGTCACATGCGAGCTTTGTGTCATCGTTGTAACTGGCCTGTAAGTGAAGGAGGATCGCGTTGATGCATCGGTACTGCATTTATCATCTCACACAGTAGATCTGACAGCACAACAAACACTCCAAACAAAAGGCACACATCGCATCTTTCAGAAAGATATCATTGTGACAACGTGACTAAAAGGGGTGCCAAGTAAAAAAATCGAGCGCCGGCACCCATACGACGGCAGAGGAAAGCCCCCTCAAATTGCTGACCCCCTTTCGTGCCAGTAACATATCTCTTTTATGAAAGGTGAATTGAATGGACATCGTTTTTATGGGGGCTCTAACTTTTCTGGGGACTTGATAGAGTAGACAATAATACTTTATTTGTAATTCTACAGGGGGACAAGAAGGCTATGACAAGGACCATTAATCCGCCATTATTCGAGGAGGTAGATTGTCTGGTCGAGGAGAATAGCCATATAAAAGAGGGGTAAGGAGATCCAGGTCATCGTGACCAATGGAGCATTGTTACTACCGAAAGGACTTAAGGTACAGGTGTAAGCTAGCAGAGATGCGAGAGGTGCAAAAACGTCGTATCATTTCGAGGATTTTCTGGAGCGAAAATCAAAAATTACCAAAACCAGACCTGTAAAACGGAGCACAAATTATTGTTACTATGGTATCATGGTCATGACGGTTTCATAATGGTTACAAAGATTATAAAGTTAGTTCTGTCGAATCACGTGATATTTCATTGACCATGTTGACATTTATAACAGTGTATTTGTCAACATAAGATAGAATTACCTCGAAATATCATTGCGATTTTAGGCGACAAATTGACTCCATCCCCAAAAGTAATTGACAAGTGTATGGATGGGATGCTCCCCCTCCAAGATGTTCACAAACGTGTATTGTTTGATTGTATATTCTCACATCATTGTTTCCATCTTCTTTCCTTAATCATGTTTATATTGGAGAATTTGAATTCTTAGACAAAATCATCATGAAATTAAGGATTTCAAACTTGTCATTTCCGAAATAACAGTGAACTCACCGACAACCTACTTTTGCCTTAATGATACCATTGCTAGTGGCCAGGGGTGTTACGATTTGATGGTAGGTAGGTTTGAGTTTTGGTGGCATGACGGTGGAATAGCCCCAAATACGTCAGTCGCACTGGCGATGCCGATGAAAGCAGCTACGTTATTACCAATGATAGACCGTCTTTCGATTTTGAGTCATTTTTGTCAGTGTAACTGTAGCATAAGTGTGTGTGTAAGCGTTATATATGCCCATTGAATACAAGTTCTAATTTCACTCCTTTGCTGTTCTAAAATATCCCCAAGATGCAGATTTGTCACGGCATTTATGAATGACATCACGGTATGTATTGTAACATAAACTTGAAATCTCATATTTCAAGGTCAGTGCTATTCATCGCCGAATGGATTCGATGACAGAGAGGAACACAAAAACAGACGCATGCTCTTTCGCTATTGTCTGCCGCTGAAAACTTTGTCAGTTTTAAGTCCCACGCCAGGCGCCAGAAGGCAGGGTACTGATAAAGAATCAGACACTATATTTGTCAAGATCTTTTATCCTTTTTCTCTGATTGTTGTGGGATGTGTAAGGTTTCCATGATAACTCGGGGTAGGCAGTGATTTACGATGGGCGTTAGACATGGGAGGATGACATGATGATGGCGAATATTGTTGGCATTTGTGTGTCAAAGGTGGTGCCAAGTTAAAGATAATAACTTGTAGGCATACCATTAGATCGTCATGGGTGCCGCCCAAGAAACCCAACAAATTATATATCATACCATAAGCTTTTCTCTTACTTGTAAAATTTAACATCGTGTATAAGCATTATTAGCACAGCGATTCATGTCAGAGCCATGAAAGCATACATGTAAGTTAGTGTGAGATTTAAGGGCAGTGATTCTTTTAACCCTTATTCAACTCGGGGTCCATTTGACCCCCCCCCCCCCTCCATCGACAAATTTCGCCGCTACGCCACCGCGAATTTTTTTTTGACCGCGTCGCTGACTGACCTTTTACTTCTAAGTCTTGCACATCTTTTGAGACCAAATTTGCGACGCCCGGATACGCGGTATCGAAATTACGTAATATTTTGTAAGCGCATGTCGGTCGCAAAATTGCTCAAAAACGTGATTACGTGTACAAAGTCAATGAAATTGGGTTTTTCTACCACAGATCATAAATGTAGGATTATTTTTACTTTGTTGATTTGGATGGATTTATTTTATGTTATTTATGATCGCAAAAGGGGTCCCCGACAAAGTTCATCGAAAAAAAAATCAAAGGTTTGAAATAAAAGAAATACATAGGAATACAAAAACAATAAGATACATAGAAAATTGATTATTTTTCGGCAATTTGTTTGTAGTTTTTTGTAACAGATGTAAAAAGTTATATGTTCACCAAAAGTTAGCATTCTATAGCTATATAAAGTGAGTTAGAGGCCAAAACATGCACAAAAAACAAAATTACGGCAAATTTCATACGCTTATTTGCATAATTAATTAATAAAAAATATTAGAGCAGTTAATTTTTTGAAAGTTTTATTATACAGTTTTGTAGTTTACACCCGGCTTTACGCGCTTCAAAATTTTCGCGGCGATCGCGTGCAATCATTGGCCGAGATCTGGGGGGGTCAATTTTGACCCCCCCCCCCCCCCCCCAGTATTGGTCTGAAATAGCCCAGTTAAGATAGGGTTAAAAACAGATGTGATCGATTCTATATCTTCTTGTTTACAGATCTTAGAATGAGCCATAAACGTTGATGGGTGTAACATTGCGTAGAAAAGTCTTTATTTTTTATCAATTAAAATGTAATTTTGTGATAGATTTTTTAACTATCTTTCCGTTCATTTGTATTATAAATCTGTAAGTAAAAAAATAAATCTTATTTGCATTTATAATTCTTAGTTGTGCATTATTGTTAAATAGAAATCGTATTTTTTTATAAAGGACATACAAGAAAAAATGCATATATAATAATAATAGTAATAATAATGATATTAATAATAGTAATGATAATAATAACCTTTTGTGATAGATTTTGATATAATATTCAACAAATAATATATTTCACCCTTATATCATGCCGTGTTTTCTATTTCTCGTTCTTTAAATTTTTCATTTTTTATCGTGAAACATTTTGAGGGACAGAGCATTCCCCCATGATATGTACGCCAGGTGAAAATTCATTAATTCCTATCTAAATCATAATGATGTCGGTGTGAAATATTTAGTGTGCGCTAATCCATGTAGAGTATACTCCGCGAGAGTAAAATATATATTCCATGTCCAGTAAGTAAACAATTTGGAATAAAATACACTAATAATAAAATAAAATAAAAGCTGGATTTATAAAGCGCTTTTTGCCAGAGGATACAACGCGCTGCTATTATTACCCCGGCTTTAGCTTGATCTACCATCACCGGCGCTCAGTGCATGCAAGGAATTACTCCTGCCGGGTACCCATTCACCTCACCTGGGTCGAGTGCAGCACAGTGTGGATAAATTTCTTGCTGAAGTTAAATACGCCATGGCTACGATTCGAACCCACGACCCTCTGTTTCAAAGGCAAGAGTCAGAACCACTAGACCACGACGCACCCACCCAAAGCTAAGAACTATCCGATCGACTTAAAACTTTAGTCTGAATAGTAAATTTTAATAGAGATGTATGTTTCTTAAGATCTAACAGTTCGACATCTAATGAAGATGTGTAATCGTTCTGCTTATCGCTTTGTTCTATTTACACCTAATTTACGATAAGGTAGTAAAATATTACAAATAGGCAATAAAGAATACCATGGATATTAGTGTTTTATTTTATACGAACATGACATATTAACGTGATAGTGGTGGTTGCAGTGGCGGTGGTGGTGGTGGTGGTGAGGATGATAATAATGGTCATAATCATGACATTGATGATTATAATAGCATTCTGTTTTATGATATGTAGAAACATGATAAATTCAATCTATTGTCCTTTGTGAATTTGAAATCTACAATCTACAGCCATTACGAATCATCAGCCTATCAACAACACATAATGTATTTTGAAAATCAAACTTATTATGTACCACGTGATCATGGAACTGATCACTGAGGGGTCTGAAGATATCAGAAAGAAGAAAAAATAAGATCATTGTGACAGCGTGGATTTTCATGAATGCTCCGCAACAAAAATTGAGGAGTGATGAAATCCACTTTTATTTATGTTAAGCTGCACATCTGGTGCTATATTTAGAGATAAATACATAAAAAGGTCTTAAAACCACCACGCGTCGTAATGGGCAATGTGACATGTATGTCATAATAGATGATACCTTTATCAATGCGCCAGGGACATGGATTTAAAAATCTCAATGCCTGGCTCTTTGAATAAACCCAAGGATTCGTGGTTGCTTAAAATGATGGTCCATAATGATGGATGCATTTCCTCTTTCTTTATTATCATCGTGGATTTTGTTTGTCGGGAACGATTCGGAGTTTCATTCTCTAATTTCTTTGGTAATGTTGCCAAAGATACGGCAGATGCTTCTTTTTAGTGAACAGGATTTTTTTTTTTTACAAAAATCGACATGTTTGGAAGGATTTGATCAATATAACTAAGAGTGTAAGCCCTGATAAAACTGATAAAGCAATCCAAAAGAAATGTTCATGCCCATTTCATGTTTTCTTGCTTCCACCCCATTGGAATTTTATTTATGTTTAAGTCTTGAAATATTATGTATGATCAAATATGAACTTTCCGCGTCACTATGACTTTCAAAAGTGCCTGTTAATTAAAGCGAAAATGTATTTCGACGAACTATAAATGTGAATATATCTCTAAAAGCAGTAAGGCCAACAAATACATGTAGGTAGCAATAAATTGCACAAGAAACTATTTTTATTTCATTTTGGACCCCTACATTATCTTCATGAACTGAAGTTTAATACGCCTTTGAATACTTAATTATTTGATTACTTCGGTCATTGATAGACTGGGAACGGGTTATTCATCACAGATGGTAAAGGTTTATGATGATTGTGTTGATGACGATGGTCGTGATCATGGTCTTGGTAATTATTATATTGATGATGATGATGACGATGATGATGATTATGATAATGATAATGGTGGTGATGACTATGACGATGGTGTTGTAATAATTGGTTGATTTATTTATTTATTAATTCATTGGTTGATTGGTTAATTGATTAATCGATTGATTGATTGATTGATTGATTGATTGATTGATTGATTGATTGATTGATTGATTGATTGATTGATTGATTGATTGATTGATTGATTGCATGAACTTACCATTCCTGTTTCCTTGTGGTGGTTGGTATCCATTGACGATGCGGGATACATTTTCAAAACCGTTTTCATTGATATACTCTTGCTTGATATCCATCTTTTCAGCCATCATCCCAAATCAGCCTGTGGCAATTGCCTGACAGAGATATCCTCTAAATTGTCCAGGAATGTCTTAGTCTCAACGTATGCCACAGAGTCTTGCAGAAAGACTTCTCACTGCGCGTGCTCCTCCACCTTTATTCGAAATGCTTATTCCCACTATTGCCTCAAGTTGTCGAGGTAGGGGTATACCAACAGAAAATAATAAACAGTTCTCAACTTCCAAACTCAATTTTGCCACTGTCATACGTTGGTCAATAAACAAAGAATGAGATTGTTATTCATCCATTTGACCATTGAGAAGTGGACTTGAAATAATAATTATCAGCGGAATCCTCACTGTATCACGAAGTTCACTGGTGGGTGTTAGACTTGCTTTGTGAGATTTGCATAAAAGTTGGATCGTTTGTTTCACTTATAGAAATCCGAGTAGTAAGGATATTCAAGGTATAGATCTTTAACTGAAGTCCAATTGAAGTTCGATCAGCAACAAAATTATGTTCCTAGAGGAATACCTCAGGGGTCTGTGATGAGGTTCAGGAACTTCCTAGAACGAAGAAATCCGATGGAATCACAACGAACTTCGTAGAGTTCTGTCCTTTCGAAAATAAAATAGTTTTATCCTCGGTAAACATGCTAAAGGTGCTTTAAAAATATAGTGTATGTGGATCAATATTTTCGTCGGTGGATATATTTCCAAGTCAGCGTGATGCACCAGCTCAGAATAAAGTGAACAAAAGGCAGGTGTCAAAAAGCTCCAAACGCAGCACCATTGGAGCGTGTAAACGGATCAATGGAAGATTGAGGTGGAGCGAAGGTGTCATACCGCGTCTGATCAAGGAGTTACCAGCACCCCAGTTTTGATCCGCCAGGGAAGAAACCGATGTCACAGAAAGAATTATATTAAACATACATTGATTGTAATAAGTACCACACTCTTACCACATAGGACATATATCTGAAGATTAGATAGGCAATTGAGTCTACAGAATTATGTGTTTCTCCTACAGGAAGTCAACGCTTCCAAAAAGCAATCATTGGTCAAGCGACAAGTATTGTTAACATATAAGTCCGCAATTACATAACGTATTCTAAACAGGCAAAATAACTATTTAATGTTGTTTTACTAAAATCTTTATCATGTCTATGATATGCTGGACATAGTTAACTATAATCAATTGATTACAATGTGATTAATTAAGCGTAAAAAACGGAAAACAAGGGTTATGAGTTATTATGCTGAGCTTATAATTCCTAAAAATTAAATATTCAACACGCTTTTTAAAAGTCGAATACATAGAAGAGGAATGAAGTATAATAGAGTGATGACATACCGAAAACATAACATAAACAACTAAAGGTAAGGCCTGAAATTCTTTTTTTTTTTAGAATTAAGAATTGTGGTTATTAAGTAAAAATTATTTTAATCTCCTTTTGAAAACGCAAAGAGAAGGGCTATATTCTCATGGGTAGATCATTATGTCCATACAATATCTTACATAGCATAAAGATATGAACGGTTTTCAATTTCGTTTTCTTTGTACGCGAGCCAGTGGAAAGGTTTATTATTTGGGGGTGGAGGTGAAAACTAAATGAATTCCCACGAAATCTAACAGAAACCAACTATACTATTCTCTCAAGTGCCTCCACTGGTTGAGGTTCTGTCGTGTTTTATAGATAACAACATTCTTATACCGATATTCTTACACACAAGTGTTCGCATATGATAGACGGGGAAAGAATGTACACAAAATAGTTCAATAAAAGAAATTTTGAAAGAATCCTTGTGAATCCTCTCCCATTGTCAAGTCCAACAAAGAGTCAATACTCTGAATGGATTATCGCCCTATTATAAAAGGGATTTGATGATATTTTCGGTGAAGAATATAGACTTCTCTCGTCCATTGTCTACCGAAGATGGATGGTCCAGGCAGCCCATTTTTATGGTGCGCTTAGTGGGAGAGAAATCACGTCATTGTATTGAAATGAGGGGTAATTTGTCCAAAATGAAAGCAAAAATACTCAAAAGATAAGAATAATGTGAGGATAAAAAATTATACTTCTTGTCAGATCAGAATGTGATGATATCCCTCAGCTCAGTCCCCATCAACCCCAATCCCTCCGACACTGTGTTTGACTAGTAAATGCACCTCAGACTTAACATCCAGGGGGCCGTTTCATAAAGCTGTTCGTAAGTTAAGAGCGACTTTAAGAACGACTGGTGAACCCTTCTTACGCGCTAAATCATTGCCAATTCAATATACCATTTACAACAAGAAAGGATCACCAGTCGTTCTTAAAGTCGCTCTTAACTTACGAACAGCTTTATGAAACACCCACCAGGGGCCGCGGAAACTTTCTTTCCAAAACCGTGCACAAAAGCGTAAAAATCACCATCTGATTATGATTTTTTTTTGCATGGTCACCCCCCCCCCCCACATACACACACTCTCTGCTCAGCCCCCGCACTTTCAACCCGTTCCGCGGCCCCTGTCATCACATCTAAATATTCAACCCCAACGAGTAAATTACCTAAAAGTGATTGGTACAGAAGTACAAAAACTGTAATTAATAAGGGGATTGTTCTTCCGACAATGAAGCTAATATCAGTTTCTTTAGATTGTTTATGTTGTTTTGTTGATCTCGTTGTTTTTGTTATTATTACATAATGCTTCAATGTTTCAATCGGAAGATTCAAATTACTGGTCCACGACTCGGAACTACCCGATGTCAGTCCAACGGCTTCCATTGCTACATGGCTTTGCTGCAGTGTCCCGCTCGAGTCCCACAGAAATTATAACTCCGTGGTAGTAAAATTGTCGGACGTACGTATATTTATAATGTTCAATACAATGTATGATTTTTATTTTCAACCATTTATTTTCTTGTGTTATATAAGAAGTAATCATATTCCATTTGATTTCATGTTTTGTAGGCCTACTTTACGTATCAGTTTGTTATTGTGAAATTGTAGATCTATAGTATCTACACATGTTTCCATTCAGCCTTTTGCCGCAAATCATGTTTTAATTAACCATTTTTTTATTGAATTGAATAAATGGGCAAGCCCACCTCAACAAAAACTTGATATCAATAAATAGATAAAAATATAACCCTGAAAATTTGATCGAATTCGTATGTAAAATATGCATGATAAGATTTTTTTTTACATAACATTCCTTAAATTCCGTCTATGTATTAAACAAATGGAGTGCCTCTGGCAGTCTCACCTGCATTACCCGATTCAATATAGCAGCAGTGCTGACTTCGAAAACTACTATGAAATAACTATTCACATAAAAATCTACGTTCATTGACCCTAAATGGCTTTGACCTTGATCATGTGACCTAAGACTCCACATTTCATAAATCATATCCACAAACTTTGAAAGTAATGACAGCAATTTAGTAATTGCGTCCTAAGACTTGTCAGTGACACTTCATTACCCCTATGTCCACATTTCATAAACTATATCCATAATCTTTGAAAGTTATGACAGCAATTTAATAATTACCTCCAACTTGGCCAAAGTTCATTGACCTTAATGACCATTGACTTTGGTCATGTGACCTGAAACTCGCACGAGATGTTCAGTGATACTTGATTACTTTTATGTCCAATTAGTTCAATGAATCAGATCCATAAACTTTCAAAGTTATGATGAGTAATTCAACATATACCCCCAACATGGCCAAAGTTCATTGACCTTCGACCTTGGTCATGTGACCTGAAACTCGCGCAGGATGTTAAGTGATACTTGATTAGTCTTATCTCTAAGATTTATGAACTAGATCAATAAACTTTCAAAGTTATTATGGTAATGCAACAAATAGCCCCAACTTAGCCAAAGTTCATTGAACTTAAATGACCTTGATCATGATGTGACCTGAAACTCGCACAGGATGTTCAGTGATACTTGATTAGTCTTATGTCCAAGTTTCATGAATCAGATCCATCAACTTTCAAAGTTATGATGGTAATTCAATAGGTACCCCCAATTTGGCCAAAGTTCATTGACCCTAAATGACCTCTGACCTTAATCATGTGACTTGAAACTCGGACAGGATGTTCAATAATATTTTATTACTCTTATGGCCAAGTTTCATGAACTAGCTACATATATTTTCTAAGTTATGATGACATTTCAAAAACTCAACCTTAGGTTAAGATTTTGATGTTGATTTCCCCAACATGGTCTAAGTTCATTGACGCTAAATGACCTTTGACCTTGGTTATGTGACATGACACTCAGGCAGGGTGTTCAGTAATACTTGATTAATCTTATGTTTAAGTTTCATGAACTAGGTCTATACACTTTTTAAGTTATGCTGTCATTTCAAAAACGTAACCTTCGGTTAGGATTTGGTGTTGACGCCGCCGCCGTCGGAAAGCGGCGCCTATAGTCTCACTTTGTTATGCAGGTGAGACAAAAACCGGTTATTTGCACAACACACTATATGTAGATGAGCTAGGCAAGGTTGTTACTTGTACCGCAGCGCAACTTTGCCCGAAGGCCTTGAGGGCTTTGGCCGGTCCGAGGGCATGGTCAGTCCGATGCGGTACCAGCAAGCAAGAAGAAACTATGTCTCGAAAAACCAACAGTCCATACAAAGTATAGGCCTGACAAAGTAGGCCTATATGTTAGTACTAGTGGTTCTAAACACACTCCTCCCCAACAAAACAAATAAACAAATAAAATAAGTCTTCTATGACTAAGTAAGATCTAATTTTATCATTCAACGGATCAGCTCACGATGTCGTTAGATCTAAACTATAAAAAAGTTACCTCAAATATAACGTTATGCCAACCTACCTTTACTAGACCGACAGCTTCAGTCTCTCTCTCTCTCCCTCTGTCGCTGGTGATTCGCTGAGACTACGTCTGGCTGCACTGGTACCGGCCACCTCCATCTAGAAAAAAATTAACATATGTATATTAAGACGAACAAAAAGGCTTTAAAACGTTGGAGAACTCAAAACAGACAGATTTTTCTGTCTAACAAAATAGGCCTAGTCTATCTTTGTTGACTGTAGCCTATTCCTACTCCTAGAGCTAACTTAAGCATTAGCCTAACCCAGGGAGCTCGCGCCCGCGCAGCGGGCGGGAGCCCAGGGGCTTACCGTGTATTTTACCATACTCACGGGACTAGGGTGATTTATGGTCTAAATATTTCTCCACATAAATTGTGAAAACAGAAAGTATGCACCACGATTATATGGATGAAGGTCTAACGAGTGGCAGTTTCCTGACATCTGGGCACAAACTGGAACCTAAAAAAAACCCGAAAAGTTCTCTCCTTCTACCCCAGTCTCGATCGGCCATTTTGTTACAATTCATAACAACAATATTTAGACCATAAATCACCCTAGTCTCGTAAGTATGGTCAAATACACGGTAAGCTCCTGGGCTCCCGCCCGCTGCGCGGGCGGGAGTTCCCTGGGTTAGGCTAATGCTTAAGTTAGCTCTAGGAGTAGGAATAGGCTACAGTCAACAAAGATAGACTAGGCCTATTTTGTTAGACAGAAAAATCTGTCTGTTTTGAGTTCTCCATAAATTAGGTTTAGGGCACACACACATTATAATCATGATAATCTCGTAAGGAATTGGAATAAAGATGCACGGGGTGGAGTTACGGAAACTAAAATAAGCTTTAAAAGCTTTGAAAAAAACACATTAAAAAACAAGGCTCTGTAGTAAGGTTTAGCCAATTGGTTTCCAGTTGGTAACAGCAGGACGCGCATTTCTTTCTTCGGCAAAAACATTTCAAAAGAATTTGCGAAACGCTGTAACTGACTGTAAAAAAAAATTGCCAAACTTTCAATACAGATCTCTGATTACATCCATCTTCGGGGACACGCCGTGAATCGCCATCTATAAACCATCGACGTGCGATGGCCACAGACTTTAATCTGCTATTTTCTTCGGAAAGGGCGATCTTCAATTTTAATTTCTAGGTTAAATCTTTTCCTCTTTCGAATTTCTATATAGATTTTTAAAGTATCCTAAATGAAGGCTCATGTCTAGAACAAAAATCCTGATGGTAGCCGGATGATATCTTTGAAGGGACAAACATAAAAGAGAAATCGGTCAAAAAGGAGGGTCTACGGAGACAACGGTCCTCCCCCCCCCCCCCGTGCCTTAGCTAGAGTCAACATGATGTCTAGATGAATTGTGTCCAAAACCTACAATCATGGCAGTACCAGGTGGTAATCATGGAAACAATCATATATTCTCATCTCGTTTGCTTATTATTAATCTTCGAGAGAAATACTGTATATCTTGTTTTTTTAAATCATCATACAATATGTGGTTGGTTTGTCCAAGTCCTGTCCGATTGGCGTACATAACAAAAAGACAATGAAATTAGCGTTCACGAGCTCGAAAGAAAATCCCATTACAAATCGCAGATCCCTAATACTTCGCCCCATGATTATCTCTCTAATTTCATTGGATCTTGTTTCTGGTGGACTTTGTGGGTTGATTGAGTGGAACTTCAAATCCTCCTTGTCTGGGAGTTCCATGAATAGAGTTTGTGGCAATTTTTAAATGCACATTTAAATGGATTAGGAACGAGAAGAAATTGAAGAGGATAAGAAATATCAGCATCCGAAACGGTACCTAGAACAAATAGAGATTTAAATTAAAACCAAAGAGTTGATTGATAGCTTTTAAAAACTATCCGGATCAAGGATTTTTAGGAGAGAGAGAGACCCTACAAGAAAAAAGAAAATATCAAGGGAGTGTTTCATGAAGTAAATGGCCAGTGATTTTCACTGACTTGTTTGTTCTGAACCAATCAGATACAAGGATTTCAGTATTATTATTAATATTATTATTTGTTTGGCGTCACCTGTGCCTGGGAGGCGAAAAGCGAACTGAATCACTATGACCCGCAGGTCTCTCCTCCCGATATAACTGATTGGGGGGAATGCAGGTGGACCACTACACCGGGGTTTCCCCCTACTCTTATACGAATAGTGCAGTGGGTTCTTAACGTGCAAAGGTGGTGACTCTCCTCTACACGGGGCCTCCATTTAACGTCCTATCCGAGGGACGGAGTGTTTTCCATTGTAACATAGCCTGCATCTATTGGACATGGGAGAGACGTTTACACACAATGCACTGGCTTCAGTCATCCGCCCGGGATGGACTCGAACCCACGATCTTTATTTCGACGGGCAGACGCGTTACCGACTGAGCCAACACCGCTTATAACGATTCGTTTCATGAAATGCCTACCTAATAAGCATACCAAAGAGGGGTTGTCACTCCGATCACATCCCTCCCCCTTGAAGCCAGGAGGTTCTTTTTTGTATATACAATTTTGGATTTAATTTCTTTATTTAAAAAAAATCCTGAACGGGGGAAGGGGTCTGTGTCTGTGAGAGACGGATGTGTCCGTGTGGGGTTGTGTGTATGTAAGAGGATTCAGATTGAGAGAAAGACGTTGTATGTGGCTGTGTGAGGGTGTGTGTGCGTGTGTTCGTGGGTGGAAGGATGAGAGCGCGTGTGTTCGTGCGTGGAAGGATGAGAGTGCGTCGGCGGGTGAGCGCTTGTAAGGGTGGCGTGTGGGTGTGTGCGTGTGTGTTTATATGAGAGTGTGTGTTTTTAGGGGGAGAGAGAGAGGGGAGTAGGCGTTTGTGGGGTGAGAGAAAGTGTGTGGGTGTGTAAAGGTGGATACAAATGAAGGTGTGCGTGGAAGGGGAGTCGCATTGAAATAGCATGTATATAGCTTTGTGGATGTGTATTCAAAAGTTTGACTAGATAGCATTTTATTGCAGTAGATGTAAAACAACCAGTAACATCTCAAATATCCTGGATTTTTTTATTAGAATGTTTCTGAATATCTATAAACGGGGATTTGCATGCTGCATTAATAAAAGTAAGAGCTAAACGACACCATTGTTATATCACCAACAATTCTTACGCTACCATCACACCAACGATACCGATTCCAAACCAACCAAATATATTACGTTCTCACCGATGACATACCATCGGTCGATTCGGTGTTCGTTTCGTCGGTGCGACGGTAGCACTATTCTTTCAATATTCCCGAGAAAGAGGCGCCATTTCAATAGGAAGACACCTATGGCACGTATGGTATGGGCGGGGAAGGGAATTTTGAAGCCTGAAAAGGAACGGAAACCCAGCATAGTACGTCTCCTTTTATTCAGTTACATTTATGTGCCCATTCAAGATCGGTATTCAATGCGACATGTTCTTCAAGGGATAATCCACCAGAGGAAAATGATTGTTGATAAATACTCTTGGGAATTCATAAGGGACGAAATGTTTACTCGGTGACACTGCTGTATACTTCTCTTCATCTATTTTGGCTCTCCTTCCCAGGAAATGGTTCAAGGAAACACAACAAAAATTTTATTGCTATAGTATCCCTTCTCACTGGTTTTAAGACATTTAAGTGTGATTATGGTACTTAGTGTTGTTCTTCGTATATTTGTATGGTTAAGGTAATTTATGTCGTTGTTTGTCTTGTTTTGTAGGACTGTGATAACTTTGATAGAACTCCTGGATTGAATGGATAAATATTGGAATATTTACACACGGTCTATTCATTTCAATTATCAGTAATCGCCAAGTTAAATTCCATGGGTTATTTTCGTGATGCACTTTGGATGAATGTGTTAAAGTCAATTGTCTCCAAGTGCCCCCTTATGGGGTGCCTGGATATGTTACTTTTTCCTCTCGTTTTCTATTTCTCTCTCAGGTGCGCTGCAAAAAATGACCTCTTGGTACCCAATGTTATATACTCCTTATTGTTTAATTTGTTCTGATTCTTCTGATTTGTAATTCATGTTAATTTCAGTTCTACTGCTAGACAGGATGTTTTAATAAAATTCATAATATCTATCTATCACTTTTGGAATTTTGGTCGTTATCCCTCCTCTAAATATTCATGAGTATCCTGAATAAACGGTTGGTCTGAATATGAGAAAAGATAGCTTTTCGATATTTTTCTGGGCAGAACTGCATATACCCAAATGAAATATTGACCATGCGCAGTTCTGTCCAGGATAAAATCGTGAAAACTATTTGGAGCTCTCGCCGAGTCTCGGACAGACGGAAAGACGAGTTGTCTCTATTCCGGCCAACCGTCGTGAAGTCGACGCAGGCACTGATTAGATTCGGCTGAGCGCAGTGGCTGAACGAGTTTGATCTAGAAGTATGAGAGTTTTCTGTTTTTATTTCTTCTTTTTTGCTGTGAGACAGAACGAATTCGAGAACACACTAAATTTATTGAAAATACCCGTCAAATTACAACGATTTTTTTTTTCGAATATTAGTTAACCGGAATAGCAGTTGTTAGAGTTTAGGACGAAACTGCTGCCCTGTATCACTAATTTTCGACAAAGACTTCTTGGTTGTTCATTGTCATGAAGGGCATTTGACAATACATGTTCTATGTTCTTAAAAGCGTTCTGCATTGCAGCGCGAAATCCCCCCTCCCTCATATCGAATTCCTTATGTATACCCAATGAGATACCTAATCATGCTTTTAAAAATAGAGCTTCATGTATTTAAACTGTCGTCTTAATTCCGAATAACACCCCTCCCCCCCAAAAAAATGGTTTCAAGTTCTTCGAAACGTGGACCCACCTGGATAATGCTTAATCCCCCCCCCATGTTCGTATTCTCAACGGTCTTCAATGGCTGTGTCTCATGTTGCATAACTATAATTATTTCAAAATATTTAACAAAATATAATGCATGGGGAGAAAGGTGTATTGAAGTTAACGATTACTCTCACTCGATTTCGTATCTGTCCATCTCAATTTCATCCTCAGATTACCTTCTTTTAATTGCATCAAAACGACCTTCGTTCCATTCGTTCCACAGCAGTCCACATGTCAGTCTTGTTCCGGTCTCCTTACGCCAGCCTTGGAAGGAAAGAATCCCGAAAAAATCCTCCCACGTACCCCTCCTATACCCCTCTTGCACCCCTTGAGCGCGTATCTCAACCTTCTTGACCCCCTCTGTTACCCTTCGTCTTCCTAAGGTTCTTTCAAAAAGTACATTGACCGGGCTCCACAGTACTTGCTTCCAGAAGTTGGACATTGGGGGAAAAATACCATACTATTGTAGACTCATTAACGGGGTCAGGAGGCTCATTACATAATAGCACCCCTTTATGCGTGCTCTTTTGACTTCTTCTATTGAAGATCAGATAATCCTATTTTGTTACAGAGTGGCACTCCCATTCATACTGCAGTGGGAACCCTTTCACCTTTATTTTCGACCTGGTGTATGTTAAGGATGCGTTGGAAGTCGTTGGCTCGTTGTATTTCTTCTGTAAACAAAAGCCAACTCATATTTTCATACTTATATATCAACCCCAAAATCAGAATTGCCTATCTTGCAAGAAATGCATTACTTCCAGTTTTCTAGTTAAAATACTGTATACCTGTATATCGCTTCTTTATATATTCAAGCTATTAAGTAGACCAAAGAACGCTGAAGGTATCTTATCTTCTTAAGATATTAAATCCTCAATTATAGTGATATACATGTTTGCTATCCAAACATAATCAAAGACTTGAAGACCGTAATATATAAGCGAGCTAAGCGAACGAGCGATTATTGATAAAAACATGCTTTGTGTAATAGATTTATTAGGTAAATTGACGTATACTATGTCATTATCATATGTTATAGTCGAGAGGGTATATCGGCATAATAATATCAAAAATAGTATGTCAGTTGCAAGTACAAAACAATGATTTCAAAAATCATTAATGCATTATGAAATTATGAGAGCCCCAACGCTCACCCCCCCCCCCTCCAACAAAATAAAACACATTAGAATAAACATGTTCTGTGCTATTTTTTGCTTTTGTATGATTTTGTGTAACTGTAATGCCCGACAAAATGAGGAGCATATTAATACGAAGCCCCCCCCCCTACCCCCCCCCAACAAAAAAAATAATTATAATAATAATTATAAATAGATAAATGATAACAGTAAAAAAATAATAATAATAATGATGATGATGATGATGATGATAATAATAATAATAATGATAATTATAATAAAAGAATAAAACAAAATAAAGTAATCGTGTTTTGTGATGATTTAATACTTTTTGTTGATGCTGTTTTATTGTGTAACCAGACCAAATAAGGGAAAAGTCCTTACAAAGCCCCCTCTTCCCAATTAAAACATAAACTAATGAGTTTTAATTAGTTTTTGTATTGGTTGTTCAACGATAAACCCAAACAAAATGAAGGGAATATCATTACGAAGTCGCCTCCCCGAAAGCAATAAAGCATCGAGTTCTTATTATTATTATTTATCTTTTTTGCTGTTGTTATTAAAGAGTAGAACCAGAAAGAAATAGGGGTATACCAATACGGAGCCGCACTTTCCTGGTTCCCTTCGGTTCTTGACCGCTAACCTTCTGTTGAATATACATAGTTGAAGTTTCGTCACCCGAAGTAAAGACCAGAAAATTGACACGCTGTTTCTTAATTTTACTGCCCACGGAAGACGGAACTCACGGATTATCTTCCATTTTCTATGGGAAGACCCCAATGGAAGCCAAGAAAAGAAAAAGGATAGGTAAAGACGAAATCGATAGCTTTTACAAACTACAAGATTAAACAAACCACAACGATCCAAAAAGAAAACGTAAAGGGTTTTACATCACTTTTCTATTCAAATTAACCCACATTTTGTTTGTTTAGATTGGTATGCATGCGGGATATCAATATTCTCTTGGGAATTGCCTTGGTTAAGAGAAAGAAAAGTGTTAAGTGAGTAAACGTGCGTTCGCGGACAATCTGACTTTAATATCGATGACTTTTCTTTTCCCCTTTTGCGTTTTCTGTCTTCAGGCGCCAGACAACTTAAAGAAATCCTTTGCGATTTTGTTTCCGTCAATGTTCTTCTCTTTTCTTTATTTGTGTAAAGTTAGCTTAAATCAATTGATCGGCTTTTCATATTCCACGATTGAGGAGGGACGAATAAGAATAGACCATTGAAGAATAGGTTTGGAAGAGAATAGATTGGAGCACAATAGAGGGGAAATTAGATAGCTCTGAGGACGATGTTCCTCTAAAAAGTACATTTCGGGGTCCTTCCCGAGTGATTCACAAAGTGGTATATATGATGAAATTTATGGTTCCAGAGAATATATATCAGATGATTTTCGAAACATGGTATATTGCTAAGGACGTCACACCGACTCCAAACCGACCGATGGAATGAAGAGCAATCGGGTGAAGTGAAAAACAGGGCCGCCACAATTTACCCATCCCCCCCCCCTCCTCCCACTTTCGGCTTAGCCACCACTTTCAAAATTTTTCCGCTGCCCCTGGCTGATTACCGTTGTCATCGCCATCACTATCACTGTCATCGTATTCATCCCAAACATCTTCATCATCTTCAACTTCATCTTCGCCATTACCATCGTCATAATTATTATCTTCATCGCCCTCGTCGTCGTCATTATCTCCACTATCATCATCTTCATCATCATCTTCATCAGAGTCACCATCATCATCATCAATAACGCCATCGTCTAATCATCGCCACCCCCCCCCCCACCCTTGTTATCGTCATCGAAATTATCGACACGATCTATGTCGCTTTCGTCATATCACCATAATTGCTGTCTTCACAATTATCATTATCGTATCATATTTTGTGACATATTCAAAATCTATCACAACTGTAAGATTTTTATTTTAAAGTGACCAAGAGCTTTCGTTTTTTTCGCCTCTTTTGTAAACATGTATTTCACCAAACGCCCTCAATTGTGTTAGTTTATATATGCCTCTGGTGATCTCCTCATCATCAACACCTAAAATCATAAAGTAGGATGGATGAACAAACATACCAAATTTGCCCTACAATTCGGTAAAAGAAAATCAACTGTAAAAAGCGATAAGTTCAGCCTGTGAATTGAGAGACTTTTTTTTTCCTGATAATGTTTTGAAGAGACTGCCAATGTACCTCCAATCGTCGGTTGGGTTCTGTCGACTGGAACCCGATCGTACATTTACACAACCATGGGGAATATTCAAGCTCTGATCTATACCAAGGCAAGTCCTTCATTGTAAACATTACAAGTGTAAGTGGTGAGAGATTGTTTAATTCATAACCCTGCATCATTGTTCTCCTGCATCCATATTAGTCGCCATGAATGACACAACGTCTTCCGGAAAATTGTGGAGAGCACAATGAATGTATAATCTTCCTGGAATTTCGAGGACACCGTCGCATTCATCAATAAAACAGGTTAAAGTACTTTGACAAAACATTAGTACCCATTCAACATAATAATATAAAGTTTAGCTTTTAAATGGTAGTCCACCGAAACAGGAGGGGTGTATACTTTTCTTGTTTTCTGTTTACAAATTCGGAGTTTGTCATATTAGCCACTTGTCTTATGAACCCAACCTAAAGAGATCTTTCACCTGATTCAGCAAAGCCTCCCCCTTCCTCCCTGCATTTCTTCCCCAAAAATATTTGCCAAATAAACACCTGGACCCCGATGCATCCGTTGGTAACTTGCGTGGAATCCTTGATTTTGATTGGTTGTCGAGCGTTGTTACCATGGTAGTTACCATTGGATGGTAAAGTTATCATGATAACAACTTTTATGCAACGGGGCCCTGCAGAAATTGGGTAGAACTCATTTGGCATCTTTCAAGATGTTCACAAAATATGCTTGTGAAGAACCCCCTTTATGAAACAAGGTATAAATTGACCAGCGCCGGATTGTTAGCGGTATTTTGACAGTTTTCAAGAATCCGCTTAAGTGTTTGACTCTGTAAATGATATCTTTTTACCCCAGCATTTTGATCGGATCAGCTTGAGACGGAATATTTATAGGAATCTTACCACAAAAAAATCACAACCCCCTCACAAAGCTGTCTCAGCGGGCGTGACAAGGTATTAGCGTAGGGGCAGGATGATCCGCCGGAGAGGGGGAGGGGGTAGAGCACTGGTGTCCATGGCCAGATTTTAGTCTTGTCCTTTTTATTCTTCTCCTCCTCCTCCTCTCCATCCGTCTACTCCTCCATATTTCTTCTTCTCATCATCATTCTTCGCCGCCCTTCTCCTTCTTCTTCATTATCATCATCGTCGTCGTCACCACCACCACCACCATAATCATTATCATCACCATCTTCATCATCGTCATCATTATCATCATCACCACCATCATCATCATCACCATCATCATCATCACCATCATCATCACCATCATCATCATCACCATCATCATTATCGTGCATTTACTTTAAAATAGTATAATTTTTGTTCTCATTCTTCATGTTCTTATACCCCTTTCATACTGCCCTCTTCATTTTTTACCGGCGAACTTCGCCGGCGAACTTCTCCGCCTCGCATTCCTCACTTCCCCGGCGAAGAAAAAAATGTACCCTTTCGCACTGACATTTCTTCCCCGGCGAAAGTCAACGGGCGATTGCAGAACAAACGAAAGAAAATTGTGAACATTACTTCTTACCTATTACAAAAAGGTATTAAAAAATTAATTACAACATATTTTGGAAGTATTACGATAAAAACAAACAATATCACCTTGTTTTTATATTTTAGCGCATTTTATACATGTAAAAAGTGCTTTTTACTAAATATTGTTAGTAAAAAAAAAATTATGTTCGAGGGTATCTACTTGGCCATAGCATTCAGTTGAGCTTGCAACATAGAGATGTATACTAATCTCTATGGTTTGCAACTATCGCGCGCGGAATCTCGGTACAGGGGACTTCGGGAGAGAAAAAAATTGACCTCTGACGTCATTAAAGAGGAGAAGTTCTCCGGTTTGCTTTCATACTGGCCTTTTCACCGGCGAACTTCGCCGGTGAAACAGTTTCGCCGGCGAAGTTCTCCACCTCTAGAGGTGGAGAAGTTCGCCGGCGAACTTCACCGGTGAAGTTCTCCTGTGTACCTTTCATACTGGACACTTTCCCCTTCGCTGGCGAACTTCGCCGGTGAAGTTCGCCGGTGAAAAGCGCAATATGAAAGGGGTATTAGTCACATTTTCCTCCTTCCCATCCTTCGTTTTCTTCTTCATCGTCTTCTTCATCATTTTTTTTCTTTTATTTCTTCTCCACTACTGACCGTTTTCATCCACACAAAGAAGGAGGAAGAGAAAAGGAAATGGGTCAAAGCCTCATACAATAAGGTATAGTGAGGGGGGTGTTGCAAATCATGCGAAGACATGGCATGTGGGTGTGGCTTCTGTAGACATGCAAATCTTATTTTTCACAACCGATACATTTTGGCAGAGTGAGATTGCTAGATTGTAACAAATCGTCACGGCAATTACCTCCTGTCCGCTAAACAGAATATTAAAAAAAAGAACTTTCGAGCGCTCTCACCTCTATATAAAAGGTGAGTGACATGTCTCAGCTATTTAACCAGATATTAGGGCAATCGTTCCAAAACAGGATGAGAATCGAAACATAAAAGACAAATCGCAAATCGATGAGTCGGTCTTACTTGGCCGGTAGCTCGAGTCGGATCCGCTACGATCTCTTCGAATAGGATGATGGTCAGAAGGGATTTGTTAAGGTGAGATTTGGGTCTAACAGGGTTATTGAACCCCAACAAAATGGTCTTAATCCAATTTAGTCGTCGACCCCATGTACGTATATGCCATAACGGATACGAATAAGAGACAAGTGGGAGGGGAGGGTATATGTGCCGATTGAAGAGTTCCCTGCGTTACAGATAATATTTAAATATACGGATGTGTTTCGTCACCATGACGTTGACATGGTAGAAGCATCGGTAGAAAGTTACCATTATCCCTTACTTTTTACCAGGCGCCATAACTCACAAAAAACAATCAAATGAATAAGAATTGATGAACTTTCACAACACAATACACAATTATATATTAAAAATGATGAAATAATGGAGAATATGATAGAAAATAAGATAAAAGGTGATCTGTAAGAAGCAGCAAAAAATAATAATTGTGTTATTCAAAACATGACGATTGCACATTATATTCTCGTATTAAGAAGAGCATGAAGAACTTTATTTTTGTGTGTGCTACTCAAGGGGGACCTCAACCCCCCAACCCCCCCCCCCCCCACCTTCCGTGGTATGTTGGGTTGTCTTGTCTACCGCCCCCCCCCCCCCTTCATAATACTCTGACACCACCCCTGGTCCTACTTAAGCACGAAAGAAAATTCACATTTTGGTGAGCTCTCAACAAAGTGCATGATTCACAATGAGGAATAAACTTAATGAGACTTTCGGGAGTTGAGGAAGATCGAGATATTTATCAAAATAAAAGGAGATAATTGAGTTCAAGAAGATAAAAGAAAGGCTTAAAAACGTGGGCAAAAAGAAAA
Source organism: Lytechinus pictus (assembly GCF_037042905.1). Taxonomy (NCBI): domain Eukaryota; kingdom Metazoa; phylum Echinodermata; class Echinoidea; order Temnopleuroida; family Toxopneustidae; genus Lytechinus; species Lytechinus pictus. The sequence continues at coordinate 7,729,087 of NC_087262.1, read as the reverse complement.
AGGAATTTTGTCAATATACTTTGATTGAGAGGAGACAAATTGCATGACAAAAGCTAGATCTCAGAGACAGACTAATGGTATTATACTTGGCGTCTTGACTTCCAAAATAAATGGCTTCCAATAATGAGGAGAAATAAAATACTTTCTTGTGTCGAGGTAAGGCGGGATTGGCGCCTGCCTCTTACTGTAGACAAAAGAAGACAAACAAATAGAGAAATAACTAGAGTCTCGTGGATACGAGGGTTTCTATTAGAAGCCGTATGCAACAATATTTAAATCGATAAGATGGCGGAAAATCATTGCAAGTTTCAACTCGACTTTGATGGACTTCAGGGGCTTAATGGGACAAACATTTTTAGGAGACCAAGCTCTGATTATTGGGCAAAATTTTTGAAATTATTGACCTTTTTAAAATGGAAGACTATAAATTTTGTGGTAGGTTTTGACAACATATTAAAAAAATGTAATCACATTCCATGGTTTTCTCTTCTTCTTTATTCGTTTTTTCTTCTTTTTCATTTTTTAAATCTAAGATTTTTATTTTTTATTTATTCATCTATTTATTTTATTCTGGTGGGTTCAGTACCCCCCCCCCCCTGCCCTCACCCATCTATACACCAGTGATAGACTTCTCTCTTGACATATTCAGAAGGAGGAAACGAAAACGAAACTGTTATGACAGACTTTTAGTTTATTTAGCAATTAATCTAATCGGTGGAATTATTCCTTAGTTCATCCGAATAAACTGATAAAAGCGTTATAAGTATAGCTATGGAGTTAGATTGTTAGCCAAAATCGTATATTTTGCCGAATTCCTTAATTTTCATTTTATCGATAATGTAAAAATAAGGAAGTTATATATTATTCATGGGCTTTTACAAAAAACGAGAATAATGTAAAAATAATTTGGCTTAGATGAAAGCCAAAGGGTGGTGCTGATGCCCGTATATAGAGGGGTTATGTATTATGTTAACTTTTTTTAAGGAATGACTTGAATCGATTGGGATTTAGCGATATTGATGTGCAAAATCGTGACAATACGTCACTCGATATCAGATCGATAAACGTAAACGATATCGCCCTTCAATGAAGGGGGTCGTAATTACACAGTTTGCCTTATCGAAGACTATATATCAGTGTATTTTCTACAATGTTTTCATTATATATGACACAAGACCAAAAAAAACATGGCATTGGAAAAACAGTTGAAATGGATGAGATGGGGATGGGATGTCGTGCATGTTATTAATTCGAAGTCGAATTTACAAAATACAGTGAAAAGCAAGTCTGTGTTCATGAATCTTTTTAAAGGTCTATATTATACTCGGTGTATGTCTAATTTTATTGTTACTTGCATATAAACCCAACAATCCCGTTCCCTGAAGAAGGAGATTGGTCAGAAGGAAGGAAGAAAGAAAGAAAGAAGAGGAAGCAATAAAAGAAGAATAAGAAGACAAGCCGCGAAGTTATCAGTGTATATAGATTAGAAGAAATGAAAGCAAAAAATATTGCGAATGTTAGTAATTACATTATTTAATTGCAGTATATACTCTTGAAAGTCTGAAAGAGAGAAATGGTTGAGATAAAGATAACTAGGAATAAAAGAAATGGAGAGAGAAACAGACAGGGAGAGAGGGGTCTTTTGTTTTGGCGATACCCTATATACTGAAAAATGATAGATGGCGCTATTCATATGTAATCGTCAAGAGACGAGATGGAAATTCGACAACTCGGTAAATTATTTTGGGCTTACAGATGCCTTACAATTTATTTCATTCTTGAAATTACAACGGCGCCACAAAAGGCATTGCGCCAACCTATATGACGTTTCAAATGGTTAAAAGGATGGAAGGGAAGGTGGGGGGCTGAATTTACTTTTTTTAAATAGAAAAATATATAGCAAAAAAAGAAACACCATAAGGACGTACCCGCACCCTAAAATGTATTATTATTCATTATTTGTATGGAAGTCTAGACCATGTAACCCTGTTGTCTCCCTTCTCTGCCCTACAGAAAAATGATGGAGCCTCAGAATACGGTGATGGAATAATTCAATGAAGGTAGACATGTAGGTCTACGAGGAAACTTAGCAACCAAGCGAAATAAGCCTACTATTTTGCAAGAGAGCATTTTACATAATTATGTGGTATGCAATATAATCATCGAGTAAGGCAGGAAGGCATCCCCCCCCCCCCGAGCTGACCCTACTTTGACCATACTCTGTAATTTAGCAAGAATATAAACATTTTTGTAGAAAATTCTCACTAAATATCATTTAAACAGAATTCGCACTTCTCAATAGACCTGCATTTATCAGATTTGCAGTTGATCTTTCTGCAACTGGCCATGTCAGTGCATGTATTTTTCTGCTTGGCCATTTTGCTCCCTCACATGCAAACATTATTTATGTCAACATATTTTTACATGAAACAAAATATTCCAGCATACGCCATAATCTTCTAATGTCATCTCTTTCTCTTTCCTTCACATATTTTGTCTTTCAGCTTCTGTTTCTTTCCACATACATGCACAACTTTTCATCTCCTTTCTCTCATTCTGACACACCTCCCCCTCGCCTCATCAGTAAAATGAAAACATATATGTTTACTATATACTACAACTAGTTTTGCTGCTGTTGTTGCTACTGCACCCCCCTTTATCTACTTCTATAGATATTACTTCCATTTGCACAAAATTATACCAAAAGAACAAACCTATGAACGACAACTTCCATCACAATGCAATTGAAAATCACTGGGTTGTAATTTTATCACAAATTAACACTTTATTTTTAAAACAGACGAAACACTTCAAATTCGATTTACATGCTAATATATCCACCTCAAATTGGATGGCTAAATTCATATAAGGGATAGCTTTTAGACTTTGTACACTAAATCTCATAGCTGAACAATGTATCCAGTCTTTTCATCATCATGACATTGTACACATGTTCGACTCTAGAGGGCGACATACATCTTAAACTGATTGAGAGCATTATTGTGCAGTCACGCCAACCAAACTTGACACCACGCTGATCAAAACTATTAAATTATTTTCAATGAAATACCACTGGTCAGTTTGGAGCCAGGTTTTGGGGTGTGACTAGACATGTATTACAATCAATCCAATCAATGTTCTCTATGGAAAGCCATTGATGCCATAATTCTCTTCTCTTGGTGATTTCACTGCCCCTTTGTAATAAAAAAAAAAAACTGAACATTCCGGTTCTCTCTCTGATGTCTTCACTGTCCCTTTGTAAACAAAAATGAACATTTTGATTGCTTCACACAACTTCTGAAGCACTTATGTTCATAATAATTCAATGACCACTTTCAATAGACATATGCATTTGATGTTATCAATTGCTTTCCATAGTTGAGATTGATTGGATCAAACACAACTCTTTGTGAGACCAGGTCCAGGGGATATTTAGCTTCTCTCTCAACACTGATAATAGATAATTGATTTGAATTATACTTATACATCACCAATCCTCTCAAAATATTAACAGAATGTTGGGCTGTTTTGGCCAAATAATGAACTTATACAGCTACGGAGTATTTCTTTTGTTAATTGTTTTTTTTAAAGATTTTACACACAAAAATCATTGTTTATATACAGTATTCTCTCTAATACACTCCATTTGAATCCTAGAACACCTCTCGTGTGCAAAGTCATGTTATTGTGAACAATCCTGTTTTAACATATCGGTCAGAAATAAAATATGGTATCGTTTCATAAGATTTCTTTTGTTCAGCTCTTCGATGGAATAGCAACGTTGTCAATCGAACCAGACAAAAAAGAACAGTTCATACAAAACGATTCATGCACATTGAGATTAATGTTGTAAAATATACAATATATGACCTTAGAATGATCTGTGCAATTTGATGTAGGTTAAAAACATGGCGCAAAATAAGGCATGCAATAGTGATAAAGGTCCTTGCCAAACAAAAGTCGTACTAATCTGAGACAAAATAGTTGAAAAATCTGGGTGTTTCAAAGAGCATTGTAAGGAACTTAAAATCAATCATATGTCTTGAAATTGATTGCAAATTTGAAAAGAATTGAGCCTGCTTCATGCAAGAGAACACTACAATCTTCTAGTAACAAGATATCTACAAGTAGGCAAATAAGCGATTGATCTTTTCAATCAATTCCGATCATAGTCTTTACGACGCTCGACCTTCATGACAGTAGTTCAGAGGGATTAAAGTCTGCAGACAAGACTACATGTAGATGATAAAAGGCGGCGCCGAGCAGTGTAGGCATCAAAGTCTGCGACAAGACTAGATTAAAAAAAGTGTACTGCTACATACTCATAACTGCAAGCCGTGTGCATTAAAGCTTTTGATAACAAAAACACCATTACATTAGCACATGAAACAATCACGCAACTGTTACAAGTAACTTGGTAAATGCCTGTATGTTCGTACTAGGCTAGTATACAGTAAGTACAAAGTCTTATCAACAAGTTTCAAAATGCTACCATCAAGAGAGTAAAACAAAAATTCATTTGCATTACACGTAGTCTTCATCAAACACCCCCAGATCAATAACTATCCCACATAAACATACACTGCATGTGTAATACTTACAATGTACCAGTAACTGCAATGGAACATGCGGTTGAGACTATTATTTTAATGAAACAGAAAATAAATTAGATATAAGAAATGATATATATATATATATTCATCTATGGCTGTAGGAGAACATAAGTTTTTTTTGGACATATACTCATAATAGATACATGTACACGAATAAAATACACAAAATGTCACTATTATATAAAGGATCTCCGTTAATCATAGATAGAGAAATAGTAGATCTAAAAGATATGTTATGATGCAAACTTGTTAATTTTCCCCAAAACATTGCAACTCTGCATTTAATTCCAGCCTCGAATATTCATTAAACGGGTGAGGATAATTCTTCATACACTCTGCAGTTCAAAAAATACAAAGTTTTAATAAGTTTGAAAACTTTGAATGGGTCAAGCTTTTTAGAGTGTACCGTAATTATATGATTACATTTATAATTTTTGGCTCTTAAGATTAGACTTTGTAAGATTAAAGTGGTTGGATATTTGCATCAATCAATCTATTATAGGCAGTATACTTAGAACCCTATAGAGATTGTAGGGCAGGCTTAAACTATAACTAATCTAAACTATACAGAGAAATTTCAGTCAATGAGGGTAAAATAATAATGATGATTATGTTCCTTGGGGACGGTTTCACAAGGAGTTGAGTATAATCTTAATGTTTACATGCCAAGAGGCTACAATTATGATCATGTGGTAAAGCGCATCTGATCTAACTAATGCAGAGCATGTACATGTAACTAAAATTAAAAAAAAGATACTTTAAATCACAAGTGATCTTTGTGTAACATCCCATGGATTCATGCCTCCAAAACAATACAAGAAGTTCAAAGAATGATGGCCACATCACTTCAGAGATAAATCAGTATTTAAAAAAAAAGCCTTTTACACAGCAGTGACAGTAAATTACAATACGGGTGATTTTGAGTTTTGTGTTAATCATTGGTGTCTGTGTTAGGCTGAGGTTTACAGTAGCTGAGGTTCACATCAGTCATAGCACCAAACTTGAATTATGGCTGGTGTTTGGACTGAAGCCATTAGGTGTTAATTTCCAGTTTGTTTTGACCACTGGTGTTGGTGTTGGGCTGAGGTTTACATCAGTCATAGCATCAAACTTGAAGTGAGGTTTGTGCTTGAGCCTAAGTTGTGTGGTTTTAATTTAGGTTTGGTGTTGAGGGTTGGTGTTGGTGTTAGGCTAAGGCTGAGGTTTATATCATTCATAGCACCAAACTTGAAATGTTTGTGGTGCTTGGACAAACATCATTGGTGTTAATTTCAAGTTCAGTATTGGTCACTGGTGTTAGCATTAGGCCGAGGTTTAAATCAGTCATAAAACCAACCCTGAGGTGAGGCTCGTGCTTGGAAAAAAAGTCATTAGGTCTTGAGTTACCAATAATATGATTGGTACACTTTTTGTAAACTGGCATTCAGCATTGGTGCTAGGGTAGGCAGCCTGACTTATATTCTCAACACAAACACCAAAATCAAGCTTGAAATCACCCATTATCTAAATTTTCCCTACCGAGGCAATATATTCATTTTTCTAAATACATATAGACAACGTAAGCTAATCCTTATTTGTAACATGTTCATGCAAGAACTCATTTGGTCGGACGATAAATTCACTTTATTTCTTTCATCGTAACACATTATAGACACAAAAACTTTTGAAATGAAGTTCGTGAATAGAGAACTAAGATCCGTCAAATATTCCATCTCGCTCCTTGCTCATCTCTTGTTAGGGTCGCTACTGATTGAAGCATTAAATTTCTAATTGAAAGTAAAAGGCCCATTTACTTTTGTAATCCTGATACCATCGGTATCAAAATAAGTTAAAATTTCCAGATCTGGATTTATATTTTTTATTTGAAACATTGACATTGGAATGTATTCCCATGGGAAATGCTACGGGTATTCTGGACCAGTATTACACAAGAATGGAAATTGATCATAGCATTGATCGTTAATATTGATGCTTGCATTGATAAATATAACAAACACCAAAATGAATTAAACAATCAATTGCCAAGTTGGGCCGTGTACGTCAGGGTCCACGTGGTACTGGATAGAATTTAGATTTTTTTTCAGAACTAATTTTCCGGTGCAAGTACCATTATGAGATAAGGGATGGATCCAAGGCCGGCCTCGAGCCTCATTTGCCGGACTTGGCCTTGGTCTCGGCCCAAGTCGCATGTACAAAATCGACAGGAAAACTTTTATTGAATGGCCCAATGACTCGAAGCTCTCCGAGCCAGAAATCACGGCCTCAAACCCATCCCTAACCATCGCAAACACAACATATTCAGAAAGGAGAGCGATTGCAGCAAATTACTCGGACTTTACATTTTATATGTAAGCCAAGGATAACAACTAGCCAATCCCCTACTTAAAGGGTACATGCTGGATATACATATATATATAATGAACAGAACTGGCCACATGGTGAGAGCAGGGACCTACATACATACTTACAAATATCGTGCAATTAACATAGTCTGCATAAAATATAAAACAAAGTGGTGCTCGAGTACAAGTAGCTTTATTTCTCTTCACACCAGCTATTCTCTTTCCTCACCTGCAGAGAGATAGGAAGAGAGAATGGGGAAAGAAAGAGACCGGGGGGGGGGGAGAGAGAAACAGGAGTGGGGGACAGATAAGAAGGTGAGTAGGGAGAGGATGAAAGGAAAAAAAAGTAAAGGTAAAATTAAAACGCTTGTTAGAATGACAGTAAAAAGAGGAAAGCCGCAGACTGTTGGCTAAATATTTGGGAGATTTATCGACTGTTCCACCTCACAAAATCTCCATCATTCAGTCGTAAAACTTTTTGCTATGATAGCTACATGTACATGTAATAATCATTGTATTTTTTCAAATTCCCTAACTTGCCAGATATTCCCTTACCACTATGAACACTTAAAAAATTCCTTTAATATTTTAACAAGTGAAATGATCATAGTTTAATTTTATTAGTACCACTTATCTGTAAAACAGCACTGGTCCCTTTTGAAACCTATTTTGCAAGAATGTTATGTGCCTTTATATAATTTTGTTTGCAATGTTATACATGTACATGTACACATCTTACACGTACCATTTTGAAAAAATAATAATAATTTCCTTCTAAAATTTCTTTCTGCCTTTTTGTAAATGAAATATCACATACCATCATTCTGGCTAACTTTTGTTCAAATACATTCCAACCCAAATACTGCAATACTGTGACAATACAGCAACATGATTCCAATATCTTGAGAAGCATTCCCAACAGGAGTTTCAGAGAGTCTTTTTCAATGCACATTGGTCAATTCAATACGAACCAGCAGCCTGGTATGGATCAATTTCATAAAACTTATTACAATAACAAATTTACAATAACAGTTAAAAGCTACTGAAATGCTTCAATCTGATTGGCCGATAGTAATTTTGTTATAGAAATGTGCATTCATATATTATAACAAGTCTTTATGAAATGGGACCCTGGCCAGGTTGTTGACCCATAATGCAACAAAAGAAAGCAGTGAAATCTTTTGATACAGGCCCACATGGATGATAACACACATTCCCCCTGTTCAGACTGTCCCCCGTCACCCGGGACATCCCCCGGAAAATCGACAGTCTGGACGGTCTGGAGGATTGTCCCCGTCTCCCGGTTCTATCCCCCGGGTTTTTCGAAGGAAGGGCGACCTTGGCTCGTAATCCGAGATCACGCACCTGTTTTAATCATAAGTGCGCATGCGCGAAATGTGGTGTCAAGAGAATTGCTTCCGCTCAGTATTGTGCTAGTACTCGGCTAGCTGCAAGTAATTGCATTTCCCACGTTATCATGTGCGGGCACGCCTTACGTAACCATGCCAATGACCTAGCCCACTCATCCCCCGGTGCCAATCTCCCGGACGCCGGGGGACGTATGGACGGCTGGTCGTAAAGAGATAAGATTTCTCTCCCCCTTCCCCCGGGTGACGGGGGACAGTCTGAATGGCCTGTAAATCGCTACTCAATACCTTCTACTGCAATATTTATGTTATTAATAGGGACAGTGATTTTCCATTTCTGAAAATTGCCTTTTCCGTTTCAGAAAATCTTAAATTCTGTTTCAGCATGTCTGAAAACGGAAATTCGGTTTCCCCGTAGACTTTGTGTACATGAAAAAGTGACAATTCCGTTTACATAGGAAACCAAAACGCAATGCATGAGTAGTCAAAATGCTCGCGCTGGTCAAACTTTGTACCTGCCACTGTACTAACAATGAATGCATTAAAATCTATCGTAATTGAAGAGATACGAGTACAATAACTGTTTAAAGAAGCATAATTAACATGAATACATCCTCACCTTTCACATTATTAGCATTATTTTAGGGTGAATGATATTTTATTAATAATTTTGGGACTCTTTTGGACACCGTTTTATAAGCAGTAGACGACTTTCGTCTATCTGCCATTTTGGATTTGAGAAGTACCGCGATCGTGATATTATGACCGTATGCAGAGGGCAGCAACACATGGCCATGTTTCTGCCTTTATTCTACGTTCATTGGGAGATGTTCGGTCACTATGCGGACCTGAATATAATTCCAGTACGATCTGTGATGACGTTGAGTGCAGTCACGATGTGCGAATTGTCATGATTGTTGTAGCAAAGTGAGATTGTGTTTATGGCCAGTTCGTATTTCGTTGAGGATTTGGGAGTAATTTCTGTTGCTATTCTGTGAATTTTGAGGAAAAATACCTTTTCCATGATTTTGCGTTTGAAAAGCCACTTTTCATTCCAAAAGGCTGATTCTGTGAATTCCGTCCGTTTTCGGCGATCTCAGAAAATTACTGTCCCTATATTAAGTGGCCAAACAAGTACATTTCCCCTGAAAACGTTATAAGTTCCCTATACAAATAAAAGAGGTTAATACATTCTCTGTATCAATCATAGCTATTTCAAACTGTGCATTAAGACTAGCTATTTATAAGTCAAAGGCAGTGTTGGTCAGTTTACTCTCGCTTTGAATTAATATTGTGAACAGGAAAATGAGTGACTTACTTGCTCTTCTTCTGCAGGCGTGAAATCATTCTTGATATTGAAAGTCTTCCTGATCTCTTCTGATGTCTTACCCTTGATCATGTTCGCTACCGTCTTGCATGTACCGTCTAGTAGGCCTTTGATGTCAAGGTAATTAGCAGCCTGGAGGTAAAAATGAAAGACACACTGTAAGTTCTATAATGATGATGATGATGATGCACAGCATTTGTATAGCGCCATATATCTGTCAAAGATATTCAAAGGCGCATTTTTGGAGCCAGCCAATCTGGGTCGCCTAGAAGGGCGCGCACACAGAACTGTGACCCGCAGGTCTCTCCTCCTGATATAATTGGTTGGACCACTACACCAGGGTTTCCCCCTACTCTTATTCGAATAGTGCAGTGGGTTCTTAACGTGCAAAGGTAGTGACTCTCCTCTACACGGGGCCTCCATTTAACGTCTGATCCGAGGGACGGAGTGTTTTCCACTGTAACATGACCTGCATCTATGAAACAGGGGAGAGACATTTACACAGAACGCACTGGCTTCAGTCATAACGCTCAAGGTGGACTCGAACCCACAATCTTTGATTAAACGGGCAGACACTTAACCAACTGAGCCAACTTCACTCTCTAAAGTTCGCTCTTTAAGTTCTATAATAAATTATGAAATACAAATGATGAAATGATGACATCTATGATGATATGATGACATCTATGATGACATAATGACATCTATGATGAATTGATGACATAGTTTCTATAGATGATGAAATAATGAGATGACATCTATAGATGGTGAAATAATGACATCTTTGATCAAATGATGACATCTATGATGAAATAATGAGATTACATCTGGGCTCAAAACTAAATACATTAACCCTTTGAACCGGAAAACCGGCTTCACCATGAGCGCGCATAAAGAATACCAGCTTCAGGTCATTTGACTTGAAAAGCAAGGGTTTTAGATGTCAGGTGACCTTTTAAAAATGACGTAATCTTAGAGATATGAGTCGATAACTTTAGTTTATAATTTCATTGTAAATGGCTTTCATTTGTAAGGTTTTAGCTAGTAAAAAATTGCCAAAACATACTACCCTACCAAGGAGACTTGTGTAATAATACACTGTGAGTCGTATACATGTACAGACTATGCTTAAGCTAAAAAGGAATTTTACTTCCGTCAAAGCAGTGATCTTGAAATAAAATTTGAGATAATCGTCAGTATGGGTAGCTACACAACATCAGCTGGGCCAGGCCAGGTACCAGCCTAGTATTAAGGTGCTTGGGCTCGAACCATGAGAATAGGAGATCATTTATTTCAAATGGCATGTATTTCTACATTTGCCGATACCTGTATGCTTGATATCTGCAAATAATGCAGGGAGAGGGTCACAACTGTCCAAAGAATTTGGTGGATTCACAATATAGTGCTCCATCTATCGGTTGCAGCAAACAGGCCAAATTGTCACACTTCGCCATCGACATTGTCCACAGGCACGGCAGCGCACATTGCTAGTTTACTGTAAAGTTACCATGATGCTTCAAAATGAAAACCATATGGCAGGAAATCACAAAAAGTGGTCTCAATTTCACACAGAAATAAATATGCGGGCAAATTTATCCCCTACCACTAGGACCCTAGTAAACAGCATGTTCGGTCAAGCTGCGTTGGCCAGCTCTGAATAATCGCATGCATGCACTTTAGATCTAGCGCGCAACAGATGTCGACTTTTTCCCATGAGGCTTTGCAGATTTCGGCCTGTCTGCTGCAACCGCACCGCATTGTGAATCCACCGACTTCAGAGTTCAAAGGGTTAATACATGTACATGTAACTGCCTACAGGCCAACTTTACAGACAAGCAGAGCTGCAAACTTTGATATTCAAATTTCAGGGAGAATTTACTGAGGAAGAAAGGAGATCTTTCTCAATTACACATAATCCACAGAAAGAAATCAATGTGAGAACCAGGGAGATGTTGAAAATCTGCAGGTTTTCACTAAAAAAAAACAGTCAATTTTCAGGGAGTCTCCCTGACAATCAGGGACTCTTGGCAGCCCTGGATAAGCACATGTGGGCATGATAATTGTTATTGCCTGAAACAAAAAGACCTGTTTACCAACAAAAATCCATGCTACTTTCGATACGTAAATATTCTCGATGAAATCGTGCACCCTTTGCTCTCTACCAATTAGGATACTCACTAGAATAAGCTCAAAGAGGGTCCCCTGGTCGACCTTGAGGAAATCTTGGTCATGGGCACAGATATCATCGGTCCTCTTCTCCCTGTTTTCATCGTCTTCTGGTGGAGGGGGGTCGTTCCTGTGGAAGTGGCACCACTCCAGCACCTTCTTGAGGATGGTGCCGTTGACGTTTGGTAGAGGGATGGCATCGTCGTCCTCCTCATCCATGCCAAGGTCTAGAATATACATGTAATTGATTAAGGGGGCTCTTCCATAAAACCGTTCATTAAGTTAAGAATAAATTTTTTTTTACAAATTACTGGAAAAAAGAAAGTCAAATCGGTTTCTCATAATTACCCTCAGGTGTTGGGAACTGGTTGATATTGGTTTTTCCTCCCCTTTTTTCCTTCCATTTTCCCTAACTGGGCTATTTCAGACCAGGGTATACAGCTGCTGATTGCACGATCGCCGCAAATTTGCCCGCTCGTAGAGCCGTATATAAACTACAAGACTGTATAGTGAATTTTTCACAAAATTGTTTATATTTTTTTTATTAATTGATTATGCAAAAAAGTGCATCAGATTTGTAATGAATAAGTTTTTGTTGTTTTTTTTTGCCTCTAACTCACTTTATGAAGCTAGTAGAATGCTAATTTTTGTTGAAAATATCAATGATTACATTTCTAAAAAATATCTACAAAAACATTGCCAAAACATAATCAATTTCCCATTTATTTTGTTGGTTTTTAATTCTTATGTATCTCTTTGATTTTTCAAACCTTTATTTTCTATTATTTTTTCAATGAACTTTGTCAGCGACTCTTTTGCGATCATAAATAGCACAAAATAAATCCATTTGAACCAACAAAAGTAAAAATAATCACACATTATTTGGTCGAAAACACGATTTACATTGACTTTGTACACAGAATCATGTTTTTGAGCAAATTGGGGTCTGACATGCACTTACAAAATGTTGCATAGCTTCGGAACCGCGTACCCAGGCGCAGTAAAAAGTCACTGAGCGGCACGGTAAAAAAATATGCGCGGCGGCTAGTGACCAACTTCGACAAATTTCGTCACTAGCCGCCCAGATAGGTAAGGATCCACATACATGTACATGTAATTACTAGACTTGTGTGTTAAGTGAATTTCTCATTTCCAATATTACTAATTTTTCTTCTCAGTACCGTACCTTGTTTTGTTGATAATAGAAAGTATAATGCATGTTGATTTAAAAATAATTTTTTTAAATTTACTACATGCAGATACACAGTTTCGATTGCACAGTTGAAATATAAGCCTCTGCAAGTGCCAGGACAAGAATTTATTTCATACCAAACATTTTTACAATTTCAACTGATTTCTGTGACCTTGGACCTTGAGACCCCCCCCCCCCCCCCCTAATCTAAACAGATCATTGCCACTCACATATGCATGTACATGAAACAAGTTTGAAGTTTAACCCTTAACCGGCTAAGTAATCGCAAGAACAGAATATTTGAATGTTCATGTACTGACCTCTGTGACCGTATGACCCCAATATCTAATCACATGATCATCCCTCCCATGAGCGAAGTTTGAAGTCGAACCCTCAACTCTTCAATCATAGTGGGAATATACATATAAGGATGCAACCTGCTAGAATTATAAAATGCAGAAAAACACTCACCTTCAAGCATTGTTTTGATGATAACTGATTGCCTGGCAACTTCTACTTCCACCTCGAACACCTCCCCATCAGAACTCGCTAACTTGATGTTTGGCATCTAAAAAAGAAAAATACAACTTAGTTATTTTGAAAGAAGAGTACAAAAACAATCAATATAGAGTTCCCCCTTTACATTTAGGGTACCAAACATAACAATCACAACAGAATAAAGGAATAGGCCTGTATAAACAAAGAAGATAAAGTCAATTGTAAAATAGTGCATCAGGGAGATATAAAAGTTACAATCAATTAGCTCAAGTGTCTGAATACCGTGCGGTTCCAAATATCGACAAAGAATTACACTGTACTTCAATTCCCTCTCCACAAGTAAAGGGTCCTGCCAGGTAAATGGGAAATGTGTGCTGTATTATGCATACACGTGCTTGTTTTTCAGAGCAGACGCACATGCAGCTAAGCAAACACATCCAACGTAACTTACATGTAGAGATGAAAGAGGCTCTTGGGGTGTTTTACTGATTCCTGTATCAAAATTATTTATTCTTATATCAGCATTTTCACAGCAGAAATAGCAATCTAGCAATTATTTTGGGGTTAAGAATGCAATTTAATTTCAATTGCCAAAATCGATCACAGCGTACAGCTTGATGTGTCTGATATTTGGCAAGTGCGTCCGACATGCATGTACATGTACATTGTATCCATGGGAAAAAAACAAGATTCTGGTAGTACATTTAGGTAAATAATTCCTATTTACAATATTTTTTCTATAAATTTTTTTTATGACACCAATATGCAACATTTGCACAACAAATAATAACTTATATGAAACAACTGTATTTTTGTTTTGGTCCAATTATGCATACCAGTATAAAGCACTTTGGGTAAATTACTCCACACCTCGTTGGTCTGCATCATGAAAAAAATCCTATTAGAGCTGAGAGTTGACTTTTGGCCCACTTTAAACAAAATTAATCTAGTATTTTGCGAAGAAATGTCAGATTTTCGATAATCATTTAGTCAAAACATGCGGAATGATAATCATACTTTTAGAAGTTTAATGTTACCATTGACGAGAGAGCAATGGTTTTTTTCCAGACCTTGTTTACATAACCTTGCACTAAGTCTATGCATTTATCTCTTGCGTCGTGAACATGCAAACTGGCCGATCAATATACCGATGGCGCATGCGCCCTCTGTATATCGATCGGCCAGCTGTGTTTGCAATTTCGAAAGCAGGTGAACGAACGCGACCTTTTTTCCCCTTTTTTGGGCGGTCTGGCTAGTGGCTACTGCCTCGATGTCAGGATTCTGCAGTCGGTTAGACCCTCAATAAGGTGGGTGCAAGATTTCTTCTTTTTTCTTCTTCAATTTTTGGTGTTTTTGGTACCCCAATATCAAAGGTACCCATGTTAGTATTTGTAACCTGTGGCAGCCTATGGTTGCCTTCTGGGCTGAACTGCGTTGGCTCCACTCACCAAGACATAGACTGTTCAAAGTGTTGTTGGCCCATACGTAAAGACAACGTATTGGCAGTAACGTTAGATCAAACATTCAGTGGAAACCCAGCTTTCGTCGGATCGTTTTTTTGTATGATGGGGTGTCCAAACTTCGCAGACTTTTCAAAAATATTCTTCAGGCTTAATTTTGTTCACAAAATATTCACAATTTATGCAAAACCAATTCAAGAAATAGTTACCAAATTGACGGCAAGATTGCAAACCATAAAATCATTGACAAAAATCTAGGTCAAGGGGTTTCGCCAGTATCGCGATCTCAAAATTCGATTCCGATCGACGAATGTGCGCTGTGCTGGAAAACCGTTCTAAAAAAGTGTGACCTAACTCCGCGGACCAAAGTATTTGAGGAGATTTAAAGAAAAAGCTTAAAAGGTGACATATTTATATCAGATTGATGACAAAATGCTATAGAATCAGTTAGTACCACATTGAACTCGCATTTTTGATGATATCTGCTTGCAAAATGATGATATCGTAATTCTTGTTGAGAATATCAGATTTCTTCGGAACGGGCGCTAACAGTAACACTAACAGGTGACAAATTTGCCGATCTTTTGTCAATATTTTCGTGAATACTGAACTCATCCTGAAGAAAGTTAAACTTACGCCTAAGGCCAAATGGCAATTTTAGGTCGCTTTTCACGCTGATGATGTCAGATTTTAAGGATATTGGCAAGTTTTTGAGATAATGACCTTCCGCGAAGTATAGGCACACGTGAAGTTTGGACTCACTGCCATTCATAAAATGTCACATAGACCTAAGTAAATAGACCTAAAACTAAAGGTCTAAAAGAAATTAGAATTTTTTTAGATTAGGCCTACATCCAAATAAAAAAATTTACAAAAACATATATCAAATTCAAAAATATCTTACCTAAGACCAAGTGGAGTGGAGCCAACCAACGGCTCCAACGCAGTTCAGCGGAACAACCAATAAGGCAATAACAGTGGTGTCCCTACCACTATACACCCACTAGCCAGCAATTATCGTTTTTTCTCTTTTTTTTTAACCAAAATACCTCCCCCCCAAAAAAAAAAAAAAAAAAATAGGGTTAAAGAGAAAGAGAATTGAGGAACACAATATGCTTTATTTTTTCCTCTTTTACTGTTTAACGAGACTTGTAATCAAATATTAAATGGGGCTTAATTAGAACAGCCTTTTTTAAGTCAATTAATAAAAAATATTCCTCCTCGGGATTTGAGCTTTCATGAAATATGAATCTTTTTCATGACTACCGAAAGCGCTAAAAATGTCCAAATTTTTAATTGGTATATAAAGCTTTAGCTCATACGTTGCGCCCGTCTTATTTCAATGTTATACAATTTTATGCTTTTAATGAATTTCTAATTCTCAGATCTTGTCGCAATCCGATTGGTAGCTATAATGAATGATTATTATGTTTCATGAATTGTTCAAAATGTGTCTCTCTATCAGTTTTGAATATTTAAAAAAATGTCAGCTCGTGCTTTTTGCTCGCAATATTTTGATTAGTAAGAATTTCTTCTCTTGTATATGCGAGTTTGATTAAATAACTAGAGAGAGAGGGGGGGGTCCCTCAGCTACTTGTCCTCGCTTATTCCCAATTTTTTTTTTTATTATACTCGTGTTCAGAGTGTTTCAAAGTCTTTTCTGATTTTTTTAACACTTTTTATTGTCTCGGAGCTTCCCTCTATTTCTTTTGACTATGATGTAGCCCTTTTTACTTGTTTCAATTCTTTTATGTCACATTTCATTGAAAACATAATTATTCAACTGACTGATTTTATTACAAAATTTTGATATTATTTTGTCTTGTTTGTTTGGCTTTCTTTTTTTCTTCTTATCCTTCTTCTTACTTTTTCCATTTCCTTATTTTCTCTTTTATTTCATTTCATGAGGCACCCGCCAACTTATATACAACAACAACAAACATATTTATTTGGTGGTGTGCCCCTCTAAAAAGGGAGGAAAATAGGAAGGAAAAAAAGAAGAAGGGAAGGGGAAAAAAAAGAAAAAAAAAAGAAAGATGATGATGAAAATTATCTTGGTGATGATGATGGTGGTGGTGATGGTGGCGGTGATGATGATGATGATGATGATGATGATGATAATGATGGTGGTAGAGGTGATGATGATGAGAATGAAGTTGGTGATGATGGTGATGATGAAGACTAGATGTAATTTTGTTATTTTGTCTTTGAAAAAATTAAGTAGTGCATAGGTGAATTTATTTAAAGTTAATTATGAAAATAGCAGAAAAAATAATTTGAAAAATTGGTATGCGTTCAGGAAAAATCCATCCCCCACCAAAAAAAAATTAAAGGTGAGATTTTTTAAATAATTATTTGTGACGGCGTAGGCCTTTGCGAGCAGCTATATCGGATATAATTATGGTAAAAAGTAAATGAAATGTCAAGAAATACGTGATAATGACTTTTATTGTACATTCAGTATATCAATAGATAACTTCATACTCTCTCCAAAAAGAAAAAAGTGGGTCATTACGGACCATTAAAAATGGGAAATTTTGGCATTTTATATTACATAGAATATTTAGCAACTGCTCGTTTATGACGTCACAAATCAAGCATTCGAAATTCTACTAACTCCATTTTTTTTTAATAACACCTTCACCGATGTTTTGAAATTATTTTTCTTTGGCCTATATTTTCACAATCTTTTTATCAAGGTGAAATTCCCCTTTACAAAACAGTATCCGCATGATCAGTGTGTAGCGGTAAATTATTCACCTGATAACTATAGACCTATCTATAATTCATGCGGCTATGTTTAATAATATATTGCTGTGAATAGAATGAATGTCATTAAAAACATAATCTCACTGATCACTAATGCCAGCTCGACGCGCGAACTGAAAAAATATATTTTCTGCCCCGATAATTTGATAACCCTAACCTACATGTAACCCAATTTCTAAGTATTTTTATCATAAACAGGATAACTATAGACAATTAATTGAAAACTTGATATTCTTTTGCGAAAATGAATATGAAGGACAACTTTTTAATAAAGAACACAGTTTTAGAGCGTGATTTTTAAATTTGATATACATATTTTATTTCGATTTTGAATGAAAAGACAAAAAATAGTAGGGGGATGACATTTCATAATGTGCCCCCCTACTATTCTAGGTGAGGGGGACATGTCCCCCTGGAATTTGCGCCCATGTGGGTGGGGGGTGTTGCGCCTCCCTTTTGGAATCATTATGGAAGAGTGTAAATACTCGCTGTGATTTCGATCTCATACCTATAAAAAAAAAATAGAACAGCTACGCCTTGAACACAGGCCAAAATGCCTAACGATTTCTCCGCGGCATTAAAAACTATCGTAAAGGGCGCTCCATTTATAAATAAAGATGGACATGTAGCTGTCTATGGCGACAAAATTTGTCGCGAATATTTCCCAAGAATTGTGAGAATTGGGCTGAAAATGCAACAAAGCCAAAGGAACCGGTGAGTACCGATCAAACAGTATCAAGCTATTTAATGAAATATATTTTATCAGTATAGTTTAACAATTTCTAGATAATAAACTTTAGATCTAAGGCTAACTAGGGCGGCCCAAATGCGCGTGAGTGGAGTCCCAGTTTATTAACACGGGTAAGTATTGCGGTGTTGCCTAGACTCTAGAGTGATTCAGCATGCCATGGAAATTGAGGGTTTCACTTTAATTTAAATTCAATTTCAGATCGTGGGAATGGAATGGCTCCTTTAACCCTTGAACTCTCAGACACAATATCAAATAAGGCTTTTGTGGAATATTAAGGAAATTCATGGATAGACTTCAATCTAGACCTAAGTCCTAATTTAAACAAAGGCGAGCAGAACTCGATCTCGAACTTCGTCTTCGAAGATGTGTTCCCCGTCTTTCCCTTCATGCATTTCAACGGATGGGACTTAAACAAAATTGTCGGGGAGGAGAACTCACCTCAAAAGAATATCAATCAGTGCTTTATCTGCGATTTTTGAAGTAAGCTTACATCAAAATATGGTTATAGACATGTCGCTTTTTAAATCATAGGCACATTTACTTACTTTCGACTCCTGGAAAATCTGCACGACAGTCTTTGAATTTAATTTCGTCTGTCTCCGGAAAATTCTTGTATCTACGTACGATGACGTCACGATAATTAAAAATAAAAAAAAACAGTTGATAGAGGGCGGGCGCCAAGTCAATTGTCGGTGGGGGCTTGCATAATTATGGGAGAATAGGTCCATGATAATATGCTCAATTAAAAAAAAAAAAATTGTCCACCTCACTTTTGTAAACTTGTCAACAGAATAACAAATCACACAAATGATTAGGTCTTTGAAAACATTTATTATTGTAAACTATTCTATTAAGGATTAGGCTTTCTCCATAGATTCTCACAGCAAATGGACATTGTCTAGCAAGCTCTGATTAAGATTGATATTTGATGGATGGATTCAATCAAGACCAAGCTCAAATTAGATCTCTCTAATAGCAGGGGCCCGTTTCTCAACACATGGACAAGTTAGTCATATCTTTATCCACCAACCACGGAGTTAGTTCCAATCTTACTAAACCTGTTTCTCGAAAGGCTTCCTAACTAGAATACCTTGATATCGATACTATCGGTAAAAAGAGCAGACGAGACGTAGCCTTAGTCACAAAATAGCATAATTTTCAAAAAGAAAAATTATGACAAAATTGCAAATATTATGATAAATTGGGAAATAAATCTTTTCAAAATAATAGCACAGGTTAATTATGCATCATACATACTTAGACCATGAAGACTGGAGCATTCAATTGCAGAGAAAATTAAATTATGAATAATTCATTTCATGACTAAAAAATCGCTTGTGGACGTTGAGATGGGTACCCCCGGGAGACCCAATTTTAATAGTTTACGAAAGTAAACCATAACGGTTTTCTTTGTAAATGACGATAACTATACGGACTTTTACGATTCCAAACGTCATCAAAATATAGTTTAACGGAACATTTTTAATCATTGATACCGAAAATACGATATTGGACAAATTATATGCATAAATTAGAGATATAATTCATCCAACTGTTAATAGGGGTCTGAAAACAACAAATACGAGTTCAATATTGGATGGCCTCACGTGGTAGAATCTTTTTAGATTAAATCATTTTACTTATTTCAAAATGAATGGTTTTGTGGCGTTTACCAACAGTTTTTATAGTTTCTTTGTATTACAATTATCATTGAATGCATTAACCCACTTGTTTTGTGATGTAATTTCAACCACTATGATTGATTACGTAAGATTATAATTTTAAAATTTCTAGGCACTTTCGCATGTCATAGTCTACCCACGTGATGCCACTACGTCAAGAAAGAAGTTAAGACAGGTTCGGAGGTGTCATAAATATTTAGTGAGGTTGTTGTACCCGATCTTGGTAAAGAGGGCTTTGTGAAACGGTTAGCGGACAAGTAGCTCACTATCTCCGATTTAGTCAAGAAGTTAGACTTATGACGGTGTTGAGAAACGGGCCCCAAGACTTTATGTCTTGCGTGCGTGCGTGACGGGTGGACGTGTTTTCTGATTCTCTCTGATTACAATAACAAATATAGGATAAAAATCGTGATTTTTCAGGATTTTCAAGTGACATGTTCGAAGTATTGCCACTGGATATTATACTGATCTGAAATTTCGACGAACAATCATTGGATTGCACCAGTTTTGGGCGATTGATTCTTGGGATTCAACTTCAATTTTCGCGCCAAATTGTTTTCAGCTATTGTGAGTGCACTGCACTGACGCGATCGTCGCCGGCGCGGCCGGAGACCGGACCCAGCCTTGACAGCTCGCCGAGACTTCGGGGGAAGATATACAACTCCCGTTTTGATCTCCAGCCGTCAAGATATATCATCATGGCCAAAGATAAAGCTGATCCACAAGATCAAAGTAAAATTAGCAAAATCCAACAAAAATTGAATAAAATTTCACCATTTGGAAAGAAAGAGGAAAATAAAAAAAGCGTTGAAATAACCGACGCTAAGTCCTCTCAGGATTCAGAACCAGATCATGAGCTTCTAACCGAGGCTAGTAGTAGTACCGGTACTACCCGGGCTAACACAAGCAACTCAAGCAGAGATTACGCTGGAACCACTCGACGAGTTATTCTTGCTGATGATGAAGGTAACTCCATACCAGATTCTTCGACAGCATCGCAAGTTGCTAAAGCAAAGAAACTGAACAAGTCAAAGAAGGCAAGTACTAACGTTAAAACAGATCAACGGAAGATAAAGGAGAAGCTGGGTGAGTGTGAAGACAAATTTGTATGTAATTACTGTAATAAAGTGAACATAAAACACATGATCGAATGTGAAGCCTGTGAAAGCTGGTCATGTTTGGATTGCCAAAAGATGTCTCTCAGAGTGTATGAGATATTTACTGTGGAGAAAAATAGAATGCATTGGTACTGTACCCATTGTGAGGCGAGGGCAGTTCAAGCTGCCAAGATGTCTGTTCAATCTGCTGTAGAGAAGAATTCTGATATGTCAAGACAGAATGAACTTGAATCCCTTACAGAGAAGCTTGAATCACATATTACTGAGAAAATGAATAGTGTACTACATGAAGTAGAAAGAACTGTAAAGGCAATGTTAAATTCTGGCGAGGAAAGAATTGAAAGGGCATATAGAAGCTATGCAGAGGTCACTCAAGGTCATCTTAGTCATTCACCTCCTTGTGGATCCGGAAATATTCATGGGGGAATTTCTGCAACTTCCATCACAGACCAACACCGTAGCAAATTCAGTGACATTTCAAACAACACTGATGCAGGTATTGCGGCCGTGGAAGAAATGGCCGAGAGAGATAGAAGGAAGAACAATTTAGTGATCTTTAACCTTAATGAATCCACTGCACGCTCACCTCGAGGTAGACAAGATTACGATAAATCAGCTGTTGAAGAATTGATCAACTCTGGAATTGAAATAGAAGGAGTTGAAATACGCAAAGTTGTCAGACTGGGAGGAGTAGGTCAAAACAGACTAGCTAAGCCTCGTGTCACACTCATTGAAGTCCAGGATTCAGCGATGAAGAACAAGATTCTGCAATCAGCTAGGAATCTTAGGAAAAAAGAGATGTGGGCAAGGACTTATATTGCACCTGACCTCACTCCAAACCAGAGAAAACAGAGAAAACAACTGATGTCAGAATTACATCAAAGAAGGGCTGAAGGAGAAGAAAACATCGCCATCCGCCATGGAAAGATTGTTACATTGAAAGACAAAAAGAAATATGGAAATGCATATGACATCAGTCTGTCGGATCTAATGAATGGACAGGTGCCCAAGAAGCCGGTAAAGTCAATGGACCCAACCTTACCACTGCATGATAGCCAAGATAACATCTTACCATCACAAGTCACTGATGTCCAAAATAAAGCCGAGCCTGCACAAACAAAGGAGGACATCTTGCGGGCGCCGAAGCTACCTTGCGAATTGGAGTCTTCAGGTGCTACATGTGTGGACGAAAAAAGTGAAGACAGAAACACAAAGTCTTCTCAACAACAATGACGTCCACAGTTAATCCCAGATGACGACATTGGAGGAATTGATAGTAATGGACAAGGAAAAAAACTTAATAATAAAGAACATACAGGAGAAGTTGTAAATAGCACTAGGTATAGGAGAAAACTGAAAATTATGTATACAAACTATACTCGACGAGAGAATCTGTTGCATTGAGTAAAAAAAAGCTCAGAGCTTGGAAACGTTACAAGTCAACGCTCAACCAGGAGGATTTTCAATATTACCGTGATGTCAGTAATTCTCTCAGAAAACTGACAAGAACTCTTAGTACTGACTTTGAAGAGAACCTCACTTTTTCTATTAAAGATAACTCCAAGGACTTCTGGCGTTATGTTAACTCCAAAGTGAAGACAAGAAGAGGGGTTGATGTACTGGTGACGGAGAATGGTGAGAAAGTGACCACAAATACTGATATTGCTGAAGTTTTTAATACAACATTCTCCAAAGTTTTTACAAAGGAAGACCTGAGTAGTTTACCTAAACCTGATAAACAATTTGATGGACCTTCCTTGAGAAATACCAACATTACACAAGAAATGGTGGAAGAGCAATTAAAGAAATTGAATGTAAATAAGTCTGCCGGACCTGATAATTTCCATCCAAGAGTTTTGAAGGAGTTATCATGTGAGATAAGTCTCCCACTAGCGATCATCTTTCAAAGATCTCTAAACGAAGGAGTCTTACCAGTGGAGTGGAAGATGGCAAATGTAACCCCAGTACATAAGAAGGGGTCTCGGCAGCTTGCTGGTAACTACAGGCCCATAAGTTTAACTTCAGTAATAGGCAAAGTCATGGAGGCCATCATACGCAATGTTTTAATAGACCATATTGACAGTAATAAATTGTTACACAATGCCCAGCATGGATTTACCTCTGGAAGGTCATGTATTTCGCAACTTATGAGACAAATGGAGGACTGGACATATCTTATGGATAAAGGGAGACCTGTAGATGTAATATATCTCGATGTTAGCAAGGCCTTTGATACTGTACCTCATCAGCGACTACTTAATAAAGTACAAGCATATGGCATCGAGCACAGAGTTTTTGAGTGGATCAAAGCCTTTCTAGTAGGACGTGTACAGAGAGTGTCGATTCGTGGGGATTTCTCCCAATGGACCCCTGTGATTAGTGGCGTGCCTCAAGGGAGTATTCTCGGACCTCAACTCTTTGTCTTATATGTAAATGACCTCCCAAATGTGATTAGTAATGACATTCAAATCTATGCTGATGACACTAAGATATATGGTGATGTCTCTGTAAACCAACAAACCTCGCTACAGGATGACTTGGACGCAGCAACCTTATGGGCCCAATCCTGGCAACTCTCCTTCAACCAGGCTAAATGCAAAACCATGCATATTGGAAGAGTTAATACTAGAACAACATACAGTATAAACAACCAGATTTTACAAGTATCTGTTGTAGAAAAGGATCTTGGAGTCATGATTGATGAGGAGCTGAAATTCCACTTACATGTAGCACATATCGTGAATAGAGCCAATCAGATGCTTGGACTAATCAAAAGAACTTTTACTGTCATCTCAAGTACAA